>NC_139764.1:13615268-14215268 GCF_965231275.1 Zosterops lateralis
CTAAATTATCTGTTTTGTGTTTACAAGAACAACACTACACAGTCAGTTTGAAGCTGTTGACTCAAGTTTTGTGGTTAGGGAAGTATGGCTGAGATAAGTTTTCTCAGTGGTTACACATGACATATGTGTACATATGGTTTCCTTTTCATGCCATAGCTGGAGGTCTGCGGTGATCTCCAGTACACTTGTGATACATTTATTTGACATATTTAGCCAATAATGAAGATGAAAGATTTGATAAAGTAAAACATTGATCCAGTGTTCAGTGATGTTTGCACGTATAATTAACATTATTACAGTTATTGTTGGTATAAAATATCCGGGACTAGCTGCTTTTTGTAACTGATCAAAATTGTTCTGATACTTGTAAGAGTGGATATGCTCTTTGCCTTTCAAACTCAGCTGAAAGAATCACAACAACAACGCCTTAAATATTGCTTTCATATTGTTGTTAGTGTAAATACATTGAAGTTTATATACATATAGAACTGAAAACTGCTCTTGACTCCTTCCAAACAAGTACCAAATACAGAAAAAAAAAATTAATCATCTTGGTTGATATGAATTTTAATTTTTCATTACAAAAAAGTTTTTTTTAAAAAAAATCTGCCTGCTGAAAATGCAGGAGTCCGTGAATGAACTGAAGGATCACTGTTGACTCAGCTACGATTTTTTGACAGTCATGGTGTGTAATGATTACAGAAAAGTCCATCACTAACATCTTGTAATGATGTGGGGCTATAAAGGACACTGCTCTACTTTTCTATATTCAGTTCTGATTAGCTACCTCACATCAGATTTTGAAGTGTGTGGTACCCTCATGTTCAGGAGCAATAGTGTGGTTATTACAGGCTGCTTCTGGGATTCTTAGGTGGGTCAGACAGATTAATCCTTGATGCAGTTGGGAAAATGTCCCTTTTGGATCTGTTGTTTAGATTGCTGTTAAAATGGTTCCTCTAAACCATGGAATGACATGTAATTGTCAAATGTTTCCTTGCTGCTTTATGTCAGCTGTCATCAAAAAGCCCGATTTTCATTATCCTGTTTAGTGTAGGCTTTGTCTTTCCTGAGACAACTCTCAAAAAGGATTCAACTCCACTGATGAGGGTTTGCTTTCAAGGCTTTTAATACGCTAGAAGAATTATAATTAAAGTTTTAGGAGCCTTAATATTAGCACTATGTTTACCTAAACCCCACAAATATGTAAATATAGGAGACTACTGTGGTTGCAATACCCTTTGTTTCCTAGGGAGGGGCTTAGTTGAAAAAACAGATGTAGAACATATTTGTCTGATAGCTGAGATGATGAGCAGAAACTGTCACTTTCACAATCATCCTTCTGTTCTAAAGGTTTCGATTTTGCCCTTCAAAAAACTTGTGGATTTGTTTTTCTTGACTTCTTGGCTTTACTATTTCCTGTGAGTTAAAATTACTTGCTCTGAAGAGGTAGGAGGTATACAGGATTATAAAGTACAGTTTCAAAGAAGAGTTTTTAGTAGACTCTCTTGTATATAGTTCCTCAGGAATGTGAGACAATTGAGAAAGCAAAATAAAACATCAACAGAAACTTCACAGGAAAAAAAAAAAAAAAAAAAAAAGGCAAGCAAACAAACAAAAAAACCACCTGGCATAGATTTGTTGGATTTTTCCCTGTAGAAACAAAATAAAACAACACCATTTCTCCTCCTTTCCCCCAAAACTCTTCTTGTCCTAGCTATACCTTCTCTTAGATTTCAATCTTAGTTTACTTGTTCTCTGGGCCTACTTTCAAAAAACATCTCTTAGATTTCTCTTTCTAGGGAATTCTTTTAGGCTGTGTGCATTTTCAGATGTGCTGCTTTTCTTCTGTTTTAAATAAGTTTTGTTTTTAACTACTTTTAAAAATAAAGTATATTGAACATTCAAATCCCAATATGTCATTCAAATTGTTCGCTATACTTTTAAAATTCTGTTGATTCTTGGCACAACCCAAATGCTCCTTCAAGTACTTTAAACTGAAAGCCCTGACCTTTTTTCCCCTGCATTCAAATAGCATCAAATGAATGTTACTATAATAACTATAATATGTATTTTATATATCATTTCATTTCAAGTATAGGAAAAAAAAAGTCCAAGGAACCATGTTGTCCTGAATTAATGTGATGCTGAAAAACTGGTCTGAATTTATTTTATTAGTATTTTGAAAGATGTTGACTAATTTCAGTAGTCGTAAATAATGTAACAGGAAATGGCTGTCCAGGAACAAGACTTGTGCTAAGAGAATTTCCCTAACTGAATCAGTTTAGTGTTAGTTTTGGGCCTTCTGCTTGCCTACTTATTGCTCAGAATATGGTGTTCATCTAGAATCACTGTAAAAACTGTTTTCCTGCTCAGTGCTAAACTAAACTAAATAAATCTCTAGTCCTACAAACCTGCATGTATTTAGCATTACTTCTAAAGTTCACAGACATCAATTTTCTGTTGTGCAGGACCGAGAGTTGATAGTCTCACGCAGACTTGTGTTAGTCTTTATCTCCCATATGTCCATATTTGACTCCAAATATTTTTTCCATGCAGAAGATGTATCTGGATAGTATTTGAAGAACACCTGACGATGGACAATGTTTATATTATACAGACTGGTCCTGAAGTACTTGAGGTGTGTCTGTGAGGTGGTTTGGTCAGCTGTGTGTTGGCACAGTAAGCCAGTGCTCAGTTGCATTGATTGCACTTTATCTTTGTGTCAGTTCAGTGGGCTCAGTGCTTCCAAGTCCAAGGACAAACCAAAGTGCCATTCTATGAAAAACACCAAATGTTTTGGTTATAAACCAAATCTCCCAAGCTGTGCCACTTGTAACAAAGCTGTAGCTGGACCACTACAAAGACAATGATGACAGCAGCAACATTGACACCATTTTGAGTGCTGCTGTTCTTTTCTCTCCTTGCCTTGTGGAGTATCTGTAAATTCACTTTAAGTTCAGAGCATTGGGGTAGGACTGAAGTAGAGAATGTGGGATTCAACACTAACAGACTTGCAGTAAAGAGGAGAGAGATACAATAAGTAGCAGGCAGTTGATGAGACAGTTGGAGCACATAGAAGAAAGTGTGAGAATTAAAATTTGGGAGGCTGCAATGGGATTGTAAGAGATGTATTGTTGTAGTTCAGTTTGAAGATGTAAGATTTGCCTTGGTGGATGGAAAGAGACAGATGGATGGATTTTTTTCTTTTTGAAGACTTTGGTCTGGGAAACTGAACGATCTCCCCAGGAAAATCATTCTGCCATCATTTTCTCTGGCAGTAATACCACCAGAAAATATGGCAGTATTCACCAGAAAGTGAGGCCTGAACAAACTGTATTTGAGAATCCGAGTTCTGAAAATTTAAGTTCAATCCTCTTTCTCATTATCTGTAACTAATATGCAGAATTCTTCTTTGTGTGGTGGTCAATACACTTTTAAATAAAATTTTCTTCATTTATTTAAACATCTTAAAAATAGCAGTAGTTCTCAATGAGTTTTGCAAAGAATTTTCTTTAATCCTGCATTGTCTAATATTGTTGTCACTTCCGTATGCATTTTTTTGTTTTCATTCCTCAAACCTTTTGCCTAGTTGACTTTGATCTGTCACCACCTGGATAATTTATGGATGATTAAGATGTATCTTGTTCTGGTTACCTCTATAAATGAGAACACTGCTGTTCTATAGCATGAATATCTTCTGGAGGCTTTTCAATATGTATGACAACAAAACAGTTTTCTGATAACATCTTCTCTGAAATAAGATCATCTTGGCTGTCCTGGATAGCCTCTGTGGGGGTTATTAATTTGTTTGGGGTTTTCTTTCGATCTAGTATTCCTTTTAATATAACACACTTGCTGAAAAGCAGTTTTCCAAGATATTTTAGGACTGAAATTATCCATTTCCTAGGATGAGGAATGTAGCATTTTTAAGGACTTTCTCTGCTGGCTTTCATTGACATGGTCAAGAGCATAATGCTTATACCATAACAAACTGATAAATACTGTTTTAATGAAGCCCAAAGAGATGCAATTTGAGCTTTTACTTCCTCGTGTTAGCTACACTAGGAAAAGGCTATGCAGTAACCTATTTAAAAAAGAAATAGCTGTTTGTCTGAGGCAGTCAGCATTAGTTCTCAGAGAGCTTTCCTGTGATCCATGCTGACAACTTCTGAAAGCCAAATAAAATGGACCAAGGTGTTTGGTTTTGTTTATCCAGCAGTGTAAGAAGGCCTCATGGTACGTAGCATTGCTGTGATGTTGGCAGAACAGCAGAACCTGCAGTAAGTCCTTTGTCTGAGGTGGGAAATATGTCCAGAATGGTGCCAATTCTACAGGTAACAGTTTGTGCACTGCCAGAGTCACTCCACTGGCCAAGTAAAGGCATATTAGACAGTTCAAAAACTCCTCAAGTGCAAAGATTATCTTGCTTTCCTTACAGAATCTCTATGTGACTTTGACCTTCTGGTAATGCCAGGAGGTAATGATGGTGGCAAAATAAATGTTTTGGAGATTAAGTATTTTATTTCTGTATGCAGAGAACTGGACCTAGTCTAAAAAATAAGTGTTCCACTAAAGCTTTGCATAATGCTTAACACAGAAATTTAAACTTACAAACCCTCTTATGCCTTAGAGATTTATCTGAAGTTCTCTGTTTTCCACACTCATGGAAATGGTGCAAAAGATCAACATACACATTGTCGTGAAGATTAAGATAAAGATAAAAAATTACAACTTCAAACAAAGATAAAAAATTACAACTGTCTCAAATCTCATAAAGCTGCATGTGCATTTTCAAATACAGAATTTGATTTTGTTCTAAACATTATTCCCTGAAAACTTCTGAGATGGAACTTTGTGCAAGGAAGAGGAGGGCTCTTCTGTGAAAGGGGAGAATGTTTAGAGGACTCAATCCCTTTGCCAGAGGCAGAACAATATATTTTGTGGTGATGGTTTGGGATGTCCAAACTGTCTTCATTTTAATATGTTTATTAAAATTGAATAAAATATGGTTTAAGGAATGACAAAAGAAAGGAAAAAAAAGTCAGGAGAAAATGAAATCTCCACTGGAAAAAAGTTAGCCAAATTTAATTAAATTATTCAAGTGTTTCAGTACTTCTCTGCTCCTCACTCTAGTTTGTTGTAAATAATCTGTGATGCTCCATGGGTTTGAGAGCTTCTAAAGCTGCCTTAAAACAGCTCTTTCACTGCATCTTCAATGCTTTTTAAACAATGAGTGTTATCAAGTGAACACTGGAAAAATCTGATAAAAAATATTAACATGGTTTACTGTAAATGTAACTAGATAACCAAGTTACCCAACTAAGAAAATGTTAAATCTTTGCCAAATTTTAGATATGTATAGGTTTGGTGGTGAGTATGGCATGCATTGTTCCGTGACTGCTGGTGCAGTTATAGGTGATACCAACATTTCAACATTTATTGAAATATGTATGGGCAGATTTATGAAATAATTCAAATCTAAAAAAGTCCTGAGTCATGGTTATCTCTTTTTTTATGGAAGGCTAGGGCCCTATTGCCTGTTTTAAAAGTTAATTACTATGTACATTATGTGTATTATTTTAAAACTGAAATTTTGCATTGCTTGTATTTGGCTCTGTGGGAAGTTTTGTCCTGACCCAGCGAAGTGCTGAAAGGAGAGGGCACATGGAGGACAACCTGTATCATGAGTGTACTGACTGGGACTAAACTTATTATTTGGAACTATACCAGGAGCAGTGACTGCTCTGCCAGCAAATGTTCACATCTTGGCTTTGTTTTTCCAAATTACTTTAACTGGCATGTCACTACTGTCTTTAGCTATACTCTGTAAGTATGCATTGAAACAATCTATTCTGGATGCCTCCAGAGTGGCTCTTTATGCAAATTAGTGGATTTGTGTTTGATGGAAGAAACTGTTTTTGGAAAGCAGAATAGAAGTGCCTAAATGAACAGAAAACGAGTTTTCCAAAGCAGTGGAAAGTTCTGACATGAACAGGACATTTTAAGAAGCTCTAACTAAGAGTGTAAAAATGTTGAAATAACTGAAAAATGTAGAGTAAAGTATCTCAAAATGATAAAAATTTTCCCCATTCTTGTTGGCTGTTCATTAATGCTATAGGTTCTGTACAACTACCTCATCTGAGGAAAGTTCTTAAGTTGTAATAATATTTAAAGTTCAGAGAAAGTGCATGTTTTCAAATAGGATAAACATTTGCTGTAATTTTCTAACTTTCTCAAACTTCCTTCTTCTAATTAGCTTGTTGTTTTAGGGTGGGGGGTTGTTTGGTTGGTTTTTTTATTTTGGTCCCTTTTTATTTTTATGGTTACTGTCTGCCTTCTCTCTGAAGACTGTCTGTACTTCTGAAGAAAACTCGTGCTTGAATTCTAATGCAAATTTGATAGCGTCAGCTCTCTACAGCTGTTCTAATTCTGACATCCTCCATCTGCCTAAAAAGAATCACAATTTGTGCATTTGTAGTGCCTTGTCGGGTGTACTACTTCTTTTTGTTTCACATTAATTTTTAATCTTGCTTCTCTTCTCTGCACAATCTTTAGCTTGCTGATCTGGCTTCTCGCTTTTTCTCTTATCGTTCTGCTCTCAGATATTTATTTTGAATATTAAAAATATATGTTCTCTGGGAAGATATGATGCTTAATGGCAGTATTTAGTATCTGCTGCAGGCTGACTCCTGGGAAATGTCTGGCAAACTTTTTCCTAGACATCTGTGGGTTCTGAGTCCTCTCCTGAGTCACTCAGGAGAGCAGTATTGAAGGATTGCAGATTAATAAACCTCATGTTGCCAAGACTAGCAGAGAAGATGATGTATTAATGTGTAAGGAACCATTTCAATGTTCAAGGGAAAAAATAAACCAAAACAACGCAGATAAAATGCTAAGTTTTGCTAACGCTGCAGTGGAGATGCTTTTGTAAAGATATTTGTCAACTGCTGACTTAGTTACCGAAGGTCGGGGATTTTGTTCTCATGAACACAGGTAACATTTTGAGAAAGGAATCCCTGGCACAGAATTTAAAGGAAAGAGCTATAGTTTTTAGTGAGAAGAGAGACACTAAATTCTGTGTATTTTGGAATTAGAAGGTGTGTACTTCATTTGGAGGGGCTATATGAAGTAACTGTGGAAGTGGAGAGGATATATTTCTCAATGCATCTATCATTCTCTTTTGAAAAGGTCATGTCTTGACATTCTGCCTCTTCTGCCATTTATATGCATAGAATGATAACATACTTTGAAATGCTACTTTGCTAAAGAACATTCTGTACTTTGAGTTATTACCTGGCAATTTATAGTGTATTTTTTTAATTCGTAAACATGTTTACAAGCAAGTGAAAACAGTGGGGATATGCTTTTTAATATAAGTTTTTTTGATTCTCTAAGTATTATCTGAAAAAAGGACACTCCAGGAAAGTGTAGGGAAAAATTAGGAGTATGAGTATGGAAAAAAATCTTTCTTACAGCTGCTTACAGCTGCTATGTTCTGTGATCTGTGAAAGGCCCCTGTCAGTCCTTCATTCATCAAAGTAGCTGTGTAACTTTGATCTCTGCTTTATAATAGTCTTTTAGGTACAGATGAATGCAAGTCACTGCTGAATACAACAGTGAACCGATTGGGCATTTTTGGAGGCTCCAGAAGATCAGAAATGATGGCTCCTGATTTTTATGTTTTTGTGCAGTATTGCACCATGCTGACAAGAATCAGTTGGATTCCCACATTTAAAGTCTTTTCAATCATTTGGAGCAATAAATAGGACATGGATGCACATTGGTTTTTATTAAAAATAGTCGTTTTTTTTTTAAAGCTGCCTACTAAAAGTTTTATGTATTTGAATCAACTTTAGTTTAATATTTAAAACACATCTATTGAAAAGATAATGTAGGGAGGAGCAATCGATACTGATGAGGAAAAGAAACAGGTCTTGTAAGCAGACCTCTGAAATATTGCACCTTGACAATTCAGAAGCTTCATTGACCACAAGCAGGCAGGGGCTTGCTGAGTTGAGATTTAGCACTTTAGCTCCAGGAGTGTGTGGTACTCGAGATTTATGTCAACCTCAGTGACCCAACCAGCCAGGCTGTCTTTAATTCTGCTCCACTCCCAGCACTATGAAAATGACTGCTGACTCTTGAATTCCTTGGTGGTATTTACAGCTCTGGCCTGAACTGCTACTGTGTTCTGTAAATGTTCTGCTTGTGGAAAAAGAGCTCCCTGCAAGCCTCTTAATTTGTGCTGTCAGTTTCATGGTTTAGGTTTTCTAAATTAAGTGGTATGGCTTGGCCTTCAAAGCTTTTATTAATAATTTCAGTTAATTTATCTCACTTTCCCTCCAAATCCTTCACTAATTTAGCTTTTCCTTAAAGGAAATTTCTTTTTATCAAAAATATCCATTTATTTAATGTCCTCTACTAGCTTTGTCCAGTCCTAGAATTGCACTTTAGCAGCCCTTTGCAATCATTATCACATTGAATGTGTCAAAAGTGAAAGGGGTCATGTTCTAGTGATCTTGGGAATTATAAGTTCCAGCCTGCCAGTTTTTCATCTGGGGTACTTGGGGCATGACACAAATGAATGCATAAATAGCAGATTTCTGCATATAATGCAGTAAATGCTTTTATAAATCTACTATTTGTAAATAAACAAACAAGCAATATGTATTTCAGAAAGAAACTGAGAGAGGCCCTGAAGCAAAACTATGAATACAAATCAAAAAAATATTTTTTGGGGGAAGCAAAGCATGGATTTTTTGCATGCTAAAGTTCTATCGTAATTGATGTTTATCATGTTTTAATTTTCTTGATTTCTGTTTCATTTCAGTGAAATACAGAGGTGCTAATTCAGAAGAACCATTTGGCTTCTGTTTAAGACACTGGAGTTCTGCTGTTATAGACTTACCCTAGGCTTTGCTAGATTTTAGTCAAACCTGATGAAGGAGTTCAGTGTCTAAACAAAACTGTGCAAGCCTTTGAGGGAGGCAAAGTGATTTTTGGTGGTGTTTATTTGGATTTTGCTTTGTCAGGTTTTTTTGCTTTTGTTTGATTATTTTGGTTTTTTTTTTTAAGTAGCAAAATGTCTAAGTAAATTATTTGAGCAGGTCACAGTTGTACTCCATAGATTTCACTCGTTCTCTCATTCACTCTCATGAACTTTTCCATCAAAACATCTGAGTGGTCAGGCCTGGAATTCTGGTGTTCAGCACAAAGCCAGGGGCGTGCTGGGTGTGAAGCACTCGCTGCATCTCTTGGGCTCCCTTTGCTGACAGTGACAAACCAGTTTTTGGTCCGCTGCTTTCTCCTCATGTTTTTAAGTCAGCAGTTGTTATGGTGGTTATTTTGATTCAGATTTTTGCTTACTTCAGGCTCTGTAGCTCTTAAACAACGAGCAGCAACCGCTGCCTGTTTTCTGCTGGGAAGGTACGTGTGCCATATGTCTCCCCGTGTTCCACTAGCAGGAAAATGAGCTGGTGTGATAGACTGCAAGCGTGCTGCCATCCTCCTGTTGTCAGATTGCTGTCTTCTGTGGAAGGGGTGTCTGTGCTGTGCTCCTGTCAGAGCACTTGCCTCGACAGAAACAGCTTTTTCTCAATTTTGCATCTGGGAATGATGTTTTGGGAGTGATTTCCGTGAAGTTTTCTTTGTTAACCAGAAAAGCCATTCTTTTAACGCTGATAGTTCTGCTGCTGCTTTCTCACGTACATATTTGTTATTCATTCATAACAGTCTTATTCCTATTACAAATCTACAAAATATATACGTGTAATATGTGAAATCCAAACTTCCTGTCCTGAAATCTGCAAGTCAGTTTCTGTTCATGAAAGTGATGTTTGGAGGTGTCATGAAGATGCTGGAAGTTGACTTAAATTCTGTAAAATTGTTTGTTTTGTTTTGTTTTTTTCCCTTCCCCTGAGTGCTTACACAGGTTTGGTTGCTTAGATCCTAGTTCTGACACATTTATGTGTCATCTTGTTATGTTCTTTGTGTATGCATTTGCCTGAAATTAAGAAACTCAGTGTACCTTCAGCCTCCTGCTCTGGGAGGTCTGACTCAATGGGCTTTGCAGGAGAAGCTGGCTGAGCAGTGACAGTCACAAAGCACGGCCAGGAGCCGTGATGGTGTGTTCAGAATGTGGGAGGGAGGGCTCAGTTCTTTGGGAAAATAAAATTTCTATTCTACCTTCTTGGGTGAGTACAGTCAGCACCAGCTTATTTTCTGTAGGGAATTCTATGCCTGTGTGCCTTGCTGAAGTCATGATGCTGTGTGAAATTCAGATTTGTTCTGATAATAGAACAGTGGTCCGATATTTAGATAATGGTATTTTAGTATAAAAGTGCTAGAAAAAGCATGACTAATAGCCAAGACCATGAGGACAGAGGTTCTGGACTGCTCCTGTCTTTTGCCTGGTGATATTCATGTAAGTATTGAGCTTAATGCTCACATCCTTGTGTTCCCCTCCTGACTGGCTGTAAGTATTTGCATACAGAGACCATTTATCAAAACAATTCCACATGCTGCAATGCAATATTAGTTTTCAATATAAAAGGTGACCAGTATTGAAATAAAATTATCTCACCATGCTTAGTTTATAAATATATAAAAATACTTTGCTTTTGCCCACAACACCTAGCTGTGGTTGAAAATCCTCTTGAAATTTCTCTAGTATGAATGAAAAAAAAATTACTGTCATTCTTGTGGCCCACATATTTTTTGTCAGCCACAACATAGAGATGTCAGGTATTTATTTCTGTAAAATATAATTTCTATTCATGTCAGCACTTCCAAGATAGTTCTGTCTTGCAGAACTCCTGTTGTAGCATTTTGGACATTTCAACAGCTGGTATAATATCTGATATAGTCAGAATTTGTTGAGTTTAGATGCTTTTTATTTCAGACCAAAGATGATCTAAGATTTGCACATTGACTCTAATTGAGGCAATATAGAAATCAGTTGTTTAAAATGCTGACTAATTTAAGTAAGCGTGAAAATGGAGCTTTGTCTACCTTCTACAGGTAAAAGGCTAAAATAAGGTTAAATACTAAGATTCTTTTATTTTATCCTTGGGGTTTGGTTTTGAAATCACTAAAAAGCTAAGTTTTAAACACATTTTTGAAACAAAATCACAATTTACTTTACCCAAAGTAAACATCCCTGCATATGTATTTTTAATGCTAATTTCTTTTCCCCAGACAACACTAAGCTATATTTGAAAACAGTTTCAGCTGGCCTGAGATCACTTTGGAGGAGTGCAACAACAGCATTGGTCATGTTAAATGAATGCTTTAACTTCTTTTTTTCTTGAATTACTTCTGTTTGTGCTGCTGTGAACTAGAACGAGAATATTAATACTGCATGTCCACACTTACCTCTGGTTATTTATGCTTTTTTACTATAGAAGCATAAGTGTGCCAAGCAAAATCACTGGATTTCTGCCAAGTAAATGGCCCAACAAAGAATTACAAAGTCAGGAGTAAACGGCGTCTCAAATAAAATGCAGGCCAAGTGATGTAGGCTTAGTAAAGCACAATAGTGGGACAGTATAAGAAATGTTCCTCATCTCAGAATTATATAGACAGTATTAGGGAGTATTGTGGCATCAACAACAGACAGGAAATCCATATTCCAGTGGGAAAATTTCCAAATAATAGGTGAATGTGGAAGTTAAGATATCTACATTTTACATATATTTTTACATATCTTTACATATTTTGAAACCACATGATCCCTATTTGCTTCAAGCTCCAATTTTGTAATGGTCCCTGCTAACAGGTTTTTCAACTCTCCTTTATTCACTAGATAATGCAGGTTCATTTGAAGTATGAAACGGTTGCAGTTTGTGTTTAGTTCTCTTAAGAAAAAGCATTCAGAGACTGTAACTTATAACTCTCCAAAAAACTCTAAGGCAAAATAAAATTCTCAGGCTGGTTTCTTCTACTCCTTTCTGACCACAAATTCTGGAGCCAAGGAGGGACGATCAGCTATGGCATTTGTAAATGACCACCATTCCAACATTTTTATTTTCTCTAGTCTGAAGTGTAGAAATCTTGTATGTCAGTCACATGGGGTTATGCCAATTGAAATTGGTCTGGGTTTTTTTCTGTTATATTGTTTTATTTAATGTGAGCAAGAGCATCAGCCTTTTGACTGGTATTGGTAGAGAATAGGGTCATTTTTCTGAAAGAACAATGTATTTTTAACAACTTTAGTCTTGTCTGTTGAAAGGAGTTAAAGGGTGAAAGAATGCTATAGAAGAAAAATAATGCACATTTGTGGATGATAGGTTCCCTATATTGAAATAATGGCCCTGAATTTCTGTTTCAGTCTTGATCCAGAGAGGTTTTGAACTAATTTTTCTTTTTCTCTTATACTCATTTTCTCTTTCTCACCTTATTAAATAAATACTGAGGAAATAAATAGTTTTCAGACAGTAAAGAAGAATTTCTTTCTTTCTGCCTGTTTTTAGTAGATTTTTTTTTTAAGCTGTTAGAGGTTTCTTTCAGATCCCTACTTTTAAATGTTGAATACACAAATACATACAAAGCAAATCTGAGGGTTTGTTGGATGTCCCAGGATCAAAACAACTGGTTTTTTTTCAAATATTAAATTATGATACATTCCTGGAAATGTCACAGAATCCTAGCAGATTCCCATGGAGTTTGTCAACTTTTTAGAGTATTGTCTATTTACTGCCTATTTTTATTAATATTTTTGAATGGATAAAACAGCACAAATATATTCTTCTGAAAGCACCATCCTGTGCTCTATATAGGCTCCTATTGTTTATGCTGAAAATACTTAACATTTTCCTTTGAAACTTTTTGATTCCAAACATTTTAAATCTAGAGGAATTTTGAGTTATAGCTAAATTAGTGCTAGAGGTAATTCCTGCAGTGGTTTTATGGTCACTTCTTAGCTGAACTACTGCACCTGAAATTCATATCAGACGCCTTTAAGAGCATGTAGCTTAGGGGAAAAATGAAGTAACTCATGCGTGATGCATCTGAGTATTGTGGTTTTTAATAAAAAATATCAACTAGAGCTACCAGAATGAAAGGTTTTTTTGAGACATTTAATCAAGGTGCCAGTTAAAGTATCACCAAATTTAAAATATGGTAACTTTGCTCTGCATAGCAAATAAAAGCAATTTTTTGTTCACAACAGACCAGCTTGAAATACTGAGTCTGTGATTTTAAACACACTTTGTAAAACCGAGTACAAAATGAAAAATGAATTAAGTAATTTTACAAGGAAACCACTATTTAGGAAAGCATAGTCTGGGAGTGAGGTGGGCATACAAATTTGTAGGTCTTGGTGTTGTTTTGTTAATTTACCTGTATGGAATTTAAAAATGCTCTATTATAGGGAGGCCCATTTACAGAGAAAAGTGTTTAAAAGAAAATAGAAATTCTCAGGTGTGGAGCCTTCAAAATATGTGGACAATGGCATGTGTTGTTGATTTCAATATATTGTATATCACACAGAGGATGAAAGAAAAAGGAAGAAAAAAATATAAATTATAATTTCAAGTGAAATTACAAGACTTGTTTTGAAAAATACATAAATGCATGATAAGTGTAGGTATGCACTCAGTGGTGTGTTTTTTCTAACTGAAATTAAGACTGTAGCTCATTCTGTCCTTCAGTAAGAGCAGTAGTGATTAGTATCTTTTTTGGTTTTACCTTTAGTACCATTTTTTTACTTTTTTAGAGACAATTACTCTTTCTGTGGTATTGCAGGCTTCCTGATTTGAGGAATATGAGCACTCTTAATAAAGTGTATTTTATTTTTCTTATTTCATTTAAGCTGTTATAATTACTTCACTTCACAAAGTCTTAAAGCCCCTGTGAAAACAATACAAGTTCTTTGCTTAAAGAAGTAGGAAAAAGAATGAAGATCTCTTTGAACCCTGCCTTCCTCCCCAGAGTTATGTGAATTCATATAGTGAAATCATGGCCTTTTGAAATATTCTTTCCAATCTGTGCAGTACTCTTCATGAAAAGTAAGCTTAGAGATAGCAAAATCTACTTATTGAATGCTTTGTTACTCACTGTAAACCACAAGAAAATAGGCAAGTATTTAACTTCATGCTCTACAGATACTGCTATTCCTTCAAAAAAACTTTCTATCGTAATCTATTACTGGTTTATAGAGGAATTCCTATATCTCAAGGCACAGAATTTAATCTGTTTTGCTTTCAGTTTAGTGTTCAAGATAATGAATAGAGCAGATTGCTTTGAAAGGTGGCACAGGATTGAATTGCAAGAACTCAATGCACACAGCTACCTGGGTTTTGTGCATTATAACAGATGGGTACCTTAGTTATTAATTTCCTAATCAAGTAGCTTGACATATAAAGCAGATATCACTCCAAGATAGTTATATTTAAAATGTATAGAAAAAATTGCATTTTTGGGCTGACATAATTCTGTAGGTAATAGAGTGAAAACTTGGGCTGATTTATGCAACTTTTAAGATGGAGTTTTAGTATGAAGAATTCTCAGCTTCTGCAATTATATTTATTTGACAGGAATAACTGTTGTACTGCATTGGAGTATCTCCAAGCAAAACATTTTGCCCCTACTGTGGTAAAAAAAAAAAAAAAAAAAAAAAAAAAAAAAAAAACAAACCAACAAAAAAACACCCTACACATTTGTTAATCAGAAGGATATAAGTGTATATTCTGCTTCATTGTATTGGGTGTATGGAATGACAAGAAGTTCAGTAGCATTAAATATACAGTGGAATAGAAATGAAGATCATATCTGAATCTTTTTAATAACATTTGTACCAATAACTAATGAAGAAGAAATGTAATATTAGAGTGCAAATAGAAATTCTAATTAAAAGTAGATTTGTGTCAGTGAAAATCTACTGTCTCTCACAAGGTATCTCTAGACTTAATGTGAGAGGGGTTTCTCTCATATCCTTATTTTAACATTCTTGGAATTAAAGTTGCATATAGCATAAAGAGTTTCCTCAGTCAGAGGGGAGAAGAGAAAATCTTTACCAGCAGACTGCGAAATAATAAATTTTATGTTATTTTTTTTCCTTTTCAAACTTTTAACCTTTAACAATACTTTGTTCTGAAAGTGGGCTAGCTGCAATTTCACTGTATGTCTATTTAGAAGAGAAGGAAAGATGTAGTTTTATCTAATCAATGGACTTGTTTCTTTATTTCAGTGAAAGCAAGTAGAGATCTCATGTTTTAAAGATGTTGCTCTTCATTGATCATAAATTTGTGAAGAGTAATCCTGAAGGATTAACAGAGTTCAGGTTCTTACAGAGAATCAGAAATGGCAGTTCTTTTCCATGAGTGACATTTTTGTCAATAGTGCCTTCACCAGGTGGCCATGTAGCTGCTCTTATATATGCTAATGATAATGGTAGCTAAAGGTGTAAGATGAATATTCTGTTCACACAGGTAGGGCTTATTCTGATTTTTGAGACTTCATCCTGTAGAGCTGCCTCACAGATAGAAGAATCTGTGCTGTTATGGGTCCATCCAATACTGCAAATTGGATGCACAAGGGAATAGGCGGGATTATGCTGTAAAATGTCTTGTAAGCTGTGCATAAAGTCTAATATTTGGCACATAAACCCTTCCTATCTCACTAATTACTTTCAGGAAAAATAAATTTATTTATGATGGAAAGGGTAGACATCAAGGGTCTACCAACTGCAAAGTTTGCCCTTGCTTACCTTTTAAATCCAATCTGTGTAGTGGATGCCTAAATAAATATATACGTGACAATTTTAAAAGACTTATTTAGTGTGTTGAGAGGCAACAACAATCTCACCTTAGAAACTGTAAATATAGAATTTCCCAACTCAGTTATTTTCCCTGCTCTCCAGGTTTTGGGGAGATCCTGTTCCATATAATACCTGCAGGAGGAAAAGAGGGAGGAATTTGAGGCTTTGTGAAGGAAGAATAAGGCACAGGGAAGTGATTCAGCATTGTTGCTTTACCTGGTGGCTTTGGCTTTTCCTTCCTGAATCCTTGCTACAGAAATAGCATGTTATGGGCATTGTTGCTACAAGCTGCTGATGTTTTAAGCTGTGACATGTAATCAGGCCTGTGGAACATTCTTTCACTTACTAGTTTAGCAGTATGCCAAATTTGAAATGATTAATGCTTTATAACTGGCCAGATGTGGACCAAAAACAAAAGAATTCCCCACTTCTAGGGTTTTCTTTGATGATTTTATATATCTTTTTTCTGAAATAAAATATAAGAAAAAAGAAATACCCAAACATAAACATAGACCAGAGTAGAAAGTCAGTTTTAACAGAGGGGTTTCAACATTTGTAAATTTAATATTTAGTTTTTATATAAAGAATAAATTGTAGGTGTTTAAGACTATGCATTACTGACATATAAATTGCAAGAAAAACATTTTGAATAGTCCAAATGCACAGTAAATTTACAGTTCAGTGTGGCACCCTTTTGATATGAACACCAGACCTCCCAACTTTGATTATGCCTCTTCATATTTAGATCATGATCACAGAGTTAGTTTTATGCAAACTCTACTATTTCTGTATGAATACCAGTGAAATAAATAATATTCAATATTTATGATTATTAGCAATTTGTGTAATGGTACAACAAATTTATTAAAGTACAGGTTGCTTTATGTGTAAGTCTGAATTACATGTGCTTTACAGAAAGTCTTGAAGTTGATATTGGTACTGTGCAGTATGACCTAAAGTAATGAATGCTTGGCTAAGGGAATGAATTTCTTCAAAATGATCACATTTCACTCCAGCAAGAATTGAGGCTTTGATGCAGTTTATTTGTTGGTACTAGTTCTGCAGGCTGCTGTATACCAAAGATAATAATAGAAAAACATTGATCCTGCTTATAAAGCACAAAATCATATGTGTGTCTGATATCTGTAATGGGTAGAGATACATCATTCCAAATGGATGAAAAAGAGTGATCCATTCATAGTGGATAGAGCTACATCATTCCAAATGGATGAAGAAGAGATCTCTCAAGACTAGGTAGATATTCTATAACAATCAGTTGTTCACTTTCCACCATGTTGGTGTATTGAGGATGGAACTGCTCCAAATCTATTTGTTAATTGCTGTTTTACTTTTTCTCTCTAGCCATTTGTTGTAATGGATTGTGGTTGCTTTTTCAACACCAATGAGAAACATTTGCAACAGAACTTTGTTCTTTTCTGTATAAGGACTATTTTTTTGTAATTTCACAGATATATGTAATATAGTGAAAAAGCAAGTGCAGAAATCCAGATTTGGCTACAGATTGGAAAGCTGCTTGTCCCATTTTAATTTGTTGTTCAGCACTTTCTTTCACAGGAGTATGATACTATAAAATGGAATGTTTCTATGTCTGTTAGTGCATGTACCATGGCTTTCATTTTAAATGTGAAATAGGTTCCTGAATATAGTTTATCACCCATGAAAAGCAAAAAAACCCCAAAACCTGACAACAAAAACTAAACCCCGAAACTGTTTTTAAGGAAGCAGTCTATCCATTTGGTCCTTTGGGATGCAGACCCTTGCAGCATTTGGTATACTTCAGCATCAATTAGTTTTCACTGTTTCCTGCTTTCATTGTGTCGAGTCACATGCAGGAACCTGGAAGACTTCAGAAAGTCTGAATTGAAGGAAGCTGGCTTTTCAAAGAGGGTTTCTGTTCAACTTTTTTAGAAAGCAGAACAGCTTTCACACTTGCACTGGTTGATTTACATTGCCACTGTGAGAATCCAGTATTAGGAGGAGTGAATCCTTGGCAACAAAATTTCATTGCTGGCTGGTAGACTGAGATTAACAAAGGATGGGCAGAGCTAATATGGATATATGCCCAGGAATTAATTGCCATCAATAAAAGTGGTAGCCTGATGTATCATTGATGTACCTCCTATTAGAATAAATTACATTATCTACATTATTTCTATAATGCACCACTTGATCTTAATTGGGGTTGGCCCTGACAGCACTCTAAAACTAGAGGTGCTTCCATTGATTTCCACAGCACAAAACCAAATCTGCCTTCAACAAATCACACTCAAAGATCATCTCAATAATTAAGAACGGGGAGCATTTTCTCCTTTTAGGTAAATAAACAAGGTGCTCATGTTTAAGGAGACATTGTGGTCATGAGGAATCTGGAAGATACTTATCTGAATACTGTTCTTGAAATTTCCACATATAAGTGTCAAGCTGGTTTGCAAGGCTTATGAAGCCTTTGTGTGCCTTTGCAGAATGTTGGATGGAGCCCATTTCCTGACCTGTGGGTTCATAACACTTGATTCTCTACAGCTTCTTCTTTCCTGATACCTACAATGCATCATATGCAAGGATAATTCCAGGTTGAAAAATGCAAAATCCTTGGATGGCTGAAGCCACATATCTTATGAAGCTGTGGATTATCTTGTTACTGGCAGAAAAATGCACAGGACTTGAGTAGGCGACAGTAATTTATTCAGCTAACACTGTGCAAGTCCATTGACTTCTGTAGCTACATTGACCCCTTTATATCCGTATAAAAATGAAGCAGAATCTTGACACTCATAGTCGTGAAGATTGTCCCTATTCTGTAATCTCCTATTAATCGGAACTGTCACAGTTTTCAAGGAACGCTGATAATCTAACGTGGCTTCCTGTATAAAATAGGTCATTGGGTTTAGCTGAACTAATTTTTATCAAATACCATAGCCATTGTACTGTTTTCACTGTCCCACATTTTATTTATATATATATATATATATATAATCTACCACATTTCACAGGAAATGTTTCTTGTAGTGAAATGGTCTCCCTGTTGTAAATGCGTCTTCATACCAGAATTGATCTATTTTCGTTTTATTTTCCTTTGTATTTGGGTCCTGTGTTGCCCACTTTATTTCCCTGCTCCATATAGGTACTTTTGTACTGTGACAGTTTTCCGCCTCATTGTTAACTCAATCGTTTTGAATCCTTTGTATTTTTTCTGTGGACTATATTTTCCAGTCTTGTGGTCACTCTTGCTGATCTTCTTTGTACTTTCTCTAACTTTTCTCATCCTCCATTGTCATGATTTTTTTTTTTTCAGTTTAATATCCTTCTTCTGTGGAGATTCCACTAATAAATGTTAATGTTTAGCTAATAATCCACCAGGAGCATGCAAGATTTTTCCAGAGGTATTTAGACTATCCAAGTTTCTTTTAAATTAGAAGCCTTCAATTTCTATTCAGAATACATCTGTTTTTCCTGAAGAGTGACCTGATAAATGCTAATATAAAAAGTGACCTGATAAATGCTAATATAAAAACAAGTAGAATTTGGGTACATTATGCAGATTTTAACTACTAGCTTTTAAGTGTGAACATTCAAAGTTCTGCTGTTTCATCTTCATTTTTTTCCTCCACATCTCCTAGGTCAATTAATACACAGATTTTCGCCTAATTTTCTGTGATTTCCAGGCTGATGTAATTGCCACTAACTTCTGCTGACCTTAGTAGGAGCTATATCAAGACATTACTGTGGAAAATCTTACAGACTGGTGCTTTGAAAGAAAATCTCAGACTCAAAAAATCTCATCATCTTTAGTCTATCAATGATCAGACTGTACTGAATGGCATATTTATTTACAATGATTTCATGGCACTTAAATATCATTTGGGCAAAGCAAAGTAACTAAAGTAATATAAATTAATATTATGAAAATATATGAGAACATGTGTTACTTGCTTCCTGAAATCAGATCCTGTGGGGTTTGTCGTGTGATGTTTAAAGTAGCCAAGAAATACAGTAAAGGAAATGTTGCTTAAACCAGATAACTTGACCTATACATTCACTGTCCCAGTAAAAGTGAGAAAAAGATCCATGAAACATCTGTGCTGTACATATGGAAAATGTCCAGAAAGAGCAAGTGAGTTTCCTATGAAAGCGTATGTGGAATCCATTAGTGGGTTCAGGTGAACTTAATGAGCTAATTTTTTTAATAGACATCAGTATAGATTACTGTAACATAATTTATATAGGAGAAACGGAAATGGAACAAGTAAATGAGTTGCCATAATATTTGAAAACACTTACCGTGCTAGGAAACTGCTGAATAATTTTCCTGTGAAGAAATATAAACAAAGCAAAACAAACATTAGGCTTATTTCAAGTGGTACTGAAGAAATTCTGTCTCTTCTGAAAATACTCCATGTAAAAGGATACTCATGGGAGATTTTTAACTACCTGCATCTCTGTTGAGTAGCACTTTCAGCAAATTAGCAAGGAAATTCATAAATTACAGAGTAGTCAGACTTGCTGAATGGAAAGTAGGGGATCCCAAAGAGACATCCTGAGTCCATTTCTTGCTGACATGAAAGCGAATGAAAATGGGGAGAATTGGAGGAGTATATCATTAGTGACCAAAAAGGGAGTTCATGTCAGAAAGGAATGCAATTTACTGATTAATTTAAGGCTATAATTTCAGGAGGAACAGAAAATAACCACAGGGAATAAAGAAGAATGAAAAAGAAGTTTCAAAATCCAGGAGCATCAGTGTATTTTGCTAGAATGATTAAGAACACACTGTTTTTCTTCAGGTTTACAAAAGTTTGATTTAGAAATAAATGAACTTTTGGAATTCTTCAGTTTTGCTGAAAAGATGTTATATGAAAGGCCAATATTTATAGCAGCTTTAATGGGGAAGATGAAATTGAGAATTAGGCCATGTGTCAAGAATTGTAAGTCTCCAAAACTCACTATGGTTATAAGTACTTGGAAGGTGAACTCAAACATGACAGTTATGAATGGGGGAGGAACACAAATAGGAATTCTTCAGAACATTCTTACAGGGATGATTATCAAAAGCTTCAGAAGTTTTTATAAAGAAACATTAATCTGAATGAAGGGGATAGGGATATCCTGGTGTACTGTGCCTGGTTCTAGTCTGTGAAATTTAAAAAATATGGAGAGGATCCCAAGAAGTGTGACAAAGAGCACAGCAGAGGAGCTGCATGATTTACCCCAAGAGGAAAGACTAAAGTAGTGTAAGGTCTTTTCTCTCTGGTAAAGAGAAGACTCAGGGGAACCTCATCCCAGCATTACAGTACTTAAGGGGAAGCTACAAACAGAACAGAGGCTCTTTCTTCACAGAGACCGACATGGAGAAAACAAGGAGAAATGGGTGCACATTGTACAGAAACATTTTATATCGATACAAGCAATAAACTTGGTAAAATGAGATCAGTCACTGGAATAACCTCCCCAGGAATGTTGTGGAGTCTCCACTGCTGGTAGTTTTCATGATGGCATTGGACAGTGTGATAGGTAATCTTGAGCTCCCTCTCCCATAAAAGGCTACACCAGCTAATCTGAGGGTCCCTAAAGACATTTAAATTTGTCAAGTAACTGTATCATTATAGACCATGGTCTCTGATATGTGAAAAGCAGGATGTTTGGCAGAGTTTGGGCATCTAATGCAGTTAAGAGGCACTAGAGAAGAAAGAAGAGACAGGAAAACAAAGATAATTTTCCTTTCCTAAAGTGGTGGTTCTGAAGCATTTAAAACATGAATGGGAAGATTTACCATCCAAGGTATTTTGATTATATATATATATATATTTTTTTTAATACAGTGTGTTTATTAATAATCATCTGTAGTTAGGGACAGGTATCCAAAAGGATTATTATGTAAGGATTGAGATTTCTTTCCCCTGTAAAATACCTTGTTGCTTACATTCCTTAATTGGAATATTTGGATCCATAAATCTTTTTTTGGTAATGTAACAGCAGTGAACATTTGCTCACAGAATACTGTGCGATGGAGAAAGGAGTTTTCTGGGCTGTTTTTGTCCAGCAACAGCAAATATTAATTTCTCTGACAGTTATTTGGAATGTGTAAAGTAATACAGCACTCCAAGGAAGACCAACAGCATTCAGGCGCAGAAATTGATATGCTGAGGGAAAAGGTCTGGTTTTTTCCTGAACAATAACTATAAATATTTGAAGAGTGTAAATGCTAAAGCACAGAAGCACAAGGGGAATAATGTGATGGGATTGCTAAAGTGAAAATTTGGATTGGATGAATATTAGGAAAAAATGATTGACAGTGAGAATAGATTATGTAGTAGAGCACTTTCCCAAAGGTATTGGTAAAAGCCCTGTATCAGTCTTTTCTGAGATACTTCAGAGTAGATTGAATAAAGAAGCAAAAGCTATTCTGCAGGGAAGCATGCTGTTCTTGGAGAGCTGTGCTAGAGGACTTAATAGATTTCCTACAAGTTGTTTCTGTGAGTCGTTTCGAGATGTGTTACAGATTTTTTTCTCATTGAAAGTAGTTCTATAACGTTTCCCACTCACTCTACTCAGTAGATCATAGTGAGTTTGTGTTCATCACAGACTTAGTAAATCAATATCCCATAACAGTATTTTATATACATTATTCATTACACTTTCATGAAATAAAATGTTTTAAAGAGGAGGAAGGAATCAGGAAGTGTGAAAAATGTAGGATGTTTGTGTTCTGGCACAGAGAGTGTGTGAGGAGGGAGTTCTGGAAGCTTACAGACCCAGTGATGTGATTTCACTGTGACCAGAGTTTCATCCTTTATTCCTAGTATTTTTCTTCTTCCATTTCTAAAAACTGTAAGTTTTCTGGGTACTAATTTTTTCTTAAAAGTATATGGATTGGAAGGATACGAAGAAAATGATCACAGAAGGTGTTAGGAGTATACTTCCTTTACAGACATGACCTTCAGAAAGAGCACTTTGTTTCCCCAATGTGACAATATTTCTTTAAGGACTTGTGAATGCTTTACATAGGCACAAACTGGATGGAATTATTGGAGACTGGAATTATTGGGGAGTGCAGAGGCCCAGAGAAGTGGGTCATCACAGGGACTTTTCCTGAATTTCAGTTATTAATTCCTCTTTAATGCATGCAATGTCCTGAATATTTACCCTTTGAAACACCAGTGGGAAGGACACTCATTTGATACGGAACAGCCCTCAGTGTTCACAAACTCTCGATGTCAGTCTCCTGCTGTGGAGGCTGGAAGTGATGTGTATTGTTATCAATTTCATATTATTCCTTTCCACTTTCAAGAAGTATCTAATAGGAAGAAATTAAAAGTACTTATGAGCTTTTGGTCCCTTGATGTGGACTTGAGCTACATCACTGGTCAGTCAGATTGTGCCTATTTTTTCCGTGTCCTTTTCCTCACTCTTTTTACTTTGCCCATGCCAGACTTGGAAATAACTGAGCTTCCTGAGCCTCTAGATGGGATGCTTAAAATAATTACCATAAGGAACAACATGTTCCTTTTCATTAATGCCATTCTTATGGAGAGTGCTTTTTTTGTGCTCCAAAGATGGAAAAAGAAATTTTTGTCTTCCTGCCTTCTTGTTCCGTTTGCCCAGTGTGCATATGTTTTTCAGATGATACAAGGTGCAGGTCAGCTACTGTTTTGTTCATAAATATTCATACCTATAGAGATAGGGGGGAAAAATAAGTGACAGGTTAGCATAAATTAAATATTCAGCACAACTCAGCAACATCGGGATTAAAATTGAAATATGCAAGATATAGGAAAAGCTGTTCCAAGAAAATGTTTGAAAAGAAAATACTTCTCTGTATTTCATCTGTCACTATATTTGGGGGGAAAAGCCAGAATATTTTGCTCTGTGTGAGATAAGGCAAATTAAAAAGATTGCAAAATGCAGCCTGGATTTCAAGAGCCAGCCAATAAACTGACAAAAGTATCTGCAACCTGGCAGGAAGATTTTGATGAGTCTTGTTCCTCCAGAATCATACAACAGAAATTCTCAAAATGTCATTTTCCTGGACATTGTAAAGGTGCAAACCTTGTTTAAGAATGATGTGTAGATGTTTGTTGCCCATATTCTCCATGTCCTCAGTGAAGAGTCTCTTTCTCTTACTGAAAATACTAATCTTTTAAAGGTCATTTAATCCAAAAGCATAGAAAATAAGTGGGCTATTTTCCTGTGATTTCTTACACATTAACTAAGGATGCATTATATTAGCAACAGCAATTTGATTGATGTATTATATAACACATAAGGTCTTAAACTTCTGTGAGAACATAATACTGTAGCGCATCATCAGAGTCCAGAATTGGCTGGTAAAATTGACAAGCATGAACACCTAGACATCAGCTTCCTGGTCCTTCCAACCTTTGCTCACAAGATATACTCATTTGCCACAGCTGTTACGATGCTTGGTTCTGTTGGAGAAACATCTGGCAAATCCGTCAGGAGTTGGCAGATTTGTTCTGTGCTTTTTCAGATGAGGCTCTGCTTTTAGGGACACTCACAAACGCAATTGAGTACGAGGAAATGGCATGAAACTGAGTCAGGGGAGTTTTAGGTTGGGTATTAAGAAAAGGTTTTTCACTCAGAGGCTGGTTGGGCACTGGAACAGGCTCCCCAGGGCAGTGATCACAGCACCAAATGACAGTTCTAGGAGTGTTTGGACAACGCTCTCAGGCACTTGGTGTGACTTTTGGGATGTTCTGCGCAAGGCCAGGAAATGGACTCAATGGTCCTGATGGGCCCCTTCCAACTTCCCATATTCTGTGATAAGACTCCTGTCTTATTATATCCTTAAAATGATCTAAGAAATTAGATAATTTGATTCTGTTTGTTCTGTTAGTTTTGAGATGTTGTGTTAGTATAAAATCTATACTGTTGCAGAGGGAAACGACCCCACGAAACAAATGTTCTCCTTTCCAAGACACATTTCCAAGGAATTTCATATGTGTAAAATCTACTGAGGATTGAGATGCTTCTTTGCCATTTAGATTGTGCATATTTTCCAAGTTTTAGCTGGGCAGCTTAAAAGCAATAATGAGACAAGAATTATTTCTTTACTTCCAGATAGCAAAGATTAAATATATGCTTTAAAATATTTTAATGAACTAGATTTGTAGAAATATAAAAATCCGTATGTGCTTTTTGGGCCAATCCCAGTATCATCTAATTGTGAAACTAAAAATACAGTTATTTAACTTTTTTACAATTGTTTCAATATGTTTAGCTGAAAGCTAGGTTTTTATTTCCACCAATTTTTCCTAAAACATATTTAGCATACATTTAATAAGCATCCAAATGGTTTGAAAAACACCTAAACCAGTTACTAAGTCAATTACCTAAATATTTTAGTGTTCTAATGTGCTCAAAAGAGCATATTCTTTCATTCAAAAGTCTATAGTTATTCAAAAGTCCACCAGTTTTTCAGGTATTTGCAATTTGAGATATGCATCCAGTTTTAAAAAAGTGCTTATTTTGATATTCAACTGAGAACTGTAGCTTTTACAATTTTTAAAAAATTATTATTTCTTTAATTACATGTACAGCTCAGATATCTTGGAACTTGCAAATTATGAGGTTATTCCTAGGATGAGAACTATAAAATAAATTGAAAATTCAGTGAGGTGACTTATGTGGTTAAAAGCCTAAGGGTTTTGGTTCAGCTGCGAATGTGCAAACAAAATTCCCAGTACATCTGACAACTTAAAATTTTGCAGAAATTCTTGTTTTGTATCTGTGTTTGGGGGTTCCATTGTTATCAATTTCAAGAACAGATATGCTGATATAATTAATCTGATGAGAAAACCTATAATGAGTGTTATTTTAGCTAAATAAATATAACAGAGATGAGCAGGACAACTTTTTTCTTTCTTTCTTTTTTTTTTTTTTCCTCTCTGACCAAAGATATAAATGAAAAAAGCACGGTACATTAGATGTTTTGTAAATTGGTCCCAGTTTAGGGGTAACATATGATGCAATTCATTGTTGATTCATCTCAATAGAGGTGAAAAAGGTAGTGTTTTACTTCATAACTGAATTGGAGTTTGCAAATGCCAAACTTAAGTAATGGATAAGAGCAGATACTCCAAGTAAAAATAAATCAGCCTAATCAGTATGCCAACCTTTCTTTTTGTACAGGCTCAGAGGAAGTTGTTGGAAAGCATAAGATTTGTCAAGTTTGTCATTTCTGTGAGACAGATTTAGAAATAATGTGAATTACAGCAAAGACCATGCCTCAAGACTGCTGTATCTGTTAAGTCAGATTATTAATATCAAAAGGTGTTAGGAATTTAAGTTACTCAACTTCTGGTTTGAAAGTGTACTGCCATACTCAGCTAGGGACCAGGTTTCACATGATCAAATTATTAATATTACAATTTCTGAGAGCAACCTGCCTCCTGTCATCCTCTTGGTATTTTCCATCTTCGTGAAGCTCCTGTTTGAAAGCCAAACACTTTCAGACTCAATGGTAGCATGGGTCTGACTCTGCTCCAAGCAGGCAGAGTGAGCCCTCCTCGTTTCTGCTGACATCACACAGATTCATGTAGCAGGATTTAGTCACATGCCTTGGTATGTATTAGGATTAATGCCTTATATAAGTATTTTCTCACAGAATTTTTATTTGTGCTTCCTGAGTATTGTATCCAAATCCATTTTTCAGTCAGAATTAAACTATTCATTTCTTTTCTTTTGAAAGGTAAATGCTTTTTTCTTTGTGGGTACAATAGTCATGAGGCCACGCTGCATAGAGTTTTGCCTTCTGATCTACTCCTGAATTAAAGTTTTATTAGATGTCATCAACTTCTTGCTAAATAATCCTGAATTAGCCTTTAAATAGGAGGCTTTCTCACAATATTTAAACACTACAAATCACTTCAGCAAGACTAAGGCCCCACTACAGAGAGCAGAATCTTGAAAGTAATTTTGTCCAACTTTTTCAAAGAAAAGGAATGCTACTCTTTGCATAAGCTTGTATTGTTTTGTGAAATGAAGTTGTACTGAGATAAACACAATCAATAGTTACTACCATAGATATGGCTACCTTATTTCTTTAGGTTTCATGCATAGCTTTATCTTTTGTTTTGGTTTTTTTTATTTATGTATAATTCAGCACATGCCATGTACAGTCCCAAGAAAGTATTTTAGGGAAAATAGAAAACAATTTTCCTTGATACTTTTGTCCAGGGAAAAGCCTGTTTTCCTCCCACTTTTCTGAAGTAGTATTTGAGAATATTTAAAAATATGTTTTATATTTAAATATTTAAAGTAGCTTCAAGTTGAAGTGTTTATTTGAAAAAAAAAAAAAAAAAAAAAAAAGAATCCAAAAACCCAACAGTGAAAACAAATGTCAGAACAACCCAACAGTGAAAACAAATGTCATTGCTAAGACATTCAATTGATGTACCCAAAGACATAGGGAAGTGATAAACACTTAATTGCACTGTCTACCATTTACTCAGACTTAGTTCTCTTCATAGCTATTTAAAACCACCCAGAATGCTGTGAGGAGTGTTTATTTTGACAGACACATTTACATAATCAAAAATATTTTGCAGAATAATATACTTTTAAAAGTTTAAAGTTGTGTTAAATTGCAATAAGCTGCAATAACTTGTGTAAAGGTACTTGTTGGCAGTTCATTTTGAATGGCAAGTTGCTCTTCTTAAATGTTCTTAGATGAACACTGTTTTAGTATTATATGGGGTTTTTTTCTGATTATCTCTCAGAAGAATTGATTTGGCTTGAGGCTGAGGATCTCTTGCTCAATACCAAACCAAAGGTAAATTGTATTGTCTGACATTCTATTAACATTAAACTGTCCTCAAAGGACAACCTCAGGCTTGGAGGTCATCAAGCAGAATCAGACCCTTTAAACACAATATTTAAATGTGCTCTGTTGTATTCTCTCACTGCAGTGAGATGGCATGTCTGGAAAATCAAGTAACACATCCCTCTTCCTTATAATTACAGCGGTAATTATTTTTAATTAGTTCAACCAGTCTATTTTGGAGGACAGCTATAACCTCAATAAAATTTATTAACATAAAGCTGACCCGTAGGTAGACTGTGGTTAGAGATGCCTTTAAATAGAAAAGCAATGCCTTAAAAATATCCCATTGATTAATTATTTTCTTGAAAATTTCTATATGCTTTTAGCCACATTGTGGACTATACAGATCAGTTTTTTGATGATGGAAGAACCCTGCTTTTTCCTCTTACTTTTTTGCATGAGTGCTGTTTCTTTGTTTGCAATTTCAGAAAATACAGGCTGTTTAAAAAGGAAAGTGAGCACACAACCGAGTGCAAAGGAATGCAGTGGTAGCAGCCTCCAGCTGTACCTTTCTATTGTTGAACACTTGGGAGGGAAAAGCTGCTCCTGAGTAACGTGGTTGTTTGGTACCTTTGTGTTGCAATTACAGTAATAACCTTGAATGCAAAAGTACCACAGAAAACTTATCTTTCAATTGTCGTAGGTATCTGAGAAGGCAAAGATTGTGTCAAAACACTGATGTGGAGAGTTGCTCATGTTGCAGTACTGGAAAGCCAAAAGGATACTTTAGAAGCATTATAAGGATTCAAAAGAGAAATTTCACACGAAGGTCAGGAAGGATCTTCCTGGATGTCTTCCAGGAATGTGCTCGGTATAGTTAATGGGTGGGAATTTGATTTTCATTTTTATTTTTAAACTATTTAGCCTATCTTGGTAGATCAGAATTTAGCCGACGACTGCATAAATTACTGCTAAATTAATATCACACAAAATCAGAGAGCTGTTAGGCTAAGGAGGGAAGAACTGTGCTGGCTCTCAGAATGCAAAGTTCCTACAGCTTGTCAACCAGTAGCCAACTTCACTCAGCCAATAGTCAGCCAACAGAGCTGAGAGGGAATGAGGTTTCTAAATGGAGGCTGGCCAAAATTTCATAAAAGAGGGCCATTTTCCCTTCAGTGGAACAGAAGGTTCTTTCAAACCAGACACTGGGAAATGGAGATGAGTCCAAACCAGAGAGCAGCTAAAAACACCCAGAGCAAGAGCCAGCTATTCAGCTAAAGGCTGGAGTAACCTATACAGGTGAGAGAGAAGAGGAAGAAAAGGACAGTTGGGTGTTTATTATTCAGGAGAAACAATAAGTTAAGTTATAAGTTGGCAGCCACTAAAAAACTTATGGGAGAGGGTGAAGGAAGGAAGGAAATCTAATGAGGGGTGGAATAAACCTCCCTCATTTCACCAAAGGATATGTAGAATTGGCATCCTGCATTTAATTTGATGCCTACAGTCCTTTTCCTATGTTTTCAATCATGTTTAATATGTATGGAAAAACACGTTTGCTCAGATATTTCAGGTATTCAGGGTTTGGTGTGATGGTAACTGAATATTTTTAACAAGTTTCTGTTAGTTTGTGTTCAGATCCCTGACCTCCTCCTCTTGGATTGTGTTGAGCTCATTTTAGCTTTTCCTTTTCATTTGAGATTCATTATTTTTGCTCTTTTTGTGGCAATTTCTATTTTTAACTCATATGACTCCTATTCTAATGAAAGGTAACTCAGATTTTAAGTACATCTATCATGTTGCCATCAAATGCACTTGAGTTGAGATGTTCCTTAGAACATTAATTTTTGCATATATATTACCTTTTCCTTTTTTTCGTTATTTGCTGCTGTATTTTCTGACCTTGAATTTAAAGCTTTAAGTGCTAAAGATAGGGAAATTCTAGCATATAATGAATATTATTCTAAAGAAATAATCCTTGAACCCTACAAATAGTAATGATTGTGTTCTGCTTTACAATCCCTCTTTCTTGTAGTCCATAAAGTGTTATTTCCTTGATCTTCTGTAAGACTGGTTAATGGAGAAAGAGGAAAACCAGCACATTTCTGACTTTCCTGCAGAATTAATCTTTGGGAACTCTTACTGCACTGTGAAAGAAAAAAAGGAAAAAGCTGAAATCCAGCATGACAATTGAGTCTCCTGTAGCCCTTTCCTTTCCCAAACAGTCACTGGAGGTAGCATATAATTTGTTTTCTTTCTTAGACTTTATACAATATATTAATGCAAAGCTGCTTTTGCCTTAAATAATACATTTTGTTTTCCTTTTGGTGTTTCCTGTTTCTCTTGTTTTTGTTTCATGACTTATGTCTTGGTAAAGGCTTTCTCTTTTCTAGGGAGCCAATAGAGCTTTTGTGGAACTTAGCTTGTCCCTAAACTCTGCACTTCAGCTGTTGCCAAGAAATTTCTATGAGCCCTTGCCATGGGAAGTTAAAAAAAAAAAAAAAAAAAAAAAAAAAAAGGAAAAAAGACAAGAAAAGGAAACTTGAAGCCATTTCTTAAAGACAGAAAGCAGAGCAACTAGCAACCACAGTCAGAAACATTTAGCAGTCTGGCAGCAGACAGCAGGACATACAAAGAATAGCAAAATAGTCTATTGAAGGGGGGAAAAAAGATCTTCAAAAGGCTTGTGTCCACAGCAGGGTGAAAAACATAACAATCCTATTATCAGCATTGTTAGGAAAAAAACATGTTGATTTTCTTTTTTTCCTGAGTTCTGCCAATATATCATGTTAAACGATATTCCAGTAACTCAGAACATAAAAAGGCATTTTCTGGCATCCCCTTAAAATGTCTCTATTCAGGCAGTCAAACTAGGAGAGAAAAGAAACAAACAGTTCTGGGATCCACATTCAAAACTCCAGCAGAAAAGACTTGTTGGCCTAGAAGATGAGCTGTCATGACTGTATTAATTCTGCAAATAGAGTGACATGCACTAAACTGAGGTGACTTTCCCCTTACTGTGCAGGGAATCTAAATTCACGCTCACAATATACCTATAACTTTGTTTCTGTCAGTACTGGTTTTGTTTCTGTATATAGCTATATATCTATATATCTGTTTCTGTATATGTCTATTAACAACTTTTTATTGCCGTGGAATAATTAATTTGTACCAAATTATAGGGATTCTTTTGGTTCTTTTGTGTTTTTCTGGTTTGGTTTGATTTCCCTCCCCCCCCCCCCCCCCATTCTTTTTCCATCATTTTTTGGGGCAGGAGAGTGATGATTTTCAAGCTACAGTAGAAGTACAGGTGTGCTATTAAAATCATAGTCAAATTCCCTCTGGTGATGGTAATTTTAGCCTTTTTTTTTTTTTTTGGTACCCATTTTCCTTTTTAGGATTTGCAGGGATATGATAATTAGCAGTTTAAATAGAGCATAAATTTTTGTGCATTAAGTATGCCTGCTTTGTATAAACAGAAATTTTCCAAATGCCTGATGTGCAATGTATCCTCTTATTTTAAGGAAGGGGAGTGCAGAAAAGATCCATGTTGCTTAGTTACAGAAACAACAAACATCACAAATTTGTTGTCTGTAGTTTGCCATATAGTGTGGCATTAAAGCACTTGCCAAGTGCATTATCAGGGCATAGGATGCTATGTTTTTGTGCTCACCCTGAGATGTGGATTGTTCAGGTTTTATTGTGTGCAACTTTAGAACAGATTTGGGTGCATTTTGTTTTCTTATCTGAATGATCGGTGAACTCCACACTGTAGCTGCAGACTAAAAAAGTCAGAACAATATCATATCTGTTTTCCTTTAAAAGAAAATGGGGGATTGACACCCACCCTAGAAGAAGAAATGTGTGTGTAAAAGTGTCTGATTTTGGATGAAGCCTCACTAGATTTTGTGCTGGTAAACTTCAGTCTTCAAGCAAGTTTCTGCCCTGTGAGGAGATGGTGCATCTGATTTACGAAGAAGCAAGGAGAAATTAAGTTCTCTCTGAGGCATTTAGGTGCCAGTTAAACCCAAATCCCTGGATTACTGGTCCTGACCCCCTAACACGAGACTCATTATAATGGTTTTCTTCTTTCTACCTTAGGCCAAAATAGTCTGTGGAGAGGTGGAGAGGAGGTCTGATTTAAAAAGTCTACTTGTTATGTATAAAGCTATAAACAGCACAACAAACAGAACAAAACACATAATCATACTGTATGAATAATATGTCTGCCTTGCAAAAGCCCAATTAATATTTTGCAAAAGTTTGAGTGTGATCTGTTTGCACTCCACAGTTTTGGATGCTCAGATTGGACTGGGAGAAGAAACAGTGGAATGTGGAACTCACAGATATATATACTCCAATGAATTTGTTGCCCTGTAATGCTTTTTTTGTTATTATTTTGTTTGTTTGTTTGTTACTTAGATCAGTTAAGTCAAAGGTTTTTTTGAGCTGAATCTTGCAAAGCAGTTTCCCAGACCATATTAATTGATCTAAAATAATGCAACAAAATGCACATGGTATTGTTTTCTCCAGGTGTTAATGTATCCATACCACGGAACCCTATCTTGTTGTCTTTAGGCTTACCTCCCATTTAGTAAGACTCTAGAGATACCTGGATTTTATTTTGGTGCTCAATGACCCCCTTTCTAAATGTCCCACGCTACCATCCCCACCACATTTGCACAAATGTTGACCTCTGGATCATGAAAACTATTTCACTTGAGGAAGAATAAGTTAGTCACTTGGAACATTCAATATACTCCTTAAACTCTTCTCTATGTTCAGAAAACAAAGCTGGTTTATGATGTAGAGACTTGAATAGCTGTTGTCATTCATGTTGTGTGGTTTCACATTGGGCTCAAAAGTGCACCCCATTGTAAACATTTGAACTTGGGCTCCTTAATTTTTGTATAAATAGTCTGTAGTTTACTGTGTTCCTCAATATATTCATTTTGGAGCTTGAAAATGCATGGAGGCATATGAGCAAAATGACAAGCCTTCTGTGAGAAGCTGATGTTCCCAGATTAGTTCAAAACCATACAGCAAGTGCTGAAAAAATATGTGATATAACTGTTAGTGATCAGTTTTGCAGTTGGATTTCTGGGGAACGTGGTGCTGTGAGCACCAGGTAGTTCTCAATGAACATGGGAATTCTAGTGGCTGGTAAAGCAAGCTGAAAAAATTGCCCCTATTCTAAGTTCCATTGTTGGTTTCTGACAATCAGCAAATTCCCTCCTGCTGACACAACTTTTCAGGGAAACCCATATTTTGGCAGAACCTACCTGAGCCATTTTGGGTGATATTAATCTCCATTTCTGAGAATTAACTGTCATTGTAAGCCACAGGTGATACAGGTTTCACAGAAATACGAAAATATGAAAGTACTGTTTTATGGTAACAAAGATTTACATCATCCAATTTTTAACAGGTTTTAATATTGAGTTCATCCATTTATTCAAACTGTATTTGAATTGAATTTCAATAGGAAAATATTTTACCTCATCTCTCAGTTAAGTAAATAGCAAAGTTCTTTGGAGCAAGGTCATAGTGGTAGGCACTCTGAAATCCTGGATTCTCTGATTCTCAAGGAAATCTAGATTCTGCGAATCAGGTGATGTGATCCAGCTTCTTGAGGATCATCTTTGGTTTTAAGAATGTAAAGTAATTTGAAATAAATGCTTCGTAATATTTTAACAGATTTTTAATCACAGTGATTGAAAAGCTACTGCTGGCAGAGGTGGTCAGTATTTTGAAATATTTAAGGGTAATGACCTGTCTTCATTCATAATGTTTTTTGTAGAAAGGGCTTTACTTTGAATTGAAAATAGTGTTGTAATATGGATGCTTTCACACCTTTCATAGTTTTAAATCTCCTGGGATAGGGTCAGTTGAAGGAATGGATAGAGTTCTATTTATCTTTTTAATTTAAAAAAAAATTCTTGACCTTTAAATTTGCTAATTAAACAGTTACAGATTTACGATACATCCCTAGTATGAATTTCTTCTCTTTTCCTTCACTTTTTCTCAGGGTCATTCATAGATTTACACTTCTTTACACTTCTGGAGTTCATTGCATAATAATGCTCCAACTTGCCAAAAAACCTGTACATGATATATCTTTGAGAAGTTTGAATCAGTTTAGGTTGTGCTCCATGGTGACCACAGACCACAAAAAAAAAAAAAAAAAAAAAAAAAAAAAAAAAAAGTGTGCTGAGCTTATGGCAATAATTGCTGTCTCAAAGCTGGACTTATTTGTTAAGACAGATCCCTGTGATATTGCAAGTTACCCAGCATGTGGTTGGCCTAGATAGTAGCAAAGGAAGCCTCTGTCTTGATTGTAAAATGTTCTGCCCTGTCTCTCTTAAAAACTAAATTTATTCTTCACTTTGAATAGCTTGGTTGCAAATTATGTGGGGAATTGCTAACTGCTCCATTTTTCTTGGAAGTTTAGGTGACCTTTTGCAGTTTCTAAGAACAAGGTAATTATGTATTTTGAAGACTGAGGTCCTAAAACTTTATCTTAAGAGGAAAGAACAGAGTGAACACAAGACAAATCGTGATATAATTCCCTGAGGGCTGGCAGTTTCATGCGCAGAAAACTCAGATTGTTGCTGAGGTATGAAAGTGAGTGCAAGAGCAAGCTAAAATCCAGGGCCAACCCAATGGATGCCAGGAGAGTGACTGGTGGATTGTGTGGGAGTGAAGGGGAATGTGACTCCAATATTTCTCTGTTGCAAATTCCCTTGACTTGACTAATTGTGGATCTGTGTCCTTAAAGGAGGGAAAATGTACTGAGTTAATGTTATATGCTGTGTTCCTCAGAAGGAAATAGCAGATAATATAAGCCCTATTAAAAGTATGTTTGTCCTTATGTACCCAGCAGCAAAAGAAAAAAATTAAAAGGCAAAATAATGGATAAATCAGTAAGTTATTTGTACCCTAGAGGCTGTTGTTTCTGAAGCATGTACCTTCATGAGTTATAAAGCAGATATTATTCTCAGAATTATTCCTTACTGTTCAGTGGTTTTCCCAAAATTTAATGACAACTTATTCCTGTGAACATAATGCTTTTCTCCTTTTTGCTGTGCTTCACTGGTGGCTGAGTACATTTTTCATGGATAGGGAGAAGGGTAAGAATCTCAGCATAATACCAAGAAAGAGGCTCCCAAATGCAAGCTGTGCTCAGTTAATAGTTTACAGGTCTTTTCAATTATGGTTCATATATTCCTGTTTTATTACTAATTATCCATGATAATTCAGTTCAAAATTTTCCATTTAGTAAATGAACATAAGCACATTATAAAACTCAGAACATATGCATTCTAAAACATAGATATAGACTTTATTCAAGTTTCCCCAGCATGTATGTAGTAAAATGCAGTAGCTACGAAGTTTCAGTTGTGGAATATGGAAGCATAAAATTGTCATTTAAAATATTTAGGCATTCCAAGAATGTTTTAATATCGGTAGCAAAAAACTGACAATATATATCACTGTTACTAAAGTGTTCTGGCAACATTTCCCTCATACATTATATATTAAGTTATTTAAAGAGCTGGTGACAAGGTATTGAGAAAACCATTTCACTTTGCACTTTGTCCATTATGTTCTTGAACAATATTTATTAGAAATTATATTTCTGAGTTGGCAATGACTTCAGATCATAGTAAGCTGTTTTAGACTTGAGGAAAACCTAATTTTCTTTTAGTCTGCTGAGTTTTTTAACATAGCTATTAATTCCTAATTATAATATTCAGTCAACCAGTTTCATAAAGATTGGACAGTTTGATTTGTCCATAAACAATAAATTCTCTTTGTACATTTATTCACCTTGTCCTGGAACCTGCTCTTGTTCAGCAGTCAATTTAAGAAGATCTTCTCATGTTCTTTGTTGCTGTATTTACTTTCATCACCACCAGGCAGGATTTAGTTCTAATAAGAGACCATTTGTTCCCTTTTTATTTATTGCGTTCTCTGGCAGTGTTTAATGCTTTTCAGTCTAATCCAGAAAGGTTGCCCCTGTAAATTCTTCAAATGAAGAGGGAGCTATCCAAAATCCCTCTTGCCATAGAAAGTGGTCAATGCTTTGTGAGACCAGATATCTCTAAATAACCTCCCAGGCTCCTTCCCAGGCTTCTTCCTCTTCACTCTAAAGACAGAAAGCCACCCCAAAGGAAGGTCACTTGTGTGAGACCTTATTCTCCAATACTGTTCTAAACTCCTCTGCAGTGTCTGTGAAATCTCAGGTGTTGTGGTTGTATTTGATAAATGGAGATATGGAACCTTACTATCTAAATATTAAAATTTAGTCCAATTGTATTAGCTTCTGATGTCTCAATTGAAGAACACATTGTCTCTGCATTTCTGCTGTCAGCAAACCACAGTGAGGTTTATCTGTTGTCTTTGGAGACAGAGCTCTCATGGGAGCAACATTACTTGTACTCCATTCTGGAATAAAATGAAGAAATAGGCTTATTTTTTAACTTTTAGGATACATTTTATTATAGTAGAATAATTCTGACAAGTCTTATGATAAAATTTGCATTGTGGATAATGATATAATTGGAATGAACAAAATTCTTACTGAAAAATAATGTCACTCTATCAATCATTTCCTTTTCTTTTATCTTTAAACATCATTTTTCAGTAGCAACTATCACTTGTGGGGTATGGCATCTTAGACTGTGAAAGTGTTAGTGCTTTGATTCCTGACAGTAGCACATCTCTGCAGTTCATCTGCTGTGCTTTTGCCTTACTGGGTTTCAGAGTGGGCTTCACATGTGTTCAAACTAGATCTCAGGAAATTAATCCAGAAGCTGTATCCTAAGTATTCAGTAAACACTTTCTAACCCCCAATAGGGAGGTAAAGTCTAAACTAGTGGTGGGTCCCCTGAAGAGCTCCAAACTACACTGCATAGTTGGAACATTGGATCAGGGCCAGACCTAGCCCTGAATGGTGCAGATCTGTAGATGAAGAAGCCTCAGCACAAAGTGATTGGTTTTGCTGAGCTGTTGCGTTTTCTCCAAATTGCTTTTTAATGTAGGGCTTAACCTTAGAAACGGAGAAGAAAGTTTTAGCTTCTGTCTCTATGGTTTTGTATTCAGCCCTTCAGTGGTATTTTAGCTTGAGTGTGTAATTTATTGCACAATTAAAAGTATTGACAAAACACTTGTGCACGCCTTTGGTATTGGGGAGCTCATTTCAGCAGCTCTTGTATCATGGATAACTCAGAGCAATTTGAGAAAACACTAATAAACATTAGAACCCTGGAAATAGTTACATCATGACAAGCTTCTTGGACCGAGTTAAAATGTGATTTGAAGCAAGAATATTTGCTGCAGAAATCAACTGGATTTAAAACTAATATTGTCTTTAATTTTTATCAGAAAATTTTCAGTCAGGAAAAATACGTAAGTTGGGGTTTTTTTAATCAAATGGAACAGAATCACAGGTTTTCCTGGTTTTGCCTGTTTTGATCTGTTGATATTAGTTTGCCTATCTTATATAGCCTCATGAATTCCATGAATGTTACTACTCCTCAGCCCCAAGGACAAACTGAAAAGATGTTAAATTATGAAGTGTCTGTCCTTGGTATATTTTCTCTACATGAAAAGAAGATTTAAGACAGTGACAAAGGGTTTAGAGGAAGAAGAAATCTAATACTTCTTTATAATAGCAGAATGGCTATGCAGAGAAGGCTTTTAAGTAATCAAGGCCACACAAGCTAATTTGCAACTCATAGTATAAATTATGTGCAGATTCTTTCAGATTGTTAGAATTAACTCCAGGAGTATTTTTAGAGCAACTTTGTTTGGTTTAATGAAAACAATTATTAAATCATTAGTCAATGAAAATAGTTATTTCATCTTGTTTGTATGTAAATTATCATATTCATATATCATCACCATTATCCTTTAAATAATGTGCCTATTCAGGATTATGTCTGTTTGGTTAAAATTGTCAGGTTTCTCTGAGTAACTTCTCTGCTTTGCTTGCAGGTTGTGTATAAAAATAACGATGTCAGGTTGGAGCTGTCTCGACTTGCCAAGCAAGGGGATCCTAAAATGAAGATTCATGGGGTTGTAGCATTTAAATGTGAGAATGTTGCAACCTTAGATCCAATCACATTTGAAACACCAGAGTCTTTCATCTCTCTGCCAAAGTGGAATGCCAAGAAAACAGGCTCAATATCATTTGACTTTCGTACAACTGAGCCAAATGGCCTGATTCTTTTCAGTCATGGGAAACCAAGGCACCAAAAAGATGCCAAACATCCACAGATGGTGAAGGTTGATTTTTTTGCCATTGAAATGCTTGATGGCCACCTCTACCTACTGTTAGACATGGGATCAGGTACTATAAAAATAAAAGCCTTGCAGAAGAAGGTGAATGATGGTGAATGGTACCATGTGGATTTTCAGAGGGATGGGCGGTCGGGTAAGTTCCTTTTGTTTGCATTCAGAATGTTTTTTTCTGCTGTATCTGAGGATATACTGGGTACATATTGATGTTACCACAATTAGAGTTGGGCATCAACTGAAAAATAAGGAAAATATAAGTACTCATTACTTTCAGGTGCCAGAATACAATAATTTACTGCGTAAAGTATCTTATGTTAATATTATTGGATAATCAAGTACTTAATCTTGCAAGTAAGTGTGTTGTGTGATTGAAAAAACAACAGTAATCTCCCTCTGTGCTTGCTTACACCAAAGAGCTGAAGCAGCAAGTTTCAAGAATGAAAATAAAGCAAAAAAGGAATTACTGAAAATAATCTCCAACATGGGGAATAGCTGCCCCTCAGAAACAACGCAGATCTTCTAATCATGTCAGCACATCTCTGTGTACTTAAATGATATGCTAATAAATGTCTAACAAAACATATCAGCAGAAATGGAAATAACTGACTTGCCACATTCTATCAGTGTGATTCATATTCTGGAGTAGTTTAGTCAAAAAATGATCTCACTGAAAAGTGGTAAAAATAAAGAATTCATAACCTGTTCCTCATGCTACTGAAATGTAATGTGGCTTAAAGTGCATTTATCCGGTGAATTGTCAATGCACATCAGCTCGTCTCATCTTGAGTATATATCTTGTCTTAAGCAAATAATCAATGTACATCAATTTAAGAACATCTCTCTTCTACAGTGACTTTCTTGTACTTCATGCTGGGATTTGGGGAGGAAGGGGGAAGGGAATGTACTGAGTCTCTAATTCAGTCCTTAAGATCTTCTGATTAATATAAGTTAAAACCTGAAGTTTTTGTATGTTCTAAAATTGGGTGTTGAATAATGTAATTCCACTTCTTCTGGAATTTGTGGGATTTCCCCCACTTTCTTCCTTCTGATGACTCACTTTCCATAGCTTGCATTTATAATTTCTTTATTATAATATGTCAGTGGCTCATTTACATTTCTCGAGGTTAAGTAAACCTACCAAGCAAGAACAAATAAAACCCAACCAACCAAAATCAAACAAACAAACAAACAAAAAAAAAAAAAAAAAAAAAGGAAAAAAACCCAACTAATTGAACAACAAAACACAGCTTCTCAAAATCCTCAATTGGGATTGAATATCCAGCAGTTATATTATTTGTACTACAGTTTTCATTTCAGACTTTCTTCTTAAGTGCTGTTTCCATGATTCATATGAGGCAGTAAATCCTGTAATAATCACGCCTGTGGGACTGCTGAAAGCAAAGTTTATTCTTACATCCAAAGCCAACAGATCTATAAAGGAATTAAATAAATGCATAGCAATTGTTTACATTTGAAGATAAGTTCTGCCCTTTCATTGCTTCACAAAAAACATGACTCACAAGTGCCATTAAGAGAGTTTAGGGCATACTCTAATTCTTTAAAGCTGTTGATGGACATCAGCAGTAATGTAGAGTAATTTCAGGAAGCAAAACCCACCTAGTGATCAGGATTGCAAATTATTTTTTAAGTAGAATTATAAATAATCAGGTTAGTCCACCTGATGATTTGCTTATGATCAAGATAGGTGAAATTTATGCAACACCCCCATCTCTGTTGAAAACATAATACCTATTAACTCTAAGACATTGAACTATTACCATGAATACTGAATCAAATATTCAGGCTTAGGACTGACAAACTGAATTTTAACTGCAATCTGAAAGAGAATCAAAGTTTTTCTGTTATTCTAATACATACAATAATAGCTTATGGTAGAAGAAGTACCAGTAACACTGGCAATGTTTTTGTTTATCTTTATGATGGTGTTGTGGTTTGAAAGCAAAACGAATGAGAGGCTTCAAGTCAGAGATATAATTTAATAAGAAGAAAGGTAAAAAGGTAAAAATAAAATAAAATAAATGCAATAACACAAAGGATCACTGACAGAGTCAGAATACAACCTGAGCAGGATGGTGGAAGCAGTCCAGGTGAGGTGCTCTTCTTGAAGCAGTGAGCCTGTAGAAAGGTCTGGGAGCTCTGGTCCTCTGGGAATCCAGTGGGTAAGTGCCCATTGCACTGTCCCACATACCAGCTTATATCCAGGTGAGAATGCTTGGCTCCTCCCCCTGGGCAGAGCATCTCACAATAGAATGAGGAGGGTGAAGTGGGTCCTTGATGGCCCATTAAACAGAGATAACCCCTGGAGGGAGTTACCTGTGACTCATGGGCCAGGCGTTAATGGCCCATTAGCAGAAGACACCCCAAAGGCCATTAGCAGAAGAGGCAGGGGGCTTGAGAAAACACTAGCCCACCTGGTTTCAACAGTTCATGAAGATGGTGATAGAATAAATACTTTGTGTACATCCTACACTGCAAACCAGGACAGATGGTAAGATCTGGTTATTAAAATTATTAGAGAGATACCTCTGCCTGAATTAAGGTGCAAATGAGACTGTGTACCAATGTAAAAACCACAGATTTTATGTAGCAGTAAATGTGATATAGAGGGAAATAGAAATAAATAGTAAAAAGCAAGGTGGGGGGGCGGGCAAACTTGATTCTAACTGGGCCCTGGCTTCCCTAACTGTATCCCCTATCCCTCTGTACAATTTTACTCCATTCCTCCAAAGCCCCCTGTCCTCCTTTCCACCTTCTGAAAGCTTCTTTTTTCGCTCTGAGTTTGCTCAGCAGCTCCTTATCCATCCAAGGAGGCCTGCTGCTGGCATTTTTGCCCGATTGCCTTCTTGTTGGGATGCATTGTGTCTGAGCATGGAGAAAGTGATCCTTGAATACCAGCCCACATCCTTGGGCCCCTCTCCCCTCCAGGGCTCTTTCCCATTGGACTCCACTGAGTAGTGCCTTGAAGAGGCCAAAGTCTGCTCTCCTGGAGTCCAGGGCGGGGAGTTTGCTGTGTGCCCTCCTCACTGTCCTGAGTATCTCGCCGCCCTCCACCTTGTGGTCACATTGTGCATTTTGGTGTGTTTTACCCATGAAGAATAAAATTCACTATACCACTTCAGAATGCTTTTTGGTTTCCTTTCTCTAGCCCAGACCAAACATACTGGAAATCACATGAATTTTCACTAGCTTTCCTTCAGAGTTTTTATATAACTGAATGAATATACCTTGTATAGAAAAAAGTTTCCTTTTCTGATACTTTCTTGTTGCCATTGGCAGCAGATTTCCCTAGCTATCAAGCATAAGATAGTCTTCTGTTAGTAGATAAGTTACTCAAATAAACTGTGATTTTTTTTTTCTTTAAATTAAATTTGGTGTCTTGCAACCTTTTGCTTCTAGCCTTTAAGTCCAATGCAGAGTGGATCCCTCCTATAGCAGAATGCTGTGACATTTCTCAAGGAGCTTTGCTAATTTCCTTGACTTTCATATTAGCTGGATCAGCAAGTACTAGATTTATTTCTCATTCTTTGCTCTCTTCCAGACTCTCGGCCAGTGAGCATCCACACTAAACTACTGACTTTGCCTTTGCTTGTCTAGGACTGAGGTGGAGGGGGCAGGGAGATGTAAGGAATGAGAACACCTTTTTAAATTATAATCAACCATGCCCCATTCGCTAGTATTTCTCTCAATCCGCTCAGATTTTGAGAGACAAAAGGAAGAGGGAAGAGTTAGTGCCTTTTAATTTGCTTTTTTGAAAGAAGTGAGAAAGTGAAAGAATTTGTTTTTGCTGAAAGAGGTCTTGACCTATTATTCTTGTTTTCACCCTAGAATCCTATTTTGTTTCCTGTAAGACTTACTCTGAGTGCTTTCTTATCTAAAGATCATTGTAGGACAGGGTTCATGAGACCATATTTAGTTAATATTTAAGGGTTAGGTAAAGAGAAATATTCATAAGACATTCTCCTCTGGTACATCTTTCTTGCTAGGTGTGCAGCAGTGCTACCAACTGCTGTGTCCTGGGTTTCCTCCCCCTACTCCTGAACTGTACATCCTGAATTTCTGGGAAGGACCACAGCTTCATAGCTGTCTGATATGTGTTCTGTCTTGGCCATGGGCTGCATGCTGCATACAGTCCTCATCATGTGTTTTAGCACAGAAGATGTATTTAGAATTACTATCTTGCTCTGATTTTTCAGTGTTTCTCAATAAGCAAATGTTTTTCACGGGCTCAAAAACCAACTAAAATAGGCCACACCAGGTAAGCAGAGAAATGAGAACCAGTTGCAGTAGCTGCACTTAAAATCTTCTCATTTAACTGATCAGGAGAGAGACAAGATTTAGAAATATGATTTAGTTTCTTATACACAGTTTTAGGAAAAAGTAAATTGCTGAGATAATGAATAAGATTGGAGAGGCTCATTAAGTCATACCTAAGGGAGATACTTGTCTGTTCTGCTCTTAACAGTACTGCAAACTCTGCAGAAAAAGAATTACCAAAAAAACCCCACAAACCCAAACTAAATAAAAAAACAACCATGAAGCAGCTTTAAAGGTGTTTGCTCACAGTGTTTCTTGTAACACAGTAGGGATAGGTTTAATAACTGTTTTCTGCAACTTAAGTAATCTTTAATTTTTTTAACTGTTTGCCATATGCAAGTATAATCATGCAAATTATTTTTTTGCTAAACCACCATTCATCATTTGGAAACCACCATTACATAGTGGAATCAGGGAGGAAACTTACTCTCTTTGTCAACCTCCAATTGCGTAGGGCAGCATAAAGCAGAATGTATCAGCACCTGCTCATAGGGTAGGTAGCATTTAAGAGCTGAGTCACTGAAATTTTGAACTAAAGTTAGTTTCAGCTTGAATACCAGAAATCATTTCTGAAGTATGTAATTACAGCTTAACTATAATCAACATCTCACTGTAAGTAATGCTCTGTTTATGTCCATTACATGTGTTGTTGTTGCGGGTTCTTTTTTCTTTTTCACAGGTACTCTTCTACATATTACTTCCCATATCTTTTTAACCTTTTAAGAACAGTCAGATGTACATGTTCCTATTTCAACAGATATTAATAGTTTTCATACTTGAGAGGATGGATTTATATTGCATTTTAAGGACTATTATTTCAATGAACTGCAGCTTCCTTGGCTGATCTGCATCTTTCTCAGAGTCCAAGATAAAACTCAACCAACACTCAGCCAAGTGGTACAATAGGCTGCTCTGGAATCCCCAATATATTTCACAGTTTGCGCTCACATGTGCGTTATCATTGACTTATACTGTCGACTCATCCTTTCAAGGACTTCTCACTAATCAGTTGTCCTTTAAGTCAATCATTCTTGCTGAAAACCATAACTTCATTAGTTTTTTCTCAAACTGCTTTTCCAATACGGATATAAGTTTCTAAATGTGAAATTGCACTGTGTTCTCAGATGAAATGCTGCAGAATCAAAGCAGCTATAGGTCATTTCAGGACAGTTAAACTTATGCCCAGTTTCTGGAGATAGGAAATGCTATGTGTTTTTAGAATCTGAAGCTAGATCATGAACCCCAGACTAAATAAGTCACCCCACACCTTCTTGTCTTTGTAATTTCTTTTTACTTCTTTCAGGCAGGACAAACCACATATTCTCAGCATTCTTCATTTCTTTCTTATTTTGATAGAAATACAAAAATTATTTCCTACTTTGAGTCTTAAAAAACTTTGCACAGAAACTGCTTGTTTCCTGGAAAGCATTATGGCTCTTTTCAAAGAAGTGATATCACTACTTATCTGGTTCTGGGAGCTGTTATGAAAAGATGGAAGTTTAAGGATGGTTCTTACTCCAGAGATATTACAATTTAAACTTATACTTTCCTCTCTCTCTTGGGCATCCTGTGCTCTTCTAAATCAGCTACTTCCTCATCATATCTGTTGTCTCCAGGTTATTGCCCATTCTTTCCTCTTTTAAAATTTAACAATTCTTTCTGGAGAATGACATTACAGTATCTTTACAGGGAAATTTATTAACATTTTCTGTGCTGGCCACATAAGAGATTTGCGCTCCTGTGGTAGTTCTGTGGTAGGAAGGCCAGCTTGAGACATTTTCAGTAGAACTCAGAAAGTTTCCCTCAAGAAAGATAACAGACTTTAAGGAAAAAAAAAAAAAAAAAAAAAAAAGGCAAACAAGAAAAAAACCGACAACAAAGCATAGGAAAACAAACAAACTCAAACCCCTGTAATAAACTAGAAAAAAATCATCCCACCCCTGTCCCAAACCTCACCAAGATGGAACAGCATGTGCTACCTCTGTCTCAGCTCTAGGTGCACTGTGAACTCAAAGCTGCTAATGGAACCATTGTTTATTTTCTGTAGGCCTATGTTCTATGAACTTGAGTTCTGCATTTTGTTGTAGGATCCTTAAAAGGCTCTGTAAGTTTTGCTGTATTTTGGAATATTTTTATATTCCCTTTTTTTAACTTGGATTTTTCTGTTTTCATCTGTGTTTACAAAGCAAGTAGTGAGTAAAGTTTGCATTATCTGTCAGAGATATGTAACAGGTGATTTGAATATCAACAGCAGTGATGGCTGCTGGTTGCCTGTCATGTTTTTCTACCCACAGTCATTAGATGCCATGATTGCAATAAGGTTTTAGAGGACTTCTCACACAGAGTATTTTATGGGGCTTCGTTCCTTTTACCTGGAAAGGTAAAAAGTTCATTTTTTTAAGAAGCTGTTGACATCTATTCATAATAATACTTAAGCTCTCTTCAGAGTAATCCTTTATGACACAGAGAAGAAAAATTTCCTGCTTCAATCTATCACTTTACTGTAATTCACAGTCACCAGTTTCCCTTATCGTTCACCTTTTTAAGCCTTCTGTGCTTGCAAAGCTTCCACTTGGAACACAGACTAGCAGCTATACTAGGAGAGATTTATCTGTCTTTTCCTGTGAGCTGAAAGTAATCAAGACATAGTAGATTTTTATTTTTTAATAGAAAAGGAGTTCTAGGTTCTTTGTTAATGTCTTGAAAATAAAACTGTCTTTGTCCAGCAGAAAGCAGCACTGTTCACACATTGGAACTTGCTGTTGGAGGCTGCAGCTGAGTTAACTTGTGTGGGTGCACAAGTGGGTGCTGCCTGAGCATGGGTTTAGAGTGTTTGGTCCTAAATTAGGCTGTACATCAACAGATGGCAGCAAGCAACAATAGCAGTAAGAAACTCTGCGAGGACAAGTACGATTTATATTTACAGCATCTCTAATGTTTTTAAAGACATAAAGATCCGTTGTCTGTTAGCCATCCTTCCTGGTACCACAGGATGCTCTATGAAAAGTCTCTCTTGGTTTGACAGGTCATGCACAGGTGTCCTTGTTTGATGCAGCTGATTAATCAAATCAGATCTGAAAGTGTTTATGCTTGCATGCTTAAGGTCAAACCTATAGCAAGCATTCCATACAAGTGCCAAGTTCTGCTTCTAGAAGCTGAGAAGCAACAACAAATTTTTAGAGTTAGCAAACCATAATCATCTTATCAGTTTTAAACAGATGGAAGTTTGGAAGAAAAAGTATCTTGTTTCAGCATGCCTATTTCTTACTTTCTTGAAAGTTCACTTTCACATCTATGTGATTATACAACTGACACAGAAAGTATTTCTTATAATACATAAAAGGGAAAACTGACCACATCCTCACTCTTTAAACATGCTTATAAAAATTCAAAAATGCTATGCAAACCTTATTTTTATCTTGTTAGCTCCTTTCTGATAGTTGGGAGACTGTGATATACAGCTCTTACAAAATCCATATGTCTCAAGTCTCATGTGGGAGTTGGACCTCCTGAGACCTTTATCCCAAACAGCTTTTACTAACAATCCAAATTCTTTAGATATTCATTCTGTCAATGTTGTTGAAGTTAACCTACTGAACTGAGAAAAAAAAAAAAAAAAAAAAAGAAAAACTTCCACAGGAGTCCAAAGAGAAGCCTAAATTTTAGGCTGTTCCCAAGTAAGAGAATGATCTTTTTCTGACCTGCCTTTGTTTGCTTAAAACTCACATTTTAGTATGTATGCTGTGTAAAGTGTGAATTTCTTCTTATGCACAACTCCTACCACAGTGGAAGCATTTTTGGTAATAAGTGTTATCTTCTGGAATCTGTTTCAGGCTAACAGTGAAGATGGTGAATCATGTTCACTTTGTGTATATATATATATGCTAAATTCATCATGGTAAATGCAATTCTTAAGTATCTTGTCATCACTAATACGCTTTCAGTGTTATGCTCAGCAGATAAGTGTTGCATGATATGACTGGTCATTATAATATTTTTTTGACCTATAATATTTTGATTTATATTTTGTTTGCTTTTGTACCCACGTAGAGTGATAAGGAATCACTTCTGTGAAGATGTAGAGGAAGATTTTTTTCCCAAGTGATTTTACTTAGAAATAAAATTTAAGTTGGTTGGCATAAATATGCTCTGTGACTGTATGTACTAAATTCATTTTTTCTGCTTATTCAAATCATGTTACACATCTCCTTATTTTAAACAAAGTACCACCAAAAAAAGGTTCTTTGCTGATGATTACATTTTCTTTGTTCAGACACTTTATAAAGAAAACTCTGTTTTAGGTTCACTTTTGTTTGTTAGATTTTTAGACTTCTATGGAAAGGATATTTCTGGGTTCCTGAAGGCCTGTATACATCTTCTCTCCCTCTCATTGTAACACGCACACATTTTGAAAAAAGTGTCAGAGGAATTGATTTTCTCTCCAGGATCGCATCACTTCCTTCTTAATGATTGCCTGCCTGGCAGTTGATGAGAGCATTTTCCTTTTGTATTTAAAGAATAAAATGTCTTACCCAAAGCCCACTGGAAGTGATGAGAGTCTTTTAAAACACTTTTGGGCCCAAACCTAACATTCAGATGTGCCCCTCAGATTGCAACCTATCAATGCAACTCTAGCCTTAAGGCTTTGAAATACATATAAGGGAGTGAAGATATTTTTGTTGTTGTTGTTGCACAATGAGGATGTTTCTGAAAATAACTATGAGCTGCATTCCTCCTGTACCTATGAGATTGGTAAGATGATTTTGACTGGAATTTTTCATATTGTGCTCATGCAGTGTTTTGCATAAAGGTTTCTTAGATCATTAACTTCCTGACTACATTGCAATTGAAATACTGAAGTGTATGTATGAATCTATAGCTGTGTAAATAAAATACCTCTGCTTCACTTATAGCTGTTTGCCAGGAGCTAATGTGACATGTGGATGAATGAGTAAAAAAAGCAGTACCAAAATCAAATATGTTGAAAATCATACAATTTTTTGTCTTTGCAGGGACGATATCTGTGAACACGTTACGTACTCCATATACTGCACCAGGGGAAAGTGAAATCCTTGACTTGGATGATGACTTGTATCTTGGAGGCTTACCAGAAAATAAAGCAGGCCTGGTCTTCCCAACAGAAGTGTGGACAGCACTCCTCAATTATGGATATGTTGGCTGCATTAGAGATTTATTTATTGATGGTCAAAGCAAAGATATTCGACAGATGGCTGAAATTCAAAGCACAGCTGGAGTAAAACCCTCATGCTCAAGAGAAACTGCAAAGCCTTGCCTTAGCAACCCCTGTAAAAACAATGGTGTGTGCAGGGATGGGTGGAACAGATATGTGTGTGATTGCTCTGGCACGGGGTACCTTGGCAGATCGTGTGAAAGAGGTAGGTTCCATGAGATGACTGCACTTCTACTTTTACATATTAAAAAGCACTGCCATTAAAATAAACAAAATCTTGTACAATGATTAAATGTGGTAGGCTACCAATAACTGTCCTGAGGCAAAAAAAAAGCATCCTTGATTTCACTTGATGTGAGGTGGAGCACTGCTCTAGACTCAAAGCAGTAATTCTAGAGGAAAAATCTTAGGGGAGACACTAAGGTGCACGGAGAAGTCTTAGGTGGCTATGACAGAAAGTCAGTACTGCTAAATATCTCCTAGAAAATACCTCCTTTTGTGTCTCATCATACATTGCTGAGTTCTGAAAAGCTTTGTGAAAGCAATTTTAAATATTATTGCTATGATGCCTTGGAGTAGCTACTGAGAACAGAGGCTGGATTAAGTTAAGAGAATTAAGTGGGTACTTGTTAAAGGCCTTCAATAAGTACATCTTGGGCAGCCAAAATCCTCCTAGAGGCTATACCCAAAATAGACAATGGTCACGAGTTTTCAGACAGATGTAAGTGAAGTTCACCAACTTCATTTATTTAATCAAAAAGGTGGATAGCAGCAAGGAAGCCAGATGTTGAGGTTAGTTAATAGAAAACCCTGTTATTTTAAATTTCAGCATGCTAATAGAAGATTTTAATGTAAGTAGGTAAACAATAAAAATAAATGTATTTAGTATTTTAGGGTTCTATTTTTATTCTTACTGGAATAGAAAGTGTTTCAGTGCCAGGAGTTGCATTTTTTCACCTCCCAGTAGACACAGTATTTTCTTCAAATTTCTCTTCAACCTGAAATCTAAACCTAAAGTTCATTGATTGAAAATTTAAGTTATTTTCACCTAGTTTGATTAATTTTTCCAATTAGGCAGACAAAATGAAAATGTGCTCCTTAGAAATAAAACCCCCAGTGAATGCTTTAAGTTGTATGTCAGTATGTACATGCAGTTATGTAGTATGGGTGCCACCATATCATCAGCATTTGCAAGTAGATCCTCAGATTCTTCTGTGGGTTTTCTCTGTCGTATTTTTGGACTATTTATGCCTTTGGCTCATGGCCAGCTGTTCAGAGCTCTCCAGACTGCTGTTCCTGGTGGAGTGCAGCCGGCAGAGGGATAACGGAGCTGCCTGATTGCAGCCCTCGGTTAAACATGGCTGGTGTACCACCCTGTGGCCAAACTCTTCTATTGCACAGGGGCTCCAGCAAAAACTGGATTTGCATTTTTGGTGGTTTTTTTGTTAGTTTTTTGTTGTTGTTGTTGTTTTCTTTTGTTTTTGTTTTGTTTTGGTTTTGGTTTTGTTTTTTTATTTCCACTGAAAAGCCAGGAAACGTGTCCCTTAGAGACATAAACCCATGCAAATCCTCAAACAACTGTAAGCAGGCTTCATCACAGCAGCTTCTCATATACATGTCGGGCAGGTGGTGATGTTTTATAAAGAAACTTCTGCCTTTTTCATTTCCCCTGCCTTATTTTCAGGCACTGTCCAGCTTAAGGCTTCATTTTCCCAGAGCATTTCCCTGGTGGGAATGGTGATACTGGAGTGGTGGTGTTGGCTCTTCCACAACAACATTTGGTTCTTGTCCAACAGAAATGTGTGGCACTTGAGCAGTATGAGATCATTTCCTGCTCCTGGGTTTCCCTCTCCAGAGGGAACTGCACTGAAAGGAGATGTCTTCTCAGTAATATCCATATCCCAAGTGGTTATGCATTAATGAGATTATAGCTTTTGGGATTCTGAAAGCGTCGTGCTGGCATCTTACCACACAAAGTTATTGTAACTACTACCCGTGTGTAGGAACAGATAAACTTTTGTATTTGGTGATATAAGCAGCACAATTACGATTGTTCAAACTAATTTAAATAAAAGGGGAACACACTCATTTCAGCAAGCAATACAGTTTCACAAAGAAAAGAAAGCTTTAGAATAAAATACAGGAGATTAAACAATTAGAATATTTTACATTAAGTAATTAAGGTGTCCAGTAAAAAAAAAATAAGTGTGGGGCTACTTTTTATTGCCATTTAATTTTTTTTTCATATTATTTAATCTGAAATAGGAGTGCTAATATCCATACATGGATGTTTAGTGCACAATAGAGAATCTGAAATAATTTCAGCTCATTTAGTGCACAAAACCGCTGGAATATCACTGTGGTCTTTTTTCATTTGTGTATTTTTAAAATTATATATATACATATATATATATACACATATATATTAATATCCACATCCATTTTATCCCCTTGCAAGTTATACTTGATTTTATTCTTGATTTTAGGTAAGGTTAAACATCAGCATAATCTGTAGATTGGCTTTAGTAGATTATGAAAACTCTAGCAGATGGATGGACAGATGTCACAGCAATATAATTTGGCATCTTCTCTTACTTTGTGGATCACTGAGTGAGTGACTGCCTCTTGGCAAAGCCTTTTGCAGGTGTATTCTTTTGACTAGATGTCCAGGAACAATAGTAAAATCATCAAACAGGGATAAGAAAGAGTAAGTATGCAAACAAAGGTTTATGAAGGTGACATTTCTGACGAGAAAATCTATTTAGAGTGCTTGTAGATGTCCATGTTGTCCATGCACAGACCCCTACATACACATATACACATTAAAGAAATGTAGCTTTCATTCCTTGTGTTATACCTGGACACTTTAAAATTTTAAATTAAGAATAAAAAGGTGATATGAGGATAGATGGCATGAAGAATCAGGTGTTCTAAATATTATACTAATTCCATCACTATCTTAAATTAGCTGATTGGTCCTGTGTGTTGAAGTTGTAACAAACTTACATTGTAGATTAGGACCTCAGTCCTGAAATATTAGTGTAGGAATTGGGAGGAATAATTTCACCTTCTATTCACATATTATCCAGTAAATAATCACATACAGAGAATTGTTTCTATCAGATTAATGGAAATGTTCCCTATAAGTCTCCAAGGCTGCAGCTTTGGGCCCAGGTGGACTGAAGAAGATGCCATGGCGAAAGCACAAAACACCTGGGAAGAGAACACGGTGATTCAACATTCGAATTTGACTCAGTAGCAGCCAATATATTTGAATACTTGCACAATTTCTAGGAGTAAAATCATATATATCAGAGAGCATTTTCAGAGCACAACATTATTGCTCTACTATACTGGTAAATAAAACAGGATCAGAGAGTAAACCGGAATACTTGATTATTGATGATCCAGATTGCTCATGCATATCCTGGCATGACTCTGGGCTGTATAGTCTGTCATTTCTGGGCAAATTTTGTGTGGGATTTTAGTGACAGCAGACACAGGGGGTGATTTCATGCTTTAAAAATGGCTCTGTGGGATGCAGTGCAGTCCTCATATTACTGCAGACACACTGAAACTGAAAAAAGTGGGAAAAAATTAATGATTCTGTCTTTGGGACTTCACAGGCACCACAAGGGGTCCAGAGGAAACAAGATCCTCTTTTGTTTATTAAAATATGTGTAATAGGCATTTGTACTCACCAAGAATCATGTTTTTAAAACAACTCCAACTTGACTCCAAAATTTATGAGAAAGAACCCTGAAATTCAAATGCCTAGTCCATCCATACTTGTTTCACTTTAAATAAGCTGTGAATTGAAGAATAGCATCTATTCAGGAAATTCAACTTTACTCTAAAAATATCCCGTTCAGCATTTCTGAGGGTAGGAGCAGATGTAGGAAAGTTTCCAGAAGAGTTGGTGCCTCCGTCTCTTGAGCAATTTAGGTAATTCCAGCTCAACTGGAAATTAAGGTCCTGAATCTCCTCTCATGTCAGTTCTGATCTGTGCATCCTTGGGTTTAGACACAGAGATAATTGAGGTGGTGTGTGTGTATATATGTAGGAAAGAAGACTATCTAACTGTGAAGATTTTAATAAGAAACAAATTTAAGAAAAATAATTTAAAAGGGAACTGAATCCTTCAGTGGGGTTGTTTTGGAGTTTGGTTCATTTGTATGTTTTGGTTGGCTGTTTTTTACCACAGGAGCAGGAAAAGTTTAAATTGTCAGGTTTATAAAACTGTCAAAGAATGAATGTCTAAAACACTTTTTTATATAAATCTCTGTATCATATAATGCCATTTATTTCTTAATAACTCTACTGCATGCACTTATCTGCTGCCACAAAAAAATTGTCAGTGACTATTTCATAAGGATTTTCTGCTGTTTTTCTTTTCACCACTATGATTCCAACACTGAAATTGGAATCTATTAGTCTTTTCCTTCTTTCTTTAAATGAATATCATATCCTGAGCTAAACTTATAGCCTATTACCATTTGGTCGAATAATTAAGATTAAGAGAAAGCTGAACAAGAGAAAAAAGACATTCTGCCAACATTTATGTGAGAATATTTAGCAGTGTAGTTTTTATGTAAAGATGAGACACCTCCCTGGAATTAGTTGGTCCAAAGCAAAAAAAAAAAAAAAAAAAAAAAAAAAAAAAAAAAAAAAGTTTATAATACATATTTTTAGCTGAATTGTTCCTTCAAGGTTTTTTTAACTGATGTCTCTTGTCATTCAGGTCACCTTCTTACTGACCAAGCCTTGTAAATTAGCAATCTATTCCTGCCAGTTTTGTGCTTGGTTCTGCTTTGTTTGTTGTTTGAGGTTTTGGGGTTGGTGTTTTTGTGTGGGTGGGTGGGGGGTTTTTTGGGGTTTGTTTGTTTGTTTGTTGTTTTCAATTTGTCTTTGCATTTTTGTTTTGTTTCTGGTTTTGTTTTTACTTGGGGTTTTTCTTTTTTGTAGTTGGGAGGTGTGTTGTTAGGTTTTTTGGGTTTTTTTCCTTTTCTCTCCCCCATGATACTTTCATATTTAGAAAGCCTGTGGCTTGGAAAGGACATATTGACATATTAAAAGGAGCTAGTTGACATGAGGGGGCTTTCAGAGCTTTTAAGTAATTTGCTCTTCTGTTCAATATCTTTGGTCTGTTCTTCGAACATCTGTTCCCAAAATACTGGCACAGTATGGCTTAGGAGGATTAAGTATCTAATCACATCAGGTCTGCTCACCACGGTGTTACTCATAGGCCATCTCCAATTAAATTAAGTTTCTAGTTAAGTTCCTTTTCTCCTTTTTCCAAAATTTTCAGAAGAACTTGAATAATTACTGGAAAGTTGGCTAACAGTAGCAGTGCTGATTCTGATAGCTCTCTTTTTTATATTATCCTAAGATAATTTGTTAACAACAGAACTCTAGCATTGATGAATCTTGGGTTTGTTCTGTACAAGAAAACCCTGAGTACTATTAATGTGGTGAATTTTTATAGATAATACAAAATACCTTTTATTTTCTGTTATATTAGCATGTTACTTTAGGGTTTTTTCCTGGAATTCTTTACCTAAATCATATTTACCTCGATAAAAACCTTAGGAGATTTTTATGCATGGACTAGACAGCTAGAGATATAAGAAGAAATTAAAAGCCCCTGTTCATGACTTCCCCCAAACACCAATAAAAAACCAAGTAAACCCACAAAAACTCAACCCTCAGACTAACAAGTAAAACCCCCCAAATCATCAAAAAGCAAATCACCTTCCAATGAAAACTCTTTGACTTGAAATCACTTTTCAAATTGTTGCAAGTTAAGTATTTTATCTACTTTACAGAGAAAAATTAGATTTAAAATATGCTGAAAACATGATTACCTGCATAGTCAGAAATCATAAAACCTGTAAATGCATTCTTATAACCTGTTATATTTAAGGACTTTCACTGCAGTCTCAGTAACTACTTTTTTCCCAACATCAGACTGTTTTCTCCAAATTTGTATTGGGGGATTTAAAATTTTTTTACACAGGAGAAGGTTGCCCAGAGAAGCTGTGGATGCCCCACTCCTGGAAGTGTTCAAGGCCAGGTTGGATGGGGCTTGGAGGAACCTGGTCCAGTGGGATGTGTCCCTGCCCATGGCAGGGGACATGGGTGGATCTGGGTGGAACTGGGTGATCATTAAGGTTCCTCCTAACCCAAGCCATTTTCTGATTGTTTTAGTGAAAATATCATCTGTCACTTTTGCCTCTCACAGAATTAGCAGAACATTTTGTCCTTCTGTGGATCATGTAGGCTGGAAGTCTTGAAGAGCTTATCTGCCTTTAGCAGCATACAAAATATGCTGTGGGAACAATTTTGGCAAATGTAGTTGTGATACTTACTTAAAATAGTATCAGTAGTATTAGTCCTTGAGAATATTATTGCATGTTGACACCACAATAAGCTTTTAGATAAGTGTCTCCATTACACCAAAGCAAATTAAAGCATAGAGAAGCTTCCCATAGGTGTTCTCTGCCCACAATGTTTGATTGTCCTGCCAAAAAGGACTTACTAATACCTTTCAGAAATACATTTCCTTTGCTTTCTAGGAACTGCAATGCCTCCCTGTGAGCAGAAATGCAGTCTCTTTACCACCTTTCTCGTTACCAGCCTGGAAGCTGGAGAAAGAAGGCTTGTGACTGGTTGCTCTGGGGTCTAACAGACTGTGACTGCTCTGTGCCAGAGCCTCTGGCCGGGAGGGTTTCCTGGAATGTCTCAAAGTGACAGTTTTTGCTGTCTTGGGGGTTTTAAGATGTTACCCTCAATATGCCAATTCCAGTCTCAGTCCTTCTTCTGAGGCTGCTATAGTGTTCATACAAGCATTTTTGAGCCCATACCATGGTTTTTGTAGTCATGGAGCAACCTGTGCCCCATCCAAACCATGCTGGGGACAGTCACACATTTCAGGACGGGATTTTTGCTCACTGTATGAAAATTGCAGCCCATGGCTGGAGCAATGCCAATAGGTTTATACATGAAGGTGATTATCTAGGGGAATGACTGTCAGGCATGGGCTTTTGTTACACTGTTAAGGTACCTGAATATCTTTTACTGGTTTGACCTATTTTGAGCAGTAGAGGCCTGTCTTTCAAGCATTGCTTTACAGGTGATTTTACTGATCTCCTTGAAGATGCACACATGACTGGATGAGTCATTAAAAAACAAATTATTTTCTTCAAAAACCACCAAGATATGCCACTTAAAAGCAAAACAAATCCTAAAAACATCCCCAAACCTGACTTCCCTTGTGTCTCCCAGTAATAAAAATAAAAAGTAATACATACTTTTTCTGTGTCATTCTGACTGGATATACGTTTACCATCTTACCTTTAAGGAGTTTCAATAGACAGAGCGTAATTCTTTAACAACTGATTTTTCTCCTTTGTGTTTCCAGAGGCAACGATTTTAAGCTATGATGGAAGTATGTTTATGAAAATACAGCTTCCTGTTGTGATGCACACAGAGGCCGAAGATGTTTCTTTAAGGTTCAGGTCTCAGCGAGCTTATGGCATTTTAATGGCAACAACCTCCAGGGAATCTGCGGATACCCTTCGGTTAGAGCTGGATGCAGGACGAGTTAAGCTAACGGTCAACCTAGGTAACAACCTCTTCCTCCAAGAAATTAACATTTTCTTTACATTTTTCTTTTTGCTTGCAAACATTTATGAAACAGCCTGTTTTAACATTAAAAGTAAACTGAAATGATATATAGACACACATCAGTGCAGCATTTGCATATGTACACAAATACACGGCCATTGTTACGATTTATTTTCTTTTCTTTTGCATTTTGTATTCTTTATTTAGTCTTAACATTACCCATCACAATATTTTTGTACTGTTGTGTATTCTAAAAAAAGAAGACAAGTTCATCAGTGGTATTTTTTGGCTGAATTGTTTTTTTTTCATTGTGGTAGATTGGTCTCCCTCCACAATTTCTTCAGTATAGCAATTCCACAATTTCAATGTGCAAGTAGAAACAAAATATATGTAGGTCAGGTCAGTTTTACCTCTACCAATTAATCTATGACATGCAAATACATCAAAGACTTTGTGGTTTTGACACTGAAAATGTTGCAGTTAGATACTCCCACTGATGGATTTCTTGGTCTCCTTTTTTTAGGTGTCAAATCTATATTAAATCCATCTCCTCTTTTTTGAACAATTCTGTAGTGGTATTTTTGTAGTATCGAACGATAACACAACCCTTCAATGCCCAAAGACTGCGGCCCTCAGCAAACAGCCTTGTGAACACAGGAGGCACAAGCCCTTTTACAGAAAAAGAAAAAAAACACACCTGGTTTCCTTGTTTAAAATATGATAGACAAAATGTCAGGTTATGGTTTTCTCTAGTTTAAAAATAAAAAAGAAAATAAAGAAATAAAAGCGCTTCTGCCACGCTTATGACTAAGTCCAAGTCAGGCCCTGAAACAGAACAGGAATATGCTCAGGAAAATGCATGTCCCATGCAGCTAGTCCCATTCAGAGGGATGCTATTTTTAAAGGGAATTAAGTATTTTATTGCTTTAGTCACAGATTCAGAAAGCACCGGTGGGCAGAGGGGGGGTAAGAAAATAACCACCTGACCCTCCACCTCATCAAAGTGTTGCTCACAGAAACGCTGCCCTGGTATTTAGTGATGAGGAGGGAGAGGGAGGAGCAAAGGGTGTCTGGGTGACCCTTCCCTGCCTGGCCCCTCCTGCAGGGAGGACACGATGGGAGGTTCTGAGGGCTTTCTGTAAAGGGGCTGTGCAGGTGCTGCTCCTCGGCTGTTTGCAACCACTTTTCTGATGCGGTTGACGACACATGACAAACTCAGCTATATGGAAACAAAATCTAGGTTTGATGGTATACATGTTCCTCAAAGGTGTAAAACAGGAGTAGCTGTACAAACCAAGTAGCACGGTGTAGGATTTGGGGTTTGGTTTTGGGTTGGGTTATTTTTAAGTAATAAATTAATATAAATTAATGCAGGTAACCCGGCAGAGGATTGTGTACAGATCAAATTATTCACTTTACATACAAAACATCACCCTCTGCCTACTTCTATAGTTCATGAAAGTCAATAAAAAGTAAATAAACCCATGCCCTAACAATATTGTTCCTTCCTCCAACACTACCCATTTTTTTTATTTCTCTCTTTTATTATTTATTTATTCAGTCAGGCAAGAAAATAATCTTAAAATAGAAAGGATTCTCTTTGTTCTCTAATGAGTGTTTATAAACATACGATTTTCTTTCCCTCTGTATTATTATAACTTTAAAGTAGTTGCTGTTCATTTCTAAAATCTAGACATTAAGGATATCTAAACCCACAACCCCTTATTTCTGGGCCTGGGTGATGAGGTCGGTGTCAATCCTTAGCTTTTGGAGATGAGCCTTTGAGGTTATACTATCCACAAGTTGTCCAAGGTGTCTGATTGTGGCCTGGCCTGCTCTATGACCCATTGTGACGGAGCACTTTCTAATTGCACTGAGAGAAATTACCTGTTCTTTCACAGATGGGGAGAAAGCTGCAGCCTGCCTCAGTTAAGCATCTTTGACTTTTAATCCTGACTTTTCACTTAGATTTGTCACCATGTAGCTTTGTTTGAAATTGGCCATTTTTACCCTATTTGTCGTTTCTATTGGTAAAGACTTCTCGCAGTATATCTGGGTTATAACAGTATGTAAAGACTGATGATATGGAGTGGCCATATTTGCATGTGTCTGTCCCCGGAAGGGTGGACTGTGATTTTATTGGATGTCTGCAGCTATTACCTTGAAGGATAAATTTTCATTTTTCATCTATTCTTCCCCATCTAGACTGTATCAGGATTAACTGTAATTCCAGTAAGTGCCTATTCAAACTTTTTAAAATGTTATTCCACCATTATAAAATATGCAAAGTAGAATGACAAAGATTGTGGACAGCTTGCAAGCATTTGATAATTTATTAATGAAATGTGATGATTAATTACATTGTGTAAAAAGTCATCATATACTTTAGTACTTGTTTTTTGTCCTTCCTATAGGACATGACATTAACTAGAATATTAAAAAGGAAGCATTCTACAGGTTGTAAACAAGCCTAAAGGAAATGGTGCCTGTAGTACTCTATTATTCTAGATAGGCTATTTTATATTTACAGTAGCCATAGAATTTTTGAACCAGCATTTCTGATAAGCTGTTACACATTTTCTCCCCATGTCCTCCTAATTTTCCTGACATATTACCTTTAACTGGTGGTTAGATTGTTGGAACATAATAGTTTTTACTACAAAAATTTCTATTTTACAACCCCCCTTGACAATAACCTGTTTTTACTGGCTGGTTATAGCACAATTTGGTTTTGCTAAATCTTCAATTTATGGAAATGTGATACATTGCAAAAAGGACATTATTGAAGTCTGAGAATGACCATATTTCTATGATGATTTTTTACACTCTAATTATGCTAAAAAATCCTTGAATTGAACAATTTTTCTTTGTGATATGCATGTTTATGAAACAGAGGGAAACATTTGCCAGATGAATGGACTAAATTTTAACTTCTCTGATATTATTTGGATTAAGAGGCTATATTCTGAAAGGAGAAAAAGGACTGTGATTTTATTTTGAGTCTATGGAATTCCTGAATGGTGTCAACAAAATTATTGATAGTAAGTATGGTAGATTTGAGTTTTGGGTTTTTTTTTTTTTTTTTTTTTTTTTTTTTTTTTTTTTTTTTTTTTTTTTTTTGTTTCCCTTCCTAACAGGTTTTACAGGCCAGAAGACTGGCTTTATGAAAACAGGAGAAGAGAAAAAAAATTTAAAAAAAAAAAAAAAAAAAAAAAAAAAAAAAAAAAAAAAAAAGCCTAAACAACAAACTGCACAGGTTTAATTTGTAGTTGGTAAGAGATAAAATATATTAACGTAACTTTCTTTAATAGTTTTATAAGCCATAATGAAAAACAAGCATCTGAAGTTATTCTTAATGTGTAATTTCCTAATAGATTTTTTCAATTAATAATTTTTACAAGACAAAAACACAGCATTTGTATTAAAAAACAGAAAAATAAAATCTTGAGGTGAGTGTTTAATTTAAACTGTTCTTAAATTCAGAGAGACTTCAGTATAATAAAAGAAATGCTTGTAATCACAAAGGCATAAGAATATCATCCTCATGTTAAAAAGAAAATAATAAAAAAGTAAAAAATTCTCAATTATAAGCACAAATATTTCCTCTTTCCACTTGCTAAAATATATAAAATCATGAAAAATCTCAGAAGCATTTTCTTGGTCTTCCACAGGACACTATTTTTATCTACTAATGAAATCTCATTTAGGAAAAAACAAGTGTAAGATAAGCAGCTTTTTGGGCAGAACTGTAATGAGACTGCCTGCTGCTGGTAAATTCCTTTTTTTCCTAGGGAAAAAATTTGGTTTAACTTTCTTAATAAAATCAGAAAATCCCTCTGAAAACAGATTTACTAACATAAGGAAACCCCCTAGGAATAAAGCCATAATATAACAGGTGTTCTCATTTTTTAATCTTTTTGGATTAAATGATGTGTCAAAGATAAATTTAAATGGTTTCTAGGTTTCATTTTTAAGCAAGTTTTGGATCAAAAGAGAATCTTCAAATACAAATAAGCCTCCAATTAGAGGATTGCAAAGAGGAGCAATGGATCTACTTTGTTGGATTAGGAGTTATAAGTTCTTGGTCTCATGCAGAAGCGACATAACCTCTCTACAAAATATCCTTGGTATCAAATACTCATAAGTTATTTCTCTTTACAGTTTGTTTATAGTACTTTTGTTGTTAGAAATGAACTTAAGTGATTAGTTCCATCTCCCTGTGGTGCTTGTGTGTACTGAGCAGGGTTTTGTGAGCTTTCAGTATGGTAAGTACTACAATGTTTTCTTATCTGCACTGGAGTTTTCCAGCAACCAGGTGTTTCATGAGCAATTTCTATATACTAATGTTTAGATTATGGAGAATTATTGCTCTAAGTAGTCCTTAAAAATGCCTATTAAAAATATAATGGGGTTCAGTGGGACACAATTTGTTTCAAAGCAAGAGCATCCAGAACTGGAGTATTAAAGTTGCTAAACACTGTGATAGTTGAGTGCCTCTCTTCTTTCTGCTGAGGGCTGAATGTATATCAATCCTGATTTTAGGTTGATAGAAGTAAATCTGGTTTTCATGTCTGAAAAACTTTTTTTTCATTTCCTGTTCCTGTTACTTAGAAATCAGTCCTGTTAGTATAACCTCAGCGTTGGGACTGAGAGTTATGTGTTATAACTAACTTTGTAACAGAGTTAAGGTCAGGATGAAGGTATCTGGTTTGAATTTGGAGAGACAATTTAAAAAGAAAAAAAATCCAAAATCTTAAGCTGAACATCAACAAGCTTGAGAGAAGAAAAAGGAAAATGTAAGCACCTTCTCCTGCTGTGAATTATAAGCACAGGGAATGAAATACTGCACCTGTTTGTCCTCTCATTTTCTCCTGAAGCCTGTCTTCTGCTCACTGCAGATCAAATGCATAAGGGTTGGCTGACAGAGCTAAGATGATGGCAACAACTTTTTCTACACATGGTCATCCCTTCACCTTTAGCTGATGTCCTGTCTTGCAGAAGAGGTGGCATTTTGGGGTCTTCCTTGTTTGAAAGACAGAATTATTTAAAATGTTAAAATGTTAATCAGATATCACATCACTATTAAACTTGTGTTTCATTAACAATACGTGGCATGCTAAATATTTTGTGCTAGGTTAGAAGATCAGTATGCCCATACATCACTAGAAATTCTGTCTCATGTTAGTCAGAAAATAATGTTGCTGAAATGTTGGATTACTACATCCTTAAATAACTTCATTGTGTTCTTCAGAGCTACAAGTTTAGAACATCAAATTGTCTGTCAGGCAGTGAATTAAATGGTCCATTTAAATTGCAGGTACATGTAGGTCAGTGCTGGGGCTGACACCAGGAGAAAGGGAAAAACTTATTTGATGAACAGAAATAGCTGCTGTGGTTTCCATATTAGTGTTCATAGGGTGAGGAACTCATTTAAAAATAAGACTGCAGTGAACTCTGTTGTTTGAAATAATATGAATATAACAGCATTTTTTGGCATTGATAATGCTGTAAGAAATAAGTTAAAAGCTGTAGAGGTTTTCTGCATTATATACAGACTTGATAAACTAATTCGTAAAAATTACCTAAGACTAAGTTCTATTAAAAAAAATATATACATATATATCTATGCCCCAAAATATTTCTCCCTTCCAAAGAAGGAATTGTTACCCTCTGATTGCAAACTATTAAGCATAAATTATAAGTAGTTGGGAATCCTATTGAACTGAATGGGATTTTTCCCTAGTATTTCTTAGAGACAGAACTTTCCATTGCAGTTCAGTAACAGTTTCTGAATGATTTGTGAACAAAAAACAGGTATGCTAAATTTTTATATTTTTCACTGTTGTAACCTTAAACACTACAGTCTTAGTTTTTTTTCTTTCTTTTTTCAGTTTTAATGATTCCAAAATATTAGTATCTGAAAAAATCCAGGTAGCTGTAAGCGCTGCTGGTTTTGATATTCAATATGCTTTTGTCACTGGCATCTGCAGTCTTACACATTATTTCATCTTTTGGACTGTGAGAGTTTTTTTATTGTTATTATTGTCTTCCTATAATTTCTGAAAATAAATTTTCTATATTTTTATATGAGTTAGCCAAGTAGGACTGTAGGGATTTTTTAATTAATTGATGCATTATACCACTAATAATGTTAATTGGTAAATAGCTGGCTCTCATTTCCCAGTCTGATACTTTTGTTCAATATGAAAAAATACAGGACACGTTTTTGAATGGTGCTGTGAAAGCTGGCTCAGCTTGTGGCACAGAGTGCAGGGGACACTGAGGTTAGTTTTCTAGTACACAGCTTTGCTTCTGTGGGCAATAACTCACAGCACTCAGAGCAATGGCACTGAATTAGGTTATACTCAAATACAGGACTGTCAGAAGAAATGATTATGAATTGTAGGATGTCAGGGAGCAGATAGTACCGTGGTAGTAAATGTGTACACAATTCCCCAGGGCATGTGTAAACCAGGTTTGCAAGCTGGATGTACACCTTTATAAATTAGTTAGAGTTTCCTGGGCTTGGAAGATTTTCCGTTTGTTCTTCAGTGGTTGTATTTACATGCACCCCTTGTTCTTGTGTCTATCTAGTTATTAATCCATTCTCTGTATAATTTATAGTTCCTCTCATTTTATTTTCTTATGCCATTTTAATCCTCTGTTCTTCCCTATAGCCCTTAATCTTTTTTCCTTGTTTTGTATGCGCATCCTTTTAAAATTTTCCTATTCTGCAGATGTGCACGTTACAGATGATTAAGTTATTCTATTTGGAAACATCTGTTACTGAAGCATTTCTTTCTTGTCAACGTATCCTACAAATCCAGGGTATGACAAGTAGCTTTGTCAGATTATTGGTAAATAAGAGGAGAATTGTGTCTATTAAAGTGCCAGCAATTGGTGTTCAATTACATTATTTTTTCAATGTGCACATGAATTTTAAGCAGCAGAAAATCTTACATGAACACTATACATCCTTTTGAAAGCTACTGCTTGTAAAACTCCATTTTATTGCAGAATCCAGAATCTTCAGCTGTGCTTTTATGGATATTCCTAAATCTACTGTGATAAGCAAATTGTTAATACATTTCTGTGTATTAACTTCCTACTATCTGGTGAAAAGAATTATTAGAATATATTATTTGTTCTCTTTTTTGCTGTTGTTGCCAGTAGAAAATCATTAAAACAATTCAATTTTGTAGCTCCACCTAAAATGTAAGATTTTGTTCTTGACCTGTTTTCTTACAGAGTGCTTATAAATTGCATGAGTTTTGATCTTTCCCTCATTAAGAGTGGCTGACAGCCTGGCAAAAATATGTAAAAGAGTCTTACCATAGAGGACATGCAGCAAATCAGCAGGGTACTTTCTCTGCAAGTTCAAACAGGAACTTTCCTCTGTTTGTGGCATGAAGTTTGAAATAATTATGAATAATTCTTTTGAAACTTTGCCTATACTTTGCAAATTTAGAACAGGAAGTCATTGGATTCCTTCTCATTCAGCAATATCAATTTAAAGGCCCCTTTTCATATAATTTCCTGAAAAACAGGATCTGCTGCTATGTAACAAAACTGAAAACATACCTGGTCCTATTCTACTATCTCCTAGTTGCTAATAGACAGTATGCAAAAAAACTGCTGCTTTACTCAGAGGCTCTCACTGGACTCCTCAGTGCTCAGTCCTGAAGCTGCACTAAGACCATCCCTGCACTAAGACCATCCTGTCTTGTTCCAGGCACTATGTTTGGAACAAAAGTTGAAAACAGCTCAGCTTGGAAAGAAAGTTCAGGTTTAAAAGCAAAAGGGCCTGCCTGTGTAAATATAATCAGAAAGGCTGATGTCATTAAGGAATAGCCCATAATTTATTATGTACAGCCAGCTACAGAAGCCTGTTACGAGAGATGCCTATAATTTTTCTTTCTCTGTTAGATATAGGGTGGAAAGAAATGGTGCTGCGCAGGTTATACTCTGTGAGAGCAAAGCATTAATTGGCTCACTGGGGCAGTGCTTGCAAAGCCATTCACCTCTTCCTGCAGTCTGCCTGCCCACCTGCTCTGGAGAAAAGTAGGTTTCTTGAATGGTAGAAGAGTGAAGTGAACCAGCAGGGCCCTGCTGATCATTTTCCAAAAGTTTGTGTACCATTCTTTGGTTTTTGTGTTGCAGATTTTCATCTGTCTCTAAAAAAAAACCCTGTCATTTACTTTAAAAACTGTGTTCTTCTCTCTTCCTGTCTGCTGGTTCTGCTCTTACATTGTCCATCACTTTGCTGCCAGCACAAAAGGTTCAAGTGTCTATGTGATGAACTGACTAAAGTGACCCGTTAACAAAATTGTTAATTTTGACTTGCTGCAGTTTTCTGAAACCTTTTGTAGAGTAAAACAGGATGAGGGGGGAGGCAGGATGGTGCAGACAGTAGAAAAACAACCTCCAGTACAAAGTGCATTGCTTTTTTCAGCGACACAGATTTATGCTATCCCAAAATGAATTCATCTGGCCTACATCTAAGCAAAAACATCCTGGAAAAGTACACGTTATGTACAGAAAGGCGGAAACATCATGTCTTGAGATGTGAAATGCTTAATCTGTATCAATTAAGGAAGTGATATTTCAGACAACTGAAGGGAAATATTGGAAAAGTTTCTGGGTAAATGCCTGCACCTTCAAATATGTTCATCACAATTATTCTCTTCTGAATTAGGCTTATAAAACAAGCTGGATGTTGAACCAGAAATATGTGAAAATATGTGATGCCCAGTTTTAGGGGGTTTCAAGCATGAGGAAAAGCCATTGAGTATCATGAAGAGAATATGTATTAAGAAATGCCAGCTAAGAGGAGGCTGGGTTTTTGGGACATTCACATAAGATAATTTAGAATTCATTTAATGTTGTGCCTTTTTGGGAAATTTCACATGGATATAGTTTGGCTTGAGGGAGGATTCTGAAAAGGTAACAGTGAAGGCACATTGGACTTCCAAGAATGAGTTCACTCACTACGTGAGTGATTGAGAAAATCATTCTTGTGATGTACTGATTTCTGATATCAAGCCTATATTTTGGTTAGCACAGGAATTTTGCCAGGAAATGCTCAAGTTATCTAAAAAGCTTCCATTTTTACCCCTTCCTTATCCAGTTATAATTGTTAAGAAATCTTGAACTAATAAAGAGCATAAGAAAACTTGAATCAACTGGCTTATTATGAACAAAATCTTGTAAAGAGTCTTGCACATATAATTTATCAAAGCCAGAGGTAAGATCCCTGCCTGAACCTGCTTAGCTGGGACATGTCAGATTAGCAGTCAAAAAGCTCAAACCTTCATTAAAATGAAAATAAAGGCTATATATATGCTGGCTGACCATTTAAGGATCTATGATATTTACTTTCTCCCTGACAAAGCTTTCAGGGTTGGCTGCTGGGGATTGAGGGCTTTGCTCTGTCAGTGCTTTCAACCTACATGAAGGACAGCAATAAAGTTTATTTTTGTGCCTTCGTTCTACTTGTTCCTTTTAAAACCTCATCTATGTTTGCTCTTGCTTAGCTAAGAGAGGAGAAAATTGCCATTAGTCTCCTGGCAGACCATCAGTAAAATATTATTTTAAGTTCTCTTACTAGAAAACAGATGTTTTCCTTTTTTGTGTGTATGCTTCTTTCTTGTCTTTTCACTCTTTTCACCCATCTTACTTTTGTCTTTTTACACCATACATTCTACTTGTGATGCTTTAAAGATACAGCTGGTTTAACTAATCAAACACACAATAGTAATGTATCTGTGACTTTCTCAAGGCACAATGGTGTGCTCTGCAATAGCCACAGTAAAAGCTTAAAATCAAGGCTATTTATGTGAATTTGAAAATTAGTTGCCATAATTGGTGGTGAAAATCATTAGTTTAACATTCAGGTAAAGACTTTTTTAGCACTACCACTTAAATGTTTTCAAAAACCCCTTTAAGATTGCTGAAATTAATAGACTTTCCATTTGTGATATTTCAATGTACACTTTAATTTTTGCTGTGCCAGGTATAGATAGTTGTCAGTTTGGTGGATATTTGGGGCTGAGTCAGGGCCACAGTGTGGTTATGTATCAATGGGCTCTGAGCTCTGGAATACTGCCAAAGCTTCACAAGCAAAGCCCAAGGGAACAGCCTGAAGTGGACTCAAGTTGTTCCCTCTGAGCCTTCAGCCTGAGCTCTGAAAGGGGAGCAGGCAGTGGGAATTCCTCTAAAATACTAAATATGACAAGAGGACTCTTGGAGGGTAGGAAAGCAGAGATTGCTGCAAGCATGTAGCCTCTCATTTTACCAACAGGGACAAAGCAGCCTCCAGCATGTGCTGGATCTGTAAGAATAGACTGTCTTGAATTAATAAATCCTGATTTATATGCAAGGGAGCTATGCGTGTCTAGCTCATACTGGTCCTTGCAAATCTTTCATAAAAGAACTTTTCAGAAGAAGTAGACTAGGCCTTTTAAATATTTTAATGGGAAGAAGCACTTGAAAGTAAGTTTTTCATGTATAGCAGGTCCTAAATTTTTCTTATTTTACTTTTAAGCTTTCTTCTTTTAGCTTTTGAGAAGCGAGATGACTTAATCACATTTCAGGACTGGTGATTTAAATTATCCTCACAATTTTTTTTCCGTGACAGAAAGTGGGTGTTACAGTCAAATCTTGCAGGGATAATAAGGACTCCTGTTCTATCAGTGATAGCAAAGGAATTGAATAATATTTTCTTCTGGAGAAGAATATATAAAAGCTAATGTAATGTCATTCATATTAGTGAACTGGGCTGCCATGGCAGTCATTCCACAGTAAAGCTCTGCTCCCACAGGAATCTCTGCTAACACATTCATAAGTGATTGAGAGACAAAGATGAACGCTGAGATGATATTATTTGCAAATGCAATGGGATTATTTAAGAAAATCAAATGAAATGCTGTGTTTGAGGCTCCAAAATGCTGGATGACTGCACAGTAAAGTGGTAGGTGGAATTAAACAGCAATACACACAAAGTAATTCATGCTAGAAAGAAAATCACCTTAATTATGCGAGCGCAGAAATGGAATGTGGTGCCACTGAGCTGAAGAAATTGTGCAGTCATTGTAAAGAGCTCTTGTGAAACAGTTCAGTGCTCAGAAGTGACCAGAAATCCCCGTGGATGGGAGTAGCTGTGGGGAGAGGAGGTAAGACCAGAAGAGAAAGCAGCATGATGCTATTATGCAGTCATGGTTTATCTGCTTCCTGAACGCTCCATGTGTGCTCAGTTCCCGTTCCTCATGATTAACTTAAATGGGGAAAATACAGGTCACTGCAACAGGGAGGATTACAAGTATGGATTAGCTTTCCTACATGGGGCAGGGAAAAAAAATACCTGAGAGAATATGAATGTATTTTTATAAATATATGATTATATAGCCATAAGAAGCAGCAGGAGGCTAATAAATTGATTTTTTAAATGACATGGAAATACATCAAGGACTTTCTGAGATAAGGCTGTTTTTGCAGCTCCAGAAGTCCCAAACATGTCCATCACTGCAAGCTGTGACTATGTTAGAGTAGTAATTACTACAGAACAGTTCTGCTTTTCTGTGCTGCTCTTGAAAGCACAATGCTGAACTAGCTGGTCTTATGTGCCATTTCCCAGCTTAATTTGCAACTTCTTTCTCTAATTATTTCATCACTAGTTTATACTCTGTATTCAGAGCAACAGGAAATTGTTAGTGAAAGTAATCATAGACTCACAGAAACATTAGGCTGGAAAAAAATATAAATCTATCATCAACTGGGTTGTATACAGTCATTCTAAACTTTGTAATCAGATTCCATGAAAATTAGAGTGTTAACACACAGATGGCAGCAGATGACACAAGCCAATATTTCAACAAATTCTCAAAAAACCTTCTTGATTAACTGACAAATCAAGTCAAATTAGGGTAAGCCATTAATTAAAATGGCTCTTTTATATTCACTAAGCATTGTGAATTTTTTTTTTTTTTTTTTTTTTTTTTTTTTTTTTTTTTTTTTTTTTTACTTAGCAATAAGAGCTTTCTGGCCAAAAATTTTGGTCTGTAGCTCTTTAAAAAAGAAATTCATTGTTGGCATTGAGTATTAAGAAAAAATAACAGTAACTGGTGAGTTGATAATGTTTCTAAAGTTATACACAGATTAAAAATACTATCAGACTTCCTATAAAAACATCTTTCTTTGCTTTTTCTGCCTTTCTTTCTTAGGAGACTCTGTTTCAAATATATAATGTTCTTGAGAAGAACATTTATTAATATGCTTGCAAAGAACATTTGGAAGTGCTTATAAATTAAAATTCTATGGAGAAACACTCCAGTCTTTCTATTGTAATACTACAGTTTTGAAGACTTATTTTCAGGGAATGAAAACAGTTGTTTTTGGGTTTTTTTTTCCAAAAAAATCTGTGTAAAAACCTAAAAATCTATTTTTATAAAAATATTAAAATCATTAATAGTTTACCTCAGAAAGCATTTAAATCTATTAAGTAAGTGAATAGCACTTTTTCCAAAAACAAAGCCTTAGAAATTCAGTGGTGCTGTGTTATCTCAATAACTTTTCAAGGAAAACCAACCAAATTGCCATCTCTCTGCAGGTAGATACTGCTTTTCTGATCAGCACATCACATGCTCACAGCTGTCATTCTGTCCTAATATACAGCTGTAAAGAATTCATAGAATAAATGTTTGTGTTGTTTTTTGGGTTTTTTTTTTTGGTAATAGAATGGACATGCATTTGGTAGGAAAAAAGGGAAAGGGGAAACAGAATCAAGGAGAGTGAAATTGGAAGGGGGTGTCTGGTTCTCACTAGTGCAGCCAGTGAGCATTGCAGTAGGTCTGGCATATGTTGAGGGGAATTGCCAAGTTTCCCTCTCATATTAATAGACACTACTTCTAAGTGATTGAAAACAGTGCAACTAATTTCAGTGAGAGTCAGATCTGATCCTATTTTTCAGCTTTGTGTGATGAGGAGAGTCAAGCTGCTTAGAGAATGTTTGGCTCCCTCTTCTTCAATCAAAGAAAAGAAAGGAAAAATTATAAGGGTTCTAAACTAAAATTTTTCATAAATCAAAATTATTTTGATACATTTCTATGTTTGTTCTGCTGGAAGTCTGGAATAAATCCCTGGTAAGAAATTATTTTACTCTTTCAGCACTAAGACTAGTGAAATCTGTTTATAGACAGTAGAGAACAGCACATGTGCATAGAGCTTTTGTCCTTTCCATATGTAACACAGAAATTAGGTTGTCCACCTATTTGCACAAAGACAAGTTCACAGAATCTGGTCTGAGTAATCTGTGGCATTTTGATGGCCTCTCCTTTACTGCATCTGCAAAAACCTTTGTGTAAGTATGTATTAGTTTTAACTCCATGGTTGTTTCAGAAGGGTGGCTCTTTTATCCTTGCTTCACTTCTCTGCAGCAAGGCATGGTTTCCTAAGTTCAGTCTTGATGAAAGAGCCTAGCAAGCTCTCAGCTACATTATTCTTCATTAATGTTATAAGAACAGTAATTCATTTTCAATGTGCTTTTTTTTGAAGGGCTGATAACATTAAAAACATCTACCCAGTGCATGTCACTGATGAGGAGTTACTTATATTAAAAGCACTTACTCTGTATCTAGCACATTTTGCATTTATGTCTATTAAAATGCATGAAACATCTATCATAACATTTTTAGCACTCAGTAGCTTATTACTGGAACCACATAACTGCTTCCTTATTATCTCTTCTTGACAATAGCTTTAATGAATTATATTCAGGTAGCTGTTGAAATTTCCATCCAAGCACATTACTATTTTGGATGACATGTCAAGAGGTTAACTTATGCTCCCTTCCAGCTGATTTCTAGGCCTCAATCCATCAGACAAGTCACTTCAAAGGAGATATTGCTCTGTTGAGCTGAGACATCAAGATAAAGTTGGCTTTCTGAGATGCAGTCCCCTTTGGGAAGTGTGCAAGGAATTCTTCATCAGTTATTTGTTTAGGCAGTCTTGAAGCAACAAGACACAAGATGAAGACCAAGACATGGAATGAGAAAAAACAATTTAAGAAAAAAGGAAGCTGTGGTTCATATAGCTCATACTAATTCTTGGGTATTATTTCTCATTCATTTTATATTCTGTGAGATTTTCCTCCAGAGAGTGAAGTGCATGTACGTAAAAATAAAATTTCATTAGTTAAAAGTTCCTATCTGTCTCTGCACATTAAGACTTTTCTTACTGTTAGTAAAATCTGTCTGGAAAAGAAAGCTCAAATAGGTAAGTCAATTCCATCTTTCACTTACATACCATGAACTGTTTATATATGACTTGTGGAAATTGGATCAGAAGTGAAAAATAACAATCATGCTCACTGGCATTTAAGAAGTTACAATTTTACCAAAATGTAAGCACTATAATTGCTGAATATTGGTGCAAATTACCTGCTGAATTTTTGTTGTGGTTACTGGTATACTTTGAACTGTCTCTGCAGTTTTTGCTGTGTAACATTTCAGCAGCTTGAAAGCAAGTCTGCTGTTTTCTAGGAGGAAAACGACCACATCATTTGCTCTGGGGGAAAAAGTATTCTTGCATCTCCAGCTAACAGGAGACAGCTGACAGCATCACTGACATGATACAAGACACCTAGGAACTCAGCTGACAAGCTAATTGGCTGTGAATAAGAACAGCACTACCTCTGAAAGTCAGCAACATGGATTCTTGATTCCCTAAAATTGCATAAATCAAGATACAGAGCACACCTTAAGAAAGTGCAAGTAGGCACTTCTGTCAAGAAGCTAACTTGTTTTGTTAAATAAAAAATTGTCTCTTGCTGATGCTGAGCACAATCCTAAAGAGATGATAAATGGCACAAGAGCACTGGAGAGATTCTCTCAATTTTAAAAACAATTCCATGTACTAAAGTTATGCTTTTCTACTCAGGCATGCTAGAGTATACCCATCCAAGTCAGTGGAGGCTGATCGTAGAACAGGGATCAACCTTTGTATTCATCCATTTGTAATTTCTGAAAACAATCTGAAATGTCTATTTTAGTCCTTCTTCCTTGACTTCTGTCTGCCGAGAAGTATCCAAGAATAAGCAGTGTCAACAAAATTGTGCTTTTTGATCCAAGATGATTATAAAAATATTTTAAAACAATTAAATAATCGAAAATAATAAACATTTAAATATTATTCTTAATTAGGCAAAAATGTTATAATTCAGCATTTAAATTATAAAAAAGAAAACTACAAATAAAGGATATGAGTGTGAGATTTAGTTGTAACTATTTTATAACAACTGGTTTTGGGATGAAGACACCTGTAAATTAAGAGGAGCTTATTCTTAAAATAAAGTCACAGTCCAAATTCTCTTCCTTTCTATGCCAGCTAGTTTCCAATCTGCTTATTCTTAAGAACATTGTGCAAGATATAAGGGTAAAAAGAAATATTTAAATTGGTTTTTTTTCTGTTAATTTTACTAAACATAAAGATTTTTTTTTTTATAAAAAGGTAAATTGTGGACAAACATACTTAAGTTTTGCTTACTTATATTTTAAAACGTAACAAGTTTTGACAGCCATGGTTTTGATATAAATGGGCACAGTCAATATCAATGTCAGAAAGGCTAATGTGTCAAAGCTGTTTCTGCTTTTTCTTCCTGTTGTCACTTATAATCTAGCCAATGTACAACCAATATTCCAATTCTCTCAGTGAAAAAAAAAAATCAAATGTGAACCTACTTTTTCTACAAAGATTGCTGTAAATTCGGTTGTTTTTACTTCACTGGGTTGAAGTGGAAAGAAGTAGCACAGGTTTCTCTGGCTCCTAAGGGTACACTTGGAGATCAGCAGCATCTGTTGCTTGGAGCACTTCATCTCTTGGTCTTTTTTGTTCATTTGTTTATCAGCTGAATGACAGTGATTAAGGTCCAGATTATAAAAGTTATTTAGATAGCCATCTTATTGTGAAATCCTTCTTCCAAGTCATAATTCCTCCAGATCTCTTGGGCTCAGAGGGGACAGCAAAAATTCCCCTGGAAGCTGAGGGCAACTTATTTGAACACTAACTTGTAGAGATGATGTCTAAGGAAATGGAGATTATCAGGTGTAGGAAACTCCATTTCTTTGAAAACTTAAAGGAATATGCTTGCTGCTCCTAGAAATCCATGACAGGGAAATGTACATTTCTGCCTCTGTGTTTTTTAAGGTTTGAGTCTTTTGGTTTGGTAGTGCAGATCAGAATAATGAGTCTTCTGAGGTAAAAATTGAACCCTTCTTGGGAAAGGAGAAATTTAATTGAAATTCATCTTAGGATGGCTGTTTTCTCCTACTTTAAGCCACATCTCACAAATCAGTAGTACTGATAAAACTGTGAATTTATACAGAATTAATGAATATTAGAGATTCTGGCTGCCATTAAAGTCATATCTGAACAATGAATATTTACTTTTAAAAGAATTGAATTTCAACAGTGCTTTAGTACTATCATACATAGGCGTTCCCAAGTTCCCACATCAGTTCTCATGATTTTCAATCCTATTCTTTTTATAGAGAGGGAAAAAGTAAGTGCTAACAACTCCAGATGAATTAGTCATTCTTTTCTCCAGAAGTTTTACATAGTTTTTGTTAACTAAAACCTAAAGAGAATTTTCCATTGAAACAAGCTTTCAGAATTAGAAAGCTCAGTGTAATGCAAAAATCCTGCATGAGAGAATTTCAGTCTTTTGAAGGGATTAAAATTTCCCATTTTCTTCTTCATGTAATACACAAGTTTATGGTGGATAATATTTGGAAAAAAAGAATAAATTCAGTTAGGAAATGGGATAGAAGGGTTGTGAAATAGTTGCTTTCCTAATGTACAGCAGTAGCTTAGGTAGAATGAAGTCAAAGATATTGACTTGAAAATGTTTAAGTTTGACTTAAAAAAAAGTGCTCAAACATATTCAGCTTAAAATTTGTGGAATTTTTCATTATAGCAGCCATGTCAAGTTAATGTGAAAACAAATTGACAAAAGCCTCACAAAAAGTTTGTGGAAGTGAGTCTGCTGAATGCAAACTCACACTGATAAGTCTTGAATGCACTTTAAAAAATGTAGCCTGATTCAAGGCAGGATATGACCTTACAGTGTGACTGTAAAGCTGCACAATCTTTGCAAGTGCACATTTCTTTACCTGCAGCAAATACAAAGTAAATAATTTTGCACTCATGTTTTCTTTAAATTAGCATGATTAGAATCGCCATGTGTTGAAAGTTCACGCTCACCTCACCTACAGCAAAGTCAATTGTCAGGTTCACCATGGTATCCTAAAATGTCTCAGAGCATTCAGCAGTGAGCTGACAAAGCAACAACCATATTTTTCAAGCTCATTGACTTTGCTTTCATTCAGGGCCTTGGGGTAGATTCATACAACCTTTAGTACCTTTAGCACATTTTCTGATAGTCATGATCCTCAGAGAACACTATGAAAGAGAAGCTGTACTCATACGAAAAATACAGGGATCTAGCTGACTTCTGGGTTTAGCTGCTTTTAAAAGATACTTTTCTTTCATTATTTCCAAGAAAAAGGAAAATTACATGTCCTTAGGGCTGTTTGTGTTTCACTTGCTTAGATAGATGAGTTACAAAACTAAATAAAAATGCAACTGATTTTAAGCCATAAATGTTTTGAGTTATACATTGAGAGATATCTCTAGGATGGATTGGACATTTCATAATGCAGTAACGAAATCAGTTTTATCCTTTCATGTGCTCTGAGTACACAGAGTTGTAATTGCAACTTCAAAACCCTTTTTTTTTTTTTTTTTTTTTTTTTTTTCAGGAAATACAGTTCAAATTAATATAGATTCAGTTATTGACCAGCAAGGCACACTTTTGAGAGTATATGTCTGTCTTCTACATATCCTTTTGTCTAGCAGGGAAGTCTAGGGGCCAAGACTTGCAACTCTAAAGTTGATTGCTTTCTAATGTTTTTCTTACTTTTTCCATCTTGCTGAAATTGAGTACTGGTCCTATTTGTAGAGAATAGGATTTCACAAGGTCCTATTTGTAGAGAATAGGATTTCACAAGAAAGTGGTTCATCAGCAGCACCTTTCTTGGCAGAATCCTTAGATTTAATTTAGTCCACTGGATCTGCCTGTGTTCTGCCTTTCCACCTGGATCCACTGGCTCTGTTTAGACATCAGCTGTGTCACAGTGAATATCTCACAGCTCAAAAGAAATAAATGGATGAGTATGTGTGATATTGCACCCTAAATTAAACAGTTTCCAAAAGAAAGACAAAGCTGGGATGGGGAAAATGCACAGCAACTCAGACCATGGTCAGGGAAGCAAATTTAGAGAAAAGAGAGAAAACAACCAGGCTAGTGAAAACTGTGCCCTCAGAGCTGGATATGGTGTTTGATTCTTGGATTGGTTGTTTTCATATCCTTCCATGGATTTTTCTTCCCCAGTGAATTCACTGTGTATGCTGCTTCGCCTTGCTAGTGAACTAGATCAATATTAAATGCAGTCTGTTTGTAGTTTGATCATGTAGGGGAAGCCAGTAGAATTTTCAAAGTATCTTGTTTAGTTTTCTGCATTTCTGTATGAGAAATATAGATATGCCTCGATGGAAATATTTATTATCTTATTCCTGTTATTCTAAAGAATATGAGCAAATCTATTCTACAGCTGGAATGAAGGATGATGAATGATATTAGCAGCTCCAATCTCCTTCATTTTAATTTCTGAAATGTCAAATTTTGTTTTTTAAAAAGGGATAAAAATACCCTTAACTGCCAATACATTGCCCAAATTGCCAAAAGCAATTTTGCCTATAAAAAAACTATTGTGGGCTGAAGCATTTGGATCAAGCCATGCAAGATTGATATGTTTTTCTTGATACAATTCAGTGAATGTGCTATTCTTGTGGAATTTTCCACATGAGTCTGTTCGGGAGAAAACACAGTGGACAAAATTTCTTTGACTTGCAGTTAGATTTTTTTTCAAGTTATCCTATCAATTAGCTGCAAATGATAACCTGATACCCATCTCTGACATTTAAAAGGCAATGTAATTTTTCTGTTGGCAAGAAACCTGTTTAGCCAGGGAATTTTGGGATGATACAGGCACAGTTGTTTACAATACAGTTGATTCATTATATGAATTCACTTTTTAAAATCAGCTGTGCTAATGAGAGCTTTGGAAGACCAGTTTCTTGGGCCAGCCACAGAAAGGATAGTGAAGGTGCAGATGCCTTACCCTGTATGTCTTGTGTTTCTGTGTCTTGCTCTAGAGGAATCTCTCCTGAATTTTTTGTGCTGCAGCCTGGTATGTAACACAGATGCCTCGTGAGGTTTGCACAGTGACTGTGAGTCTGGCTGAGTGCTGGAACAGAAGCCCAGATTAGAGGCATGCTAAATTTACTCTGGAAAGCAGGATAACTGAGATGGTACAGGGTCCTCTTGTTCTGCACCAGGTATTTACAATGACACTCTAAGGTGTCTCTCAGAGCTGGTTATACATAGCCTGCTGAATCATAAAATATTTATTATTTTAGCTGAACTCTTGACAACTCTGACTTAAAGTAACATTCTCTATTAACTGAATTAATCTCAGGGTTTTGTCTTCTTGTCCAAATGCCACCTTATATTGATAGCTGTAGTATGCACAGTTTTCTATTAATAAACCAGGCTGAAACCACTGATTTTTCTTATTCTGACTAATAAATAAATAGTAGTGATTTACCTGTCTCTGGCTTGGGTTCCACTGGTTAACAGAGCATTCACTGAACCACCCAGTCTCCCTTGCTAGTCTCTGTTTGTGGTGCCTCTTTCTATATTTCGTGCTTCATATATATTTTGATGGCAGAATTGAATGCTCCAAGCATTTTGATATATGCCTTAGTGGTAGTAGGGAATGGCACTGTGAGAAACAAGTAGAGACAACTCATTTTGAACATGTTTTGGTGCAATGGAAGAGCTAGTATCTTCTTTCAAAATCATCAGTTCTGTTCAAGTAGTTGGTTAAAAGTAAAGTAACATAGGATAGATATTGATAAGAGGAAAAATTGTATGTATTAAAGTTAATTGACTGACTCAGAATTCAGCAAATCTTCAGCTCTTGAATTAGGCTGAATAAGCTCCTCACAAGGCAGTAAAGAGAATTGGAATCTCCAGAGAACATTTAGAATATTCAGTGTGCTGGAAATGTGATTTTTTTTTTTTTTTTTTTTTTTTTTTTTTTTTTTTTTTTTTTTTTTTTTTTTTTTCCTTTTTGAGGTTCATACTTTTTTCCTTTAACTTTGAAAGGGCTGTTAAGTTCCAGATGAGGTGCTGACAACAAAGGAAGCTCAGCTTTGGATGCCAAAGTAAACACATAACTGGAAATGTTTGGGGCTTTATATGTCCTAGTTCATAATGAATTGCACCATCAAGATTTGTACCTGTATCGACTGACTGCACAGTCTGCATTTTGCTTTGTAAAAAGGTGTTTCTACAAGCAATTATCTGCTTTTAAATGGATGTGGAAATTTTACTGGCGTGATGGACTCTGAACAAACTGTGGTAGCCATAAAAGTGCCAGTGCTTGTTTTATTTGGTACTATCCATTTTCTCTAAGGATGCATAAAATCTGGTAGCTATTTGAGCCTTTAAAAATAGGAAAAGAGCTGAACATATACATTGATAATAAATTTAATACTTTAGCAAGAAGAGCTACTTAGTGGATTTCTTTTTTGCAGTTTGCATCTTGTCTCAGAAAGAAAAAGTTTGCGATTAAGGCTTTAGTATCTGAGAGAATCAGTAGCTCAGAAAGTGAGCCAGTGCTGGCTGGTGTGTGAAGCAAAATAACTGTGTACTGTCTAGAAAGAGACAGATGAGTTCCAGAGGAAGGACAGTATAGAAAATAGGAGGGACATAAGTTTGGAAAAATAGTATTATTGTAATAATTTTGCAGAGACTCCATTATCTTCATGCAGAAAAAGCCAATTCTTTATCATCACAACTGATTTTATACAGCTTTTACGGACTTCATGTGCAACTTTAATTAGTTAATAGCTTTCTTGCCAATTACTGTATTGGTTAGTAAAATGTATGCTACTTGTCTATCAAATTTTTCTAATCTTGGCTTGCTTATATATTTTCTTTACTGATTCTCGTGGGACAAATCCCTTTTTATTGCAGGTGCATTTGTTTTTCAACTCAGGAATAGGTTGTTATGCTAACGAGTTTTCATACTAAGATTGTTTTTGCATGGGAACTTGCAAATTACTTAGAGGAAGTGACAGGCTAACTTTGGCAATTTAGCAGAGCAGACCTGATTTTATGAAGCCTTTCTTTTATGACTCTTTTACCTGTCATGACATAGTATCAGTCCATGTAAAACAAAACAAAGTTATATATAAATATTTTTTTAATTGGGAGATATAGATCAATTTCTTTTAAAAAATCCCAGAACAGCCCTCACGTCTTGTGAAAAAAAAAATAGAAGAAAAGAAAAGTGGCCTATACTGATTCTTATTTAAATACACTTATTTAAGAGCACTTTCTGCTGATGTGATTTAAATGGAATTAGATCAGTGTAAAGTCAGAATAAGGCTGTAGAGCCAATGATTTAGTAGATATGAATTTATAGTAGATTCACCATAAGAACTATAACCAGGGCAGAAAAAGAGTCTGTACCATTATAATCTCAATATGATGCTTAAATTAATTTCAAGTCAATATATTTGAAAGTCAGTGAGGATAGTACTAAAATGAACTATGTTTCAGGTTGACCAATGCCATTTAACAAGATATGTTAAGAGTTTTCTCCTGCAATTCTGGTAGTCTCGTGGTATCAATGCATTCCTACATGGTTTTGTGTTTAGGCATTTAGGCAATTTTCTCCTAAATACTCTGCTCACAACCATATTTGTTGCTTTTTTGTGGGAAAGCATGTCCTTGGCCAGGAAGCAGCCCAAGAACTGCATTATCACTGTAATGGTAAGCATCCATCCTTCCTTATCTCCCTCTTCAGCTGCCATGGAAAACTGTCCTACTTTGCAGAGATGCAGCATGATGGGACAGATGGATACACAATCCCTGGACACTGTACCTTGCTATTTTGTAGTTTCTTGTACCCTCTCTGACAAATCAAAAGCCCTTTTTCTCTGTTCAGCCCCAGGAAAGAAAGGTCTCTTTTCCATGTAAGTGGATAGTTTTTCTAAGGCCAGGACTCTTTTCAGTGCACTGCTCCCATGGTGTGTCATACCAAGGTTTGTCCTTTTTAAAGCCCTTTCACCAGGGGTCCCCTAAATCCTCTTTTGGATTGCGTGTGGTGGGAACAGGAAGCTTATATGGAGTTCTGACCTGATTTTTTTTACTCGGAGTACTCTTGCAAGGAATATAGACTAATGCACAGGAAAACACATTCAATTTTACAACAGGAAGAGTTTACAAGTCCCCAGCCATTAAAAGAGAATAGATAGATTTGCCTGTAAATGTGAGCAGCCAAGTTGGATTAGATATTAATATACACTGGGGCACCTTTACACTAAAGGGACACTACAGAGGGCTGTTAATGTGATAGTAAATTAAAATTGCATGTGCTGTTAGGTCTTTTAGAGATCTGAAGCAAGATAATGGAGACTAAGTGGTTCAACTACTTTAAAAATTTAAAAAAAGGAGGTTGTACTAACTAACAAATAAGTATGAATATGTTTACAATAATATTAAATGGTGTATGCCTCAGCAAGCCTATTGCCTGCCATTAAGATTTTGCTCATGTTATTTTAGCATTTTTTATAAATCCATCTTTTGTCTCCAAATCTAGGTAGAAGTTACTTCCGTTGAAGTGCCTAAAAGAAATTACTTAAAGGTTTAGTTACTGCATCTATACCAGCACATGCAAAGAGAATATTAGTCACTTAAGCTTTATGCAAAACTGGTCTTTCTCTTGTCAAAGAAAGCAAACATTTAAGGAACAGAATGATTCAAGTAGTTGACCCCTTCTGCTGGGTTCGACCACCTTTCCTATCTTGGTGTCAATACAGAGACACAGAGAAAGTGTGTTATGAGGCTCTCACTGCCTTTACTTTGCATTTTTGTTCCTGGAGATCCCTTGGCATACCCAAAATAGCAAAGGTTGCATATAAAAGCAAGGCAATAAACCAATTAAAAAAAATGCTGACTGAAGATGGAAAACATCTGAGGTGAAAACTGTCCAATATGATGAACAGCTACATCAAGCTCTTAGTGTACTTTTCCCTCTGTGCAGTTCTGAAGTCAGAGAGGCTTTGATTTTAGGCTTTGATTTTATTAACAGATCTCACCCATCACAGTTAGCCTGTGCTGGATGGAAAAGAATCCCAAGAGAAAAGTGGGAACTTTTTAGAGCTAGTTGCATGTCCCTTTCGGAGCAAGACTGACACATGGGATAGAGTCACTTGGAAGGGAGCAGTGGAGATAATGGTCTGACTTAGGGTAACCCCAATGTTTCTGTGTCAAAAGTTATTCTGTAATGTGCCTCTTTTACAGAATCATAGGATGGATCAAGCTGGAAAGAACCACAGTGGGGCATCTGGTCCGCTCAGAGCACATGGCACAGGAGTGTGTCCAGATGGTTCTTGAATATCCCCAGGGAATGGGAGGATATCCACAGCCCATCTGGGTAACCTGTTCCAGTGCTCTGTCACCTGCACAGTAAGGAACTTCTTCCTGATGTTCAGGTGGAACTTCCTGTGCCTCGGTTCCTGCCTGTTGCCTCTTGTCCCATTGCCCAGCACCACCGAGCAGTGCCTGGTCCATCCTCTGGCCCCTCCCTGCAGATACTCATAGACATTGATGAGGTTCCCTCTCAGTCTTCTCTACGGGAGGCTGAACACTCACAGTTTTCATCCTTTCCTCATCAGAGAGATGCTCTTGTCCCTTGATCATCTTTGTAGCCCTCCTCTGGACCAGCTCCAGGACCTCTGTATCTCTCTTGCACAGAGGAATCCAGAATTTAATTGACAACTTCTAGTTGTCAGCAGCATTTATTCTGCCACAGGAACTGAAAAATAGGCCAGGGATGTCTGTTTTACGAGAATGTAATTTGTTTATTGCAGATTAGTTTTGCCTTTTGGACAGTCACCACATGAGTTTTGGTCGATTGGTTCAGCCACTTGTTCTATCATCTATTCATATCAATGACAGTACAAAGTCAGGATTTTTCTTTCTCTCTTTCACTTCTTGATCAACAGTGCAAGGGACGATTCCCATAATCCTTTTCTTATGAGAAATATTTTCCTGGGCATTAAAGGTATCTTTTTTCCTAGGTTTGTGAATACTTTGGGTATCACAAGTACATTGTGCTATACACAGAATTTACATAAAATGTGATTGCTGTACTGCTGACAAAATAGCAGATTTAAATATATATATATATATATATATATCCATTAAATGCAAAAGGAAATGGCTTGAAGAACTGCTAACAGAAGAAGTTGCTGAATGTGAATATTAGCAAGTCATCTAGATCAGCTAATAGATGATCTGAGAAGTCCTAATAAACAGAAGCTAAACAAATAGAGAAGTTGACATAGATTAAGAAAAATATAACACACATTTATCACTTTTTATTTCACACCAAATTATTTTTAATAAAGGAGCAAAAATTCTTTCTTGCAGATCTATACTTGAAGTTCTTTTGGCTCAGTAATCCCATTTCTTAAAGACCTGTATGAGTTTGAAAAGTGAATAATTAAATCCAAATTGACTGTGCCTATTTATGAAAACCTGGTGCATATACAGTGTGTTTACATAGTTAAATAGACTTTAGAAGTGTTTTAATGTAGTAGTTCTGCAGCATACAGTATATAGTAGCTCTATATTTTGCTTATACTTGGTAATTTTCTTGCTTGATGTGACTTTTGGTGAGTTTTAACATTTGCCCAGCCAGTCTCTCTGTTTCTCACTTTCTCTGTGAGGTTCACATGTAAACTGCTTTAAAGATTGCATAATGACTGTTTGGCATGTCCTACAGGCAAAGGCCCAGAAACCCTTTTTGCTGGCTATAACCTCAATGATAATGAGTGGCACACAGTGCGTGTGGTGCGACGAGGAAAAGGTTTAAAGTTAATGGTGGATGACCAGCAGGCTGTGACAGGTACTGTGCCATTGTGATTCCATGATTCCATGTTGTTGGGGGAAAACACAAAACAAAAAACAAAACAAAAACCCAAAACCCACCAAATGAAAAATGATAGAAGTAAAATGACTTTAGCTGAGATAAACAGATGCTTTTTATTTTTCTCTTCTTGGGTAAGATTCAAAATTCATGTTATGCATCTTGGAATGCTGGTGGAAGAAGTGTGTTATTACACTTGATATTAGTGTTGCTTTAAGGTTGCTATTGAAGTGAATGAAAACCTTCATGCTGACTTAAATGAATGTTTTTATACAATGATTGGAGAGAAGTAATTTGGTACATCACTAATGAGAAGGCAAGCAAAATGCTTTTGGCAACACATTGTTAGGGCTAAACTCTAAGCCACTGCTGGAAGAAAGAATTTAATAAACATTTAAAGTATATTCTACTGTGGTTTGAATCTTGCATCAACTGTCCTCAATAATTATATATTAGGCAGCATGTTTTTCTCAAATACTAAAATAGCAGTTGGGATGAGAGAGGAAAAACGACATGATGCTAGCAGATGATAGAAATGTAATTCTATATTTATATTACCAGAAATGTTAATAGAGAGCACATTGATTTTGTCCTGTACAAGGCAATGCTTATATGCATGTTGTTAATAGCCACTGATCTGGCTTCTGGCCCTGATTCCTTCCACAGCGGAATGTGCCTAAAATTTTTATTAGCTATTCAAAATAATCCTTTGGTTTTGTGTAGCATTAAACAACTTTTATCATTGGTTTTAAGCTTTGTAAAAATGGTCACAATTTAAATGGTTTGGGCTTTTTGAAAGAGGAGTGTAATTTCTTTAACAGTCCCTTTTCACCTCAGCAGAACACTGAGGGCTGTGTCACTGGTAGAAAAATAATTCATATAGTTGCAAGAATGTATTTTTTAGAATCAGAAATTACAAATATATCTTCCAGTGCTGAAGTCTGTGAATATTATGATGCCTAGGGTCATTTTCCCAAGAATGTAAATGACCTAAATAATTTATTTTTGATAATAGATTTATAGTATGGGAGGAAGTATATAAAAAAATATTATAAACTTGCTGCTTCAACTGCCACTCAAGGCAGATTCTAATATAGAGAAAACTGTTTAGATCAAAATCCATTGCAAGATCCAAATGTGCAGTTCCTGGACCCCTCATGCCAGAGTTCTAATTTACAAATACTGCAGGTTACGTAACCTGGGTTCAGCATTCTGCTGCAACACTTGTATTCTTTCCACAACCCAGTATCTACATCCAAAAATGGCCAGTTGACTTGAATTCCCTCTTAGTTCTTCAAACTGGAAGTTGTCTGCATTTGCATAATGTTTGCAGATGTTAAATGTTATTAATCCAAAAGGAGAAACTCATCCCAATATTTTGGAGGGGAAAAAAGACATCCTAAGCTTCCTAAACTCCCTGTAGGAATCTGTGTGGCCAATCTGTAGCCTCTTCCACCACTGAGAAGGAACAGAGGGAACTTTAAATATGGGTAATCTGCTGTTAGTTCCATGAATGTCCCATTTCCTTCACAGAAATGCTTTATTGTTGTGTAAGTGATGAGATTTTTTGGTTTGTTTTATTGGAGGGTGGAGAGGTTTTGTTGTTTTGGGGTTTTTTTTAACACTTTATGTTTTACAAGCCTTTACGAGTTTAAATTTCAAATGTATGCAATAGAATTTAAAGTGTAGTAGCTTTAAATTTCCTGAAAGGATAGGAAAAGAGTTGCCATATGACATTAAAATGTCCTTGTTCCAAATTGCTTAGAATTTTTCTGATGTCCCAAAATTCAGAAATTTGGTTAAAATACAATCTATTAATTTTTCATGGGAAAGGTTGTTATATAATTTTATGAGGAGAATAAGGAAGTAAACTGACTGCCTACTAAAAATTCCAGCTTTCTCCTGCCACATGTTGTTTTCCTTTTTTGATTCCACTTCCTATGCCATATCTGAAAGAAACCTCATCGGATCCAGAAAGCTTAAGCTAGAGGAAAATCCATTACATAATTCAACCTGACTTTCCAATTTTTACAGATTATAAAAAACCACTTGTTCATTCATGAGTTGTCCTTGCTTCTCTTTGACAAATGCATAATGTGTTCATGGATACACAATAAGTCAGAGTCATAACTAGCTTTCATTGGAAGCCATGCAGGTGGATTTGAAGAAGTTATGCATTATAAATGAGTTTAAGTACTTCCAGCCCTGATGACCTTTATTTTCTTAGATTCTATAGAAAATAAAAGTGGTTGGAATGTCGCTAAATTTGGATAACAGAATAGCTTATGGTTATGAACACAATTTCAATTGCCGTTTTGTATGATGTTTTTCCACAAACCTGACAAACTTTAAAAAAATAAAGAGGAAACAACCAAAATCAGATTAAAAAAAATGCCACTACCAAATCCCCAAAAGCCCAACCTTGTAAGTACAAACTACATTCTCTTTTACTTCACTGCTGCATTTAGAAATTCTGTGGAACATTATCTGAAATCTCAAGTCCTGTTTGCATGTTTGTAGAACTGAAAGGTTGGAGGGATATTTGGGATGTGAGCCCACATTCTGAAACTTTTTATTACTATGCTCAAGAAAGAAATACATTCAATGTCATGGGGATATTGTGATACAGACCAAAGCTTGGTGGATTTTTGCCTTGACATTATTGGAATGCCATCTGAAGGGATACAAGACTGGAATTTATAATGTTCCTCTCTGAATACTGATCCTCAGCTCTTTGGCTGTGATCCAATATACAGCTCTTGTCCCAGCAAAAATTATACATTTGGCATTTTTCAAGACAGCTCCCTGACTCATTACTGCATGGAAGAACCCACTTTTGCTTAATACATTCAAGGAAAGTGGTATCTTCAGAACTGATGTTTAGAAACAAGAACATCAAGAAGACTGTCCCTGGGGTTTAAGGTGCCTCTTGCAGTGCTCAGCCCCGTGAGTGCAGATCCCAGGTGGTGGTGGTGTTCAATGACAAGTTCTCCTACAGAACTCATCCCAAAGCTAAGTAAGCTACTTGTAAATATTTATCATAAATTATTAGAGCAATTTTTGTGCCTGAATGGTATTAAAATTTACAGAGCTATTTTCCCTGTTACTTCACTGATGTCTGTACTTATATCTTGGTGCTGTGGCTTAACCTGCTCATGACTTCATCTCCCTGGGCAAATCCCAGATATCAACATTTCTCTTTTCCTTGTCTTTTCCCTGTCACACACATGTCCACAGACACTTGCTTATGACACGTACAAAGGTACAGCTGTGTTAGCTTCCTCCAGGCTTTGTGCACCAGTTCTGACATGTCCAGCCTGGGGCAGTGCTCACACTCTGTCTTGGAATAGAATATTTGAGGATGATCAGAGTGAAGAACCTGGCTTGTCAACAGCTTTTCCACTGTGGGAACTTCTATTAGAGCAGTTTTATGCTAGTATTTAGTCCAGCTTGGCTAGGTCTGCTCTTCACCTTCTCTGTACTCTATGAGATACATGAAACAGCTAAGGAACTGGGGAATCTAGGCCATGGTTTGCAAAAGGTACATTAAGTGGTGAAATTCATTAGTAATAAGAAGCTGTTTTTCCACACAATGTGACCATGAATCAGCCCTGTGAAAATACTGCCCTACTTCTTTAAAATAAGCATAGAAAAAAAGTGGAAGTTCTGTCAGAAAAGGGAACTCTTCAGTTAACACAATTTTGATGTGCTGGGTAAGGTATTTAATAACTAGCTTAAAAACTTACCTGACCTGTATGCAGTGTACTTTGACAGTGCTGATCTTTTCCTCCAGATGAGCTTTACACTCAGCAGATTTCAGGCTTCTTGCTCTGTAGTGGTCCTTGCATGACAGAGAGAACTCAAAGGCAACTGTGGAGTTTGTTTTTGGACCCCTTTCTGATGTAAGCAAGTCCCTTGTTTTTCCCAGGATTACAAAACATTGGCATGTACCCTTCCTGTGGGTTTTCTGCTCAGCCCATCTCTTGGGCTCTGCCCCTTCTCCCATGGTTTATCTCCATGGTACAAAGCCAGCAGCTTTCAGCAGCTCTCCACCCTTGTCACACAGGGCTTTGCAGCAGGGCTGGCATTAATGTACCTAAGACAGCTGAAACAGGAATCCTTCCTACCGCTAGTCAAATCATGCACACTGAAGCAAAACACATGGAATAAAATCTCTGAGGCTGTTCTGTTTCTCTTTCATGAGACTCTGATGTTGGTGTAGCTCCGAGATTTGCTTTTGTGATCCTCATGTTAAGTAATTGCACTTGCTTATAGTAAAACTCCACATATGGTTAAGTGTAATTAAAGTGAGGGATTTTGTCGGCAATGTAATGTACTCTGGTAAAGTGTTTCAGTTCAGAAATCTTGCTGTTGGCCTTATCCAAATGTACTGAATGCTTTGGAAAGTCTCCTGGATTTGCAAGTAATTAGGATGAATTTGTAAGAATTCCCCTTGGGGCCAGCAATTGGACTTGCATATTCTGAAAAGTGTGAAAATTATGCAGATACTTAATCATATGATGTGCTCTTTGACCTCCCATTTCAGACACTAACACGTGTTTTCTTGTTGCTGTTTAAAGGTCAAATGGCTGGCGATCACACACGACTGGAATTCCACAACATAGAAACAGGAATAATAACAGAACGGCGCTACCTGTCTTCTGTGCCTTCTAATTTTATTGGGCATCTACAGAGTCTCACATTTAATGGCATGGCATACATTGACTTATGTAAAAATGGAGACATCGATTATTGTGAGCTAAATGCAAGATTCGGGTTCAGGAACATCATAGCAGACCCTGTAACCTTTAAAACAAAAGCAAGTTATGTTGCACTGGCCACGCTACAAGCGTACACATCTATGCACCTTTTTTTCCAGTTCAAAACCACCTCCCTGGATGGATTGATACTTTTTAACAGTGGCGATGGAAATGATTTCATTGTGGTTGAATTAGTAAAAGGGTATGTATGGATTAGCGTAACGACAAAACCAGTCCATTCGAAATGTGTGTGCAGGAGGAATACACAGGAAAGTTTAGGATGCAAATCTTTTTTTTCTGACTGGATAGATGTGATCGATAAATGTTTCTTCATGTTGAACTTCATGTGCTTTACTGTGACTCTTTCTTTCAGATGAAGCTAGATGCCTGAAATGTATGAAAGTAAATAATAGGTATAACTTCTCTCGTGTTTACCACAAAGAAGTGCTAGTTTGTAGCCTCCCTCTTGTTCTCTCTCTACGTATGTATGCATGTCTTGGTACATGGAGTGCTTGTTGCTTTCCAGAAACTTGGGACTGCACCTCAACTCATCCAAACGAGTGGCAATTTCTCGGAATGACAGTTGCTTCCCCATCTGGCATTCATTGTTGTCTTCTGGTTTTGCCAGCTCTGCTGAAGAGTACAAGCAAATAGAAAATATTAGACATATTAATTATTGCTCCCTTGCTATGTAAAGAAAAAGGAAACTTTTCCAATTTTTTCTCTTTTCCCAGGTATTTACATTATGTGTTTGACTTGGGAAACGGTGCTAACCTCATCAAGGGAAGTTCTAATAAACCTCTGAATGACAATCAATGGCATAATGTTATGATATCAAGGGATACCAACAACCTTCACACTGTAAAGATTGACACCAAAATCACAACACAGAGCACAGCAGGAGCCAGAAATTTAGATCTCAAAAGTAAGTACAGTTATTCTTGTATTATCTACATTGAGGGCCATTACTGAATAGTAAACAGAATAAATCATGTATGTAAAGTACAATATAATTTTGTAGTATTGTATGAAACCTTTTATTTTACAATAATCAAAATGATCACAAGAGATTACATCACCTTAACCTGACAATTCCATCTTAGTAGTGCTTCTGCACAGGTACATACAGCTTTAAACATGTGAAGATCCCATGAGAATAATAATAATAAAAAAAAGAGTAGGAAATTATAATAACACAAAGTGGCCCATATAAACCAAAATATAGTTGAGGGACTTAGGGAGGCCTACAATATCTATGTAAAAACTTGACTTTTACATGAGTATACGTTATATAACTAACATAATATACTCATCTAGATATGTAATGTATCATAATTTCGATTGCAGGTGGGGTAAACTTTGTTTTACATCACTGAACCTACATATTATAAATCCAGCTAGATTCTTAAAATCCTTTTTTTATGAACATATGTATATTTTATAATAAGTGATAGCGATTAATTCTATGGATTCATTTCTGAAAAGCTAATTTGCATCTGAGGAAAATACCTTTTTGCAAGGATGTATAGGCATATTTTAAAAATAATGATTATCTAATCAGGTATAATAATGTATATTCTGGTCATGTTAAAAATTAGTGTGTGTTTTACTATTCTTTAAAAAGTCTCTTGGCAGGAAAACTGAAATTTCATAACAGTCAAAGAAATATGATATTTCAAAAGCCAGGATGTTCAAAGTAGATATTAATATTCCATCAAGAGCTTATTCCTTGCTGCATTTTCTTTTAACTGCCTCTGAGTCACAGATAATGAGCTGACCTTGGTAATTATGCTGGATTTTGTGATATTTTACATGTTTGCCTCACTTGAAAGTGCTATTAAGATAGTAAGAAAGACTGTGAAAACAGTATCCTGATATGTCATAATCTTCAACAAGACATTCTTTTATTTAAAAACCTAGCATTTCTGATAAAGTTTTTTGGATGGCTCACACTCCATTCCTAAAGTAGCAATTGGGATTTATGCCATGTTATTTCTCGGGTTTACATTCTTTTAAACATCATCGATTTTTTTTTTTATTGAAACAGTTTTATGTTTCAGCATTGGTTTTGATGCTGTAGAAAAAGCATCCAGCTTTTTCCTTGACATTTTTTAGATGGCAAGTACTACTTATGCATATGTCTATGTCTTTAATATGTTTGGCTTTTTTCCTAGCGGTTAAATCAGGCATGAGTAGGGGGAAAAAAAACAAACCTATATATATATATATATATATATATATATATATATAAAAAAAAGGAAAAAAAAGCTGTTGTGAGCTGATAATTCCACAGCCATTTTATTCAACGTATTTTTCAAAGCGATCATGGTGGGTCTATGGCGTGTGGCGTTATTTAAGGGAAGCGGATCAGGTTGTCTCCATGTGCTGGATGAGGGCACTAGAGAGCGCTGTGATCTCACCGAAGGCGCTGCCCAGCCAAGGCTCAGGCGAGGACAACCTGCAAAATCCAGCCTCCCTTTGTGTGCGGCACTTTGAAAATGCTACTTTCGCCTTACGCTTTTGAAGTAACACTGTGCCCATAGCTGCCGCGTTTTCTAACCTTGAATTCCTTTGGGGGAAAGAAAAAAAAAAAAAAAAAAAAAGGAAATGAGCATGAAAAAAAACCCCATACTGAGACTTGAAGCGAGTAAGATGAATTGTGTTAGATGATTTTCTGTAATTCACCACCCAGAGAATGTGGATAGTGAAAGAATAACAAGCTGACATATTCAGTGCAGGAATATATAGCAAGCACCTCTCTAAAACTGGTCTAGCATACACAGGTCCTCAACTTCTGTCTTCTCATAATAGTATGCCTCATTTTATTTTATTGTTTTAAATGTATTATACTGCATTTTGCTCTGTCAACTTCCTTTAAATATCATAGAGTATACATAATGAGAATTTTGGTTGGGTTTGGGAGGGGATTCAAGATGATACTTTTTAGCCAGCAAGCTAAAAGAGAGAAAAAAAATGCCCTTTATTACTGTTTTTCCTTCCTTTGTATTTAGTAGAATTGATCCACTGTAGTTGCTTCTTTTCTATTTTATGCCTGTGTTTCTTATGGTGACGTGTTTCTGTTGTGCTATAGACACTCCATATACTTTCCTGACATAGTTACAGGTAATTGTTCATTGTCCTGTACTATCTTGGCCTTAGCAACAAAGAAGCAAATGCAAAATCACACTTCCTGCTACTGGTATCAATAGTTCTGCTTAGCTAGAGTTATCATTAGGTAAAATATAAATGTATGGAGATAGTATAAAATCTGAAGCCATCCTGAGTAGTTGTAGAGTTACCAGATTTCTGATTTTGAAATCCAAGCTGATCCTAGAAAAAGAAATCCACTATATGTGGGTTTTTGCAAATACACAGAGAATTCAGTGCAAAGATAAGACACAGATTGTGTTGTCGAGCCTGCACAGCATGGAAGTTGTCTGGGAGAGCAGACAGCTGCCATAAAAGTATGGAGAGAGAAATTCCAATATATGTTTCCTTTTGGGTGTTGGATTTGGCTATATAACACAGAAAGTTAATTATCACACACATCAGTTCCCTGCATAACCTCTGGTACAATTTCAGCAGCTACCTGTGGAAACACATATATTACATCCCGCAGCCTAATTATTGCTGTAATTAGATGAGTAAATTATAAATTGGAGACAAATAAATGAGTGAAAATAATTCTGTGTTTGGATTCCAAGAACTGTGTTATTTTTCCTCGCAGGGAAAATTAGCAAAGTTTGCTGAGGTGCAGTTCTAGCAGATAACCCGTAAAGATAAATGAGTCTGAACAGCAAAAGCAGTACAGCTCAAGCCTGCCAACACAGTTACACAGCAAATTTTCTTTCATGTATTTCATGAGCAGATTCCCTGTCCTGCTCTCAGGATAGCTCAGATGGTTGGTGTGGCTGCAATTCAAGGCCTTGGAAGAGTTGGGTGGAGGGGAATTCTTGCTTGTTGTACTTGATGCTGTGCTCTGATGTTCTGAGGGGTCTGAGTAGATTCAAAGGGCACAGAAAAACAAGAGAAAATTAAGTTAGACTTCTTTGATGGAGTGACTACGTTGGTGGAAAAGGGAAAGATTACAGATGTCATTTATCTGGACTTCTGTAAAGCCTTTGACACGGTCACCCACAACATCCTTTGCCCTAAACTGGAGAGAGGTGGATTTAATGAGTGGATTTATAGACGGATAAGAAAGTGGTTGGACAGTTGCATCCAGTGGTGGTCAACAAGTGAAATTCCTGATGGGTATCACTGACAAGTGATGTCTCTCAGGGGTCCTTGTTGGTACCAGTGTTATTAAATACCTTCAGTAATGACATAGAGGGATTGAGTGCACCCTCAGCATATTCACTGATGATACCAAGTTGCATGGTGTGGTTGGCACACCTGAGGACAGGATGCCATCCAGAGGGATCTGACAAGCTGGAGAAGTGGGCCCATTGTGTTGTCATGTGGTTTAATGAGATTAAGAGCAGGCACTGCACCTGGGATGGGGCAGCCCCCAGTGTGAACACAGGCTGGGGGATGAACAGATCAAGAGCAGCTCTGCCTCAAAGATCTTGGGGGTGCTGGTGGATGGGGGCCTGGACATGACCTGGCCACACATGCTGGCAGCCCAGAGAGCCAAGTGTGTCCTGGGCTGCATCAGGAGCACCGTGGGCAGTAGGGGAGGGAGGGGATTCTGCCCCTCTGATCTACCCTGCTGGGACCCCACCTGGAATATTGCATCCAGCTCTGGGGTCCCAGCACTCGGGGGATTAGGACCTGTTGGAGCCAGTACAGAGGAGGCCACCAAGATGATCTGAGGGATGGAACACCTCTGCTATGAGGAAAGGCTGAGAGGGTTGGGATTTTCATTCTGGAAAGGAGAAGGCTTGGGGATGACCTGATTTTGGCTAAACCTGATTTTGTTCCTAAAGGAACCCTGGAAGAAAGGTGGAGAGGGACTTTTGTACCAGGGCCTGTAGTGGCAGGATAAGGGAGAATGGCTTCGAACTGAAAGAGTAGATTTAGGTTAGATATTTGAAAGAAATTCTTTTCTGTTAGGGTGTTGAGGCACTGGCACAGGTTGCCTAGAGCAGTTGTGGATGCCCCATCCCCAGAAGTATTTAAGGCCAGGTTGGATGGAGCTCTGAGCCCATGGCGAAGGGATTGGACCTGAATGATCTATAAGGTCCGTTCCAACACAAGCCATTTTGTGATCCTTGTTCCCCTTTTTTGCCAAAGAAATGTCTTCCTTTCTCACACTGTGAGTTTTACAATGTCTATAACATCTCTTCCCTCTCCACATTTTTTTTTTGTGTGTGGTATGAGAAACTGTATTCTGTCAGAAATTATTTTATTTTATAAGTACTTGAAGATGCATGATCTTCTTCCGAGGAGGAGGACGTCCTCAAGCACACTTTATATCCACTTACCTACTAGGGTTTGATCTTCCTCTTGATTCTCTCCTACACATATAGGCAGTGTTTTAATCCCCAAAGCTTTCACATGCTTTTTCAAACAGCAGGCATAAAAACTCCTGCAAAAATCCAATCAGAATTCTCTTGGAATAACCATCAGAGAATTAAAATATTTTAGCATTTTAATTGTTTATAAATTGAAATGAGAAATTGAGATATTGTACTCTTACCAAAAGGGAAGGTAAAGACTGATGAAGTTATTTAAGACTGAAAAATACATAGTTACAAACTTTTATATGAGTTGGTAGTTTCAGTACTTCAGTATCCAATCCAATTTTAAACTTTCCAGATCGTAGAATATATTCATAGATATGCTGTACCCTCTAACATGATCTGCAGTCATCCTAATCTTGATATTGGGGTAACTATGTATTTTTAGAAGGAAATCACCATTATGAAAAAAAAAAAAAAATCCTACACAGCTCAACATTTAAGGGTTAACTTTTGCTGCCTGTGCATCATTTCATATGTCAAGACCTGCTTTTTTGAACTGACATTCATAATTTCAACTTGTCTCACTGTCATCATCTTTCATATGGCCTTCCCAAATGTCAGTTTTAGAGCCCACTGTAAGTCATATGTTATTCCTGTGCTGTTATATCACTGCGGCCTCAAAAAATGCTATTCATATTAGAGCACACATCAGAATCAGCCTACTTGGATAAAAATAACCTGTCTAGATCTCTTGTTGTCTGTTTTACTTTTATTTCTGTATCTCTTCACTGGCCCCTGGCTTCCTTTATTTTTTTGAGAGAGGGCTGCTGCTTCTATCTATGTGTGCTTTTCATTTGCTGTTTTGTCCAATACTGTGAAAACAGACTAGACTGAAGCACCTGAAAGAACATTATGTTAATTTCTGGTATCACCTCAGTGGTTTTACAAATGCACCGAAGTATAGATCTTCAGTGTGGATAAAGATTTGCCTGGCAATTAATTAATCCTTGCAAACTTTGAATGCAAGTAACTAAATTATCAGTAGATCTACTAGCCTGGCATATTCATTGATGATCTGTAACAGTCCCTTAATCTATTGATATTTCATTTACCTGTCAAAGTAGGTTATTCATACTGAGCTAAATTAGTCTTGATCATAACAAGGAATTCCTATTTCAGCAGTGGAAATTGAAATTTTTTCAATTTTATGTAATATTTTTCTCTGTTGTTTTATACTGAGGCAGTTATTATTGTTCCCTCATTACAGGATTTTTCTCTACATTGCAAGGTCTCCATCAACAGCAGCGATCCTTTATATTTTTATTACTAGAGAAACAAAGCTTTAAGAAGCACAGAAACATTGTACAAATGAGCAAGTATTAATGCTTAAATTTCTCAAATAATCATGCGTGAGCTAAATGTAATGACCTTGCCAGTGGGCTGTGAATTCTTCATGCAGAAATTATGTTCTGTTCCAAGTACAGAGTTCCAAATACTGTCAACAGCAAATAGATCTTCCCAGTGTGACCTATTGGAGTATACAATGGCAAATGCAGCTGTTGTCTTCCTGATAGTGTAGAAAAACAGACTCCGTGTGGAGGAAAAAACAAGGGACTTAAAACTGAGAGCTCTTCTTTGGAACTTCCAAAGTTCTAGGAGTAAATAACAATAGGTCATTGGACAATCTGGTCTAATGGGAATTCCTTTATCTTCCTTCTTTTACCACTTTTCACACGCTGCTTCTAAACAGCAATGCTGTCTACCAGGCTGTGAAAATAATTTTGGTAGTGCTAAGCCTTCAGAAATTGAATCCAAATTGCCAGAATTATAAGATAGGGTAAAACAATTGAAAATCTATTCCAGTAGTTCTAGATAAAATAAAGACATTCTAGAGCTTGCATTGTGAAGTCAACAACAATGGAATAGTCTGTCAGATCAGTACATGGTGAGAAGGGTTTTTGTTTTTTGCCTCTTCTCCTCTGTTATTCTCAGTCTTTCATACATATATGACTGGATAGATTTCCCTTCATTCATACAACTGCTTGACATACAGGTTATTATTACTGCTGGTAATTGTGGAATTTCATTCAAGACTTTCTGGAACAAGTAAAAGTTATGTTAAGAATAATACAGGAAGCATAGATACTCTTAAAGCTTACCAAAACCTCTGTATATTTAGTATAAATATGCATCCACTGCATCCTAGCCCCTCCCACAGATACACAGAGTGAAGAAGCACATCCTAAATTTGCTTTAAAATGTGCTACTGTGAACCCTCATTAACCTTGCTATTTTAACTGAGCGGTCCTTTTTGCAAAAGTGCAGCTTCGTGGAATATCCTCTGAGTCTGAATGTGATTGTCTTGATCAAAAGTAATACATATAAAAATTACTCTCTGCAAGCCTATGTGCTAAATGAGAATGTTTAGCATCTCAGCTGTTTGGTAGCTTTATGTGTAGCACTAGCCAAAGGAAGAGTTTTGGAGATTATGATCTCTGAGGTCTAGTAGGTCTGTTGGAAAGAGGAATTCCTCACTATTTTGAAAGCAAGCTCTGCTAAGAACATGTGTTGGCTGATAAAGCAAAGAGTGAAAAAATAGCAGGAGGAAGGGAGATCCAAATATACTATGTCATGCAAATGCCAGCTTCATTAGGTTTTGTCTATCTTTGAGGTGAATACAATCTCCAGAAGTGGTCAGAACAGGAAAGAAATGAAGGACATTTGATGTGCTTTGTCTCTCCACCACAGCCATCCTGCTCATACAGAGTAATTGGCCTAGCATTGATTATGTGGGAGATGGATTGCCACGCACATTTATATGGCAATTAGATTTTATTATTTACCATTTAACATGCATCACCAACCTTCCTCACAGTCCATTGCACAAGCAGACTGCTTTGGTTTTACATCTGTTTAATCTTTTTCAATGCCAGTGCTCTCCATCTAGTCTTTAGTGGGGGTGAAAACAAGCAGAGAGAAATAGAACGGCTGAGAATCTGAGGATTTTATTCCCAGGAAATTGTTAAATGTTTTGGTGTAACTGTTTCTTGTGGGGAAAAAAAATTTTGAGAACAGATTTGTTGGGGAAATGGTGGATTTAGACTGGAGAAGTCTTCAGATGTGAGCACTTACTTTTGAATATTTCCTTTTGTCTATTCAATACTTACCTCCTGAGGATGTTGTGTTGTTGCTGTTTCTCACACGTCCTATGACACATCTTTACTTGCCTGTGAAACATAGGCACATTTGTGTAATCCTTGAGGAGCACTAAACTGAGTCAAAATTTGTAATAAGAATGGAATCTGAGCACCAAGAGGTGCACGCAGAAGTGGACAACACATCCAGAAGAGCATAAGTGAAGGTTTCTTGGCAGAAGAATATTTGTGGAGCTGTGGAAAGTCTTCAGTGTTGTTACGTGTAGTGTGATGGAATCAGGAGACTGGAGGTGGAGCAGCACCTGTATCTCCACTGTGGAGTGCCATGGAAATTGGTGGCAAGTGAAAACTCTAAGATGCTGTTCCTGGTGCACCCATCAACTGTAAATTCTTTCTGATACCTATAAGTTATCCTTACTTTTTTATTATTTTCTGTCAGTGTGGACTATGGGGCAGTGCTACAATGAAGTTGTAAAAAGAACAGTCAAGTATCAGTCAAGGGAAGAAATATCATCAAAGTTCAATTCTCTTGACAAATAGCCACAAAATGTACTATGTGCCAATAAGAGTGCCTGAAGAAAAATCACAATGTCAGCATTTCAGTGCTGATGATTTTTTTTTCTTTTTTTTTTTCTCTGATACTTTTAATAGGGTGTTTGGGCAAGACACTGAAAGCAGTGTAGAATTGGGGTGAAAAGATCAGTTCCTATATTCCTTCCCAAAAGTGTGACTTGGTAACCTAGGAATGCTTCTTCATTTTTTTCTTTTTATTTGCCTGTAAACATTTTTGCCTTGCTTGGTTATCAGTATAAGGAATGTGAAAGATGAAAGCCACCACCTGTCACATCATAAAACAGCCTCTTGCCTGAAGTATTTGAAAGGACAGATAACTCAGCAGAGCCTGGACAAGTAAACTAGCCACCCTTTCCCTCCTTAGGTGAGAGAGGGTCTAAAAGTGATAGAATTCATCACTCCAATAGGAAAAATATATGAAAAGACTATTTTTCTAAAAAAAAAAAAAAAAAGAAAAAACACATCAAAACCAAAAGACATCAACTACAAATCAATACTGAAGCTACAGAATGGACTCTTTGAAGTGAGTAAGTGGACATAAAACACTAAGTTTACATTTTCATGTCTTCCCTCAAGTGCCCTTCCTTGCAAGTGGTAGACGAAATTCAGTCATGCTTTGCTCTAGCACCAAGCAGGCCTGTGAATGCACAGCAAAGTGCATATTCTCTGCTGCAAAGGGGGTTTGAAAAGCCATATGCTGGAGCGTATGTGCTGCAGAAGCTGTGTGGATGCAGCATTTAAGCCTTTGTCAACTGTTCTTCAGTTTATTAGTAGGCTACAATCACAGTGGGCTTCTTGGTTTATGAAAAAAAGAGCAATTACGTCTCATCAGTGTTTTTTAAAGACCAAAGACTTTTGATCTGGAACAAAGAACAAACGTTTACTCAGGATTGATGAAGGTGAGGAGAGACACTAGAATGACCACTCATCTGTTGTTCAGGCCCAGTTCCTTTTCTAAAGTGTGTGCTGAAATTTGAAAGAAAAATTTCCACTGTGGTCTGACTATTGCACAAAATAAATGTGCAAAAGGTTGTTGATTTTGTACACTGGAGAGGTGAGAAGGCCATCAAAGGCAGATGGGCTCCCATATTTCAGTGAATGTCAAAGACATCGTAATGCCTATCTGACATTTTCATTTGAGACAACAGCCCTCGATTCACAACCAGGATGGTGTCTGTTCTTTTAGTCAGTGCATATTCGGCTTGCATAGAGTAACTTATTTTCACAATTCAGTTGCCTTAAAAAATACCATGAATTGGGATTGTGTGGGTTGTCTTAGGATGAGTTCCACCATGTACTTTGTAGTGCAATTATTAAGATACTACAAAGCAATTTCCATTGATCGGGTAACAGCAGCTCATCTGTTTTAGGAAGGACTGGAATAAAGTGAACACTTTTTTCTTTCGAGATTAGACTTTCCCTATGGCATTTCTCAGTCTTTGCACTCCTCCTTTGTCTTTGCCTGCCTGAGGGAAGAAGCTGGTTTATGCTTGATCATTTTTAAATAACATATTTAGAAAAAAGTGTGCCTGACACCTTGGCTTCACCACAGCCAGATGTTCCTTTGTATTTTCATGTGTCATCTAAATGAATTGTGGAGACGCCTGTTGTGTTTTCAGAATCCACTGCAGTATGCCAGGGCTATCCATTTAGTTCCTGGGGAGTAACACCACTCTAGTACACCACAGAAGAACTCTCATTCTTAGACATGGTAGTGATTTAGTACAATGTGACATTAGATGCATGACAAAGCAACTTCTTCCAAAATGAAAGAGAAATTAGGAGCATAGATGAAAGTACTTCTAAAACTAGCAGCCAAACAAGAGATTGGAGGAGAGAATGTCTACTCTTTTAGAGAATGATGGATTTGAAGATGCTTTTTTTCTGGCATATAAAAATATTCTGAAGATATTCTCTTTATGGTTTATAAGGAAGTTAAGCCACAATTCCTTCCTGTTGTATTTCCGCTCTTTTTTTTTTTTTTTTTTTTTTTTTCTTAGTCATACATGGAACCATATTTGACTGAGTGGTTTTCATATTTTTTCAACACAGGTGTTCAAGAAATGAACATCAGATATGTACACCAAGCACACAGATTTAGGAGGGTAAAGAGGTCTAACTATCCTGGCTAAACTACTTGTTCCCTGACGTCATAAATCTCCTATACCAAACTGCTGCTGGTTTGGTGAAGGGGTCTAGGTGCACCAGTCACACCTGAGCAGTATTCTTATTCAGTTGTTACCATCATAAACACAGGGAAAACAATTTCCTCTCTACTTACATTTGAATGTTAAATGAAGTTTATATATAGTTTTTGCCCACCAGCATATATATTGTACAAATCCTCAGGAAGGGAGAAAAGGAGAAAAGTCTGTGAAGTGACCTGTCAGCAATGTCACTAATGCCAGATAATAACTCTTAATAGCTTCTGTTAGTTAGTCAGAAAATAGAACAGCATCTTCAGTCTTTGGTTTACATTTCTTTGGTTTAGCATTTGCAAAGTTCTTATTTTGAAGAAATGCAGAGGCTTGGGATAAAAAAAGATGAGCTATTACAGGAGGACTTGGCATTTGTTTTACCAACAGTTGTGTGTGACTCACTGTTGTGTGGTGTTCTGTGTGCTTTTGCATAAGTGTGATTCCAGTAATGAATACATTGAGAACTCGGGTTAATTTATTAGCTAGCAATTTGTTTCTGTGTTAAATTTACTTGTTATTAAAGCAGAAATCAGCTCTAAGTCAAAAAAGAGATAAATAGGTGTAAATAGGAAAGACACAGCTGAAATAACTGAGGATCTGCAGTGCCTGTAAAAGATGCGAATTAAACCCACTAAAACCTTTTCTTTATCAGTGCTTACGGCATAACTGAGCAGTACCATCACTGCCATGAGCAGGTGAAAGTGCTACCTTCCTGCTGATCCGTCTGGCCTCCCCTGAACCTGCCAGTGAGAAAGTGAGAACATGCAAGAAGCGTGGTTTTTTGTTTTTTTTTTTTTTTTTTTTTTTTTTTTCCTTCAGAAAAACAAAGAAACAATCCTCCCACTTCAGGAAAAAAAAAAAAAAAAAGCGAGAAATCTGTGCACTGACTCCTAATACAAGAAAGAAGAGGGTTGTGAGATCTGCCCTCAAATAAACTGCTTTATTTGAAGCTTTTCCAGTGATCAGAAGGAAATCTTGGATCATGCTATTACCTTACCTACTTCTTTACTACCTGCAACTTTGCCTATGACAAAAAACATATCTTTTATGTAAATGGGCTATTTTCCTTTATAAATTAAAGAAAATCAGGATTACTATGAGAAAAATTACACTTTTTCAGGAATGCATTTAAAAATCAAACTGAACTCTCAAAGAGAATATGTACAAGGAAGGCAACAGCTGAACTTTAGTTCCAGAAATTATGGCTACACATTTTCAGTGGGTAGCAGTGTAGCATTAGTGTTGCATTTAGGCTCCAGCCAGTTTACAATGGCATAACCTTGTATTATGGATCTGATGAACTGTGGTACCTTACTTAATGAAATAACTTGTGTGTAATTCATACCTGCATGTAGGCAGCTACACAACACAGGATTTGCTCTGGAGTAAAATTTCCAGTAGTGCAGCTGTGAGAAAGAGAAAACCTGTGAATTTGTATTGCACTGTGTTGATTCCCTTGATCTCTTTTAGTAGGAACAGGGACAATCTTTTTATGTTTTCTGAATCTCTGACATTTCATGTTTGAGATAAAATTTAATTAAAAATATTTTCTGCAATACTGTCTTGTCTGAGAGTCTAATGGAACTGAGTTTTGTTGGAAACTACTTCGTCATTGAGATGAACATGAAAGTAGCATGTGATTAACTGAAATAAAAGTAACAATGCAAAAATTTTGTGATGGGAGATAAACTACCAAGTGAAGAAAAATTAACTAAATTTAAAGCAAAAATGAAAATCTGAGTTTTAATTCCAGAGCTTATCCCTTAGCAAAATTTTGTGTCTGAGAGAAAGTGTTTTTCATGCCAGCAGCAGCAAATTCAAAACACATATGGTATTAAACATTTGATATTAAATCTGGGAAGATTAACTCATAGTCATAAAAATACTTAGATATATTTTATACAAATGAAGTCTAATAGTCAGTATGTCTGCCCAATACATAAGATACGCATTTGTGTATTAGGTGTGAATTATATGCACGTTTGATTTTTAAAAGCAAAACTCAAAGTTATTTTGAACGTCAACAAAATATTACCCAGAACATGTTTTTGAAAAAAATGTATCTTTAATAGTATAAAATGATCAGTCTAATTATCAACACTCTTAAGGTACTGTAAGTATGCAGGAGGGATACAGCGTATTTAGACTCAGTATATTGTACTTCACTGCATATGATACCTAACTGGCAATATTCCAGTGTATATTTTCAGGAGCAAATATTCTGAGTTCCAGCTTTTATGTTGGCACACTGACCTGGACTTCTGCTAGCCATTCATCATAACTGGCAGCTACTGCATGACTGTATATAGCAGTCTCAATAGCTTTGAGAGATGGATATCAGGAATTAGCAGGGGAATCAATCTGAAAGGTTGTGATTTTGAAGATGTAACTAATCACAGAAAAAAAAAAAAGGGTTGCTTGGGCAGTATATTTTTAAGAAGTTACACATGTCATGTGCAATAGTTAAGTTTTACTCTTTCATCATAGGAGTGATTTTCTTAATGCTATTCTCTGGAATGATTTCTCTCTTTTAAATCTATTGGGATCAGTTGAGATGAATTATCTCTCTATTCTGAGCTGGCAGTGACTGAAGGACAAAGCTTCAGGAAACCTAGAAAGGTTTTGCTTTCTAGATGTTCCATCTGAGAAAAAGAGGAAGAGCCTTTATTGTGACATAAGTGTTTTAACTTTGTTTTCAGTTCAGATCGAAAAATGCAGGAGTCTTTCTACTGTGAATGAATTAGATACCATTTATGAGAACAGATGGATCACTATATTTTAATTTGTTACATTTAATCTCATGCTTGCGAGATTCACATTGTTCCTCAGATCTCTAGAGGAAAGCAAGATCTTATTTAACAAATTATCTACATGGAATGGATAAAGCTTGAGGTGTCTCAGTATATGATGCTGCAAAGGCCGCTAAGACTTTTGGTTGGTTTGCTTATAAATTCTATATGTTAATAAGCATTTTCCTATGCATGTTCCATTTTGTCTCTATTTCAACTACAGTTGAATTTTAGGGATGATACTTAGTGACTAAAGATTTTTCTCAGTCTTACAGACATTTATTAGTTTCAGGCTATTTCCTCGCAGGTAAACTGTAAACCATTACAAACAGCACTAGATTGCAGTCCCTTTCAAACAAAATATGCCAGGAGAACCGGTAAAAGGTGTATCTGTGATTTACACCAATCAGAGCAAGATTAAAACTAGCCACATGGGGTAGTGGCATTAGTACATTCTGTGTTCTGTCACTGTAAAACCTGCCTAAAAAGTTCAGTAAACACTCAAGAAATCAACAATTTTGCATTTGAGGCGATGCAAAAACACTCTTTGGTACTAGAGCACCTGGTCTTGTGGCCAAGGCTCCAAAATCAGCCAGACTGGGGGTTGTTCTGGAAAGCACAATGTAGATTAAAGTGTATATTCAGATAAACTACTGAAAATTTATGCTAGCAAAAAAATATGTAACAATGAGGATTTAATGCCTAAACAGAGACCCTGCTGTGCCTGCTTCCCCTCCCTGGCCAAGCAGCAGCCAGGTTCTTTTCTGCAGCAGGTCCTCAGTAGCAGGTATGGAAAGCACCAGGTTAAACCTGAAGCCTGACACTTGAGGAACACTTAGGGAGGTTCTTACGGTTATGTTGGATTGAAAGGTGACAGTTCTGTCTGCCAGACACACCCAACACATGAAAGAAATGTAGAGTCTGAATAGTTTTAAAACAAAAAGCATCCTCCCCTTGGTGTTGGAGAGGAAAGTTATAGTTATAACCTTTCAAAATGAGTCTGTTGCAGAGCTAAGAATTGAAGGGAGAAAAACACTGGTTTTCAGTCCTGAGTAAGTTCCCTGAGGTTCATCAAAGCAAGCTGTTTGTTATAGGTGTCTGTCATTACAAAAATTTTTAGCAACAAAATTCCATTTGCTCAGTGTTCCTGTTGCTGTTTTAAAGGCATCTAACTCCCCTTGCTCCCACAAGTTTTAGTGGGGATAGGTGGTCGTTTTGCTGTTTAACAATGGTATCTCTAAGTTTCTCCTTTCATGTATCCCTTTTATTTCTTGGTGTACTTCTGCATAGATGATTCTGGATACATGGACTTTGGGTGGGTCTTGGTGCTTCCCTTATTGCCTTTTATCTCACTGTGCTGTGTCCATCACTGGCCTGGCCTGTGGTCAGCCTCCCTGAATACTGAACAATTATATGAACAAATTTGATGACAATTATATGAACAATTATATTGAACAAAAAGATGAACAATTGCATTAGTGTTGGATGGGTTCCTAGATGGGGATTATGTGATTTAATCCTCTCTGAAATAGATGCATGTTTCCTGAACATGTGAGCTGGCACATTGAAAGCATGCCCAAGTACTTCTAAGCAATCAGCTATAGAAATTTGAAGTCTACATTTACATTTGAAAAAATATAGTCCTGCAATGCTGTAGTTTCATACACATTATCAGTGTTTGTTTTCTTCTATATTTATTTCGAAGAATATTTTTTGGACATATCTATAATTCAGCACAAAAAGGCCAGAAGAGAAAGTGGGTCAAAGGTTCTGCTGGTTCTTTTTTGTATCTAATATTTATTTCTCCTCAATAGGTGATTTATATATTGGAGGAGTGGCCAAAGAAATGTTTAAATCCTTGCCCAAACTGGTGCATGCAAAGGAGGGATTCCAAGGCTGCCTTGCATCAGTTGACTTGAACGGACGGCTCCCTGATCTCATCTCAGATGCTCTCTTCTGCAATGGGCAAATAGAAAGAGGATGTGAAGGTATTAAATATGCTGGTTTTGTTTGTTTGGAATTTTTTAAAATATATATATATCATAGTGAAAGTACTGTGCCAATCCTGCAGGGGTTTTTTGATATTTACACTCCATACATCAAGCGACTATATTTTACCTGCTTCTAATTGATCTTGCTTGACCCTTTCTTACATAAAGGCTGCGTTTTTAGTATTATGGAGACAGGCGTGTGCCTGCCCTGAAGCACAGAGATTGATCTGAGAAAATGAGTTAACTTCAGAGTATTAAATGTGGGTTCCATACTTCTCCAGTGGCAAGATTTTTTTTTTTTTTTTTGCATGTGTTTCTTTACCTCTTATATATTTTAATTAATGATAACAACAGTAACAGTTGGTTTCAATGAAGTTCTTTATATCTTCATAACTCTCAGGCATTAGTTAATGCTGAGACATTAGCTAAGTAATTCCAGTTTTAAAGCAGACATTTTGAGTTAGTTAATTCAAGGTTAATTTATGAAACTTTTTAATACCAATCTTCTGCATTTTTATTCACCCCTTAGATTAGTATTGACAGGAACTTTTCTATTTGAAATCAGTAACAGAAAAATATATTTTATCTCACAATTTCATGTCTTTATTGATTCATCTGGGATACCATGAAATTTAAGTTACAACAGAATTAGAAGAAGTGTATTTCTAATTCAGGGGTGTCAATCTCTAGCTATTTTTCCAACTGTCATTTGATCCCATGTTATTTTTACTATGGTTTATGGAATAATTTGAATACATTTTCTGTCCCTGCATATCTAATTTATTCACATAATTCTGGATTTTGTGTTTATGTTCAATTTTATGTGTTCTCCCTTCTCTCAAGTGCCATTCTTCTCTGGACAGAAAAATGTGTAAATGACATTATAAAATCTATTTAAAATTGGAATCTTAATGATTTTGCTATCAAGTTTGTTAAGTATGCAAATTGACAATGTAAAAATCCAAGGAGAGCTGGGGAGTTCCTCAAGTTTTATGAGATAAAGCTGCCTGGTGGATAAAATCTGTCTCTTGTTGTGTCTACAGTACATTTGGACAGGTGGAACTTTTTTCTTCTTTACCTGCTACTTTTAGTTACCAATATAAATTCTATTGTTAGTATATAGAAACAGACACTAAAACTACAGAAAAATGTAAGATGGAAATTTTGCATATTTCTTTCAAGAGTGCAAAAATATGTATTAGTTTGCCACTGAGTTTAGAAAATTAGATTCTGCTTTTCTGAATGATTTTAGCAATTCCATCCCTGCACCATCCCTTCAGAGTCAAAGTATGCCTTAATTCCATTATGCATTTCATAGCTTCTTTTGAAATTATGTAATTTCCTAAATGAATTTTCTGTACTTCAAAGAAATATTGCCACAGGCCTGGTGTGTGAGTTCACCTTTTAAACACTGGTGCTACTCAGCTACTGGTGGATTTAATAAAGCTACCAGCAATTTAATAAAGGCCAAAAAGCTATTGTCTTTTTTGGTAGAGAGTGAGTTTTTTCCAACACCAAAATTTCCTGACACAACAAACTGGTCAAACCAGATGTGCTGCCTGTCTCCCAGAGAACTGCCTCCTCAAAAGTCTTCTGCCTGCAGAAGGAAATCTCTAACAGCGTGGAATGAAATCTCCCCTTCCAACCTTTCTGCTTAACCTTGCAAGTTATCTTTTCCATCTCACTTGTTTACTTCAACTCCTCATGTCTGGCCCATCTGTCACTCATTTGTTTGCAGACCATTGAATCAGATGCCCAAAAAGATGATTTCTGCCACCTAAAAGATGATTTAGGTCACTTGAGAAGTTTTAGATGTCTCCTAGAAAACCCTTGCATGCCTCAAGCTGCTCCTCTCTCTGCTGCCGTGTCCAGCCAGGACTGTCTCCATCCTTACAGAGATGAGAGTTCTGCCTCCATCTCAACCTGCAAGTCCCCTGAGACATCAGGTCCAAAGAGCTCAGGACACAGGAGCAGAAGTGTTAGTCACCACCACTCTCAATCCCAAAGACAGGTGATATATGTCCAGTGGTAAGACATCAGATTCTGGAAAATCTGTCCTGAGAAGTGAGGCACTTGGATGTGTTGTTTATCAGATTTTTGAGATTGAATTTTCTAACTTTCAGGTACATACTGGGGAGAGGAAAAAAAAAAAATAATAATAATAATAAAAAAAAGCCATAATGTACTTCTAATTCATTTTATCTGTTAGATTTTGTAGTTAAAATATTTCTGTTTCTCAATAATTTGATGGTCATAAGTCCATTAAACATTTCTAGCAAGGTCACCCATGGGATTGCTGTGGCAAGTTGGAGGGTTTGCATTTTGGAGCTTCAACCACAGGCAGAGAGATGTCTCTATCATTGAGCATGGAACATAATTTACACTTGGCTGAATTCATCTTGTTGACAAATTTTCAATGACTAGAACAGATAGAAACTAAGGACTAGAAAGATAAATATGTTAACTAGCTCTTTGAATTGTTAATGGCAAACCCCAAAGCCAGATTTTGTCAACACTGTTTTTCCTCTAGTCAAATCAATTGTGCTCTCTTTTCCCACTTAAAATAAAGTATGATACCACTATAGTTCTTATACAGTTATAAAAAAAATATACTGTGTGTACATGTGTATATAAAATTTAATTTGTGTAATATATAAACTATATGAAAAAATCACAGTATTAACGTACATGAAGATTTTTGATGGCAATATAAGAAATTCGTTTTTATAATATATTGTGAAACATCCATGTGTCAGTTTATAATGCCTATTGTGATATATATTTCATACAAGCCCTCACATAGGACAAATGTAAAGGACATCACAAAATCAGTCAATTAAAAAGTCTGCAGCGAAGACTGAATAAATTAGAATATTTAAATAATTGAATATGAAAAAAGAAAAAGTGCTAGAGAAGGGTGTATTACAATATTTTTACTAACTACCTTAGCTCTTCAATATATAAATGTATATATACAGGAAAGGATGAACTTTTTATGGTAAATATCATAGTATTTACCACCATTGCACAGTTGTCTTCTGTTCTTTGGGGAAAAATATTCCTACTTTTGCCAAAAGAAATGCTTATATGCAAGCTAGTCTTGATGGCAATTTTAGAATAGTGACTAATATAGATAAGCCAACAGTGCTAAGAATCAATTTAATACAAATAAAAATACTTCGCTTTTTTACTGAGATTGCATTTGTATTTTTTTCTAAATATGTTTTCACATGCATTTCCTAATGTACCTTCAAGGTCCTGCAGTTTATGTACTTTCAAGTCCTTGTGACTTTTGCTCTACTTTTGCAAAGATGAGGAAATTCAACATTGCATAACTAAAGTGTAAATAAATCCATGAATATATAACATTTAAACACCTACAGATATTTTCACTTCAGCTCTGTAAAGTTTCCGAGTAGCAGAATCTGGTGAGAAAAATTGTGTCTTGTCAGCTACGGGATTCTGTCATTATAATCCTCTGCTCAAGAAAGGGTGATGTAATGCCCAAATGTTTAAACTTCTGGACTCAGAACTCCAAAGAAAAGGAAAACACTATCTAATGTCTGCCTGCTGCAGTCAGCTATAGGTGATAGCAGTATTTATTTTTAGTATTGTTATCCTAACAGGAGGAAATAGAAGAAGTAATAATTTTGCCAAGACAGGGATGAAGCGTACCCTGCTTTCCCTCTCAGTGACTTTGGTGACTGTTCAGGCCCTTCTTCAGAGATTGAGCTGTGCCTCATTTAAAGGAAGAGGCCACTGAACTGACTTAAATAATTTGATATGATTTTTTTTTAAATACCAGCAAATCAGAACAAAATCCCACATTGAGATAATTGAAGGTCTAATGGAAAAGAAGGGTTGCAAGGATTCCTCTCTGGGGTGTGATTTTTAATTTATTTATGTAATCTTTGGACCAGCTCTGTCCTGTCATTAATGACCATCTGTGGGAGTTTCAAATGGACATTTACATGCCTTCTCCAAAACAATTTGGGACAATTTTATTATCCTGGAACCACATTTTTCCTTATAGTGTCAAGAGTTACTATGAAATATGTGTGAGAGCTCATAGTAAACTGGTTCATGGTCTGTATTTCAGTCTTCATTCACCAGTCACAGAGAAAGGACTAGAAAAAAGGCAGACCACAGAGGATGATGGTGCTAATTATTCTTGAATTCAGTCTATCTGAACATGACAAAGGGCTAGTCAGGATTCAGCCATGCATTTACTCCATTAATGCATTCATAGCTATCCAAGGAAGTAAAAACCCCACACTTTTAATTTTCCTCCATTACATGTCATCAGCTCAATTAACCATTATATTCCTAGTAAAACACTGGCAAATTACTGCTTTCTTATTTTGGCTTGCCTGAAGATTTATGGCTATTAGCATTAATTTGTTTGCATTATATGGCATTTCTTTCTCTCTTTAACAGCAGCATGCACTTTATTCTGAATGGTTTTTTTCTGTGTTTGCTGCCATTTCAATATTGCTTACTAACATTTACTATATTTTGCTTTTTTTATTTTGCTGACAAAGTTGCATTGATGAAAGCTGATTTGCAAGGTAGATAGCCCTGTGTGTATAAAACAAGACTGAAACCCCCAATGCACAGTTGAATTTCTGCAATAAATGCTCTGTACATTTCAGAACTAAAGCGTGTTATTTCGTTGCTGATTTTGCCTTCCACACCTCTAAAACAAAGGGCTAAATGAACCTTCATTTTCCAGCATTGCTTGCATAAAGGCTTTCAGTCTTGAATATGTTTGTATAATGATTGCTTTAGTGCTTTGATCATCTTTTTTGAAATTTCTTTATATTTCAGTAGTCTAGTTATGATTCTTTAGAAATAGAGTAGCGTTGTTTTCTCGTGTATATGTCACATTTTGGCATGCCCGTTCATTAGTAGTCTGATTTTCTGCATTTCCCCTTTAAGAAGGAACCTGCATGAGATCCCTAAAGCATGTGAATCGGTTCCTCTCAACATTCCAGCCAAAGAATCCCAAACTGCTCTGAATTTCAGATCTAAATCATTTAAAATAATTTGTGGGATTAAAATAATTGTAATAGCATAGCTTCATTTTATTATCTCTTAAAACTTGTTTCATTTTTCTATTTCATTATCCAATCTTTTGTATCCCAGAGTTTTGATTCCTGTGGCATCTGGCTTTGCTGTTTGAAATGTATTTACAGGAAGAAATAATAAAATTTTTAGACAATATTTAGCCAGTTAATGGTCTGACATGAGATTACTGACAACATGAAATAACTGACAACGAAGTTAACATTCCCACTGTACCTGGAATAATTTTGCTTCCATTTTGTGCATTCTTATGTGTTTGACATAGTTACAACTAAAGTAATGCCCCCCCTCCCCTTTTAGTGTTACATGCTGCTCCAAAACCAGCGAGTTCATGTGCGTTTGACTTGGTAACTCTTTGCTCATTTGATTTGAGATGTTGGCAACTACTCAATGTGACCCACTGAGAAGTACCTTTCTTTGGAAGATGAAGTGCAAGTCCTTTTTTGTGTGTTCTCATTAGGCCCCAGCACAACGTGCCAAGAGGATTCCTGTGCAAACCAGGGCGTGTGCTTACAGCAGTGGGATGGATTCAGTTGTGACTGCAGCATGACCTCCTTTAGTGGACCATTATGCAACGACCGTAAGTACATGAGAAAATGTCTCTCTGAACACCTGAGGCCTCCAAGAAAATATTTGAAGCAAGTGCATAAAGCTTTATGGTGTTTTAATATTAGATATTTAACTGGGTGGTAAACCCAGTGAAAATCTGTAAGGCTTGTGGTAAGAACAAAGGATGTGCTTTCTAAACTTTGGACAATGTGCAGTATCAAACACAGGCAGAACCTGGCTGTTACACTTGATTCCAAGTCTAATATACTGATGGTTACCTGTTTGATGCAGTCCCTTTTCTGCATAAATATTACAAATGTTTTTTTTTTTTTCCTGATTGAAAACACATTTTACATTTTATTATCTTAATGTAGCACTATCATAAGGGCTATAATTACTGTGAAACAGTTGAGAAGGCTTATTGTCTCCCTTTGTGGGTTTCTTTAGGTGACACACTAAACATGCCAATAATAAAAGCATGCTGAGTATTTTAGTTCTTTTAAATTTCATCTGAATAACACACAGCAACCATCTGGTCTTCCAGGAAAAGCTTAAATGTGTCAAAAATAAGGGTCCTGATTCACCAGCTTCATAATGTTTTTTTATTCCAATCTAACCTTATTGATCTAAATAGAATTATGCAGGGGTGATGGTGGAATAATAATGGGAGAGCCATAATGTTCCATGGTAAATGATAAAAGTAAGCTGCTGACTTTTGGTTTTAATTTATCACGTTTGTAATATCCAAATGTACATTTTTATACCCATATGAAGATGAAATTTCTTTAAGGCATTTTTATTTCTATTTGTATACATTTATCTGGAAAAAAAATGACTGATGATAGAAAGTGTTGTGTAACTGCCTAGTCAATTATTCTGGATTTTTCTGTCTTGCTCTGTCTGGTTCTCCACTCTACAGCAAGGCATGCCATCTTGGACAAACCCAAAACCAGCAGAATATTTATAATCTGAAAGATTGTATTTATCACAAGGCTAGGAAATTAACTGTATGCAAAACCTAATAATTTATTCCCATGAAAGTTCCATAGTTTGAAAACTAAGGAAAGGATGAAAGGACTCATTCTGTTTTTCTGCAGTTGCTCTCATGATAGAAATGAAATGTGGTAATGAAAAACTTTCAATGATTTGAGCAAAGGGTTGGGTTTACTTTATGTATATGAGTGTGCACTTTCCAGCAATGTACATGATTAGTCATATTGCTAAACATACACTTTTAAGGTTTCATCCCCCTACCTACTACGAGAGAAAAATGTTTGTTTTGCTTTTATATTGTTATTTCTGTTTTGTGATCTTTTGAGTTTTTTCAGAAGTAACTAAAACCTATTAATAGAAAGTTGCAGATATAACATCTATCAAAGGACAAACTTAGTTTATAACTTTTAGTATTAATTGTTGTGTGGACCTGGAATATTATATGAATTATTTCTTCAAGTGACAGCTAATGCATGAATTTGGCAAATTGGTGAGCTTATTTCAGAAAGATATTTACCTGTGAATGTTCATTTATATAGCAACATCATGGACTACATTGCACACAATTGAGATATTTCACAATATGCCATTTCTGATGATGGTAAAGGAGTCCTTTTAGAAACTGGTTGCTAAAACCACTTTTTTTATTCCTAGAAAAATTTACTTTTTTTTTTTTTTAATCACAAGCATGAAATATAAAATTATCCCTGATATGATTGCTTTGTAATAGAATGCCGAGTCTAGCAAATATAATACGTTTGGTTTCTTCTTTATTTTGGCTCCTTAGACTAGTTCAGATACCAAAAAAATCTGCAAAGCCCATCTAACAAGAGAGAATTTTTATAACAGTAAATGTGCTGGAAAGGAGGAAAAATGATGTTGTCAATGTCATCTGCATGCTCCAAGCCTGCTCTCTGCTGTGTTTGGGAAGAGCATAATGGGAAGAGAAAATGATGAAATGTTACTACAGATTTTGAAAAGTGGCACAGGCTGCACACCACAGACTAAACTTTGTAGCACGGAAATAAGACAAATTTCCTTCATGTGAGGAGACTTTCTAGCAACAGGCCTGGAATAGCACCTGCTTGCTGCTGAAAATGCATCCCCTTCAGGAAGGATGTAGGCACCTTCCTGAGCATGTTTCCATTGCAGATTGTGCGTGGAGCAACACTGGTTGACAGAAGCTCAAATTTAACCCAGTGTTGCTACTCAGGCAGGCCCTTGGCTCACTTCACATGTGAATATAAAATGAAAATAAAATGGAATACTTAAGACAATAAAATCTCATGGACAGATATCTTTTTAGTCTTAAACCCCAAAAAACTGACCACTTAAAAATAAGTGTCAGTGTTAATAACAGAATGAGTTAGAAGTACTTAATACCTCAACCAAGGTAATGGTATCTCTATGAAAACATTCTTAGAAAGTGCCATTCTTGCCAAAATGCTGGACGGATGAAGGAGGAGGGAACAAAACAACAGTCAGAGAGGAGTGAGTGGGCTTTCAGATATGGGTGGGGGGGGGGGGTTCACTCTCAGCCAGGATTTAGTGCATCACACCTCACCTCTGTTTTGTTCCATGAGTTCATAGGGGACATAGCTAAGAAGAAACTTCAGTGATGAAGGTGCCAAGGGGGAGGGGACCTGTCCAACCCCTCTATTCAGAGTCAGATTGCACAGTTTGTGCAATCCTCTCCAAAGATGAGGGCTCCATAACCACTCTGGGAATCCTGTCACAGTGCTCATTCACCCTCACAGTACAAATATTTTCCTAGAGTTAAAATGATATTTCATATATTTCTGTTTGTGCCTATTGCCTCTTGTTCTGTCACTGGGCGCCACTAAGAAAAATCCATCTTCTTTACCTCACATCCATCAGGTATTTCAAAATATTGATGGATCCTCACTGAGCTTTCTCTTCTCCTGGCCGAGCATCCCCTGCTTCCTCACCCTCTCTTCACAGGAGAGAGCCCTTGATGGCCTTTGTGGCCCCTTGTTGGGTTTATTCCTGTGTTCCCATGTTGTTCTTGCACTGGGGAGCCCAGTATGTGGGGGCAGTGCTCCAGATGCATCTCAGCAGTGCTGAGTAGAGTGGAAGAGTCACATCTCTCAACCTTTCTGCAACATTTTACCAACAACAACCAGTGTTGGTCTTTTTTTTTGCCACAAGAGCACATTGCTGACCCACGTGCAACTTGTTGACTGTCAGGATTCCCAGATCCCTCTCTGCCAAGCTGCTTTCCAGCTGGGCAGGCCCCAGCTTGTCCTGATGTGAGGGTTTATTCCTCCCCAGGTGCAGGATTTGGCATTTTTTTAGGAGGTTCTTGTCAGTGCAGTTCTCCAGCTTGTCAGCATCCCTCTGAACGGCAGCACATGCATCTGGTCGATCAACCACTCCTCCCGGCTTCGTATCGTCTTCAATTTGCATAAATGTGCACAAATTACTTTACTGCATTTGAGCTGATACTTTCAATGTGTTTCCCATAGTAACCCCAGAGCACAAAGATCTGACATGCATCCTTCCTGGGCTTTACAGTGCAAACGTTTCACGTGTATCATTCTTGTCTTAAATTTCCAAAACAGAAAGTGTGGAGGAAATAATGAAAGAAATGGTTTCTTGGAAAGTGGTATAATATATTCCACTAATATGCTGTGCAAGCTATTCCTTTAATTTTTGTGATAATAGCTAATTATTACTCCTGTGCCATTCAGTGTATTTTTGGAGGTGAATATATGGAAATGAAAATTAAGTTCTTTTTTTTTTAAATTTTTCTCACAATAAGCACCATGTGAGGCAGATTGTTTTCTTTCCTAGTTCAAGGGTGTCATCTGTGTGTCTGCTAGGGAAGAAGGAGAAAATTAGGGAATGCACCCCTATAGAAAATGAACTGGATCAGCTAAGTGTAAGGCTATAGTTTTAAAAGTGTAGTAAGGAACAGCAGCTTAAAAAGTTGCAAATCCAGTGAGTCCAGTGAGTATGAAGTGCCTGTAGATCCTGAGCCTTCATGGTGGCAGAGGTGGGAACTTTTAGTCTGCTGGAAGATAAATGTGGCAGGACAAGTTTAGACCCCAAGATGCTATCCAGTTTATAATTTTTTTCTTTTGATGTGATATGACACTTAGAGATTCGGGGCACCAGTGCTCTTTATTAGACGTGATAGATGGAAGTGTTGCACTGATTAATGTAAAGCTTGCACTAGTGGTTTTTCCTACAAATGGTGTCATAAAGAGGCTGTACTAAAAGGATAGTTAATGGCTGTTCTTACAGCCTCTGAGAAAATACATCATGAACATAGTAACCATATCTAACAGCTGGTTATGTAGTGAAAGGTATCTTCCCAAGGAATTAATTTTTTTTTCTTTTTTTTTTTTTTCTTTTTTTTTCTTTTTTTTTCTTTTTAAGAATAGGGTTGAAAATTACTCTGGCACAGCAAAACAAATCTATAAGAGATTATCTGCTTTCCATGAGTTTGCATCAGTTTTTACTCGGGCAGTCTTTAACTGTAGCCATATTAACGAGTGTAATGGCATGTTTATGGAAACAAATACTGCTATTATGGCATGGAAAATAGTAGACATAATAACATTGTCACATTGCATTAGTACAGAAGTGTTCTGTGCCAAATTACAGGGCAGCTTCAACACTGTCTGTTACCTTAAAGGAATAATGTATTGGTGCTGTACTCGTGATAACTAACGCTGTGTCAACACTTGCACTAAAATTCAGTTCTGAAGGGCTAGTGCTTCACTATGCAGTCTCTCCTGGCTAAGAATTCAGTCTTCTCAACCACTGTGAGTATAAGACTCTTTTAAAAACATTATTTTATTTTTTTTTACTCTTTATGAAGAAAAAAATCAAAAGCCCTAATTTAAACAGAGAACTCTGTCTGTATTACAAATATGGCTTCATATAAAACATGTTTGATTTTTTTGATATTTGTTTTTATTACAGATATACCTTTCAGCTAAGATTTTACCTGTCTTTGCTAGATTAAACTCCAAGTGTGTCTTGGCTTTCGTTATCCCCTTTCTGCATTGGGGGCTGAAACATGTATGGTTCCAGAAAAATATCCTAATTATTTCATATTGAGCACATTGATTGGTGGATATTTCTGACTGCTGCTGAGCATATTAGAAACAAGACACTGTAAAAATACATTAGTCAAAGTTTATGAGAGATTTCAATATTAGAGTATTTGACATGATAAAAATTTGAGAAGGAATCGAATTCTCTCTTCACTGTAGTGTTTGGAGAGTGTATTAAGTAATAGTGAGGTACAATTTGAACCACAAAACTTCTAAATATTGCATCATCATTCAGCATTAAATGGGTGGCTTTATAAATGCCCTTCATTGCAGAGCTCAGACCAAAACGAGCACATTCTCACACTGTATGAGGCAGGAGACTTATACTTTGGGAATATGTAATTAGTGAATATGTAATAGCCCAGATGTAAGGCAGGTAATTCGGTATTGCTCACAAGTGTAAAAATCCTGAGGTTTGCACTATTTAATGTTTTCAATGTGTGCATACACATTTGAAAAAAATCACACACACTATATAGTGTATAAAAATAAGAGTATTTATTGTTTTCGCTTCTATTTGCCACTGAATTTTTACAATCTTCTGAACTCATGTATGATGTTGAGAATTTGGTAGCATTTACATCTCACAATGTCTTTCATCTCCTGGATTGCAAACCAGGGTGATACTCCCTTTGTGTTATCAGTCCATATGACATAAAGGATTGATTTAAATCCTTTTGCAACATAGATTTTCTTCTCATTTATTAATTGATTTAACAGTTATGGATAATGCATCTTTTGGATCTTTTGACTCCTAGAATGTAAGATCTATCTTAATACTATTTGTGTTACACAAAATAAAGAAGTCTAATTAATCCAGTGACCAAAAGCTGAATTAACCATAATAACCACTCTCAGTAGTACTTTCCAAAATAATATTACATATTCCTGGCTAAGACTTTGGAGTTGCTAGCTACCAATAAACATGTAATCTAGTATTAAGAAAAGGGATAAGAAAATTCCTCAAGTGTACTTTAAAACATATTTGATTTTCATCTCCAGTAGCTGAGAATGAAAAAGATTTGTCCCTGATAACATACCAGTCTAAATACTTCATATGATTATTTTGCCACTGAGACTCATGTTACACATGAGAAATTAAGAGAGCTGTGCACAAAATTACAGTCCAAGCCAAGATGGTGGAATGAACTAATTGAAGAAATCTCAATTTGCTCACCTTATCTTTTCTGTTATCTCACTACAATGAACATCTGGAATTTCTGATGACAAATATCAAATATTTTCTGATGAAAAATATGTATAAAATTCAAAGGAAGTAGGACTTTACACACATCTTGAAAATGCAGAGACAATGAGGTGTTTAGAATTAGAAAAGCTGTAAAAGTGCAAGGAAAATGTTGCCTGTGGCTGTAAACCAAGATTACTTATTTTTTGTTGTTTTTATTAGAAACCTAATCAGGATGGATTTCACCTTGAAATGTTAGGCTCCTGTGATATTATATGGCAGCACATGGTGCTTCAGGAAGAACTATGGAGCTTGATGCACAGATTTTTTGCACAACATTTTTTCAAGCCTTTATTGTCCCAACTCTGTTAGGTTTTTTCTCCACTCTTTTACATGGGTCTTGCGGTATGTAAATTTAGAAGTATGCAAATTTTAGCTTTTTTCTAACATCTATCAGTCTATTAATTATGCAAGTGAACAGACATGGTTTTCTGGACAGTTTGAAAACAAGTTTAAAATTTTTTTTCTTGTTGACATACAAATTCTGGAGTGGTCAGTTAGATGAGCTATCCATTCCTAAAATAGTTCAGGAATTTCTATTCTTTTAAATACATTGCAAGCTCTACTTTAAAAAAAAAATAATAGCAAGTTGTTTGGCAATAACTGTAGAAGCTCTTTCGTATAAAAATATTTCTAACAAAGAGTAGCAAGTAAAATACTAAGTGAGATACTTGATACAGAAAAAGAAAAAAAGAACTTTCAAAGTAGCCAAAATATATTGGTATAATTGTACTTGTAGATCAGATGGAAAAAATTATACAACATTTCTGGCCTACTCAGAGCTATTTTTTTATTTCACAATATTAAAAATGGGACATAGTGTCACAAAATTGCAAGTTTCCCTCCACCTCTGGAAGAATCAAGGGAGTAATTAAATTGGATTTTGGTATATCAATAATATCTTTCTCTTATTAATGGCATAATAATTTTGTAAATCAAATCCTAGAAGTGTTTCCAGTGTCACAAAGGTGAAAATAATTAAGGGTTAATTAAATATATTCTCATGGAGCTAAAATTGTTCTGTTGGGTATCATTAGATTCCTTTCTCTAGAACTTTCAATTATTACAATTTAATGGCATATTATGTACAGTTCAGACCTGAAATCTGTGTAGCCAAAAGCCATTCACAGCAATAATCATACTGGTCAAATGCAGTCATTATTCCTTCTCATAGATTTCTCTGAACATCCCAACAATATCATGTATTAAAATCAATTTTATGTACCTGGTTGTTTTCTGAGCTAGATTAATCATTATACACAGCACAGCTGGAAGAGGAGTTTAAACTCTGTAATGATGTCAGTTGTTCATCTCCAACAAACCCTGCCAAAAAAGGCAATGAGTAAGTGCTACCTTTTTTTAATAGATGACAGCTGAAAGGGTCACAGACAGTAAGAAAGAAGATGAAAAACCTTTCCCAAGCAGCGTCTTCTATAACCCATAGCATGAAAATAGCTCAAAGTGTGTATGGAGAGTTTGGAAATGTGTGTCTATTTAATGTGTAAGGTATTTAAGCACAATGGCACAATGGTGCTTCAGAAAGATAAAATTATTCAGTTTTTCTGAAGTCTCTACAACAGGACTGGGGTTGCTAAGGCAACCTGCTCTTCCTCAGCATGTGCTCTGGCTTGACAGCTGCATAGGTGGGTTAGATTCAAAGTAACTCCACACATATGAGACATTCCTGTGCTCATTGCAAAACGAGACTTTGTCGGTCTCTTGACACAGTCTTCTGTGTGTTTTTGCCAGACTCTGCAGAAGATTAAGGCAAAGAAAACCTTTTTATTAAAAGTAGAATAAAGAAAGTGCCCTGAATCTGATCTAGGTAAATTGAGGTGTTTCAGAGTCCAAATTAAAGGCATGGGTAAGGATGCATTATACAGACATTTTTTGCAGCTTTCATGATTTTGTTCCCATGCTGCAGAATAGACATTTCACCTGTAGTGGCCACTTTAGGCCTGCTACCCCACTTGAGCAGCAGTTAATCTAAAAGAAATATCCATATTTTTCTTAACATAAAAATATACTTATTTTTCTTAAAATATACATCCATAAGATTGTTTATTCTCTCCATGTCAATGTTTAAGATCATTCAATATTTCATTTTAACTGAGGCTTATGAGTCTTGTGTACTGATGTTGTGTTTGGAATTCTTTGTAGCCATTTTCTGATTAGATATTCTGGGATATGAAAGAAGGTAACAGAGTCGGTAATAACAGTATAAAAAAAAAATACTGACGAAAGCAATGCTCTTAGGACTGAGGGAATCTTACAAGGTTTTTTAGTGTCTGGTTCCTTGATGAAGGAAGCTGTTAAAGGAAGTCCCAGCCCAGGGAAAAGGACTCTGTATTAAAAGCAGTCAATACCCGGGCTGGGTACTGGAAAGCTCAAACTGTAGAAAAGAGAATGAAGAACAGCTGAAGCTTGTGAAGCTGTCTGGTACTCATAAACCCAATTAAAAGTTTATGATAAGGATGCATGTCAATTTTGTGGTAATTCTCAAGGAATGATCACGCTGCTAAGCTTTATGTTATCACTCTCCTTAATGAAGCCACACTTTGAATTGAAGAGACATATTCAGAGGCACATCATTTCACTGTAAACATCCACACACTAAAAGGCACTTAAAATGTATGATATGCAATATTCAATGTCAAAGTGCATTAATATTTACAGATACCATTTGCAAATCATCTCCAACTCGGAGTCTGCTTTACCATATAAGGGAGTCATCACTACAGACTGTTTTGATGTTTTAAAATGCTCTCCCTTTTAAATAGTGTGAATCTTTAAAAAAAACTTCTAATCAGGTCAGTGGTCTGATATTTAGACAGGACAGATGCTTTCTAGCAGCAAACTGAAATTCAGTTACAATTTGAGTCTCAAATCACCAGCTAAACAACTTGATTCTAATATGTTGAAATCCAAAGTCATATAGAATGTCATGGCATTTTCCCTCTCCTTCAAGTATTAAACTCAGTCTTGAAACTAAACACAGAAATTTTGAAATTACTTGAGATTTTTTCTACTCTCCTTTTTTTTTTTTTTTTTCCTCTTTATTCCATCTTCTGATTCACCAAAACGTGTTAGCTTGGTCTCAGGTTGATTGTGGTCATGAATTTTCCTCTGTTCCAGTAGCAAGTGTGGCTCCTTGGCTATGTTTTGATTTAGTGCTGAGCTCTAGACTTTCCTGTTTTATTCTTTTGTCTTTTTTGTCTTTTTTCCCTGCTAAAAGGATGAGGACACATTTTAATAGGTTTCCTTTTGTAAACCCTGGGGGGAAGTCTCCATAGGAGGAAATATTCAAAATGATAGTATCTCTGTAATTGAAAGCACTATCAAGAATAAATGAAAAATGTTTCCAAATTTGCTGGACCAATAGTGGCGTGTCAGATCAAATTCAGATACTTTCAGAACTGAGTAGATTGAATTTCTGTACAACTGAGGGCAGAACTGTTTTTAAAATCATAATTTGAGGGACATGTTACAGAGCAAACATAATTCTATTTCTCCCTGAAATTCTACCCCAAAGCTTTTCTCTTTCTTGCCTCTACTTGCTACCAACCTGTAATACTAGTGATATTTAATTTAAACTACTTAAAGCAGTTTTGCTGGGATGACAGGCAACTTCAAAGAAAGCTGAAAGCTTGTGTGACTCCAACAAATGCACAGGGCCAAGAGATGATATTTTCTCTGAAGATTAACCTTTTCCTGTGTATGATATGGCATGCCAGACAACAGGGAAAAGCTGATCCATAAACCTAAACCAAAAATGCGGTGTATTGTAGATTCAGATATGGGAAGACAGATAGAGATGGTGCTGAAGGCAGTCTTGCCCCGATATATTGGCACTGTGGTAATTACCAAAGAGTGGGAACAGCCTTGCCCTCACACCTAATGGGTGTGATAGAAAAGTGAGTGAGCTGGTAGAGTTAAACTTCTTAGGCCAGCTCTGCATCCTAAGCCAAGATCTTAGGGAGCTACATCTTCACCTTGATATGCCAGAAGTAATTGGTATGGAGAGGGGATGCTGAGAACAGAGGTTAATGTTGCTCAGTTTGTGCCATGCTAAGTTATTGATGTGTAAATATTGGTGGAGTTGTGTGTTAAACAGCTGTTAAATCTGGAAAGCTTAAGAAAGAAGGAGCAAGAATGTGATAAGCTTTAGGGAATCATAGCCTGGCATATAGGTGTTGGCAGCTGTATCACCTCAGGAGATAAATTCTGGGCAATTCTAGGTAGTTTGAAACAAAGTTCTAAGTAATCTTAAGTATTAAGGGCACAAAGCCTTCCAATTTTTAAGAATGATAGAAAGTGTGGGGAAGGAACTCCATAGGATAACTCTACACAAGCCATTTAGGTTTATTTAAACTGAAATATGGACTATTAGGAAGCACCTGTACATTGGCAAATACTATTCTCTCATGTGAATATTCTGAAATTAAATCTAATATGTATATTTATGGGAGTAAAAATGTGGACATGTACAGAATTATAAAAGTGGTCTCTTATGAAGAGAAAAACTTCTAGATTAATATACTCTCAGAGATAATTAAAATTATTTCTTCAAATCACTGTTAAGTGATTCTGAATAAATCCTTTTCTCATCATTTTATTAGAATATCATTTGGATTTTTTTTTTTAATTAAAAAAGGAGAGGGAGAATTTAGCCATGGTCCAATAACAACATTTTGGATTTTTTTTCTGACTTAAGATGTCTTCTTAAAGTAAAATTCTTAACTGAGTTTCTAGCGTTGTTGACAGTATGAACAATTTGTCTATTTTCTTTTTCTTGCTTCAAGATGAAAAAGCTATAAATCCAAAGGTGAGGTTTAATACGAGTTGCACATTGAATGTGTTCAGTTGTGTGAAAAATTCAGACATTTCATTAGATGGGCTTTTTTTAGCTGAGAAGAGCCTTCATCTTTGTGGACAAGTAAGATCGATCAAAGGAGTAACACACAACCCAGAGATCCCTAAGGATCTCCTTTAGGATTTTACCTTCATTTGCTTTTTAATCTTAACATTCTTTATTATTCTGTGGGAGCGTGTGGTTTGGTTCCTCCAGCTGGCAGGTGGCAGTGATCCCGTAATTGTGTCTTGGTTGTGTGTTGCCAAGGCACAAAGGAGAGCCATGATAATTTGCTCCAGTGTGGTTGCAGAAGTCACTGCGTATTGCCTGTGCTTTTAGTATCCTAAATCCTATCCTAAAATCCTAAATCTCACTGTAGTAATAAAATTCTTTAAGTTTTATATATATATGTTTTAACTTTTGAAGTAACATAGAATAATAATTAAGCTTTATATACCACTCTGCCACAGAGAGCAACAAAAATATCTAATGATCATGAAGAATAAATGGTCCTGTCCGTCCATGCTCTCTTTTTTTTTTTTTTTTTTTTTTTTTTTTTTTTTTTTTTTTTTGGCCAAGGCTTAGCTATTTAATACATGTAAATTATTTAACCTACACTTGTCCTTAAAATATGATTGTGTCATCATTTATGTTCACTTTAAATCAGCTTTTAAAAGGAAAAGATTTGCAATGATATTTATTTCTATTGCCATCTGTGCTCCAAAACTTCTATTTATTAGTATATTTATTCCATTTAGGTATAATGTGATTTATCTCTTCCTTCAGCTTAGTAAACATTTAGGTTGTAATTCTGTAGTTATTTATGACTGGACTTGAGGCTGTTTTCAAGCACTTTAAAACCTTTATTATTTTTTCCTCTTGGAGTGGCATAAAAAGGCCTTAAGTCAAAATCCACTATATCTCAAGAAAGCCAGAGTAATTACCGTAAGAAGATAGAATGGAATAGCACTGTCAGAACAGGAAATGTCCCCTCTGCCCCTGGCCTCCAGGACAGCCAAACAATTTGAGGACAGTGTGGACTCAAAAAGGAGATTTAAAGTTTTCCTCTGACTTTGTTAACTTGGGTCATCTCTGGGGTTCTCAGGTACACTCCTGTTCACCACCCACCATGGCTCTTCTGCCTGCTTAGGCAGGATGAGCTTGGGACTCATTCCTGTAGGATGTGAGTGGGACACAAACAAATAAACTAATCATCCAATCTATTGTGGTGTTGTATACAGAAAGTGATTTCTGCTATCCACCAGATTGAAGGGTGTAACTTTTAAGGGAAAATGTGTCAGACATGTAGAGGATATGTAAGCATCAACATAACAATGAACAATTTGTTCCCTCCAAGCTAGCAGCAATAATTCATACCTCTTTGAGAAAAGCATCAAGTATATAATGATATTTGAGGTCTGAGTTCGTCAGCGATACACTTGAATATGGTGACAATAACAAAATACTTCTTTATCTTCAATGCCTATTTTTATGTACACTTTTTCCATGAAGGTTTTAGGGCATCCCAAATGGATATGTTTCTTTAGCATGATGTCCATTCATATTAATGTTTGAGAGAGAGATATCAATGAATTTGCTTATGACAACAAATGTATCAATTCTGCAGACAGCAAAATAAGGAAGCAATGATATTGTGGCTCTCATGATTTGCATCACCTCTGAAAACTCTTCCTTTCAGTGTTGATATTTGCCCTGTGTTTATGCTGGGGTTAGTCAATTGTAAAGATCAGATTGGAAGCAATTTCTTTGCTGATTTTAAAAGTAGGAAATATTTTTTTCTATTTTTATCTGAATGTCAGTTTGCCATGCGTAAATTAAAATGTTCCAGAACAGAGACTGGCAATTATTGCCAATTGTAACTCAAATGGTGTGTTGGGTATCAATATTCCTGGCATGAATTTTTTTTCTTCACATCTTTGCAACATGAAGTTGATGTTCTATTTTGTGTGTTTAAATCAGGAGAGATGAATTTGGTGATCAACCGGATGTAGCAAAAAGTCCTCCTGATATTACATTTTCTTAATTTTTATCTTTTCTCAAGTATTTTCCAATCTCCTTCTCCTTTTGGCATCTTTCAGTAACTTTATTTAGGGGCTAAATTCCGCCATGATGGATTTTTTTGATCAAACTGTGTTAAATTAATTGGAAGCAAGATGGATTTCTAAGAGACAGCTATCTTTGTAGACAGCTACAAGTTCTATCTCTGCCTAATGAGACCCAGGCCCTCATGCCTCTGAAATGCTCAGTTTCCTGTGCTGAATGTGCAGAGCCTGTGCCTGGCTGGGGATCTGCTGTGTAGCTGTATAAACCATGCTGTGGCATAGGGCCATTATTAAATTTACTGTACGCTCCTGTGGTTCCTGGCAGCGCAGCCTCGTCTGCTGAGAAGCCATTGAAATCAGCTCCTCAGGCAAAACATCCATTAAACTTTTTTCTTGAAAGGAAAAAAAAAAATCTTCTGCTAATTTGCTGCAATTTATGTTTGCTTTGTGATTCTGCAGCCGAGCCTGTCAGTGAAACTGTGCTAATCATTAGGAAGCTGGTGCCTCTATGCATTCAGACATCCTACAACAACCACTCTTTAACTAAAACAATATTCTACAAGACTTTGGTTTTATTTTTCTAGCATGGTTAGAGTCTTATGGCATATGATTTTGCAATTTTTTTTTACACCTTAAAAATCCTTGAGTGTTTTGTTTGCTGAAATAACTGTGCTTACAGTACTGTACTTTTTCCTTTTATATAGTGTAGTTTAATGATAGAAAATGGGTGTCTCACAGATAAAATTACGTGCTGCATGCTATTGTGTCCTGTCTCTAAGGCTTAAGCCCTGTAATCTTTTAAAAATTGATCATTAGTTGCTTATCTTCCATAATGTTACTGTTGACTAAAAATTTGGAAAACACTTAAATTATAAGGAGGAAAAAAAAAAGAATAGGAGATGGTGGGTAGCACTTTGTGGGAAAACCATTAGAAATAAAGAGTGGGAAGTGGGAAGGAGAAGCATTTATTATAAAAGGTTTCAAGACATTAGAAATCTAAGATGAGAAAAGAACTATTTAACTGTTTTAACATACTAGATCGATTTTTTTCCCCCTTTTCCTTCTGGAGACACATAGAGGTCTATGGACCCTCTGTGAACCTGATCATCTCATGGAAAAAGCGGCAGCTCCATTCAGATTTTGAGTAAGCAGTTTCCATTCCATTGGACTCCTTCATACTCGAAATCTGTGGTTGTGTTGCTCACCTGGCAAGCTTAATACTACAAAATTAATCCAAAACTACTCTAATTGCCATTTTGGAGAAAGCGAACAACTCAAGAAAGCAGTGCTTTCTATTGATATTTGAAAATAGGTAAATTTCCACCTCAGTTGGCCATGCAAGTGCAGGGATGGGTTTATATCAGTCACATGCAGCAGTTTGTTTAAACAGACAGAATTTTCAGGTGACTTGACTGCTCAAATTCATGTCAGTGTCTAAGGTTTCATCTGGTGTATGAGACTGGAACAAGGTGTGCATGTAACAGTTTGTGGAATTCATACCCTGCTCTTTCCCCACTTGTTTCTAAATCCTAGAAAAAGGCTGAGAGTAACTTGTGCTGTCTGAGGCAAGGAAATTTTACCTAATAAATTAGCAATTCTCTTGGCCCCCTAAGCCATTTCAGACTCTCTCACAATATTCTCTATTCCATGTTATTCTGTTGTGATTATTTTTTTTTTCCTCATTTTGATCTTAGAGTCATGATTAGATCAGAGGTTTTACCGTGCTGGGATAAACTCATGACCCAACTCATTCACTTTTCACTATTTGCGAGACCAGATCTTTCTGGTGAATGCTAGAAGTGTGCTGAATGATTGAGCTTACCTTTAGGAAATATTGACATTTAAACCCTCTTTTTACTTTTTATTCCTGGGCAAGCTTTTGTTTCTTAACCAGTGAGATATCTAAAGGGAGATATGAAAGTGGAGGGCAGTATCATTTGCTCTAATCTCACATTTTGGTGAGGGGCAGGGTGGAGGTGTACTGCTATATTTTGCAGTAATTTTAGAATAATGCCAGACTTTCATGTTGTTTAATCCCTGCTTAAAACTCCCATTAATCCCGGGTTTAAGTTTCTAGTATACAAAGTCTGATGCATTAGCTACGAAAGTTCTGGATATTTTAATTAAATGCCATTTCTGTTAAGCATTTTAGAATTTAGCAGTGTTGACTTTGTGCTGAAATTTCATTTTGCTTAGAATTCAGTATCTATGATTATCAGGGTACAATTGCAGCCTTAGTGCTCTCTGGTAAGGATGGGAAAATTGCTTAGACTGGAATGATTTGCAAATTTCTGCACATCAAGGGGTTGCCTGCCAAGATTTTGCTTTTCACAAATGTGAATCTCTCACAGTGGGAACACACACAGGCAATTGCTCTCCAAGAGATGCTTTATTCTCAAATTTGCTTTCCCTAGCTTGAGGCAGTTGAATGTTAGCTCCAGGTGCCTGTTGTGGGCAGCTCCGTCTGACCATCTACAGTGTCGTTTTAGGTAATTTTGCATCCTTGTGGAACTTGTTAAAAAGCCATTACAGGGACACATTCTGTGCTTTCCAGGTAGGACAGCTTGCTGAGCTGGCTAGGAAGAGCATGTTTGTATGTATCTCTAAAAGATGGATTGGAAACAACTGAAAGACTGAAACAGCAGGACGCTGGGAGAGGAACAGAGATGACTCTATATATGGTGGTGTCTCTACCTAGAGACAAGTGACTTCCAGGGAGATCAAAGGATACTGCTGATCTCAGACAGCCTTCTGTAAACTGAGGGGAGAATATAAATTTAAAAGTGCAGATGTGCTCTGATGTGAGGTGACTGAAACCAGCCTTTAGCCTTTGTAATTTAAGTCTCATGACCTGTGAAGCAGTTTCCCATGGCTGCATTCACAAGAGAGAAAGAATAACTGATTTTTCTTCCTTTTATCTTTCCCTTCTTCCATTTAGTCTGAAAAAAGCAACAATGAGATAAACAGCTGAGCAAACCCCCCAGACTCTGTTGTCTTTATTACCATTATCTTTTGGGCCCAAATGTTAAATTTGGAGGTGATAAGTTTGAGAGTGACCTAGGGGAGAAAAAAAAAAAAAAAAAAAATTGCAATGATTGTCTTCTGGGGTTCACAGGAAACATCAACAAAGACATCCACCCCAAAAGGTCATTGCCATAAAAAGGAGCCAAAATCCATATTTTAAAAGATTCACAGAGGGCAACTTCTATAAAAATCAATAAATTTGCTTCCAGGTGAAATCATCATTCTAATCATACAGTTACTAAAATAATGTGGCTTGTTTTTGTGTTGTCTAATAGCACTAGGGCAGCACTTGTTGCTACTGTGTCTTCTGACTTCATTGCCACCATGTGCCATTTCTGCTTGGGTTTGGAACTAGAGGAAATGTGAATTTTCCCAAGGGTGACCTCTTAGTACAAATTAGTACTAAGCTGTTTTTTTTCAGACCACTCTACAGAAGACATGAAGCACAATGGTTCCTAAGCAGCAGATGAAGAATAAATAAAGGTGTTTTAGAGACTTCTATAACAAACTAGAGAACACAAAGCTGAGGCAGCTGGACATGCATGAATCCTTTTTTTTATTCCAGGGACACATAGCTGATGACCTACAACTATGTCCATATTGCCTTAGGGAAAAACAGACAGATAGAGAAAGAGAAAGGCTCTGGTGGCCAGCAGGGAAGATTGTGATGGGTGTCCCCTGTGGAGCATCCCTTCCTGGGCATCCTGCTCCACACAGCAGGGAATCACATAATGCTGACAACCATGACCATCTTGTCTCTCAGTGAGGTGATACCTGTCATCAATACCTGTCAGTCATCAATACCTGTCACCAACCTGCTGGTTTTTGGACGACACTGCCATTTTGACTCTGATTGAAATTGGCTTAAATAGAGTGTCAGTGTTGCACACCAATTGACTGTTCATCCCTGTGCACACGTGTTTTTATGACATTTATCAAGTATTAGGAGGGATGTTATTTACTTACCTTGCTGTCATAGATGTAATAGTCTGAAATCTCACAGGAGGGTGTGGTGGTGTCTTTCTTAAAAGCATTTGTGTGAAGTTCTGAAGTGTAGCTCCCCAGATCCAGAATATTCATAAGCAGTAATTTTTATGAAAATGAAAAAGAGTCGAAGTTGAAATCCTTAATCTACTTTCTGTTTCCTTTAGTAGATAGGTATGAGATAAGACAAATGGGAAAACAAAGCTGCGTAGGGAATGTGAGAAGACTATTGCAAACACTCAAATTACTCAAAATCACTTGTCACTCAAAGTAAGAATTTGTCATTTAGAGAAAGCAACAATCTGAGCAAGAAATTACTGTAATTAAAGATAAACATGTCTTTGAGGTATTTCTCAGTGCAAAATTAATGAAGTTTGTTCTGAAACAACTTTGCCACAGAAAAACAATATCGAAAAACAATACCAAAAATGAAGACAAAACTGCAAACACGATGATATTTGAAAACTCTTGAGGCATTCTCTTTCACTGTGTAGTACAGTTTTTTTCATGTTTCCTTTCAGATTGTTAATTAGCTGCTGACTGGGCTGAGAAATTATCACCTAAATTATTTTTATTTTTTTTTCAAATGGAGGTTTAAAGAAAGTGTAAATCTAAACTGTCAAGCCCAGAGCCAGCAAAACTGGGGAAAATTTAGAGCTCAGACCGCAGCTGATGCACAAACATTCTAATCTTAGATGTGCAATATCTAGCAGCAAGAACTCAATAATTCCATGGTATCTTCCATGGTACTCTCTTTGTGTGTGAGAAAAATCAGCATAGGAAAAAGTAATGGACACTGCAAGTTTGATGGGGCACTTTGGCTCCCTAACTCTTCCACTGAAGTTGTGCTTAACTCACTGAAATGAGCTTGTTTGTGACTGTAACCAAAGCAGAAAGGTGGAAGTCCCAACCCCAGTGGCATAAATGTTTTCTTTTGACCAGTTAGATTTCAGGTAACCTCAGCTGCTCTTTGGGTTACAGTCATCTGCCAAATTGGAACTGCTTCTTGGATGAGCTGTCTAGTGCATTTTGGTTTTTGTCAAGTTTAATTAATTCATTCATTAATTGCTGAGAGAATCAGCCAACCTGTATCTTAAACCTTCTTACATCATTGCCTTCCTTTCTTTATTATCTTAATGAAACAACTCGCATCTTGAATAACTCTGCTAAATTGGCATCTGTAGCTAAATTATAACTAAATTCTATGAAAATATTTTTTTAATTAAAAAATGGGGTCCCAATTTCACTTTGTTCAGAAATACTTTTCTAAACCTTATTCTTTCTAAAATTCAGCTTTGATTGTACTTGAGGCTCTATTTAGCTTAAAAATAAATGTTTATTTCTCCAGTAAGCCTAAAGTAATTTTTTAAAAAAACTTCATTGCATAGTGGACATAGTAAGCAGTTAAAGTTGAATGGTTTTTTTGTTAAGATTCTTCTAACTTCCAAAATTTAGTTCTGAGCAGGTCAGGAACATTCAGACCCCACCTGGACATACTCTGTGTCACCTGCTCCAGGTGACCCTACCTTGGCAGGGATTTGGACTGGATAACCTGAGGCTCCTCCCAGCCCTAACAATTCTGTGATCCAATGATTCCGTGGGCATACTCAAGTGCATTTTTACTCTGCATTTCATGTACTTTTAACCCAAATTCCGTCATTAGCTGTGTTGTATTAGAAAGGTTTTTTTCTTTTCTGTATTTATTATCTATTTAAACCGTGAAGGCAAAATAACAAAGACTTAGTTAAACGCCAGCTCTGCCTTTGTAGAGCTCCTTCATATTTTGGAGGTCAGAACTCCTCAGCTTCTGTCTCTATAATAAGCTATGTCAAAGGAGTGTTAAGAGAATTTTAATTGTGTAACATCTGTAAAGCTGCAAATCATAAGGCACCTCAGCATATGCTTAGAACATCTGTCTGAAAATGAGAGCTTGTAAGTACTACAGAGAAAGTTTCTATAGGACACATTAGAAAAAAAGCTTCTGTGGAGAAAGGAAAAAGTAGGGATTACCAAAGTGAAAATAAAGCAAGAAAAAAAGAACAGAAAGCTTGAGATTAAGGAGAAAGAAGATGATGGAAGGAGAGTTACAGATAAGGAACAAGTAGCTAAAATCTATTTTTCAGAGAATGAAAATTCTAAAACAGAACACGATCTTAAGACAAAATAATGTGAACAGATTAGCCACTTATTATAATTAAATATTTGCTTTATGTTAATTAACAAAATTAAAATGGTTGAAATCATATCATTCGATAGATAATCCTTCATAGTGATTGGAAATATTTGTTATGCATAGACATCCATTAACGTTCTTTTGGAAAGATTCAGGGAAAAAAATGTAGCTATGGCTTTACTTGGTTGTAGAAAAAAACTGTGTTTCTTGCTTATCCAAGTACAAACATTCCAAGCTCTTGATGTAAATACTAAATTTAAAACCATTATTACCAGGGTTTAAAACAAACAAATGAAACTATATGGATCGTGGATGTAAAGATTGACATTATAAAGATATATTTCTTCTTTTCTCAATTTATTCCCCCAGAAAGACATGGATGAAATATTTTAATTCCCACCCTTCACCCTCCCAAATGGCATAGTAACTGTAAGGATAGAAAATGTGAAAGGCCTTCTTTAAAACTCATTACAGAAGATTCAGGCTGAGTGGTCTGTCTGTTGTCATCCAGCAGTTTCCTTATGATACCTCTGCTTTGCAGCATTTATTCTATTTAAAATTAAGGCACAGAAAAATGAGAGCTACAGTATATTTCTTTGTCAAGGCAAGACAACCCCATTATTTATTAATTTTTAATTCCTCAGTAGCGTTTTGAGACACACCAGATGTAAATCTATAAAAGAACATTAAATGTTCTATGCCGCTACCATTTAGCAGCAAAACACGAAGAAAAACATCATTTGATCTGCTCTAATAATTTGAAAATTATCAACAATAATAATAATTCCTTTCAATGACTAAATAAATACAAATGAAATGCTACAGTCATTAAATATCTATCGGAACATCTGGCACTGTACCGTGGTAGCTTGGAAAGCCTGCTGTGCGTGGAACTTGCCATTCTGTTGTCGTGTTTCTTGATGGCTGGGAATGTGACTTTATTCTTAGTGCAGGTCAGAAACTCATTGTCTAGGGCATGAGGAGTAATGCCAGGAGAAAAAGTCACTCCCAGCATGATGGGAGGAGCAGTGGGTTGTGGGATTGACTTTTGAAGATCCAGAAGATGACACTCAACATGTCCATTGAATGGGAAAGTGTATTGGAACCCATACAGTAGGAAGCTCGCCTGAAGTGTTTAGTAAGTATAGGAAAACAAAAATGTGGTCAAGAACAATTAGTGGACTTGTTCGTAGCTTCTGTCCTACCCCTTTCTGTGTTGTTTTATATTTGTGTCCCTCTGTTATTCTTTGCCAACACTTTGGGTAGAAAGTACAGCAAAGTTGATAGAACATTAATTAGTTGTCAACAGATACTGAGAAATCACAGCTCTCAATATACTGATTTTTTCATGACTTTTATAGGTGAATAGGATTTAGGAGAACAAAATGGCAAGAAGTGAATCAGAGGTGCTAAGTGATGCCCAGTAAATATCCATTTACTGGTTATTCTTGCTATCAGAAATGTTCCCAGTAATATTAATGAAACAAGAGCTTTGTCTTTCAGAATGTAGTCTCTGGTGACAATAGCTGTTGTTTCCTTACAAATAAAAGCTGGTGATCTAATTCAGTGAAAGCAAAGTGGTTGTGCATTGAGATCAGCTGACTTTTAGATGTTCAACACCTCAGTCCAGTTTTCTCCTAGTGAGCGTCAACATTTGCTTGCTGTACAGATTTAACCTTTTCAGCTGGGAAGATTCAGGCAGCAGTTACCACCATACATATGATACTTTTTGAATTTCATATTTTAGAATGCCAAGGAGTTGCATTCCATTCTACAAATATAAGTTAAAATTCATTATCACTACAACACCTGAAGTTACATAAGCACATTTCTCTTTTTAGGAATTACAAGAATATCATCTCATTTCTTTTGCTGAAAGATCATGTTTCTAATTTGTTGCTGGAATATTTAGGTGCTTTCACTCAGATCTACAAAAACTTGTTTAAACACTATAATGTATTTTCTGAAAATAAAAAGTGTTTTTGGAAATAATAGCACCTGTAGAGTGCTATCTATCCCTATATATTTTAGGGTGTTTTTATCCCTTTAGAGGCTTTAGAAGCTATTTGGAACAGTAAAATCTATCTTTTTTATTCTTGCACAGATAAAACTGCTTGTCTTTGTTTCTTAGGAGAGAGTGTAATTTAAACAGACAATCTTTTTTCTGAACAACAATATGAAATGAACAAGAATGAAACTATTAAAAAGTGGTGGAGCCGTGGTCACTGTATCTATGAATCCATCTGGAACTGTAATGTTCAAAGGCATAGTGAATTCCAAGAATGAGAGTTTTCATTATAGAGCAGATTTTATGAGGTGCTGCCATGAAAGCAAATGTCTACTGTTGGTTGGTATCCCTGTGATGTGTTATTCTGGATTACACATAGGTTTAGGAATTTGTCTGTGCAGTCACAATTACTGAATAGCCTCTGTTCAGCAAGGAAATCTTGTTTCCATATGTGCTTTATGTTCTTGACTACAAGCCCTAAGCTCTGGAATGTTAACTTGTTTAATATTATAGAGTTCACTGGTGAGGTTCCAAAGTGCACTTAGCTGCACTCAGTGCTCAAACCACTCTTCTGCCCAGGGGCCAGGAGTCAAACAGTGGCGCACACATTATGGTTTCTCCATCAATCCAAAGTGTCAGTGGCAAATGGATTACCTATGCCATCAGTATATTTTGCTTATCAGTGTGAAATTCCTACATATGCTGCAACTGTGGTGCCTGGGGATGCCCTGGGATAAGAAGTACTGTACAAATGTAGGTCATTATTGTGAAGTTACATTATCTGAATCCTTTGTCCCATGATTGTTTGCTTTAGACTCTGCGGTAACATGTGAGTGGAGGAGAAAAAAAGAAAATCTAAATAAAGCACAAGGACATCCAATCTACCCTAACAAGAAAAAGAATTGTTAAGGAAATCATAGTGCTGAGGTCTAAATATTTCACAATTAGGCATTCATTTGGAAAGAGCAGCTGCTCTATGTCCTCCACATACTATTTTGCTTTGTTTGTTTACTGATTACAAAACACAGAATATACTTTTATTGACTGTGTTTTCCCCTACAGTCTTCTAAGAGGGTAATGATGAATATTCATATTAAGAAACAGCTTCAAGGTTCTAGCACCAGCAGCAGCTGTGCTTCTTACAATGTCTGCAGTCACTTGGGTTGACTAGATGTAAATAATTTACATGTGCTGTATATAGCAGCCCTTTCAGATCTCAATATATTTATGCTAATACGTAACTTAGATTTTGCTGGCAAACACTGTGTTGATCAAATTGAAACAAAAAGTAGGTTGTGGCTGTTCAGGGAGTAGACTTCCAGTTGCCCTGAACAACTGCTATGTACAGTACAGAAGCCATCACAGTTAAGCATTGAATCTCGGGATCTCAGAGGAATATTTTAAAGCTAATTATCACTATCAAGAAAGCCCTTGACGTCAGAAGGCACTGACTGAAGTTCTATACAGTGCTTGTCTAGTTACCTATGACTTCAGAATTGATTAATATCCAAACACTTCAAGGGGAAGACAGTAAGCTCTTTTGATATACAATAGCAAGATTGTTTCCTCGTAATCTTTCATTAGTGATATAAAACTGTAGCAAGTATAAGAAAAATTGCTTTTTTCTTCAGTGTCTACCATGAAAGTTTTACATCCTGTGATAGATGCTTAAGTTTATGTTATGGTATGTAGATCTGCAGTGCCATAGAGGGTCAGTCTGGTTACACAAAAGCATAAGGAGACTCACCTATTTGAGCTGTGAGCTCACACCCCCTGTCTATAGCTGTATCTCTTGTGTAAATTAAAAACAGTATGTGCAAGTAAAAAAAAATAATCCCAACACATTCCTGTAGCTAACTGTTAAGGCAAACAGGTGATCTATTTGCATATACAGGTAGAGATTGTTCTTTAGGAAAAATTCCCATGCTGCCTCTGAGGTCTGGTCAACAGGAATAATTGGTAGATGCATATGCCTTACCTATTCATCATTTTGCTTTTCTGCTCTATTTATTTTGGTGGCCAGTTCTTTTGGATTATGCTTTCACCTGAAAACACCAAACAGGATTGAACTGGATACTACTACTGTATGAAGACATATGCAATCAGGAAACTTCCAGCATAGAAAATTGTGTTGCAAAGTGATCTCCATTATTTGTCAGTTTTAGAACAGTACAGGAAGGATTCCCAAAACAGCTAGTGGGAGCTGTACTCTGCAGCTTTCAGGAAAGAAATAATTTATGGGGTTTTTTGCTTAATTTTAGGTTTCCATCAACCAAAAATTAGGTTTCACTATTCTTTTTGATTTGTCAGTGTAATTAGCTTTTCTTTTGCATATACATTTGAGACTTTTTTTGTAAGGTGAAAGGAAAAACATGAAAATTCTTGCTTCTGTTGCCCACAACAAGGTGGAGACATTCAGATGTCACTGCATTGTGCTATGACACCTAGGCAAACAGTAAGGAATTGCTTTTGCTGGAGGGAGGGATACCACTGTTTGGCTAATCATTGCTCAAAGTTAAATGTATTCATGATGCATATAAAAATGTTAAAATAAACTCTCCAGATGATGTCTTTAAAAATTTTAGAAAAAAAAAAAAAAGATACTTTTTCTAAACCAAGCAATATCTTTTGTAAACCAAGTAATATCTTTGCTACAGGCTCCTAGCACCCCTTAGATGCATATCAGAAACACATGGAGGTGCAGAAAATTGGTAATTTACTTACAGAACAGTAGCTAATGCAGTAGTTAGTGGTATTTCCATATCTTATGGTGAATAAGAGAGTAGCAGGACTTTAACAAGTGAGCTCATGATGCAGCCTGTATCACAAGGGAGCATGTGTTCAAAAAGAGGAGTATTCAGTGACCGAAAGAACTGAGCTGTGCTTTTTCCCTATGTTAAATAAAAGAGGCTTGGCTTTTATACAGGAGAAACAAGCTACACCAAAAGCAGTTAAAAAAAGAGACAACTCCCCCTTCCCTGCCAACCCACACCTCCAAAAAGTAGTTTTTAGCAGCATTTTAAAAATGTAAAAATGTAGTCCTGAAGATGTACATTGAGGCCATTGACGATGCAAAACAGGAGCTAAAATACTGAGCTGGGAATGAAACTTGAAACATTTGCTGTTTGATGCAGTCTGGTCTTTACAAATGAAAATCTTTGCATTTTAGTATTATTTTTACAAGCCCTTGGAACAGTCCTCTTGGGGCTTATTAATGCTTATTAGGAAATAACAATCATTACATACAGAGGTGAACTATTCCAAGTGGGAAACAGCTTCAGGCCTTCCTATATTTTTGAATAGAGAGGAGGGAGAGAGAAAAAATAAGTGTACTTTTGGATTTAAACATGCTTATAGATACCTAGTGACATTTTTAAAAGAACCAAACTCCAATGGGTTTAATAATAAATACTTAAATATTTGCAAAACCCTATTTGTGTTTCTTGATTTGCCTTTAAAATTTTATGTGGCTATAAAAATCAACTTGTAGAATAATGTTTTTCACGTTTTATGTGTCTCAGGTGCCTGCATCCCACTGAGTTTTGCTATTTAAATCACCTGAGACTGAACAATTTATACAAATAAATCCAACTGGCATTACACAAATTGATGAGGTTACTGTTAAACCCTGTTGGTTTCCAGGTTCTTTAGTCAAACCTGCATTTATGTGTGGATCCAAATAATCTGTACAGTCCAGTCTGAAGCATACTTTGCCACACATACATTGATTTCACAAAACACTTACACTTAACTGTCTGTCTTGCTACAATTATAATTTTAGAGGGCATTTCACAGCTCAAGTTTCAATGCTTTACAAAATCTTATGTCTTTAATTCTTAAAGAAATTAAATAAATGGTAATTCCTGGACAATTACCCTAATTATTATTAATGTAGGTCATAAACATACTAACAACACATATTCCAAAGAATTTTCCCAATTTAAGCTTTTCCGCTGGTGAGTACTACTGTTTTCATCTTTCCTCTTCAATACAGTTCTACAGTAAGAATTAGAATTGTCTCAAATCTCAATCTGTTTTTGCAATGATTTGCTTTCTCCTGTGTAGAACAACTACTACTTTTTCATACTTTTTTTTTTTTTTTTTTTTTTTTTTTTTTTTTTTTTTTTGTGCATTTGTTTATTTGGTTTTTGGGTTTGTTTGGTTTGGTTTGTTTTTTTGGGGGTTTTTTTTGGATTTTTTTTTTTTTTTTGGGAGTGGAGTGGGTTCGTTTGTTTTGCAAATTGATATTTCAGGTTATAAGTAGGGGGTTAAGAAATCAAAATAATAATCTTCTAAACCTTCTAAAATCTTCTAAATCTTCTAAATCTTCTAAACAGAAAAATCTACACCGCAGTTGCATATTTAAATTCTTAAGTTTTCAAAAGGATTTCACTTACCAGTTTATTTTTATAAATAATGATTTCAGCTTTCCATCTGCCATATAAAAATGTGATGTTTCTTAATATAAATGACTTGCAAACAAACATTTCTGCTGAAAAGTATTTGTGTGGGAAAGTTGTTCATAGGTAACTTTTTGACATGGATGGTCCAGTGGCATGTTTGAAAATTAATGGACAGGTAAATTACATTTACTTGAAATGTAAAATTCTGGAACAAGTTGGAAGATTGCTTCCTTATGCTTGATTGTCTGTTGTGAATTAGTCTCTTGGTTCCATAAAAGATTTCCATTAGAAAATTTTCTGAGAAATGTTTAGAACAAGAGAACAGCCTAACCTAAAGTGTCAGTAATTTCATGGTGAGTTATGTGTCTTGAATACAAGAGTTCAGCACCACTTGGTTGCCATGGTTCATTAGTTATCATCAAACCCCCAGATCATCTTTGAGTAGAAGCCCAAAACGCTCTAAATATGCACATGCAGTACAATTATGAGGCAATCAAAATAAAATTTAACAATTTTGAAGTTAGATTGAAAATAGATGATGCTTTCAAAGCCTGAGATTGAAGGGAGACAACCATATGTAAATCAGATACAGTACTGCTGAATTATCTTGTTCAGCGTCTGTGCTTTCTAAATAATAGACAAGGTAGTTGTACAGAACAATTCCTTTGAAGGATCTGACAAGTATGATTTATGGCATAGCCCAAAACACATCCTTTGCTTGAATATTCAGTCAAAAGATCTTCATTTTGCCCAATTCTAATATTGTGGAATTATATCTAAATCGTGTCTTAACTTGGGAAGTCACGAGAGGGAGAATATAAATTACACTCTTACAAAAATATACAAGAGATTTAAATTGGAAAATTGCTATTTTGGAATGCAAGACAGCAAACTACAATTAATCACTGTTCCTCTGCTCATCAGACTTCACAGTGAAGCTTCAAGAAACATAATGCAGTATTTTAAAAGGCTCATTTAAAACCCTTTCTCAATTGCTACAAACATCTGGGGGAGAAAAAAAAAAAGATATCCTTCTTTAGAATAAATCATTCAATGAGCTAGTATTTGAGAACCTAAAATTAATCCAGTTTGCATAAAACCTCAAAATTTTTAAAAATCCTAACTTGGGAATTATTTTAGATTCAGTCATTCATGAAAGTAACCTGTAGTCTCCATATGGAAGGAGAAAGAGAGAAACTGGAACCTTAACCCCAAGAAAATATATCCTTCAGATTTTCTGTAGGTTTTGAAGCATTGGTTAAATTATTCCTATAGCACCTAATATAAAGACTGTCATCCTAATCAATGTTACAAGTATGGGCTTTTTCAAACGCTTGACACTAATGCTTCACATTATTGAGGCTCCCCATGGAGACTGCTGATCCAAACGAAGCCAGACATGTTTCCATCTAGAACCCTCATGTGCTGCAGACTCAGGACTCAGCTTTTAAACTCCATGAAACAGAATTGCCAACTTTTGCATAAGTAAATGTTCTCTTTGAGCAACCTGTAACTCAGGAGCAGTTTTCTAGCCCTGTGTTCTGCAGGAAAAAAGTTCTCTTCTTAAACTCTAAAAAATTATTGAACTTTCTGTGAGGACATGTTGTTATTGCTAACTCTCTTTCATTTACACCACAGATTTTGTTCATCCCATAATCTTGTCTGGCTTTCCAACAATATAAAGAAAACACAATGCTTCACAAAGAGAGAACCTACCTTACTTGAGTAAAATAAAACTATCCACACAAGTAGATTTTCTGTTCATGTGGATTTTTATTTTTTGGTCATATTCTCTTGGTTTGATAGATTTTTTTATTATTATTATTTTTTTTTAAGGTTTCCACATGGAGGTAGATTAAATATTGCACTGAGTTGCAGCTGAGTCTTGCACAGCTGTAGGTCACAGGTACCAGAAGGATCCAGAGCCTGTTCAGTGTATCCCATTGAAACATTCTGGGGTTCATTGATCAATCAATGCATTTAAACTATTTCAATAATTCCTTGAACTATTCAAATATTTTATATGAAGATATTAAATATAATATATATTATATTGCTTTTATATATATATATATATATAAATTAGATGCTGTATTTAACTTTTATATATTAAATATTCAATATAATATATGCTATTTCAATACTCCTTTGAACTATTTCAGTAATTTCTGAAGAATGATAGTGAAAGAGCTATCAGGTCATCTGTCAGTCTTAGTAATAACACACTCAACATGAGGTAGTTTGCAGAAGCATTCTTTGAGAGGACTTTTTTCTAATTGCTTGAATTTCCACTCCTGTATTTAGAGAAGGGATTTTACTGCTTAATAGATAGAACAAGTGAATCCCATCTAAGTATTTATTCTGTCCAATTACATTTTGCAACTATACTGATCTAAAAACTCAAGAGCACACTGAGACAGGGCAAATCAGAAAGGTACTTTCACTTCTGAATCATATAAAACTATGTTACATAAAGTCTAACTTTCTTGTTATTGCTAAAGCACGACAGCTGTTTGAGAGGGGACTGTATTTAACAGTCTCAAGTGATTTTAAACATCTGCACAACCTTTTGGACAACTGTTTCCTTCAGGCTGCTGGGATCTAGGTGTCTAAAATGCCACTACACATCCATTATCAGGTTCCCGAATTGTTTCCTTAATGTTTCAACTGCTCAGATGTTGCAAGTTCATTGAAGGCACCAGAGGCAACTCAGGAGCAGCACACTGCATAATTAGAGTACAGGAATATCTGTGAGGAAAGATACAATTTGCCCTGATGCATAGAGTGTATTATATAACATGTTATGAGTTTTTCACAACAAAGATGGATTTTTGATTTAATTTTTTGTTGTTGTTGTTGTTATTGTTTTTGTTTACTGTGGTGGATTTTTTTGGACAGCAGTAGCAGGACACAGATGCAAAGCTTTGGAAGATTTTCCAGTAGCAGCAGCTGGCTCCTTGGCAGTCTCCTCAGGCAGTTGTGTTGATGCTTTGGAGTTGCCTCTGGGTCTGTCACGTAACGAGTCAGCTGATGAGTTGCCTCCTATGTTTGGATGCCATTTTTTTAGATAGCATTGAGACACCTTAAATATTGGGGAAAATGTGCAATTTTTTTGTGCCCTTGCAAGATATATGCATATATGTATATCCTTAAATATCATACATATAGTGGTGTATGTAAAATAATGCATATGTAATACACTTATATGTAGAACTTTAAAATTCCATCTATTCAACAGATTTCTACTCTAGAAAGTGCTTTGCAGAAAGTCAACCATCTCTCATATTCCTCTGTGGGTTTAATCTACTTGTCCATTTTACCAAGTTCTTTACTAGCGGCTGTGCTTTCCATACATATAAAACTTCCCATACATTCAGAAATTACTTATGAGATTCCCAAATAAAAAAAAAAAAAAGGGAAGGAAGGGGGGAGGGCAGTGAACACATGTTCATGTTATACTGTGCCATATGTTGTAGTAAACTGGGTGTCTGAATTACCATATGTGGATTTTCTTATCTCTGGCCCTTACATAACTTTGACATGAATGTCCAGATTGCCAGAGGAAAAGGCAGTGGGATCCATTTTTATCTCATTTTTGACCGGGCTTTCATTGAATGGTAATTTTTTTTTTTTTCCAGTGCAACTAGGTACCAAAGGAAAAGATGGTGTTAGCAGATATTTTTTGGTGCATTTAAGACTGTAAGAGTGTTTATATGAATAAAACCAGGCATTTTGAGAACTGTACCCAACTGACTGAGCCTGCATTTCATTGCAGGTGTAAATTTTTGCCCACAGCTGTATCTCTGACTTATGGGTAGGAAATTGAAAAAGATGCTAATTTATAACATCAGAATTATTTTTCCCCAAAGGTTAGAAAAAAATCCCACACTTTCATAAAGCTATTTAAACTCAATAATAATAATAAAAAAAAATACACAAGAGATTTAATCTTTTTGGTTTTGCTTAAGAAAGACCCAGTATCATTTGCAACCATCTCACCTTTCTTCCATACCTCATGCACCCCTGTTGAGACAAACACAGTGCTGCTTTGTTCTCCTGTCTTTAGAGAGTTATTGCTCAGGTACTGGGTCTGCTCCTAAGTGCTTCAGACCTGCATTCAGCTGTGCATGCTCCACCCAGCTCATGTAGTGCCTTCTGTGAGGCCTTGCAGGGCCTGAAGATTTAAAATAGGAATCTAGAATAGCAATGACATTTAGGCTGCAGGGCTTTTCATTAAATTAAAGGCACTGGGGAGACTCTAATAATAGAGATGAAGCCGAGAATGGGCAAAGTAGAATTTGATCAGATAGTGCTCTTGTAATTTGATTATGCTTATGTAAGGGAGAGCTGGGACTGAAAAGGGGACAAGAGGAGAAGAATCAATAAAGAGTAAGATGACATTAGGAAAGGCTTTTATTTCTACTGACTAGCTAGTAAGAGCTGAATAATGTAATTTTTATTCTCATATGAACCGACCTAAACTTTGGGAGTGATCTGGACTCACTGTACTACAAGGCTGACATGATTCAGTTCTAATCCTGTTCTCCTTTTCATGCTTATGTTTTGGTAAATCTAAAAACAAATTGAATCCAAATCCTGTTTATTTCGGAATGGATATGAAAAATGTATCTTCTGTGCATGCAAATGATCTGAACATCTTTCCTGAACATGGTTTTTAGCTACCTTAGTGATCTGACGTGCTCAAAACCAATGGTAGGATTAAAGAAGGGGATGCCTATGAAGTTAAACAAGGGCTTGGATACCACAGAAACTTCTGAGCATAGCTTCAAGCCCTGATATTTAGACTATGTTCACGTTTCCCATTCATGAGGAAAGGAGCAGCATTTAAAACACTCCAAAAAGAGTTTGAACATTATACGTACCATTCATGAATCCTTTGGATGGATGGTTTGCTTTCTCTAGGGAAAGCTGAAGGTATATATATGCCTGTTGAGAAAAGCTTTCTGTTTGTGTTGAGAATGAATGTAAAATAGTACAAATTTTTTAAAAAAATTCTGTTAATGATAGTGCTGGACTCTGAAATTAAACTCAGCAGATGAGAAGATGCCACTTGTATTTCAAAGGATACAGAAATTCCCTTGCAATCATCTGATGGAAAGCAGGCATGGAACTGCCTGCTCCTTGGTTAGCTACATCTGTATTGTTTTGTAAGATGAAACACAGAGACAGAAACTTGAGCTTCAAAAGCTGCATGGGTTGCAATTCCTTTGATTAGTCCCTTAATGTATATTTTTTGTTTTGTTTTGATTGCAAGGCTCTTTGCTGGGGTTTATCCTATGCCCAGGAAATGCTATCACCAAATGCATATATTTGACTGGATACATAATGGTACTACCATTCCACCTGGGAGTAATTTTAGATAAGTATTTTTGTGTTGCTTTCATATGGAAGAATCAACTTGAAACTCAGATATGGGATTCTACTGTACAATTCTTATATTCTGCAATATAATTTTTGCTGCAATATTTGTGGCTGGTTTTGAAACTCCACCTATTGGAAATTATACCTAATTACTATGTGACAAAATATACAGCATGGACCAATCAATTCATTATGCTTTTTAGTCATTCCATTCAATGAATCAGGTTGTGGCATGCATTAATATGAAAAGTTTTATCAATTGATTAATTTTTAATTTGACCTGAAAAAAACCAAATTGGGAGATAGCAAAATTTTGTTGTGTTGAGCCTTACTTTGCTTTTATAATACCTCTTGCTCAGTCATCTACCAGGGGAACAAATTTAATTTGAGTTGCAAAAAAATAATTTCTCACCATGTTTTCCAAAGTATTTTTAGCAGCAGTTTTTAGTGCTTTGTTTGCAACCTGAGTATTGTCTTGGCTCAGCCACAAAGCCACCAGACTTCAATCACTTACATTTTTTATGATCTCCAAAAAAGAACTTCCTATATTCTTCATCAGTTGTGTTTGGGTGCAAAGGAATAATAAGACCCTGTATTTCAAGCAACCACTTCTGAAATCTTGTTGTTCTCAGCTGCATTATATTAGAAATTGATGCAATTCTTACCTCTTTAAGTGGTGATCCTGTGACTGTATCTCCTCAGGACATGGTAGACCCTGTTATACCAGCAGCTTAAAAATCCCTCAGAAGTGCTTATCACACAACTGAGCAGTTCCTTAGTGAATATATTGATCTAGACAGAGTTTTGTTACAACATGAAAACTGTAGTTACTAAAACTGGTTCATGACTTTGGGCCAAAATAGATTTTGATTCTAATTCCAGGTAATATGGATTTGGGACAGGGAAGATAACCCTTGATGACTTTTTACTAGGAATTTTCAAAACTAAATTGGTGCAATTTTAATGCATTTATAAATTCCACTATGGCGCAGGAGCCAAAAAATTTCAAAGGTTGCAAATAGATTAAATGCATAAAAAGAGAAAAAAACCCAAAAAAACTAGTGTCTGGTTATCCTTACATTTACTTTTGTTTCAAGAAAGCAAATGGAGGGAGAGAGAAAAAGGTCCAAGAATTACCAGAAATCTTTTCCAAATTTTTGCTTTGATAAATGATAACCATACCAAATATCTGCCATATAATGTTAATAACCATGGTTGATGTAAAGAGAAAGCTTCATTCTGAGGTTTAAATCCTGGAGCTCTTGTTAGATGTTTCCTAAACAAAACCTTCCTTTCTGTCTACAAAATAGGTAATTTTGGTTCTTCCTGGACCTATCTTATCTGGCTGGACAGGGTTGGATGAATCCTTTTGTATTAATCTTAGTTTGATTTTAAGTATGTTGTATCAGCTAAATGATCACCGTTTGCTTATTACACATCTAATCAATATGTCTAATAACTTTTTAGATACTCCAGGCTATTTAGATTAGTTTAGCCGTAGTCAGCATAGAGAGTCATCCTAATCTCCTGTAATAATTGTAAAGACATAAAACACAGTGCTATTGAAGAATAGATTGGAAAAAAGGGCCCAAACTCTTCACTGTTTTTAAAAGATAGGCAAGTTTGATACATACTGCCTTGTTAAGATTTTCCTCCAATCAGCAGTGCAAAGGATCAAGGATTTAATACAGAGAGTATTGTATTTGAATACCAGGAGTATTTTACTTCTGCAACAAAGATATGCATTGAAAGGTAAAGGTTTAACATTTTATATTGCTGTAATCACACTATACTGAATTCAAGTAAATTAGCCTAACAAAGTAGAACCACTTTGTTACAATAATCATGCAAATTGGCTTTTTTAAATCTGATCATATATCCTGTGATTAATAAATAAAAACCATCACATCATTAATAATAATTAGCAGCAGTTTACCATAGTATTGCACATCTCTCAGCATCACTGTGTCATTATTTCCTTGGTCTCGGAAAATTGTTTTCAGGGGAACACTCTGTAAAGGTTTGGAGGATGTATTCTTGTAAAATACACATTTAACAACTATTTAGTCTAATTCTATACAAGAGACAATTACTCCTATTTGTTATGAATTCTAATCATAAATAGTATTTTTAAAAGAATTTTTATTATATTCTTATATCTGCTGTAGAAAAAACTAAGATATCTAGCAATACCTAAAAATAAATTTTTGCTGAAAGCTTTGGCAGAAACAAGAGTACACAATGGGATTAAGAGGAAAACAGACAATTATTTTTGCCAATATATTCCATTTTCAATGATGGCTAAGTGGATAAAGAGAACAGTCATGAAGCACTCAGCCAGCTCAATTTAGGATTTATCTTCCTAAGGCACACTTAAGAATTATTAAATTTTAGCTTAGTAAACCTAGATTTTAAAGCTTGATTATACTGGGCTAGTCAATTTATTGCTGCTGCTTCTTCCCAAAATGTACCTGATGCATTTGATAGACCAACACAAGTGTCAATATTTTGTGTTTAATCTGTTCTTAAAAACATATGCATCACTTCTTACTCAGTAGCTTAAGGCTGTTCTTGTTGGGCTGTTATGAGCTGTAGTGTATATTGGTACATAGGGTACGTCATCTATCAAACAAGTTTGCACTTGCTGTTAGTCAGAGCTCTTTATTACATTTAATTTTATTTTTTTATATAAGACTTTGTAAGTGAAATCTTGGTTACGCTGAAGTCAATGGCAGAATTCAGCTGACTTGAATTAACCAGGATTTCACCCATTGTTGAAGGATATGAAAAATAAAAATACCTACTAGGAAGTAGATTAAAAAAAATCAAATATAACAATTTAAGCCATTTCATTTTCAAAGTCTCAGAAATATTAAAGAATTATATTTTTAAAAACCCCAAATTTATATTGTAGGGCTTCACTGTTTCTCTTCAGTCTCACTGGAGAGAAACAGTGAAGCCCTACAATATTGTGCTCACTGGAATAAAGAATTTTAGTGGCACTATGTATAGAATTATTCCTATGCAAGCAGTCAAGAGATTTACCTAAAAAGACACCCTGGTTGTGAGAATAAAGTTCCAACATACAAAGTGCAGAGTCTTGCTTGCATCACCTCAATTCTTCTTCATAAAGGAAAAAAAAAAAGGTAACAAATTCCTTGTAAAGTTGCTTTTATGCGGTAATGTGTCTTGAAATAGGAATTAAATACCATTTTTCCCCATAATATTAAAATATGAATGCACTGCTCTTTTTAAATGTATGCAAAAATTACTCATTATTGAATATCAACTTTCTGTTCAGAGCATTTTTTCACAGTTTGGAAATTTAACACCTAAAATAGAACTTTATAATGTGTCTGCTGATACAACATAATAGCACTGGCAGATGATATTATGATAATCAACCAAAGCTATTTGTTGAGGGCTTTTTCAGCACTGGAAATGCATGATGCCTGTTCCTAGGAGAGAAATTGTGATGGGAAGCCTGCAAAGGGTTGCCTCAATACTTTGAATGCAACACAACTCAACGCATTCAGTGATCAGTATTTTTATGTATATATTTCAGACAGAAGCTTGCTCTCTCCCTGCATTTTGATAAAGGCACTGAAAACAAAATAGGCAATAGAAATTGAATTTGCTTATGATTCTTTCCCAAGGTTTGTATGGAGAGAATTATGTACTAAAGTCAAAGCTAGTTTTTGGGTGAGTGTTTTATGTGAATGATGTATTTACATCTCTAACAGTAACATTTTTAATATTTATAAGTTCTATTTTAGTTCATCTTTCAGACATCAGTGTGCAGCCTTTCTCTAAATCTTTGGACCTAAAACTAAGTTCCTGTTATTTTTGATACTAAGTCTGTATGGAAGTTAATATAATATGGAGTTGACTTTATCAGCCAGGGTAGGTTTGTAGAGATTAGTGATGGTGTTCCATGGGTTAGAGAAGGAAAACAATAGATTAACTGCCCTGCACAAACCTGGATTGCCTGGAATATTTCATTTCAGTGAGACTTTTGTCTGAGTGTAAATTAATGCAGAGTTTTTTCCCACAATAGTAAGGGTGAATTTAGCACAATAGGTCTTAAATATAAGTCACTAATGATAACGTGAGAGAAACTGAAAACTGGGTCTAAATCTTGCTACACTGTTCCATCTTGATTAATAAAAGTATTTAATTTCGGTATCTGTAAGATTTATCAGAATGTTTCCATAAACTTTGCAACTCTGAACACCTGTCTGACTCTATTTTATCATATCTGTGATTACAATAATATTAATTTAAATTTGTGCAGAAATACAAAAATATTAAGCTTATGCTCTACTGCTTGCATTTTTCTTCCTTAGTTCTGGATAATATGGAGTATATTTTTATCATCTAATTGTCCCCACCTTTCTGGCAGTGGTATGTTGCTGACTCTGACTGCATTTAAAGCTTTAATTAATCAAAAAGGGATATTGAAGGCCACCAGATTTCCAGCTTTTCATACCACTAATTTGGTTTAATACTTTTTAGGAAGGTTTAAAACTTCTCTACAAAGATTTAGTGTTGAGCAATGTTTTTTCCCTGAGATTTGGGAAAAAACACTCTTTATTAAAAAAAAAAAATAGACTTATGGCATTTAGTTCCTACAATATAAAGAACAAAATGTTGGATCCATTGACTCTTATATGTACACACATATATAAATACTTATTTATTATTTGGTACCAATATAGAAGTTGGAAATAACAGTAATGTAAATGTCATATTGAATACACTACAAATCACCAATAGTTTCTGGTCTTATGTGAGATTTTTGGCTTCTTTTCATCATTATTGCATTAAATTATAGTAAAATCAGGGCACAGTAGATAACTAAAGCTTCACATAATATGAGGGACTGTTCCATATGTCTGCTTTTCCCTTTGGTATCTTTTTTTTAAATAGTGGGGGAGGAAGAAAAGGTGAACTACGCAATCTTTTTTCTGAAGAGCTAAAATCTGGCACTACTTAGAGGCTTTCTGATGCTGTAGCTCCTGTGGAGACTGCTGCTCTCTGATACCTTCCCTGTAACTTAAGCATCTTAGCTTTGTTGCTGTAGATCCTCCTTTGTTTAATGATGTTTTGCCCATCTCAAAAGACTTCAAGAAATTGGTCAAAAACATGGGGACAGAAATTTGCAAAGCTGAAGACAGTGTCCAGCCTTAGTCCTGAGTGTGGATAAGCATCCATAAATGCACAGGAAGTTATGTTGTGTGCAGTATTGGGTATGGTGCTGATAAAACCAAGGTTCAGGTTTGATCTCTTGTGTTTTTCTGCTTTACTGCTTCCCATACAAAACTTCTCCATTCAAACAAAGTAGAAACTTGTATGCATCTAATTTTTTATCATCATAAAAGTAAAACCCATAGGGTGAAAAGTAATTTTTCCTTTGAAAACAACAAAAAAAAGGCTTAACAGCTGGGAAATTGGAAAAGTGAGTGGAAAAAAAAGAGTTTAGCTCAATTAACTACTGTCATTCAGTAGCTTCCTCCTGGGATAGCTTCTTTTCTTTATTCTATTGTGTAGACCTAATTCCATTGTCATGAAAGAGAACAGATGAAAGGAGTTAAAGAAGTCTTAACTACAGCAAATCTAGTATATTAATTTTCCAAATTGTACCAGAAGAAAAGGGTGCTGTTTCTGTCCTGTGGTTTTTTGCTTAGAAAGTAGTTCCCCCCTCAAACCTATGAGCATCCATCATGCTACTCGCCTTGGACAGATGTGACTTCCTCAAAACACTCATAAGCCTCTAGATTTTGAAGGTTTCTAGGATTCTTACATAAAATAAGTAACACTTTTGAATGTATTTTCATAACACATATGCAGCAAATAAAATTTGACTGCTAGAATTTCTAGATTTCAAATGTTAAACTAATGCTGTCGTTAACATGGAAAATCAGTCAAGGGCTTCCTTGTGAGCCTATAGCTTATAGTTCATGGAGTGTCTGGTCTTTAGGTTAAAGGTATTATTCCTCTGTGCAAACATAGCCATGCACCTGGATCTTGCAGAGTCATCCACGGGCTCAGAACTTGGAGATTATTCTTACTTTCTGCACTCTTAAGTTGTGTGAGCCTTCACAAGTTCAGGACAAAAGACTGTGTTTGACTCTCTTGGCTTGCCTGTGTTTTGATATGCTCTTCAGGTAGGATTTCCATCTGTTCCTTTAGGTTATTCTTTCCCCCAGCCATATGTGAAAAGTATCTGTTGGCTTTGGCAGTGAGCTTGTGTCTGTTGAAACAGTGATTGCTGTGTAACTCTTTCTTCACTGCAGAGCTTTTAAGATGTGCAGCTTATGTCCTGGCCAAATTCCCAAACTGAGTGTTCCCTGCTTCTCTCATGTGCAGGACCTGATGAAATGTAGCTGGGAGTTAGAATTTTGTGTGAGGAAGCAGATATACTGTACCTCACAGTGTTGAATCCATTAGACCCAGAATTGTTTGAAGCCCATTGTTTGATGGGCCCCCACATGCCAGAAGTGAATAGTCTTGGTAAAACTCCCTGCTGAAATTACACCACATTGCCCAAGTAATTTCATACACATGATGAGAAATAAGAGGAATTACTATAGTTCAGTAATTAAGGCATTCATTCATACAGGACATCCAAATTCAAGTCCTTTGTCCCTTCCCTTATGAATATTGAATGACTGGTATGTAGTGAAACAGCTTCAGCAGTTTCACTACAAAACACTTCACAGATTGGTATATAAGGCACTCGTTTGGATGTGGAAAAATGTGGTTCAGGATCTCAGAGCAGATCAGCTATAACAGGGATCTGAAAGAAGTCTCTCACCTAATCACTCCACTTTCAGGTGCAGTCAAGTGAATAGACACTGGACAACATTTTCTCTCTTATTAATAAAACCATCCTCTAAACAAAATGTGTGTGCTGACAAGATGAGAGAGTACAATAATTATTTTCTGCTCCCACTGAAAGATGGAATACTTGAGTGGCTTCATGTTAAAACCTGCACGCAGTGTGTAGTTAACTGTCATTACTGGATGTGCAGTCATGGTGGAAAACAGTGAGAGTGTCAAGCTTGCTCAGTGCTGGGATAATAATATCTCAAGCACAATGGCCAGTGAACTTTAGTGTAGGCAGAAATTAAAATATCTCATGCTGTCTAAATAAGTGATAAAGGCTGCATTTAAAAGGAGACCCCAAGTAACTTAAGATTCATGAGCAGTTTTATGTCAGTTGGAGGCGATGAGATAAACCTTAGCCAATGCCAGAGTCCCATTTAGATGCAGCAAAATAAAAACTCCTGGATGTGAAGAATATTAGAAACACTCTGTGTGCAATAACAGTGGTTGACTGGATATTAACTGCAGCTATGCCTAGAAAAATAGGAAGTATGAGAGATGGTTGTATTCAGTCCTTTGCATACCATGGTCTATGTGGGATGGTTGCCAATTATTGTCATTAATTTAGACAGTTTATTTTCCTTTGTAGTCCACAGTGAAGAGATAAAATACTGGTTATGAATAGCATGCATAATGAGCAAATAAAGCACTTAATCCCATACAAAAATAATTGTATATGGTGCAATTTTGAGATTAGATTGCATTCTGAAGCTTTTAAGAGTAAATGCACCTCAAACTTTTCAACAGCCTTTTTGAGGAAATTGGAAATTTCAGTTCTCTGCTGTTTTACAGTGATACAGATAATCTACATTGAAGAGAAAATAGGGAAATAATAGCTATGGTTACATCAGTTCTTGCTTTTGAGACATGTGTATTTATAGGGCACATTTGACATTTCTTGTGTTCTTAGAGTGGGACTTTATTACTCAAAATGTTTAAATATAAAATGTCGAAAATGTTTTCCTTCTCTCAGTTTTCACAGATGTTCTTTATTTTAAAGAAAATATCGAAGATACTTGGAGCCAAATTCTCCTCTTCAGTTATATCCAACCAAGTCTGCCAGTTTCAGTGTGCCTGCTTAGGAGTGTCTGGTCATGGTTTTCTCTCCCCTCATATTTTCCCACGTATTCTCACTGTCATATGCTTCAGTAAAACCTAAGTTCCATATCTGATGTTGAATGCCCTTAGCTCAATCCAAAATCGCTTTCCAAGCTCAGTCCCAATCTGCCAAGATACCTTTTTTTTTTTTTTTAGGTTTTGGGGTTTTTTTTTTGTTTGTTTGTTTTTTTTTGTTTTGTTTTGTTTTGTTTTTTTTTTTTTTTTTTTTTTGTTTTGTTTTTGTTTTTTTTTCAGTTTTTACAAAAGCAAACTTTGATTTTTTATTTACAATTGAGGGAAAAAAAAAAAAAAAGCCCAACAGATTAAAGAAAAAAGAATGTTAGAGTTGCTGGAAGGAGATTTTCTAGAAATATCTAAGATGCAAGGGAGAAGGAGGCTTTTTTTTTTTTTCTTTTTTACCATGGGCAGATAATGTGAGTGAAAACTGCAGCTTTCATATACACAGTCATCCTTTACCATATGTCAGTTTGCCATATGCTCCTATGTGTTTTATCAAATGCAGGGTAGTCTTTCTGCAAATGCAGCCTTACACTGTGCCTTCATTATTAGAAATCAGTATGTCTTTAACACAGGGACTTCTGGTTGAAGATAGCTTAGTGGAAAGCCTTTTATAAGACAAGAGCAAGTTTTATCTTTTTCTTCATCAATTTCCACAAGGAAACTACAGCCTCCTATTAGCTATTTATCTGCAAATAACACCTTTTTGTTTTGTGGCAGAGAAGATGTTTTTCATGCAATATACTAGATTGAAATCTACTCTCAATGCTTAAGTAAGATGTGATGATCTCAGGCTTTAAAAGGTCTTAAGCTGTGGCAAAGTTATGTCACATTAAATGATTTAAGCAGCCATTACCTTTAAATGTGTTTTTGACCTTGTCCAAGAGTGCCGTTTACCTCAGTGGAGAGAACATTATGTTGGCATTGAAAACATTCAGAATTAGCATTATCTTAAATTTATTCATACTTCAAGCATCTTGGAAGGGTTCAGAGAAGTCCATGGATTGAGTTTGAAAATTACAGCAGCAACCTGGATCCTTTTGTAGAAAGAAAAACATAGTAGAAGCCTGATTAAGACCAGTTTTCACAGTCACTTTACATCAGACCAAACTTACCAACATCAGTTGTCTTTAGTTATTTCCCTACCAAACACTTCTACTAGGAAAAAAATATATTTCCAGCCTAGTGTTTCCTACTAATGAACCAAGAGGTTTTACTTCTCTTTAAATGGTACCCAGGGTAAGAAGTGCAACCCATATGAAAAAGCATCCCTTTCCTAGGAATTGTGTGCCAATTAAGCTCCAAGTCCATGCCTCTTGGTCCTATGCATCAACTGGACCCATCCAATAGATAGAGATATATAGATTAGATAGAGATAGATATGGATAAAGAGATGGATGGATGGATGGATGGATGGATGGATGGATGGATGGATGGATGGATGGACATTTGAAATAATGCCAGTTCCAGAGCATTCCGGACAATTTACAGTAAAAAAACCCAAGTATCTACAACACATCTGAAAGATGACTGGTCAGATAGTTGAATGTGGAAACCACTTGGAAGGGAAAAAAAATAAAGCAGAGATGGGGAAATTAAACAAAGTATGAGCATCTAGTTCAGAAGATAATACCATCCTTATTTGTTTGATACATGCTTTTCTCTAGCTAAATCTCTTCTGCATTCTCCTTAAATGCTGTGATCAATCCTGCCTAAATATGGCCACTTTTCAGTAATTAGCTTTTTGTAGGAAACCCTTGCCAATAATCACAGTTAGTATTCTTTCTCCTTCATTCAGCTTTAAACATGAGTTCTTTTTGATCCTTTTGCATAGATGGTTTTCACCTGCATAAAATAGACCTTCTGCCAGCAAATACTACTAAAGCTGATTACAAATCTCTATTGCACTCATTGTCCATGAAAAACTTATTCGGTGAACTAATTTGATTTGTGTTTTATTTTTACAATCTTCAGTGCCTTGGTGCCATTCTGGCTGTTCCTATGTCATAGAATCACAGAATCATAGAATCATAGAATGGTTTGGGCTGGAAGGGATCTTGAAGATCATCTTGTTCACCTCTGAGAACTGCTCCATGGGCAACTTTCACTAGACCAGGTTGCCCAAAACTTCATCCAGCCCAGCCTTGAACATTTCCAGAGATGGGGCATCCACAGCTTCCCTGGGCAGCCTGTGCCAGTGCCTCACCACCCTCAGAGTAGAGAATTTTTTTCTATCATCTAATCTAAACCTATATAGATAGATTATGGCTGTAAGGTGACATGTATGATTAGCATTTTTATTTTGAAATATATATATAGGTTTTTCCTGAACTCTAGTGCTATAAAAAAGCATGAATTTTTAAATTACTACCATTTATTATCCATTTTTCATGACCATTTGACTTCTGAAATCTGTAATTGGTTTATCAATGACATACAGATTATAGCTTGAAAGAGAAACACCTCTAAGATTATCAAAGATGACAAGTGTTTAAAAAATTGATAAGCAAGTTTAATAACCTGCTTCATTAAGTAGAAGCAAAATTAATCTGCAGAGATGTTTACATGTAAAAAGAGCAAGTCAATTGCTCAGTTTTTTTTTTTTTTTTAAATTATAACAAATCTATTTCCAAATGAAGCAGTTTCTTTGGCTGTCTATCTCCCAGCTGCACAGAAGGGTAGTGATTAGTACAATGCGATAAATCAAACAGTAGAGAAAATGTGCCATTTTCCAAATTACTGCCAATTATTGTTACTTCTTTCTGAGTTCTGGGGTCTCCTGGATTCCTATGAAGATTCTTTTGGAAGCTTAATGGTCAAAATCAAGATTTAGTGATTTATATTATAACTAACCATCAATTTCTAAGTTCCTGCTGAGTGACAAATACTACAAGAGAAACATTTTTCTTGTTTTTTAAATTAGCTGACTTACCTTTCCCATTTTGTCAAGCTCTCATTGGCAAGCTCTCAAAGTTCCAAGGGCAACCAGGGTTATTTCTTAAGAGCATTCAGATCAGAGGCAACTTAAATAAGCACTGGCAACCACACAGAAAATATGGTGTCGTTAGTTGTGACAATTTAGCTCTGAAATGGATTTTTGATGCTTTTTGGAATGAGTTGTTCTGGACCTTTTAAAATATTGTGATGTCATGCAAACAAAATCTTCCTTGTTAATACTCTTCAGATTATTTTCTAAGCTTAATTATCAGATCCCAAATATTTTTTCTTCTAATTTTTCTTCTGGTATTACTGAGAGATTCATTGATGTATGAAGTTCCCAAACTTCACCTTTCAGTGGCTTGGCTTTCTATATGCCATATTCCACCCAAACTTGATTTCTATTTATAAGCTTGCTAAATTTTCAACCTGTCCTTGCAATTTTCTCTTCTTTTAGACTTCTGCAGAGCAGATAGCTCCCTGAATCAGAAGTGTTGGACCACACGCATCAGGTAGCATTAAGACCAGACAATTAAGTGCTGCTGAGTAGAACATCTCATTTATAATTATACACCATCAGCTTTTTAAGCCCTTCAAGCAATGAAGGGAATCTGATGATTATTTTACATTTATACTATACCTATAAAAATGCACTATTGTTCCTGAGCCTTGCTACATGCTTTGTTTTTGTATGGCATTTTTGACTGTCACTTGCTGTGTCCTGACAGAGAGAAGAATATCCCCAAGACTGAGTGAACTATGAGAGTGGCTCCCAGTTCCTCTAATAACTCTTTGAAATTTATATGCCAAGTTTAGGGAAATGGTTGCCATGTTACTGAGAGTAACCATAGTATGACCTTTTTTTCTTTTAGAGGAAAAAAAGTCTTCATGTTTTTAAGTCTGAAGAGGTACATAATGAGAAAACACCATGAAAATAAAGAATTAAGAGCATCCTTATGGTGTGGGAATGCATCTAGTCTTAAAAATTGGTTACAGGTGATTCAGAGTTGCTAAGGGAATGGGTAATTAGTAATTGGTGGGGGGTGGGGTTGTGTTTTGCTTTGATTTTTTTAACGTGAGTTTGATTTCTGGAATAGAGTTTCATGCTGATACATTCTGATTAGTAGATACTTCTGCTCAGAGCTTGATTTGCTGTCATTTATAAAAAGCTCTGTAGGGAGCACAGAGCCTCTGGTCTTAGGCATTTACCCAGTATTCCCAGGAAACAAAAGCTCAGGCTCCAGAACCCAGGCCTTAATTACACAAGATACTTCCGTGAGCAAATTGAAGGTATGTCAAGGAATATTTTAGAATTCAAGAGCAGGTTAAACTATCTGAGTAGACACAGTTTTAGATCCCTTCAATGCATTTTGCATTCATCACTTCTAACTCTCAAGATTCCCCCTGTCCTGAAGAGTCTCTGATGTACTCTGGGATGTCCCAGGTTTTGCTGTGTTTCTTTTCTTGTGTCTGCTGTCTTATTTGCTACTTCCATAAGCTTTTACAAGTTTCCAACCTTCTGTTATTGTCTTCTTCCAAGTTTCTACTACAAGGTGTTTCTGATGAAAAACACAAAAGGGACAGTACCAGGTCACATACAAGGCTATTTAAGCATTTGTTCTTTCAGCTTTGTATGTTGCAATTACAAAATCGCTTTTAAAATAACCCACAAACGAAAAAAAAAACCCCACCCAAATAACTAGGTAATATATATATTTATAAATTATAAAAATAGGTCAGCGGTGACTAGCATGGATCTTGGTGTGAAAGGAATCAAGTATTGTAATATAACAGTTCATGCAAATTTAATGTAGTTTTTAAAACTACTTTTTAAAAAAAAGGGTTTAAAACAATTGCTTTCTCTTATCCTTCATGAATGAAAGGAAACTTCATCATGGTTAATGTAAAATGATAACGTTAAATGACAAAAATACTCATCGTTTCTAAGGGTGTAGTGATATGATTCTTGATAATTCTGCTTCCAGTAGAGTTTTAGTGCTTAATTGTGAGAAGATACATCCACATTATATTTGGACTAGTACTATTTTTCCATGCAAAAGAACAATACTATTAATTCCTTACCTTTATCTTTTCTTTCCCTTAGTAAATTTCTGGATTTACTTAAAAAGTAAAATCAAAAGCAGTAAGGATAGATTTGGGGTTTGTTTGTTTCAGAGTTTACAACACAACCTGGTTATGCAGTTCTTTGTTCTGAAATTTTGGTCACCATTGCTTTGCAGTGTGATATATTCAACAACATCAGCAGGATATATCTAAACCAAAAGAGAAAAGGTCACAAAATTAAATGTGAGCATATAAAGCAGGGGAAGAGGAGGAGAGCAATATCAATCACACATTCTGTGCAACAATCACAAAATGTGCAGCATGCTACATACAAACCACTTTCAAAATAGTGGGTCTGTTTATATGAGTAAAGTTTTGAGCTCAAAACAATTCCTTTCCGGGCATGTTCTTAGTTGTTCAACTTTATTCATCAGAATTTAAATGTATTGTACAAGTACAAATCTTTTTATAGGCACTGCAACAGATGGTCAAACACCTTGCTTACCTACGATTACATCCAAAATTAGTGTGGTTGGTTATATCATCAAAGACAATAAAGGAACAAATGTTCACGAAGAAATCTGAATCATCCAAGGTCCAACCTATTCTGCAGAACTCCAGTTGGCCATGTGAACTCCAGAATATACACCTTGTGCTTACAAACTCTGGAAAGCCTGTCAGGTGAAGAAAGGGGCTAGAGTTCCTCCCAGCTGAAACAATTCATTGGTTTGTGTAGATATGTTTAAATCGCATCAGCTAAAATAATGCAGAATTCATTTTTTAAATCACAGCTTTTTAAAAGCTTCCTTATAAAGCAGAGTTTTTGAAACTTTTAAAGTATAACAACATCTAAAATCATAAAATACTAAGTTTTCATTTCACTAGGAAAAAAAAGGATTTAGAGAAACCACAAACAACTATTTCTTTTGGCTTTGGAAAAGAGCCAGCAAGTCAATTATTTGTTCAGTTCTATTTGCAGCAACAGAGAACAGGCCTAAATTCCACATGGCTGCAGAGGGAAATGGTACTTCAAAGGTGGTTAGGTATTCCTGCTCAGAGATATTTCATGATAGTCTTTCCAACAGGTAGTCAGGATACTCAGAGTTGGCCTGATTAGAGGAAAATTTACACAGTCCAACCAGGACTTAATAACACCTGCACCAGCCTGTGGAGAAAGTGTAAAAGCAGGTGGCTATAGCAGCCCTCATCTTTTCCCAAGTGATTCCTCCCGAGGTTATTAGGGGTTGGTTGGCTGATAAAAGGATGTTTTGCATTTCACCTCTCTGTTGCAGACTGAGTCAAACTGTGCTGCTCCTGTTCTGGTTATCTGGTATGTAGACAGATAAAAGTATTCTCCTGGATATCTTCCTTTCAACACCAGTGATAGCTTCCATTGTTGTTCTAAATCAAATCACACTCAATCTTGAAACCCTAATTCACACAGGTACAGATTAGACTTGACCCATTGTTTTGGCTTTTTAAGCACTTGCCTTTGTATCTATTGTCTGTCAAGTTTTTCAGAGTTATTCAGCATCAGCTCCCTGAAGTGGCTCATTAAAATTTGTGTGTGTTTGTGTGTCTGACTTGGAGGGAATGGAACCCAGGAGAAATACTTTCATATTACCTTTTAAAACAAGTACAGATATAAGAAATTATTAACTGCTTAGTCTATAGTTTATTAACTCTTTGTTTATATGCATTGCAAGTCCCTCAGCACCAAGGTTTAATATTTATTGTTGGTTTGTTTGATATTTATTGTTCATAGTTGATATTTGGTAAAATATTTTACAATGCAAAGTCATTGATTCATTAATTCAAAACTTCCTTGGAATGCATAACATTTTTGACTAGTTTGCAATTATTTGAAGATTTCCAAATGCCACAAAAATTAACTGGACTGCATTGAAAAATACCATTAGAAATAATATGTGGCCTTTTAAGAGAACTATTGTTTATTGTTGTGCATGCTGTTTGTATCATTTTAGCCTTCAGCATCCCTACTTGAATTGCAGGTGAACATCACTTTCACTTTTCCTTTTATTATATATGTATATATTCGGCATTTACTTACAATAGAGAAGAGAAAGCTAATTGAGGAGAGGGGAGGGAAATCATCTCTCCTTCCTTTGGGGAGGAATAACCAAGATGCTGATATTAATTCTAGCACGTTCTAGCTTAATTCTGTATGCATGTTTGGCAGTGTCATTATCATCAACACTGGTGTCACTGTCTCTATGAGAATTAGAATAAGAGTGGATACAGGAAAGGCAGAAGGACTGTATGGCAAATGAGCCTATGTTACTTGAAAAATGAAAGCTCCTAAATCTTCAGAAATATCTCAAAAAAGCTTTGGTGAAAATAGCCTAATGGAATGAATCAGGAACATAATTTTTGAACACAGATGTTTTTAAAAGATAAATTGGACCTAGTAGGCTTGAAATGGTGACTCTAGCCTGAATCTCCTATGCCCAAAAGTTGTGGATAGCACTGAAAAGCATCAGATGGGAATGTCCACCAATATCCCTTCTCAAAACCCAGCTGAGAAGTGCTGCAGAGTTTCTTGCTCCTCCCTCTTTAGTGGCTGGCATGGCTCCATCAGGTCTCTTGCATGCACAATCTGGTATCCTGTGGTGGTGATGGAAAACAGAACTGGAGTGTTATGTTGTTCCCTGTGTGATCCTTCAGAGCTTATTCACAACTCTTTGTGTTTCATGTGACAGCACAGGAGAGCACTGCTTTGCTAATGGAATAACACTGATGAATTCAGTAACAGGAGCCTTGCAGAACAAAAAAACAACAGTTAGTTAATCTGCGATTGTGATCACATCTATCATTGCACTCCAACTCTTTAATAGTCTACAGCCATTTATAGTCAGATTGTTCCATGATAATGTAATACCACATGCATTTATTAGAAAGTTTCTTAGCAAAATTTGTAAGCCCCAGACTTGTGGAGGGGCTACATATTCAAATATAAATTTAAGGCTATAATCCTCAAATGAGTTTGCTATGATTTCTGAACTTGTGAGGCAACTTGGGTTGGTTTTTCCTTTCCAAGTGAAAAGCAGAATGCTTTCCTGTTGTTTGAACTGAGACTAGAGGATTCTTGTCTGTTCCACCTGCATTTCACACTACTACATTTTCAGAGTTGTAGATGCCATTCAGAGTATACATGTCATTCTCCATGGAGGATTATGCAATTGCATCAGTATATGTAATAATTGTGTGGCTTATAAGACTTCATGTAGCTGTAAATGAATAAGTGAAAGGTTCCTGAAATCAAAGCTTATGAAACCTTAGAAAGGAGAGGGTGGAGAGAAGAAACATATGGACACAATTATAGGTGCTATCAACTGTTTTAATCTGCTAGCAATCATTCTTAGAGTGTAAATCACTCTAAAGATTAGGAAAAAAAAATTGTAAAAAAAAAATTCATACCTAGTGGACCTTTCTGAAAACATAATTTCGTTGTGTTAATTATGTGATGGTGTGTCTGGATGCTTAAAGTGTATTATAGATATCTCAGAAAGCTTCAACAAAGCACGTGATTAGTAAAGGGGACCTGGCCCATCCTAAGTAGTCCATGATTGTTTAGCTAAAGTCCTTCTAAAAATGTCTCCTTTTTTTATTTAGGAAATTACTCATGCATATGAGATTACTTCAATATTTATTGCCTTAATCAGGAAAGGATATGAGCAGCAGCTTTCTTGGGGACTGTTGCTAACCTCTGAAATGTTGCAAAGCATGCATAAACACAAATATAGAGCTTTTCCTTTGTTCTCTCTCACGCATGCAGGCAAACAAGTGTCCACACACACCCCACTCCCAACTCTTTGTCCTCCTCATTTCATTTCCCCTTGCTCTCTTGTATAGCTATGGTAATCTGCCCAGCAGTCAATATTCCCCATGCAGGCTGGATGAATTCTCAGAGAGGCAGAGAAACTTCCATCCCAGCTGTACTGCTGTGGAAGTGGTTTTGTTGTCATTTTTAAAGGGTTTGTTTGCTTTCTGTTTGGTTTTGTGTTATCTTTTATTATTGTTATTATTTTTCTTTCTTTTTTTAACATGATCCACTGGAAAATGTATTTGGAGAGAAAAGCAACCCATAATGATGTTCTGTTGAAACAAGTGATGCTTGGCTTGCTGAAAACCAGAAGAAAAATAATGACATGAAAATTGTCCTTGTTCAGGAGCAGTAAGCAAAGATTATATATAATTGGACAGTTCTGAATCAATGAAACTGCATAGTTTTTCATGCAACTTGGCAAAAATTCAACCTCCCTATGTATAAGAAATCAGGATCAAAACACTTCTAGAAAAAAAAAATAATTTCTTTAACTTTGTGTGTTCTGGGATGAAACACAGTAACTTTGATCTTTCCATTTGAAATGTATTCCATTTCAGTCCTGAAGCTTTTCTGAAATATGATGGAAAAAGCTTTTTTTTCCTTTTCAAGAAGAGCAGCACTAAATTTAAACATTTATTTCATAAGTATATAGGGAAAGAAATAAATGTGAATCACCAGATTTTACTGCTGTATATTCTGCAATTGCTTGGATCCTTTGTTGGAAGCAGAGTCTGGAAAGTAAAACATTTCAATTTTCTAATATACTATGTAATTCTGTTTTGGGGTATTCTGCTACTTTTCTTTCTCTTGTTCTACGTTCTGCCCATCTCTTCAATACTCCTTCCATATTCCCTGGATCTTTTGATGGCCTCCTATTGGATAGGTTTTTCACATTCCTCTAGTGATGCTGATTATCGAATTTGATGGGTATGACATTACAGCTGTGAATTTGATTAGATAATAATGAGGTTTATTTTTACCCAACTGTTCTCATTTTTTTTTAATCCCAATTATTGTATTATTTAGATGTGTTATATTTTCTAGTTGTATTGGCCTGCTGAAGTATCTGGAATAGAAGCATCAATTAATTGCTTTAAAATCTATATTCAGATTATTACAGAAAAGTGATATGGAGCAGGAAGGTAATACAAAAGTTGTGAGAAAAGGCTCACATCCTTGAAAAATATATTCTGAGAGAAGACTGGAAATATAGTCATCACCAGTGGAGCAGTGAGCTGCAACAGGTTTATTTGCAAGTTGTGGAGATTCAGTTATAATATGGATCAAAGAAAACTCTTTCTTTGAAGAGCAGTGGACAGGGAATTACTGACAAGAGAGTATCCTGCTGAAAAGAAATTCAATAGCCATGATGATCTCTAATGAATTTAATAAATGAGGGACAAATCTTGAGATACTTTACATACCAGTAAAAAGGCAAAGTTCTTTCTCTGAAGGGAGCTGTAAGTAAAGGAATTTGCCCTGGAGATTTCTCTCACTCTTCACATCAGTGCAAATTACCAGGGAGAAAAAGAAGAAATTACAAATACTAGGGGACTTTTCAAGGATGCAACATGGAAATTTACAGATACATAACATAGGGAAGGGACAAGGAATTTCTATTCCTTCCTATCCTCAGCAGCAATAGATCATAACCCTAACCCTCTGTTGTGTTGACACTACAGTTTTCTCCCTCACAACCATTGCAAGCAAATTTTACTCAGCTTTAAGTTGGTATTTTGAAGTGAGTTCTTTTGATCATGTTTTAGTTCACTTTTGAAAGATTTGTGCACAGTTTTCTAAATCTAGATGAGCACTGGGTGCTGCTTCATGTAGCACATGTAAATGGCTCCATGAAATTTCAAATAGGACACCACAGTATCCAACCCTCTGAACCACTCATGTAAAATGTAAATGTAAAAATGTAAAAAAAACCACTCACCACAAATGTAAAATCATTTACAGGATGATGTGGAGAATATTGTCCACCAAAACACTATAATTCAGTGAAGAATTAAAATTACCTGACACTTCAAGTTTCAAAGCCAAACAGCATGACTGGAAGTTGAATCCCATGAGAACAGACTATTTAATAAATACTATTGAGCCCACTGAGTCCAGGAGCAGGACCATGTTTGAATCTTGTGCATGCTATGTAATTTAACATGGTCCGGCTTTAGGAAATAAGATCTAACCATGACAATTTTTTGTCAGTGTTAAAAGGTGGGAAACACACACATGGAGATATATATAGAGAGATAGATATGCAGATATAGAAATGTGTATATGTATGTATATATATATCACAGGCTATTCTTCCAAAACCCAAGTGGATGGAGCAACTTCTTTTCTTTTCTGCTCATCTAAAATCTTTGTGATTGATGCATTTTTCCTTTTTCTTGAATTCATTTGGTCTTGTTTTGCCATCTAGCAGAGGAATTTGTGGTGTGGTGAGATTTGCTTTCTTATTCATTTGTTTATTACTGGCCTAGATAAGGTTGGTTGTTCTCATTGTTGTCTTTTGCATCAAACAGGCAAATAGACCTGTCATCTTTAGTAACATCACATGGGGCAAAAAACCCAGGGTGTGGATAAGATTATTCCTCCAACTTATTTCTGTGCCAACATGGGCAAGGGGAGGCCTAGTGGAGAGCACTTTTATTTCTGCACTTTAACAATTTCCAGCAAAAATGATTGCATGCAGGAGTGCTGTTTATAGGAATTGAAAGATGAAAGGGAGTGCAGGACATTGTCCCAGTCCTGAAAAGGTAATAAATTATATTTGAGTACTTCCAAGAAGAATATGCTGTTCAGAAGTAATTCTAATAGTGAAGACTCCACCATCTTCCAGGTGATCTTTTGTAGCAACTCACTATACTCACTGGAGAAGGTTTTTACAATATCTACCCTGAATCTTAATTGCTGCAATTTAGCACATTTCTTTCTGTCCTGTCCATCACTGTGATTGAGAACAGGTGATTTCCTTATTCTTTAGAAACAGCCTTTCATGCATTTGAAAGCTATTATCATGCACAATCTCAGTTGTCTCCTTTCTAGCCTAATTCTTTCAAGCTTTATTGAAGCCCCTGTTCCCTAAACTCTGGTCATGTCACTCTCCACACATTTTTCTCAATAGTCTTGTGTCTTCCTGGGGTGTAATGTCCAAATTTGTACCTGTATTCCTGCTGGGAGTTTGTTATGCTGGGCTGAAGGGGAGAATTTCTCGCATCCTTGCAGGCTCTGCTTGTGTTTGTGCACTCCAATATGCTGTGAGCAGATGTCGACTCACGGTGTCACCCTGAACCACGTTCAGGCACGGAGGCTCACACTAAAACCAGGCAACTAAAGGGAAAAGAACTGCCAAGCATTTCACTTACCTATTAGAGAAATATGATAAAGACTTACTGGAGATTAATCGGCTGAAAAGATACATGGGAAAGGAAGTTCCTGTTTGCCACAAGAGATCAGTGAAAAACATTTACTGATTTCAGAGTGCTTGAGTCATCCCCTTCACCAACAACTGGAAATCTGATCATCTTTTTTGTCAGGAGAGAAATATGCATTGCAGATTAATGGCTGGGTTTTCTCACTCCTTATTTTTATAGTCATCTAGGTCAGAAGGCTTCCTAATGAGGTTTATGTGTCTGTGGCTAAAGACTGATGAAAAAACCTGTTGATTTCAGTGCTGTGACCAAAACCCTCAGTGGTACAGTAGTTGTCCTTTTCAAACAAAGAGATTAAATTAGGGAGTCTAAATAAATTAACAAAAACATAACTGTTGTTTACCACCTGGGTCTGTACTGAGTAATGATACAGGAATTCCCTGCTGCTAGTCACATTTACAACATTTACATTGCAAACTGTACTGGAAAGGAATAAGCAAACTTTTTCAAATGCATGATTACAATTTTCTTTCTGGAAAACTAATCTTCTGAATCTGTGTATTTCTGAGCTTCTTTAGTAGAAGGAAGACTTTACTGTATTGCTTGCACATTATAAATCTCCTTTGATAAAAAAAATGAAATAAATGCAAACAAAGAGAGATATATTTTATAGACAAAAAAACTTTTCATATATTTTGTTATATAATTGAAGCCCATCTTGACTAGAAAAAGTTACTTTAGAAGTTTTTAAGGTTGTAAGCTCTTTCCCACTGTGCAATTCAATAGCTCATTACCAGTTAAATATCATTATATTATGCTGTATATAGATCCAGTGTTCTGGAAGAATTCCATAAGAAGCAAATGTACTTGTGGGATATCCTCTATGGCTAATAGATATTTATTTTAATGGCATAGACATTGCTTTAAATCTCTTTCTGCATTAATGATAAATTGATCATTAGTGCAAAGTAGGTGAGAATTTAAAAAGTCTTCTAATAATTTATATCTCATATTGATTTTGCTGGAATGTTTCAACAATAAGGCAAAGCCCAGGCCTTTGACTTGGGTAAATTCCATTCAGGTCAGTGGGGTGTTTGCTGAAACAACCTGTCCTTCAACCCTCATTTTGTGGGTTTTGACCACAGCGTGTGTTTTGGAGCTCAAAAGCAGATGGCAACACGAGCATTGCTCTTGCATTGCTTCAGTTCATAAACCTTTGGGTGACTGAAATTTTGGTGTAGATTTTTGCTCTTAGCCAAAGGATTGTTGCTCGTTGTCCCGTACAATGCAAATGCATCAAGAGTAGATTTATTGAGAGAAGTGCCATGATTTGGAGTTATAAGAGTGAACTAATCTTAGGTTTAGAGGTCTCTCTGAAAAGAAAGTATTTGAAAGAAAATTTCTTCAATTCCAACTGAAAAATAGCGAAAAAGAAAAGGCATTTAACTTTTTTTAAACTAAGACCACAGAAATTATGAAAAGGAGTATCATTTTAAAAATGAAGCCACTTTTTACAATGCAATTCTTTAATTTTCATACTGTTCCCTTTATTTTTTACTACAAATAATTTGAAAGCATTTCACATTACCAAATTTTTCACTGTAAGTTTCTTCTTGGTTCCACTCCTTTTGCTGCTTTATAAAGTGCTTTGATATATCTGGATGAGAAGGGCTAAGTACTAAGCTTTTTTTAAACAAAGCAGCCACAGATCAGTAGCATATACTGTACAACTCCTCTAACAAACCAGAAGTTCTGTGAGAGGCAAGGATATGGAAAAAAATATGATAATTCATATTATGTGATTGTCTTCTTCCAGTGCATGGCATAATTCTGATTGAAATTACTGGCAGTACTTTGTGTGCATCAAAGGAAAAACAGCTCCAGGAACTGACATCCTGTGAAATGTGGAAGAGCTATTATAGGCTGGTGGTTCAATACAGTGGTTTCTGAAACCTTCCTGACAAAACCCATAAGCTTTTTCTGGGCAGTAATGCTCAACTCTGTGACCAAAGATGGTCAGCAGACCACCCATGTTTTCTATTCAAATTTATGATAGCTTTAGCATTTGCAAAGATTCAAAGAGCAGGTTTCAGACCATAATCCTTTTTAGGGCCCCATTCTTCTCATTTTACTTGTTAGAAACAAAATTAGATCCAAGGGTGTTAAAAGAAAGCTGCTAGCTTTCTAAGCCTTTAAAAATATGTATGCATTGCACATTTTTTTTTTTTTCTCTGAGTACATCTTTTATTATGCACTGAAATAAATAGGTAAAATTAGGCAAGTTTTGATAGAGCCATAAAATTGCAGCTGAGAAGTCCTGGATTTTCTTTCCCATTACAACCTGCTTTTAAAGATAAGATAGTTGTGACTCTTCATTTTAATTATATAGCAGGCACTTTGTTTTAGCTAGGAATATTTTAATGTAATTAATTAAAACTAAAACACAGGTATGAATAAAATTATTTTCTGTTTCCAATCTCTTGATATTTGCAGCTATTATTTGCATATATGCTAAGGAGAACAAGCTTGGCCAACAAAGTTTCTTTACAAGTGGTAATGTTTTTTCCCATACAAATCGTTCCTTTAAGCAAAGTTGATCAAATATTTACAGGATTCCCATCTATCTATGTATAAAAATTGAGGTAAGCCCACGCTTCCATAATTATTACAAACAGTGGCATTCATCAGTAAGCGATCTCAAAGTGGTATAAACAGCTTATTGGCTTTAAAGTTGCACTGAATATTCTTGTTAGAGCTTTATAGACAAAAAATTGTAGGTGGAGAAGACTTAATCCTGCAATGTTCCGTTTAATAGTGCTGGAAGATTAAAGCCTTTGGAACCTTTCAGCATTGGTGTGAAGGGTGTAATTCCACCAAGCCTTACATGCCAACACCCTCTGTCTTTGGGATTGGTAATATTGACCCAGCTTGCCAGTTAGCCATTAAATGGCAAATGCTTTGTAGCAATTTGTCCAAGGCTGCACTTTGGAAAACTGTGGCAGAGGCAGGTGTAGAAGTTCCATATTTTCCATATGACCAAAGAGGATTGTGGGATCATGTGTTAGGGGAGGGTGCGGTAGCTCACCTGATAGTCCAGCCATCAGTCATCACAACAGGTAGTTCATATTGCATTGTCACTGGATGAGAGATGTGCCAGTAAAATGCAGATAGCTCTCCCTACATGAATGCTTCCCCAGAAGTCTATTTCCTATATGTGAATCCCCTATATTTGTCCTTAAGAAAAGAACAGATTGTGTATATATCATCAGATTTTCTCTCTCCTTAAGTTAATTACCTTTGGCTTCTGGAGTAGCTTAATTTTTCTTGCCCCGTCAATAGGCCTGCTGAAAGAAGCACAACACAAAGGGTTTTATCTGTGTTATTGATTGGCTAGAAAGTGATGTGTTTGGGACTATTGGAGCTTCTCCAGTGCATATTTATTTACATTGGGGGAAAAAAATAAATCAGTATTACTTGGAAAAAAAATAACTAAAACTTTCATTTAACATTACAAAAGAGAGTATTGCTTAATCCCTGAAGTAGGAAATTGCTTTTCTTCATGATCCATTGCTTTCATACTGTTTCTGGCTGCTGGTGCAGAAGGAAAGAAAAACTGTGTTCTCACTCTGTTTTCACCATATCTATTTTTTTATCCTCAAAAAAAAAAAAAAAAAAAAAAAAAAAAAAAAAAAAAAAAAAGAGAAAATTTTGGCTGCTAATTTGTTGTTGAAGTAAATACAGGGAGGGGAGAGCCTGGGTATGAAAAGATGTTTTTGTCTCGAATGGGCATTTGCAAATATGGAAGCAGAGTAAAACTTTATGTGGAAATCTGAAAAGAGGAGATTAAGGATTTGAAGAAGTATATCAAAGCTGAAGTATATGAGCTATTGCTACTCTTTGAGATGCTGTTATGGTTTTATACCTAAATTCAGCAGCATGCTCCCAGAAGATGAATGTTGCTAAGGAATGTTTTTTCCTTGTGTTCTGATCTTGTACATATACAAAGAAAATGGCAATTAGAAGCAAAAGGCATAGCTGGCTGAAAATGATTGTATTTTATTTCACCTTGCTTAGGACTCACTCTTTTTTGTTAAAAGCACCTATTGTTGTATTGCTTCTAATATGCACTATAAAAATATAGTGTGTCACAGCTTGGTGCTGGAAAACACAAATGGGCTGTAACTAAGGAATGATTATTTAGCTTTGCAAGTTACAGTACCTAATTAATGATTCCCTGACATTGTTGGGACAGGTCACAGAATGGAATTTAGAGTCATCGTAAGTTACTAGCAGTAGTTTTAATTTTTTTCCTAGGAACACCAGTAGAAGTTGTATTTTCTCTCTTTTCCTATCAGTGGTGTCCCTTGTTTCCTTTTTTTAATCTGATTGCTTTCTTGGTTTTTTTAAACCATTTAGTCTTGCAAACCATAATCAGAGGTTATACCAGTAAAATAGCAGTCTGAATATAATTGTGATGGCAAGTTTTTCAGACTGGTATCTCACAGAAGAGGCATGTGTACACTTCATTTTGAGTTTCACCTTGTGCTAGCTATATGAGGAAAGTAGCAAGACCACACCATATGCCAAATAAAAGCTTCATTAGAAAGGCATTAGTAGATTAATCCAACTTACTCTGTGGTTTATTTTATTTAGAATGTAATAAGGTAAGTTCATTAGTTTGCAGACTTAATGTTTTCTACTGTACCTCAAAGCAACCAGTAACAATTCCATTGAGATTCCCCAGATCTCGCTAACACCTGTCAAGATAAACACATGGCTCTCTGGGGGAATCACCTTGGCAACATAACTGAGGGAATCTAGAAAAAAAGTAAGTCTTTCACATACAAAAGAGTGTTACACAGTCTCAACTTGATTAATGATTTTTCACATGCCTCTGAGGTCATATATCTCTTTAAAGTAGAAAAAAAAAAGTCAAATCAATCTCTGAAGAACAAATATTTTGGAATGTACGATACTGCATCTGAAATGTATTTTAAAGAACTTGAAGGATGTAGAATAATTGTGCAATTTGAATTGAGCCTCAGAAAGGCTGCCTGAGACCAGCAATTCAGTCTCTATCCCCCTAGGGCTAATATATTAGATTACAAGGATTATTGTAGTGGCAGTATTTGTGCCACTACATTTAAGATTATGTCAGCATTTTCATTTTAAACCTGTATGTTCAGAGGTTCATAACTCAGCTATAGGAAATTTGCTTGGCATTACAAATGTGTTCTGCACAACGGTGACACTTTTTCTGGGGAAAAGAAAAAGAAGAAAGAAAGAGGCTTAAAGCTAAATAAGTATTTGGACATTTTCAACTTATGACTTCCAAAAGTTAATGACATCTTCTTGCAACTCTGCTTTTTAAATTCAGTTCGTTTTACAGCTGACTTGTAACACTACTGCTGTCTGGAGTCTGAAGCAATGCATTGCACTGGACAAAGAGTAGATGGCTGCATCTTATCCTTTTCTTTGCCAAGAAGCAGGACTAATGTGTTCGAGGAAGGCAGGAGGTGGAACTTCACTGTACATCCTCTTCTCCATCCAAGCCAGAAAAGTGAGGGGTGTTGTGTGATGTTCATGAATCATAATGAGTGATATCTTAGAAATCTTGTCAGGAAACGCTGCTTTAAAATGCAATCCTGACTTTAGGTGGTCTACAAATGCCTTTTAAGGCTCTCTTGGCTACCAGTGGGCTTCCTACCCCAAAAAAAAAAAACAAAAACAAAGGCAATCAGCTTTGCCTTGCAACGTCTTTAAACTCAATTTCCCCATTTTTGTGGCTGTTGCACTGAGTCTATTGCAATCTTTTCTTGACATGGCATTTAATATCTCAGTTATTGTGCATGGTAAACAATATTAAGGGCTGCAAACAACTCTGTAATGCACACACTTTTCCTATTTCTGGAGGCCTTTATCAACAAACAGGTTTTGCATATGCGTCGTATTCTTGTACTGGATACAAAAGAGCAGAATACTGGGTTCTGTTATTGGCATTTGTCATCAAACTTCTTGATGACTAATTTACAAGCTATTTTTGTGGTGGCTTGCTTTTTGTCCCTAGCTGGAGTATTATTTGCTGAGGACTTCAAATCAGTACTGTTCAAGCTGTACCAGGGATCTCTCTTTTCTGTGCCAATGCAGTGCAAATTCCTGCAGCAGCACTGGGAGAAGTCAGAGAGACTTTTGCAGGTTCTGCAGCAGCAGCCTAATTGCCCATAGAATTAACCACTTGTGTGGTAGCCCAGAGAGAACATGGCTAGAGACTGTTTGCTACAGGACTACAAATCTCCTAAATGCTTTAATGTACATACAGGTGGACTTGCCCTTATTTCCCATGGCTTTAGGTTGGAGTCAAAGGGGGAAGCTACACAAAGTGTTAGAAATATTTTGCCAGGTTAAAGTAAAAAAAGAGAAAAAAAAGAAAATATGACATTAAGCGGCATCACTGTGCTGGGAGCCAGCAAAAGCCAGCCCCCAGTGGATTCTGAGCCATCCTCCTCAAGCCAGCTCAAACCAGGGCTAATCCAAGTAAGGATCAACAAACTTGGCCAAAGTGTCCCCATGACTTATGTACCAACCAGGGCTATTTCAGATGAAGAGGGACCTTCTCCTCAAAGTCAAAATTTCCCAGTGCAAACTGTTCTTCACAAACCCCTTCTGTTCTAAATTGAAAAGATCTGGCTTATGTGCATGTCTTCAATGAAATGAAACTGAAAATCAGCTTGATTTTGACAGCAAGGAATAGAGAGAAAGGGATTACTTTATACACACAGAGTCAGAAAACATTTTTATGAAGATTTAAGCCAATCTGGATGGACAGAAAGACTTATTAACTGTACCAGGATTTGTTTTGAACTATGCATAGAGAGAGAATAGCTACACTACAGAGAAAGTAGCCTAAGTATTTCCTTTGTAAGCTTCCCTTTCTCACATGATTACCAAAATTTTGAATTTCTCTGCATTTTATGGCTGTACAAATACTCCATTCATTCCCCTGGGAACCTTCTAAGTCTTCAAGTAGTTCATATGGTAAAGTTTATTGGTATAAAGTAAACAGTGTCTGTCCTAGGTCACATAGGACACAGACTGGCCATGAATGACAGGCCTTGGTTCAGTATCTTGCAGTTAACTGGCTTTTGAAAGGAACATTCTCTGCTGTTTAAAAGAGGAAAATTACTACCTCCACTGTTACCACACATCAGTAAAACTACTGGGAAATACAGTGTCATTAAATTCAGCGATGTTTACAGTGGAAAGAGGAAACATTAGCTTGACTGTTTTCTTCTGTAAGCCTCTGTTTGTGGGCTGGATAAACATGAATTCGGGTCTTTTTAATTGTAATCACAGAATGTCCATGTGTTTTCAAATTAAGGGAGAGTCCAAGCCTAGTAGTGGGGAAAACCTGTAACGTAAAACATTGGTAGTGTGTTAAAACTCTCCATAGTTAATTACATTGTAATGCTGTAATACAAATACAGATTTGTAGAGGTGGTTTGGGTTGGGTTTTTTTGGTTTGGTTTGGTTTGGTTTTGGTTTTTTAATTTTTTTATTATTATTATTTTTTTGTTGAACAGCAGTTGAGCTTCAGGAGTTTCAGAGTGGATATTACGACACTAAGTGCAGGATTAACTAGAGGTGGCCAGAGAAGCCTGGTTGCATAAGGTGGCACTTAAGGAAAAGGAGCCCTGAATTTAACTGACATATTCTGCTGGCCTCAGGCATGGTCTGCACTTCAGTTTTGCTGGTGTTGCTGAAGTTGTCCATCTTAGCTGATCTATCTGTACTGTTGCAGAAAGATATGTACATACCAGCAAGAAGTATCTAATTTTATTTGAGGAAGTAATGGAAACTACACTCATGGGAGTATTTTTTTTGCTTGTATAAATTTTCTTTAGGAGCATTTGGTGTTTAGCATAGATAGCATAATGACACTAGAACAAATCAGAGAAATTGTATTCTCACAATAAGTATATTCTTGCTCAAAAAATTCAGGAGCCTAGTGCTATTAACAGAGTTCATTTGGTGGAAATACCTCGATTAAAAGTCACCTTTACTACCAATGTGACCTGCACAGGATAAGTGCTAAATGGGACAAACTTCACTGAGCTGAATCTTGAGATACTAAAAACTACCTTGTGAACACTAGAGTTCATTTTCACATTTTATTTATTATGCTTGCAGTTGAACATTTATTTGTTTATACAAACTCTTGTTTATTGCCTTCTTTTGTACCACCTCTTCATTCTTTGAACCTTCACAGAGTGATGCCAGCATGTTGACTGTGTTGGAAGTACATTTCTGTCCTTGGGGATCAAAACCACGTAATTTCAAATTCATTTAGTCCTCAGCTAACAAAAACTCGTACTCTTATGTCAGCAGGGGGTAAAAAAGGCAAGCATTTTAAATAAGAGATGCTGCTTACCTTCAGTTTTCATTGTGATTACTTGCAGAAGCTTTTAACTTACTTGTCATTAAAAAACCTAACTCCAACTCCCAAAACATCCAATTAAACTTTTTAAATAGAATCACAGAATCGTGGGGCCATTTAGGTTGGAAGGGACCTCTAAGATCACCATTAACCTAGCACTGTCGAGGCCACTGAATCATGTCCTTAAATGCCACACAGAAACCTGGAATGGTTTGGATTGAAAGGGATCTTAAATATGATCTCATTCCAACTCCCCTACCATGGACAGGGACACCTTCCCACTAGACAGAGCTCCATCCAGCCTGGCCTTGAACATTTCCAGGAACGGGGCATCCACAGCTTCTCTGGGCAAACTGTTCCAGTGTCTCATCACCCTCACAGTAAAGAATTTCTTTCCAATATCTAATCTGAATCTCTACAGGTCTTTTTAAATACTTCCAGCAATGATTAATTCATCACTGGGCAGCCTGTTCCCCCTGGGCAGCCTGTTCCCATGCTTGACAACACTTGTAGAAATTTTTCCTGATATCCAGTCTAAATTTTCCCTGTCATGACTTGAGGCCATTTCTTCTTGTTCTATCATTCATTACTTGAGTAAAGAGACCGACACTCACCTACAATCTTCCTCAAATCAAAACACACAAAAACTATAAGTGTCTGACTACCAAGATTTGCTTCAAATCAGAAAGAAGTTTTATTAGCTTGCTGAAAACACAAAAAAATTGAGCAAGAGAGGATTTTACTGGAATGTCCCTTTTTTGCCTTCCTGTCTCCATCTTGCTTTCATACACACTTCCTTCTTCACCTTTCTGGTGAAGAATCTTTTAATATTTTCTGCGAAATAATTCACTCCCATTTCTCACCCTTGCACTGCATTAGATCACCTTTCTCTCCTGTGAAACTTGGATAGTCCTCTCTTGCTTGTGGTTCAGAGTGCAGAGCCAGAAAAATGTCAAACGTTGTTAAAATTGGAGTTGCTACACCCAAGGTGCTGATCACATTACCAGATCTAGAAAGAGATGCCTACTTAGAGGCCAGTCCCCCCATTCACACTTTAACAGGGCACTTAAACAAGAGTTAGATGCCTAAATAGTTCTGTGAGGATTTGGCCTTTGTGTACTCAACTCTTGGTTTGGATGCACAGAAGCAAAACAATTCATTAAGTTAATGATCCCTAAATAGTGTTTAATATCACACTGTAGCACCTAAAAATGACCCATTATAATTTATCCGATGGAAAAAAAAAACTTCACTAAGTAGTCTCCAGGCACAAATTGAAACTAGGAACTTTAGTGGCAGTTGTGTATGTGTGCTGCATAAATAGTACATTTTTAATAAAGTAGATCGCTTAAAAAGCCCTTTTATCCTCAGTATAACATTAAATGAAGTACCTTGGAAGGATCTAAACATTTTATTCATTTGTCCTTGTTTTTTAAGCACTTTAGGCCTTCTTGGCACAGTAGATGGCAGATGGAGCAATAATTTAGATTAAGGTACTCAAACTATGAAGATCTTCAACAACACAGAGTCCTTCCACAAAGTCCTTCTGAATCCACACCTAAGTGGATCTTCAACCAAAGCTGAACTAACTGTGCTCGGGCTGGAAGGGATCTGTGGAAAGCCTCTCTCAGCAAGGTTACACCTGTTATAAATGCAATGGCAAAAATCAGATTAATAAAGAAACAATTTATTAGAAAAACAATCCCAATCACCGACAAAGAGAGAAACCACAAATAGGACGGGCAGTGCAGTGCTGGGTGGACAGGGGTCCACACCCTAAGGTACAGATTTCCCAAATCCACAGGGAGCGGATTGCAGCCCGGGGTTTTATAGGGTTTTTCGTACCCTGAGGCAAAACAGGTGTGGGGCATAGTCCAGCAAATAGTCCAAATACATCTTTGGATGGGTTTCTCGGATTTGTCGAACTTTGCAAATTGTATTCTGGGAAGGTTCTTTTCACATGCGGATCGGGCCCGCCGGTCCACGATTACATCGATGTGTAGTCTCCGGCGAGGAATTCCTCTTCGTTCGGGGAGGAATTTCTCCATCTGGGTATGATGCCAATTCTTATCTCAGTTGGCCAGTTTCTTTGTCCATCCTGATGGCCCCTGTCCTGCTCTCTGTCTCAGGCTGAGAAGCAGTTGCTGTATGAGCAGCCGCCTGACTAGGGAAGAATTTTTAAAACAGACTATACCTTTTTACATTTTTATATTAACACCAATCTAACATATATTTCTATATTTTTCATCACGAATTTTTACCCCAATGTCACATTTATCACGCACCTAATGGGGAATCCCCCAATGGGGATGGAGCCTTGCTTTCCCTGGTGCTGGCAGGGAAACTCCCACTGTAAGGTAGCACAATGCAGCTCCCCATGGCGGCCTCAAAGCAGCACAGCCGAGTAAAGTCAGTCTAGACAGGCCTTGCCAACTGAAATTTTATCTGTACAACTGCCTTGCCAACTGTATCGTTACACGGTTGGCAATACGGGCTTCCTATTTCAGAATAGGAGTGATAACAATTTTGAGTTCCTCGTCTGTAGGATGTCTAGAATCATTAAGAACAGTCAAGTTAACTACTGCCTGTTTCTAAAACGGCAGCAACATGTGAACGAACAGTTTAATGAAAAACTGGTCCCAGTGACTGAAATATTTTGTTTCTTGAGTCAGACTGATAGAAAACCTAGTGGTATTTATGGATGAAATTTCTAGCACGCATTACTTGCATGAACAGGAAACATATATGAGGAGGGTTAATTTTATGAGAGCTGTCGAATCCAGGCTGACGTTCCTTTAAGGTTTCATACCTTTTTCTCTCCTTCTTTCCCTAACTCCGAAACTTAGAGACTTTATTGTCCTTTATTTTTTTCGGAGGTGACAGTACATGACAGTTGAAAGCTGATATAGTTTGGAAAATTGGTGTTTCTTCTTTCACACCTTTTGGAGACAGGTTGGAAAAGTCACTGATTTCCTCCTGAGCTGCCATTCCCTCTGGCGAGCTGAGGGTGTTCCAGGGCGGGTGCGGGCTTCCTTCGGGATTCGTGTCAGCCCTTCCACGGAGTGCAGACAGGGCTCGGGCACCGGGACTGCTGCTTTCCTCGCTCCCTTAAAGCTTTGTTAAAATTTCCCTCGGCGTCGTGGCAAAACTTGCTGGGCGTGGCGAGGCTGCGATGCGGCGCGTCCAGGTGTGCAGGGGTGTGTCCAGCACCGCCCCCGGGGCGGGGCAGGGCAGGGCAGGAGCTGTCCCTGGCTCTGGTTCTGGCTCTCCGCTGCTCTGGGGATTCGGGGCTCTGTGGTCTCTGTGCGCGGCCCCGGCACGACCCCGCGCCCGAGGGCGTTTCTTTCTCCGGGGGGGCGAAATGCCTTTCTCGTTCCTCAGCCTACGCAGCTGAGCAAAGGTTGTGACTTCCCTTCGCACCCGCGGGAATTAGCGCCTCGGCGAATTGCAGCGGTTTTCATTTAAATTAACGCGAAATGTATCTTAAAAAAAAAAAGAAAAAAAAAATTTCTCACGCCCACCGCTCGCCCTCTCGCTTTTCACGCATCCGCACCCCGCGCCCATGATCTCATGCTGCTGAAGGCATGGCACAAGATCTACGGCAGGCTGGCAGCGGGGGAGGGAGGCAGGGAGAGGCAGAGGAGGGCCGGGAGTGTGCGGCTCGCACACCCTGCTGTGCCCAGGTGCGGTACTGCAGGGGCTGCAGGACCCGCCGCGGGGTGATGGGTTGGCCCTTAGCACAGCGAGCCTTGCCTTGGAAACGTGACATCGCCTCCCATGGCGCCCCCGGCTCTGTGTGCGTGTCTCTGCGGGGTGCCCGGTGGTGTAGGGGAGCCCCCCGCCCCGCTTTGGGGGTAGAGCCAGCCCCGCACCCGGGTGGGGATGCGGGAGCTGCCGGCGCCGCCCTGCAGCTGCGGGGGAACGGGGAGGATCAGCCCAGAAACGATTTTTTTATTTTTTTTATTTATTTTTTTTTTCAGCCCAGTTTGCGGCCGCGGCTGGCGGTGGGCGGCCGAGGTGCGGTACTTGAGTAGAGCCGGAGAAAATCCCGGTAACTCTTTGTTCGGCGCCGTGTGTGTAATTACCGGATAATCACAGCCGGGGTGACCCAGGGAAACATCGCATGGGCCAAGTTTAAGGAAATTAAAAGACCCCGAAATCGTTCTTTTTAAGACGAAAAGTGTGGTTTTTTAGACAGTGGTACCTCTGAACTGTCGGAGGAGGGGAAGTGCTCCTGCCGTGCTGCTGACTCCGCGGCGCGGGTGGGGAGGAGAGGCGTGGGAGAGAGAGAGAGAGTGAGTGTGTGTGTGTGAGAGTGTATGTGAGTGAGTGTGTGTGTGTGTGTGTGTGTGTGTCCCTCCTCACCGCCCGAGCCGCGTTCTGGCACTGCGCGCCTCCCGAAAGGATGAGGAGAGGGAGCGCGACTGTGTGGGAGCTGAACTCAGCCTCCCTCTTTAACATAGGCTCGTCCTCTGCATTGCATCCAAGCCTCAGCGATTTGCTGTTCGGAGACTGCAGATTTGCATAGCCCTGGCTCCTCGCAAGCATGCTTATTTTTATTTTTTATTTTTTTATTTTTTTTTTTCCCAGCTTCTTTCATAAGGGTGCACTATTCTCCCTGAAAACATCCTCGGGTATTACTGTCAGTGGCCAGAGCAGTGAGATTGCCGGAGCAGCCTGATTATTGTCTGGCGGCGTGTGCGAGTGTGTGTTGGCGAGTGTGAGTGTGTGAGTGTGTGTGCGCGCCGGGAGAGAGCTCAGCTCGCTCGGTGAGGGCTCACCAGTTTGGAGATGAATGGAGGGAAGAGCAGCACTTTGATTTTTCTCTGCTTTCCCAGCGCTGGCTGATGGAGTGGCATCCCCTCTTCTCTTTCTTAGCAGAAATGTGGCACGATTGGCTGCACTGTGGATTACTGAGGATGGGGGAATGCTTGGCGTTCTCGTAGCCCTTGCAACTGTGGAGTATTGTTAATGAGCGCCGGCCCCGGGAAAGCCGAAACTAACCATTGTTTGGGCGCGGGGCTTTTCCCCCACTTCCACCTCTTTGCGAAGGCTCTGAACTGCCTGGATTCTCTCTGACTATGTCTCGGATTGTTTTGGGTAGAAGAAGACCCGGAGAAAAGGATCCTCGCAGGCTTTCCCAAAGGGAAGAGATGGCTCGCCTGGTGCCGTGAGCCGCAGCCAGCGCCGTGTGCGGGCGTGCGAGCGCCTCTGCCCAAAGTTTGCCTCCCTCGCTGTGGCCGCCGCTCCTCCCGAGGACGCCACGGGCCGGCTGGGCGCGCACCGGAGGATGGGGGGGCTCCTGAGGGGCAGCCCGGAGCCGGGACCCGCCAGCAGCGGCAGCAGCAGCGCCGGCGGCCGCTTGGCCCTGCTCTGGATAGTCCCGCTCACTCTCAGCGGCCTCCTTGGGGTGGCGTGGGGCGCCTCCAGTTTGGGCGCTCACCACATTCACCATTTCCACGGCAGCAGCAAACATCATTCAGTGCCTATCGCTATCTACAGGTCACCGGCTTCCTTGCGAGGCGGACACGGTGGGTTCGGGCGCCGCTCGGTCCCTGCGCGGTCGGGGGCAGAGCTCAGGCGGGACCCCGCGGGCCGGGGCTGCGGCGGCCTCGGGGGGAGGACGAGGAGAAGGAAGGGCCGGGCCCGCAGGGAGCCCCGTCGGGCGGGGTCCGGGCCCGTCCCGCCGCTCCCGGTGGGGCGGGGGGCTCGGGCGGTCCCGGCCGGGCGGGGGATGCTGCCGGGCATCCATCCCCTGGGGCTGGCAGCGTGCCCGTGCCCTGAGCCCCGCGGGGTCGCTGAGGGTCCGCGGGCGCGGGGCAGGCGCCGGAGAGGAGCTTCTCCCGCAGCCCGGCGCTCCCTGCCCCGCCGCAGAGGGAGCCGCCGCCTGAAAGCCCAGCCCGGAGGCGCCCGGAGCTGCGGCCCCCGGCCCGGAGTGCCCCGCCTCGTTTGACCCCCCCGCCCCGTCCCCTCCCTGCCCCGGAGCGGGGACACAGCCCGGGACCAGCCGCCCGCACGGCGGAGGCAGCGCAGGGTGCCTGGGGACCCCGGCGAGGGGCGGGGAGGGAACCGGGGCGCTGCTTAAACCGCTGGTGATGATGGTGCCGCTTCCAGTTCATTACCTTGGTCGAAAGTCGATGAACTAAAGCAAAGGTCAGCTCATTATGCCGGGGATCGGAGGAGCGGTGAGCGCTGAGACACCGAGGGAGGGAGACACTGTAGCGGGCAGCAAAGGGACAGGCGTGACATCCTTTCTAGGTGCATAATGCATTTTGCTTAAGAACGGCAGTGCTCCGGTAGTTAGTTTCTCAAGTGACAGGAAGCTGCTTCAGTGCCTTTTGGAGAGCCCCGTGCAGTTCTCTTTCTTTTTTTTCACTCAGACTTGCGAGAACCTGCACATCAATACCTGCAGAATAGGTGTGCATAACTGTGTTCGGGTGTACCAAAAGCTGTCACAGAAAGCGAAACAGCAGACTGTGTTTTAAGGATTTAAAGCTTCCCTTTGTCTCCGAGGGAGGAAGAGAAGATAAAGAAACCCCCTAGTTGGTTTCTGATTAGATTATACAGCTTCATTCTTCTTCATTTTCTCGTCTTGCCTTGCTTCATTTGCTCGACCATGCGATGTCATTTACAGGCTTTGGAAAGTAAAAACCAGATCTTGTACTTAACCTTTACTTCTCTGTGCAAGATGACCTAGTTGCAGGCACGAGGTAGTTAGGAATTATTGGATTTTTCCCAGTGATTAACAATGCTGGTATTGGTGGAAACTGTAACATCGTTTACCTGAAAATTCCCGCTGTGTGCTAAGTGCCCCTTGTGATACATAACTGCTAGAATAGATGAAGTGCACAGAAATACCTCTTCTTAAGCGTTTTGTTATTTTTGAAAAACTTATATGGCTGGTGTAATTAGAAACAAAACAACTGAGAAATTCAGGCCACCACTCTTCTCTGTAGTGCACTTGAGGCAGTGCAAGATTGAGAATGCTGCATGTTCTGTAATGTGTGTGCTACAGGGGAGAGCTAAAGATGTATGTGTGTGCACACACATATATATATATATGTATATGCTTATTATCCTCTCAATTTCTGCCCATATGGGCATATCATGTAGGGGCTTGCTATTCATTTGAGGGAAGGCTAAAAAGATGAGAGGGAAAGAAACATGATTATAGAGGTACCAGCTACAATTCCTTAGAAAGTATTTTAAAATCACACCTTTCGCCAGTTTCTGAAAACATTACCTTGGACCCAGTCAAAGGGGGATGTGTAGAAAAGCAGGTTTCTCAGAAGAAATAAGTCTTGTTAAAGAAAATGAAATACAAAGAGGTGGAGCTGCTACTTAAGGACTTCATAGGGAAGCCCAGGAGCCTCTCCAGAAGTTAAGAACTGATTTTATGAAAAGAGGGATGTTCTCTGTCATAAGGTGGCATTTCAGAATGTTTACTTGATAGCTCCAAGTGTCTTTGCTTTCCTGTGTTCTTAAGAAATTCTGCTATCTGACAGCATTTTAAAACATTTAATTCTTTTCATTATTAATTCTTCAGAGAGATGTTCCCATTTGCTTCTGTACGCCTGACAGAAACATTTCTGTCTGAGGCTGAGCAGTGTTGGACACAGTTCCTGTGGAGCCCAACACTGCATCTCTAAGCATCCTTCAGAGAGAACTGGGTGAGGGAGAAGGGAGTGTGTGTGTGTGTGCTTGCTCCTTATATCCTCTTATCCAGCCTTCCTAGCCCCTGCTGATGTAGCCAGGTAGAAATTTGCTTCTGAGGCTTGTATCCTTCAGCCTTAGCTCCATTCAGTTTTGCAGGTATTTTGTGCTAGTCTTATATGACTGTAAATAAAAAATTGCAGTTTTTATGGTGACGTCATAGCAGCTTTTTTTGTTACTTTGTCAGCTTTTTGTAGCATCTTACCTGCTAAAAGTGGAAAATAGCTTTTAGGGCAGGTCAATTAGTCGATCCCAAATGGAAGCATTGCTCTCTAATATCGTGAATTAGAAGTGTGAAAGGAAGGAGCTTTGTTCAGACACTCAATAAATGTCACCACAGCCCTCAGACATTCACACCCTTCCCCTTTACCCCTGACATTGGCTAGCCCTGACACCCCCACCCTCTTGGGTTTGATTTTTTTAATCTTTCAGTTTTCCTTGAGCCAACACAATTTCAGCTAGTAGTATAAGCAAAGCCAAAAGCCCAGCATGGCTGGATTTCTTCCACTTCTTTAAAAAAAACCAAAGCAAGATCCTGCTGCTAATATTCTCATCAGGTAATTTTGCTGGGATTTTGCTTGGTAGTGTGATCTCATGTGGACAGTATTGTGCCTCACAGAGACATAAACAGAATCCCAACCAAGCAATTAGCTCACCATATTACACAAAAAGTAGTTCAGCACACAGTCTTTTAATACACTAGAAGTCAAAATTAAACATCTTTCAAGCCTGACCAAATGACTGTTCAGTTTTGCTTTCTGACTCTTATTAAACTCATGTGAAAGATGGGTGAAAGATTTGAAAGCTTAACCACAGGAAGGAATAAGAAAATGATTCTGTGGATCATGGTATTAACAATGTAAGGAGAAGTACTGAGAAGTCAAAGACTAATGTTCATAAATGTAAATCATACACTGCTCATCCCTCACCAGTGGTCTCTTGTAGCATGTGGTTTATTTGATGATTTATGTCCTTCTTGATCCATTCAAGAAGGTGGCTATTGCTTTTGTTATAGCTCTATCTACCATGGTTTGGTTTTGTTTGTTTGTTTGTTTTTTTTAAAGTAGATAGAACAGTTCATGCTCTAGATTACAAAAGCAGGGCTGTTCCATGGCAAAGCCCATAAAAATGAGAGGGGTTGCAACTTCCTTGGTAACTTTAAGAAAGGCTGTTTCTTTAAGAATCCAGGGACATGATAGATCATGTGTGAAGGGAAAATTGCATCTTGAATATGTTAAAAGTGTAGCCATATGGATGGCTGTCATCATCCTCATTCACTCCTGCCTTCCTGCAAACACTTCTTTGTCTACTCTTTTATGGCTCCCAATTCAGTTTACCAAATGACAAGAAATGTGTCCACTTCTGATTGCTTCTTCTTTCTGTGCTCTCAGGATCTTGTTGAGGCTAAATGCAAACTGATTCTGTTTGTGGTTTTTGTTTGTTTGTTTGTTTTAATTTGTGGGAATAGGAGCCAGGAGGTGAACAATGAAATCTGCATGTCAGTATGTGCATGTGCTTGGAAAGAAAAGGCAAAAATGAGGAAGGAATAGGGCCCACATGGTCACAGGCAGAACAGAAGGAGCTGAGTTCTGTGTGTAGCAGGGGTTGTGCACTTAAAGGCCTGACTTAACTCCGTGCCAGAAGAGTTTTGACTCAATGAGGCTTAGGACCAACATGTGGGCCAGTGGCTTAGGAGAAGCAGAGACAGTCTGAAGTAAACAGAATGAGGTTCTGGCAGCAGATCTTAAGAAAGTGGCAGTTTGGGTTGGTGCTAGGGACCTTTGTGGTGGAACAACAGAGAGGTTTAGGAGGTTGAGCTTCAGCAGCCAAGTTCCTGAGCAGGAAGAATGGGTTTGTGCAAAATGGGAGTTTTGAGGAGTAAAAGTTGGCACGTTTTGGAGCTGAGAGCTGAGGATGGTGTGTTACCACAGCACATCCACTCCTCCAGTGCTTTCCATCCAGAGCATGATGTGGCAGCAGGGACACACATACTGATCTCCCACTCCTGAGCTAGACCAGCTTCTTCCAGGCTCTGCTTCACTATTGTTGGCAGAGCTCATGCACTGGATTCACCCAAATGATGTCCCTTTGGAGAGACTCGTGCAGCAGAGTCACCAGCTCACTGCTACTGGAGTACAAAGCAGCCTGGTCAGGCAGCCCTTGTGCAGGGAAGATGTCTGTTGAGCTCCACAGGAGTTTTCACCAAATAAGAACTGCAGGGCTAGAATTGCAGTGGGGCAGTGAAATAATTTATACCACCATCGTGAAATATATGATCCAGACAACTTTGAAAGATGTCCCTATGATGTGTAGAAAACATTTTATTTTTGTAAGAAAATCCCGACTTATTAGTGTAGATAAAAATAATTTTATGGCCTTTTATTATTTTTTAACATACTGGAATTGTTATTTTGGTATATAAAGATAAAGCAAATGGTTTTATGGATTAGGATAAATGAAATGACATTTTTTGGTTACAATATGCTTATGTTGCAGAAAAGAGTTATATTTTAATTAAAACATCAAATGTAAATGTTTCCAGATGTTCAAGCATTGTTACTCAGTGTGATGTTAGAGGTAGAGGTGAAAAACTCTCATTTTCATCTTATAATGGCCTTTTTTAATGTTATTTCAAACCTGTTTGTATATCACAATCTTTTTAAATGCCTCCTTTTCATTCACAGATTTTCCAGTACATACTGGTTCTCCTGCTCTGAGTACTTCTTACACAAAACATTTAGACATTTCAGGTTTTATGACTGTAAAGCATAGTAGCTTTCTCAATGTCTTTAAATTACATAAATTTTATATCCCTTTCAAAATTTCCAATATGCTCCATCGGTTATTATCCCCATCAGCTGCCAAAGTATTAACATCAGTTGGAATGGAATGAATAACAAAGCAATTTCAGTCAGCATAGTGGTTAATTGGCTGTGCAGTTGGATATGCATATTAGGAAGTGGGGTTTCTATATTATTATTTCTGTCAGTATGGCTTGTCAAGGAGGCACACAGTCTTCAGCAGGACTGGGGACAGTCTGCAGCACTGTAATCAAAAGTGGAATGTTGCCCATGGATTTCTGATAAGCATCTTTATACAAGTCCCACTGCCTTGGTACATGCATAGCTATTGATTGACTGGGGCGCCTTTACAAGAGCTAAATAAATAACAATGCTGTTGTCACTTATCAGCAACACCACTTTTGCCTCAGCCTGTGGTAACCATGTTTTTTAGATTTAAAGCATGTCTATTGTCTTTTAATCAAATACTGTTTGAAATAAGTTATCAGAAGAAATTAATTTAGCATTCAATGCAGTGTACTTCCTGCTGTTTCTAATTTTCAAAGATGGATTTTTTTCTGATAGTGAAAAGTTGACTTGGCTTTAAGGGAAATTTCCTTCTGTCTCTTCATTTTACTCTAAGGGAGAACTCTGTAGCCAAAACTACTGTGCCCAGTGTGATTTAAGCACAACCAATTCTGCTGTTCTAATATTTTCTCCCCTTTCTCACCTGGATGGTCATTACCATGGTAAACCAGGCTTGATTATTGTGATTTCCATGGATCACATAGTTTAGTTCACTGAAGTTTATCTTTTGTCTTTCCTTGGTCAAAGTTTGCAGTAGTTCTTAACCTTTCTGAGTAATCAAGATGACATTGCTGACCTCTTTCTTGTCTTTCCCCAGACTCAGTTAATTTATCTTTCTGTGATTATGTTTGATGTCCTCATGTCTATCGCAGTATCTGTAATGCATTTTTCTAAGCTAACAACTTCCTTTCTAGTTTGTAAATACAGTGTAGGCAGAGCTGATAGATCTTGCTGTGATAATAAGCTGACTTGTGAATGTAGCTGTGATTATGAGGAGAATGGAGTAGTCTAATTTGATGAAAGAAAGTTTATTATAAACACTATTCTATACAATTAAAAGCGACAAACGTAGAGGGGTCATGTACTTTCCATCCTTTGGATATTATTTTCCTTCTGAATAGCTAAATTTGATGTCTGGAAGGGCCTTTCTTGCCTCTTTCTCATGACTTCATATACATTTGGGCACAGGCACCTGCATGCTCTTACATATCGTGGTTGTTCCATGATAATGAGAAAATAGTTCATAGTGGTGAGTTGAGAGTTTCTCTGAGAGTTGAAAACATTAAAAAAACTACTCAGCAACAATAATCATTAACCATAGATGCAACTATTCAAAACAATAGAATTAATTATTCCTTTTCTCCTTAAGTGACTGAAAAAAGGAGCCAGTGAAATAAAATGGGAAAGGAGGAGGGAAGAAAAAGTGCTGCTGGATGTCACTCCATAGGACTGGGATAGGTTGGTAAGGAGGGTGTCTTGCTTAGAAGCAGTCATCATCTCTGACCCATGATTATTGAATCACTGTAAAAAATAATTCTGGATTTCTGACAGCACTGAAATGATCAAATCCACCAAAACAACCCAGATTAAAGGTAAGACTGGCTCACACACTCTAGGTGGCCTAAGAGTCAAAAAGCATTTTTTTTCTGGGGGTTGGATGACAAAGAAAGTATGCAAATACAATAAGTACATGCTATCTAGGATCCTAAATCCCAGAAGGCCAGACAAGGTCGGAGCTGAGGCAGGGTTTACCTGGAGGGGTGAGGAATGTACATAGTTGTTTGTTTGCTTGTTTGTTTATTTTTTCCTCATATTTGAATTGTAAGTGGTACAAGGACAACTTTTCTTTTAAGATCCATAGCTAGGTATATCCCAAAGAGCTTGCTGCTCAAACATGGAGAGGCAGAGGCTCAGCAACAGAACATTTGCTCAGGTCCTTCTGGTGTTCAAGAACCTTAGCAGGGAGTGCCCTTGGACAACTACTCCAAAATGTTAGAAGTGTTAACTCTTTCTTTATTCTCTCTTGTACTGCAGCTGTACATGCAAAGAAATGCCAACAAGCTTCTAAAGCAAGTTGACTGCTTTCTAAATGTGTACTTTTATCCCTGCATATCTGCAACAGAGTTAGGGCTTCTCTAATTTACTTAATTAATTCAGCTCATCTGCATTTGTAAAATAAAGAAGAACAGAGAATGACTAGACACGGAGAAATTTCAAAAAACATGAGAAAGTTTCTTTATGTTGAAGAAAAATCAGATATAGTCTTAATCCATGTTTGCATTGCTGAATCACAGGAGTTGGTTGTGTTTCTCAGTGACAACAGCTCTAGAGCCCTGGGAATTAAGTGGAGAGGAGATGGGGACAAATTGCTATGGGTGTGGCTCCTCTTGACTGAAAAGTGGAGATGAAACGACGTGAAGGAATGGAGTGCTACAAAAGGAACTGTTTTTAATCGTTGGCCCAAGCCTGATTTGATTTTATTGAGGTCAACCCCAAAATTTCCACTTCATGATCTGATTTGTTTTGCCTCTGTCAGATATGATGTGTCTCAAGCACACAGTGCTTCTGTTGTGGTCCCCCTCCCTAAAACAATGCTGCCCAAACTGTGAAAAAAATGTTGCAAATAATAATGCCAACAAGTGTATTTTGAAATTTTTGATGCAGTTAGTGGATCAGTTAACTTTATTTCACATGACAAGAATTATGAGGGACCTTTCAGGGAATATAATGAATTGCCATATTTATGGAAAACATATGAGCATGAATTGAATCATGCCGTTATTTTAGATTTGGATAGTCAGTGCCCACAGAGAGGAGTTTAGAAGTTGTGACAAAACAACAGATGTGAGATTAGACCCTTTGGCTGTATCTAAATGGATGCGTCCTAAAATCCTGGTGTCCCAGTTGGTCAGAACATTCTGTGGCACTCATCCAAGCCCCATCTTTCTGCTCATCCCCTTCTCAGGCTGGTTTGTGTTTGCAGTTTGCCTTGCTGTGGATTTTAAATCTGCCTGGGGCATGCGCCCCAACCCTGGCATTCAGAGCAGCTCTCAAATACTGCTGTTCATTACTCTAAAAAAAAAAATAGAAATTATGTGAATGTCTTCTTCCTAAATAACCTGTTATCTCAAGTGAGGCTAAATAAACATTACTTGGGCAAGTGAAGGTGAGGGTAAAGTCTACAGTTATTTTATTGCTTGAAAGTTTTTCCAAGCAACTTTTTATTTCTTGGAAATACTACTGAATTTGTGGGAGTATGACTGCTCCTGTTATACCTCATCAATTAGAAGACTTTATTTTTCGAGTCCCATGTCTAAGAAACTTGCAACGTTGGGTTGTTAGAAATAGTTGGCTAGAAGGTGTTATGTATGAGAGTCCATAGGCCAAATGATCATTTTGACTGTGCTGACTTCTAATAGGGACAACAAACACTAAGGTTAAGCCAGAACTAATTTTGTAATGATGACTTTTAATTTTTGTAGCATTTTCTCACATTAGCTCTTGAAGCTGCTTTTCACCACTCAGCACAATTTGACAGCTTCAGCTGTTGTCTGACGTGAATATAGTAAAATCCACTGTATGGCATTTAGAGGGAGAACTTGTTGAAGAAAGAATAGTAGCAACATTATTTTGCAGCAACAACATCAAAACCAAACATCTCAAAATGAGATGTTTGCCTTTCTTACTGTGCAAAATATTGCAAAACTGCTGTTAAGCATGCAGATAAGAGGAGTTATTAGTCTAAGAAGAACAGTGGCCTGTAAATGCCTAACCCAGACACTTAAATTTCAGTAGTAGCTGGCAGTGGTTTTGCCAGTTGTATCATTATCTAAATGAAAATGCAGCTCCCACATAAGTGTGCAGAAGCTTAGTTTCAAAGAGCCTGAGGTCAGCAAAGGTAAATAATTAAACCGGGGAAAAAACATGTGATATATTTCTACATATCAATAGTGGCAGCTATTGATGCTGATATAAATCACAAGTGACTCACCTGAAGATTCCTGAGACCCCATCTGTTCATTGTTCTTGTAGGATAACATTTCCATGCCAGGGAACTTACAGACTTGGGAAAGGTGGTTTCAGTGAAATCAGTGTATCCTATATTGGTTTTGCTGGCATTTGAGAATAGGGACGAATGTCAGTGTTTCAGTACAAGGTCACTGCTGGAGATGTGAGAGAGATTTATCCTAAGCTGGTCATAGCACCAGTGGTGTGAGTAAATAAATAGGTAAGGATTTTGAAAAATCCTTATTTTCTTTTGTTTCAAGTCAAGTTTCATTAACTTGAGCTCAGCTGGCTATTTGATAATCACTCTCTTCCTTATTTCCTTCTTTCAAGTGTAATTAATTGAAATAGAAGAAAAAATGGGAAAAAAAGTATGTAATCTAGGAATAAATTTACATGTAGATACAGTGTGTGGTGGTACTTTGTCTTCTGTAGGGGTCAGTCAATTGATAAAGTATAGTTTGGAGAAAAAGGAAGATCAGAGGGAGAAAATGAGCAGTCATTATTGCTAAATGAGACTTAGCGTGAATGAGCTCAGATTTGCTAAAAACCTCTGTTTCTGTCGTGTGGAAAACTAGCACATGTATTAACCCTTGTCCTGCAAATGCACTGGTGTCTCTCCAGTGCTTCTGCCTCTCTTGGCACAGGCTTGTCTGGAATGGTTATTCCTGTTTGAGAGGAGCTGAGACACAGGGAATCAGCTTTGCATTCATCTCCTCTTGAATGACTCAAAGAAATCACACACTGGCCAGATTGGCCACCTGAAACTTCCCTCTGTGTGCCTTGTGCACTTGCCCATGATATAAGAGCTGTATCTGGGGCATGGCCAGAGTGTGTAACACCCTGCTCTCCACTGGCACAGCTCAGAGCAGATCCCATGCTGGCTCAGCCTATGCCAGGCTCCAGTCATCCTGAAGTGAGCAATTCCCACTCAGGGCAGGGCTCTTCCCACTGCTGCGTGCCAAACCAAAACCAGCGCAGCACAGCACAGGTTAAGGATTATTCTGCTCTGCCTTTGCTTGTCCGTGTTAATGAACAGCCCTGTGGTTTGTCCCAGGAATACTCACAGCTTTGCCTACCTGAATGTGAAAAGCATCTTTCCATAAGTCACACAGCAGCCTGGAATGGGAAAAGGAATGAAAGACTCAAGTCCTGTGTTGCTATTTCATTCCATTGAGTTGTGCCAATGCTAAGATCCAGGAGCATTAAAACAGTGTGCTGGCTTACTGACCAAATACCAAATACCACCCTTCCTTTGCTGTGTAGGTCACACTGTGAAATTAACAGAACTGGTGTGAAAAAAAAAATAAAAACAAAAGAGAAAAAGGGCTATGCAAAAACATGGGAGAGGGCAAGAAGAAAAGGAAAATTAGTTGAGCAGACATTATATCTTTGTTTAAGATGAACAGACATATTTTCTCCCTGTGAAAATTTCTGTTTCCCTCACCCCCTTCCCAGTAAGTAACTCCACAGTTATCTGGTTTGATTTTTATAGAGCTACTGTAATTATTTTAGATGTAGAAAAGGCCTAAAATATGGATCTCTGTGTGTGCCAGAACACCAAACTTTGAGCTCTTATGCTATCACAGGTGATCTTTGCCTGTCTTTTGGTATAAGTCAAATCTTTACAAACTCCCCATCATGGCTTGCATTTTTGTGCCCATAAGAGGGGCAGTTCCTTTAAATATTGTCCTCTGCTTGTCTTGTAATTACAGTTGTTCATGGTATCTGATGTCTATTAAGTGAGAAGGGCAGTCATAATGCATTGAGTCAAGATTTGAGCTGGTGGTTTCACCTCATGTCATTTTGTTTTACAGATACTCTTTGCCATTTAAATGTTCCTTCTCCATGTAATCGCTCTGGATATTTGAATGTTGGCATCAGTAGGGAAAGTATTTTCTCTCCATTCCATGAGTGAATGTGAATGAGGTGAGGATTTCATTCAATGAAGACAGCTTTGTTGAAAAGGATTAGTTACTTTCATTTACTGTTAGCATAATTAGCAGTTCATAAGAATGATTTCACAGGCCGTTTCTTTGTGACAATGACCAAGGCAAGGCTTTCTAGATTACGGTGAGAATGTCTGATTTACCATGATACCCACAGATATGAAGAGCCAGCAGTCACAGAGAGGTCAGCAGTAGCTTTCTTGTATAATTTTATTTTTATTTTTTTTTTAATAGTATGTCATGTAGCATGTCTTTTATTTCTTATCTTAGTGGACATTACAGTTTTTAATATTTGTATTTTGGTGGCGTCTAGAAATTTCAGTCAGAGGTTGTTGAGCTCATTGTGCTAAGCAGATGGATTGAATAGAAAAAGACAAGAAAGCTGAGGAAATATTCACTCTTTACTGCTGACAGTACTCTCCAGGGTAGGTTTCAAAATAGCTCAAGAGCTGTGTAAAATTAATAAGCTGTTCCCCGTGTACTGAAATCCTCTTTCATATTACACTGGTGTGAAGGATCTCTGTAGAGGGGAGGGGCTGCAAATAAGATTTGCAAGAGGACAGGGCTGAAGATTGTCCCTAAAAGTCCAGATTTTACTGAATGCACACTAAAGATGTGTACCAAAGTGTCCTGGATGGAACTTGTCCAATACAAATTGTCTGCATTGATGAAGTCTGTTTAGTCCCTCAGAGCAAAGTTTATTGGGCATAAAATTCGAATCAGTGTTCTTTTGTTTCTTTGTCATCTTTATAACTTTCTTCACTTATAGCAGAAAGAGATGAGAAATCAAGGAGCATTACTCTTATCTAATAGAAATGTAATATTAATGAGATATTTTAGTAGATCTTGGAGGTACTAGGTCAATTTGTATTCTCTGATGTAGAAAGATGTTTTCTCAAGCTCTAGATTTGCAGTGTGGTATTAAGTTTTTAATTTTTGAGGCATTTTAAAATGTTATTTTTTTCATACAGTGTAGTTTTGGTACATATATGCAGTAGAAAAAACTAAAAATAAAGGTGTAGTACTGAATCATAATTAGAAAGGAAAAAAAAAGAAGCACTACCTGTCATGGAGAAAACCCTGAAATAATAAATGCCACCATCACATTTTACTGCTATCATAAATAATTATTCAGCACATGTCCATAGGCTCAATTTATTGTATCATATTCACTTAAATGTGTTTATGAAACGATCCTTCTGCACACACATGCATTTTATCAAATTTTAGATTCCTTGATAAATGGCACAGACCTTTTTTTGCTATATGGCACAGTCTGTCATACCTCTAATCCAATTTTGAAATAAAAGTATTCTTAGATCTTCCTCTAATAAGGCTATTCATCTTGCTACAGTTATTCCTCCTTTGCTTATTTTCTTATGGAATGGATTAAGATTTAATAATGATGTATTTCCTAATAAACAGAGCTAGAGGACAGCTTATTCCATTACCTTAGCTATACCCTAGTTACATCTTCACTGAAACCCATTAAATATTCTTGGACAGTACTTAGCAATATATAAAAGCATTCTTGTTTTTGATTTGAGCAGAGACATCAATCCAAATGTTCTGAGTTATATTGCATAATTGTCAAGGAGCTAAATATGCATAATGAAGGTATAGTAGTTAAAATGTATTGGTATATATCTAATATTTATAGATAATCCTTTTAAAGAAGTCAGGATGTATTGCCATGTTCAGCCATTCTATCTTAATTCTAAATCATGGCCTCTGTGTTTTCTTGTGCAGTCAGCCAGTCAAAGACCCTTTAGAACATTTACCTTGCAGCTTTGCAATTTTAATTATCTGATAAAGTGGTAGGGGGAAAAAACAATTAAAATTTCTCAGTTAAGTTCATATCTTACTAATAGTTTTCCAGGAAATGGAATCCAAGATTGTAACAGATTTGAGAGAAGAGGACTCTCCAGTTCCCTGCTTGTTCTTTGCATTTCAGATTTGGGTCTTTAGGTCATGTCACCACTGGCACTCAATTAATGATTCAAATTGTTGTATTTTGGCCAGTAAACTTGTTTTAGGTCTCATTTCACTACACAGAGACTGTGGCAGATTCACTAATGCAGTGACATTATGCACAATAAACTCTCTGATATCATTACTCAGATACTCTGAAAATAAAAAATTAAATACGGGTAAACTTTAACATTGCATGAAGTTTCTGCATCTTGTGTTCACAGTGATTAAATGAGCCACATCCTCACCAGCTCAAGGTGCTGCCAAGCCATGGCTTTCAGGTCTTTTCATCAGGCCTGGCTCTGAGGTGTGTCTGTACCAGGAGATGCAGAGGATGCTGCTGAATGTGGTCAGAAGCACCTAGGTCAGATCCTTTCATGACAGAGACAGTTGGAAGCTGTATTTTGCAATGTTTCATGACCACACCTTCCAGGAAGGCTTCCAGTTAGGTTTGGTATCTACATTGCTTTTTAAAACATTTGTGCTGGTAGACCTGTTGAAGATGCAGGGTGTGGGAGAAGGGATACAGCTGACCTTGCCCCTGATAAGTAACAGCTGTGTTAATTATCCAATGCAGCCTCTCCCCATGAGTCCCAGCTGTATCCAATAAAGGTAAGTGTGATAAAAGGGAGTGGGTTAGCTGATGAAGGGGTTATCATAGAGAGGCATGAAGAAGGAGGATCCTGGGGAGAGAGAATTGCTGTTGTGAGGTCAGTCTGGGTGTGCAGTCAGAGCCTGTTGTTAGAACCTGCAGTCACAGTCTAGCTGGGTAAAAGCCTGCAGTCAGAGTCTGCAAACTAGTCCCTGCAGTCAGAGTTTAGCAGGAAATAACCAGCAGTCAGAGGCTGCAAGGGAAAACTTACAGTAGGAGCTGCTGCAGGCAGAGTCAGTGAATGGTTGGAGTCAGGATGGCTGAGCTGTGAAGAGGAATAAACCAGGACCCTTTTCCTGATGTGATAAACAAAGAATTTGTGTCTTGGCTCATTTCTGCCCTCTAAGAAGAGGGCTGCTGCAACAGTAGGGCTCTTCAAATGTCAGTGAGAGTTATCTAAACAAGGTGTGATTGCACCAGTGGATAAAACTTCCTCTTCTTTGCTACAAACTCCAGAACCAGGAGAACATTACTGGTCTCTCAGTGAGCTACAGCTCTCCTTCCAGCCTGACCAGCATCCCCAGCTGATAGCTGGGGAGGGAAGCTAATGCCTCACAAGATATGGACAGTTCCATTTAATTTAAGAAAGGAGACAAAGGACCTTCACTGTTGCTTGTTTTATGTTCCTGGGAATCTTATATAGCAGTAGAGTCTTTCATGGATACAAATTGTATAGAGTAAACATTATTACCCAGACAGGCAAATGAATTAACCCTGAAGTGAAAGCTACACATACTGAAATATTATCCAGGTATTTTAGCAATTTAAAGGACGTCATTTTATATGCTGGGTATTTCTTAAATGTTCCATTAATTTATGAACTCTTTATATAAATGCTAATTTAATTAAAATGTCTTTGTATTTTAAATATAAATGAAAACAACAGGCTAAAGCCTTGCTGAAAGTTAGCATGGACCTCTACTTATGCATAATTTTTGTTATCTTCTGCAGCACTGTCTTTCTTTTTTTTTCTTTAAATGAACAATATGCACGAACATTTCCTGTCTCTTCTTTTAAAATTTCTTATAACAGAGTATTTTTGACAGGCCACTTTTGCTTTCAGAATTATAATTTCCCCCACAAATGGTTAGTAAGAATAGCAAAACACTGTGTTTTAACTTGGTAGGCATGATGATGATACCAGTTGGCATTTAGCTGTCCCATATACTAATTCATGCATGTGGAATAAAATGATTATACTTAGAATTTTTGGTCTTTTATCCAGTCTCTATCAGAGAAGATGACTTTAAATGAAAAACAGTTAAAACTTTTGTTTTTCTTTTACCAATAATTCTTTACTGAGAGAAGAAAGTAATGCTTCACCTCCTATGTAAATATGTTTTTCTGAAAGTACACCTACATAACGGCCAAATCAGTCATTTTCAGGTGTGGTAAATATGATAAGTTGGGAGCCTTGAAGGAGAGCAGAGTCTGCAGAAGAGGCAGACTATCCATGGAGTTGTGTAGACATACCAGATACCCCAGATTCACCACCAATAATACCATTCCCTTGTTTAGATAATTTTCTGGTTCAGATGTCTTCACCTGTCATCTTTGAAAACTTGTGCTGGATTCAAAATTATGGGCTTTTTGAAGCAGACTAGTCTTCAGTCATGCCTGTTTGTGTATATGGATGTATTTGAGTGTGTGCATTTTCCTTTTGATAAGGATTGTGTCATGATTCAAACCCAGGCACCAAGCAAGGCCCTCACTCACCACCAGTGGTATGGGGGAGAGAATCAGTAGAGTTAAAGTGAAAAAACTTGTTGTTTGAGGTAAAGATGGTTTAATGCATGACACTTGCCTTTAAGTAAGAAAAAAGTAATGCATGCAAGCAAAGCAAACCAAGGACTTTGTCCACCACGGGCAGACAGGTGTTCAGCCATCCCCAGGACAGCAGGGCTCCATCACATGTAATGGATTTGGAGAGACAAATGGCATCCTTCTGAACACCCTCCTCTTCTTCCTTCTTCGCCCAGCTTAATAAGCTGAGTGTGATGCCATATAATATGGAATGTCCTCTTGGACATTTAGCTGTCCCAGCTGTGTCCCCTCCCAGCTCCTTGTGCACCCAACTGCTCACTGGTGGGGTGGGATGAGAAGCAGAAAAGACCTCAACTCTGAGTTAGCCCTGCTCAGAAATAACCAAAACACCCCCGAATTACTATTTCCAGCACAAATCCAAAACACAGCCCAATAGCAAGTACTAGAAAGGAATTTAACTCTATTCCAGCCAAAACTAATACACATTGCAAGCATTAAGACAATAAGACATTATTAAGATAGCTAAGGTGGATTTGCTGTTGAAATGTTTAATGAGCCAGATTCTGATCTCCTGTATCCTGAACAATTAGATGTTATTTACTTGTGTCTTCTCTCAAAAGCTGCCTTTATATAAAGAGCTGTGACTTCAGCTTTCTGTGTGTTCCAGGTAATTGCACAACAGTATTCCCATGGAGTATTTGACCAGGGCGGGAGTGGGGTGTTAGTTTTATTGCCAGTTGTTCTCAGGCTCCCCATTGGTAAATGAAAAATTCTTCTCTGCCTCCTGTAGGGCTAGCAACAATCTTGAGTAAGATATTTCATGATTGAATGGATAAGGAATAATATTCTGTAATTATTATTTAAAAATGGATTTACATGTATTGTTCTTAAGTCAGGCACTTGCAACCGTGTCATCCACTGCTTTAAAATATGGTTAAGCCGAAGGGTCAGCAACAGCATCAGGATATTATTTTTTCAGGGATTTTAATGTCTTGACTGTGCAGGAATCTCTCATTTCCAACTGCAACAAGGTGTGGTTTTTTTTTTTTTGTTTGTTTTTTTGTTTTTTTGTTTTTTGTTTTTTGTTTTAATCCCTCTAACAATAGAATATAGTAAAACATACATCTGTTAAGTCACGTTTGATCTTTCACATTTTAGATATCTCTGGTGGGAATGATGAAGTAGCTATGTTTCTATATCTCATTGATACATGAGCATATTTGAGAAGACAGGCTGAGTTTAGATCCATGTCTCCTATGTCTGAATTGACTAGAGGAAAACCTGAAATTGCAGCATGGGTTCAGAGCAATAGTGACAAATAATTACTGTTTCCAGAAGGGAGACAAAGGTTTATAATTTCACATGTGCTGTTAGTGCATGCACTAGTGTTGCCCTGTGTACTGTTGTAGGAAGGATCTTTTCCCTCCTCTAGCTTGGGAGATTTCTAAGTACCTGTATAACATAAAATTCTTTTTGGCTTTTTTTTTTCTACTTCATGTTCACAATCAAATTCTCTTATAATGGGTGTTTAAGTGTCCATAGAAGACTCATAGCCCTGATATTCATTTAGCAGAAGAAACATGAAAGTATCACCTGTGTACGTTGTTAAAGGCTCGTTTTCATTCGAGGGTCAGAAAAAATGATTTTACCACAGCAGATAGGATAGAAAGTGCTGTTTCCAGGTTCCATAATCAAGACAAATACAACTGCCTGTTGCCATGCACCATATATTTTCCACATTATAGTAATGGATGCACTGCTGCCACCTGCTATGTCAGGACTTCCAGCTAATTGGAATAAGTTATGTGTGTTCCAGTTACACTTACCGTCTATAAAAGGCTGCTTTGTCCTAAACTAGATAATAATTTTTGATGGATTTCCTTATGGTAGCAGATACTGCTGTACTCTGGTGAGAACCATTGTTTTTCATAAACGCAGGTGTTTTCTGCACATATTAAGGCTTTAGAGAGGATTCTTTCTTCCTGAGCTTATGCTAAGGTGTAGGTGATATTCAGTGAGGTGATACGACCTAAATCCAGGTATAGTAAATCCTGAAAGGGACATAAATAGATGTAGCTAAGACTGTACTGTACCAGACAGCACTCATGGATGCTGCCTGAAAAACTGCTAAGTGCCCTGCTGCTGCTTCAGCCTTGGATCTTTAATAGTTTCATCAAAAGCTTTTACATCCTCCAGTCCCTGGAGAAGGGTTCAGGCCATATGAATCAGAGGTGAGATAACTGCAGGGGTAAGAAGCTCTCCTGAGTGTGCAAGGTGTGCCCTGTGCAGCACAGTCCACTTGACCTGTTGGGAACATGGCAGAGCCTCTGCTGCTTCAACTTCACCCAGACAGGTGGGAATTGCCCCCAGGATCTTATAAAATGTGTGACATTCCTCCTGTGCTTTCTCTGAATTTCTCTACATTGTTTTTTTTCACTGCGGTTGCAATCTCATCTTTTCCAGGCAGGTGCAATCTTGTCTTAAGGTATAAGTGTGACATCAAAAATCATAAGTGTGGTACTTTTCAGATGAAACCAGTTTTTGGAATATAAATCTAACTGGAATTGGTACCTGCTGGTTGCAATCTAAGTCTACACTCATGTAACTCAAGAGCTGGAGCTGTGTGACTACCAGAGCACAGTATGTACAAGTTTTAGAACAAGTTCACCTATAGTTAGTGATTTATTACTTTTGAAAGATATCAGATCCCTGTGCTTTAATGATTCTTAAATACTCAGGGCTGCAGATTTGACATGATAGAGTGACAAAGGGAGTTTAATTGTAAGTGATCCATTTTCGCTCCTGTGCTCTGTCTGGAGAGCAAGTATTTCAGCTCCATCAGGAGGCCTTTATTATTCAGAGAAAAGTTCTTGCTTTTTCCTCTTAGATGCCTCACTTGGTCCCAAACCTGCTGAAACTGCAGGTTTTATTCTGCAAACCTTTACCTTTCTTACTTCAAAAGTAACTGGAATGGTCTCTTTTCTTTGTCCCTTTTACTCCACCAAAATTTTCCACTTCCTTTTTTAGATTAAGTGGTAGATGATCCTCAAGTCTTTGGCCAATTATCATCATAAAAACCAGGCTAGCTATTCTGTTAAAGAAAATAGAGGAGTATATGATTGTGTGCTATGGAAATATGAGAATATTTGAATTTATATTTTATAGTGAAATAGTTTAGTACCTTTTAGCGCTCATCGTGATGGCAATAAGGGAAAAAATAGAGACATCACACAGAACATAAAATGATAGAATTTTTAATGTTATTAATTTCTTTTGTACCCCTCCATGTTCCATCTCAGTGTCATGACAATACCATTTAGTGTTAGCCATGCCTAAATAGTGAGGATAGATTTCAGAAAGCAAACTTCACTCTTAGAGACTTCTTGTGTCAGGAAGAAAACTTCTCTAGTACCTTCTAATATTTGATACTTGTTTTGAGTATCTCCATTGGTTCATTGAGGAACAGTTTTACAAAAGAGCTTTGCAAAACACAGGAAGATAAACTTTTTTTTTTTTTTTTTTTTTTTTTTTTTTTAACTTCTAGATGTATCTTAAAACCAGCTCCCTTAAATCTGTGAATTAAGCACGTGCACAGGAGGACATGTGCAGATTTGTGAAATACTCAGTCTTGTTGGTTCAAAATACACTAACTAAATAAATATAAATTATGTCTGTTCTTTTATTGTTTTCCTGCATAAATTGTTTTTCTCCTGTATTTATTGTTTTCCTCTGGTGACCTATTGTGATATTATAACTCTGGTTGAGTGTTGGTTTGTGTTTTTAGTAGACAATTTTTGTCTGCAAACTTGATTAGATAATTTTTAGAAGGAACTGGGATGCGAAATGCATGAGCCATCTTAGCAAATTTGGGGCAGCTATTTAATTGCTAGTCCAGCAAGTCTTAGCATTTTGCTACAGTAGGTTTTGTCATCTATAAGTGTTAGTAAAAATGGCTATTAGCCTAAGACTGGCAATGTCTTGGCTGTGATTAATCATTTTCCTTTAAATGGGATTAATATTTTCCCTTTAAATCTGTGTTAATCAAAGACTTAGTTATTTTTTTAAAAAACTGAAGGATCTGAGAAATGCCCTTTGTCTTTGATCATCTCTTAAACTTGTAATTAAAAGTATCTAAAGCTAATAAGTTTTTTTTCTCCAAAAGTTTGCCAAAATGGAAGACTCTAGCTAGATTAATTAATCTTTGCTCTTGCTGAGAGCAGAATGTATAGACTTGGAAGACTGAGAGTTGCAAAGCTTTTTTTTATACTGAAATTCCATCTAGATTTGCAGAGGAGTTTGGGTTTAGAAGGGGCTGCATTCAGCCTTCTCTTTCTCAAGCATTTTTGGAAATTGTTTTCACCAGGCAGGAGCTGGGAAATAAAGATTAGGAAAGGACCACAAAAATGCTTATATTCCCTTTTTTATTTCATCTGCAAATCTTCAAAAAATTACTGTGCTAAGTCACTAAACATTCTCCCACTTGAATGAGGGAACCTTTGAGTCAAAAACGGTTTATTCTAGTTGGATAGACAAATAAAAGTCTAATTGCATAGAGAGCCAATAACAGCCTTCCAGTTTCTGAAGGGGTTCTGCAAGGAAACTGGAGATGGACTCTTCAGAAGCTGCAGTCAGAGGACCAGGAGTAATGGGTTCAAACTGAAAGAGGGAGATTTGAGCTAGATTTGCTGTGAGGGTGGTGAAGCACTGGAACAGGCTGTCCAGAGGAGTTATGGATGCCTCATCCCTGGAGGTGTTCAAGACCAGGCTGGATGAGACCCTGAGCAATCTGGTATAGTTCCTTCCCAAATTCCCATGGCAGGGAATTTGGAACTAAATGACCTGTAAGACCTCTTCCAGCCCAAACCATCCTATGACTCTTTATCCATTTTATTCCAGTTTACCATGTTTTGTCCTTTTTCTCCTTTCTTCAGTCCATGCCAGGGATTGTATTTTTCAGCACCATTTTGCTCACAGTGGCTCCAGAAGAAGCAGTGGCTCAAGAAATCATTCCTGTCCAAGGAAAGGTCCCAAGGTGTATTACTACTAAAATATTCATTCACCTAATTCATATTCTATGACTCACAATTCTAATGAGGTCCTGGTTATTCATGCAATAGTTATTCATAGATTATTCCCTACTTATTAAGATACAACAACACTGGGCTGTGATACTTTTGTAGAATACTTGCAGAAATCAGTTCCTCTTAAAATATTTACTTCACATGCAACAGTTTACCTCTTGTTTGCTTTATGAATGCATGCTCTGAAGGTGAGCAATATAAGACAGGTAAAAACCCAGCTATGGAAATGTGTGTTGAAGATGCACGTGATAGCCCTGGAACACTTTGTCTTGGCTTATTTTGCAATTTTACACAAGGAAAGGGACCTATCACTCCATAGATATTGAGAGGATATCACAGTTATGGTGATTCACATATTGCAACTCTGCCATAATAGAGAAAGAACTATATGTAGAATGAAGTAATATGAGCTGAAATAAAGTAATGCAGGACAAGAACTGAGACTGGCATTACATTATTCTGTGGAACAGAATCTGGAACTGCTGCAGGGGAATGAATGCATGATACATAATATGGACCACTATATCATGTAGATTATTTAATATATTGAAACACTGATGTATAATGCACTATTGAAGTGAGGTGTATAATGTGTTTTCCGTAGAGAGAATTTTCTTTCAGTCCTCCTCTCTTAGGCATGGACATAGTAGAATATACTGTGCTAAAGAGTAGCTGACCTTGCCTCCATTTACAAAAGGAGAAGAATCTATAAATGAGCTGTTTCATAAAGAGGACTACGTGATTAAGAAAATTGGTTTCCAAAAGTAGCAGCATCATGGTCAAATCAATCTTGGTCCCAATCAAAGGGTATACATTTATTTTCTCTGAGCTGTGTAATAATATTTTGACAGTTTCAGTGCTCAAAAAAAAAAATTAGAATCATTGCATTTAAGAAAAATTGAAGCTATCAACAAGGAGAGCTTATTTATGTGGAATAAACATTTAGTCAACAAAAAAGCTTTAATTTTAAAGTTTTTACCCTGGATATTTTTTCCCTGGAGATTGGTTGCATATACACTGCATCAGTCTGCCCACGTTCTGTGTCCAATTAGGTTTTCTTTAAATTAGTAAGTAGCATTTTTTCATGCCATCCCATTGATTTATAATAACTGTAGGCTTAATTAAGAGCAACTTTCTTTTTTTCCTTTTTTTTTTTTTTTTAAGAAATCAAGAAGATCAAGTGGAATCGCTTACTGTTCTACTTAAACCAAATATAATGCCTTACTTGTTGAAACTGGAAAAATTGTCTCTAAAGATTATTAAATGCCTTTTACAGGTGTGAAAAAGATCTTGTGTTTTTAACAAATACATCCATAAAGAATTTTCACACATTTATGAAACCTGTTGCTAAACTAGGGAGGAGTCTTGTTTCTTCATGTAGGTGACTGAATGCTTCAGGAGACATGTCTCCCCCAAGGCACTCAATTTAAATGCCAGCCTATTTAATGTATTCTGTAAGAACCAAGGCACAGCTTATAAATAGAACATTAAAGCGGTTTTATATCCTGCATGTTGGCTAAGGATTGTACTATCAGTAATTTTTTTCAGCTATTGTGTTTCACTCGTGTTTGGATGTATTCAGCTGTAGAACGGGTTGATTTGTGGTGAGTATTTGGGGTGTCTTAGGGAAAAATGAGGCTCTTTCACCAGCTGGATGTGACTCCTGATCAGTGTTTTTTAAAGTGACTGAGTTTATCAAAATGCAAGCTGAGAGATGTGCCTGTCTCATCCAGTGGTGCATAGGGATGAATAAAATGGGGTAAGAATTCTATAGACTTATAGAATCATTTAGGCTGGGAAAGATCTTTAAGATCATGGAGTCCAACCATAACCTTAACTTTGACAAATAGCATTTTTGAATAAAAGTGTCCAGGTTCAAAAAAAGGAACTGTTTAAATTCTGTACACAGTATATGTTGCAGTTGGTAGGCAGAGCTGAATTATATATGAAGATATAAATAAATTTATACTCTGAGGCTCCTCCCTAATCCAGAGCCCATTAGAGTCAAAGTAATAATCTTTGGCTCAAGGTCCTAAAGGACAGCTCAGTGGAGTTATTGTATGGTCTGCAGAAATCCCAATAGAGTAGCTCTTAAAACTAGACTGCTTGCTTTTTGTTCTTCCTTTCTGTTTTCATCTCTCAGCTTCTGTATTTGCTTTTCCAATGCCTATTTTTTTTCTCATATCTTTTACATTTTCGTTTGCTACTGACCAGCTCCAATTTTTTTTTCAACCCTCTCTTTGCTTCACTTTGTTACTCCATCTCGTATTTTCAGTTCTCATCTTTAGGAATAACATTTCTTACGTTTTTTGAATGTATAAACCTTCCTCTTAGCTCTGTGCCTTCAACTGCCCTACAAGATCAGTTGGGAGCCTCTCTTTCCATTAGAGCTGAGTCCACCTTAGAAGCAAAGAGGTGCTGAGGCTCATTCACTCAGTTTCAAAAGGATGCTTCAGATGCCCCATTTAATTTGCTGCTTTGTTGGTTCATTGCATTGACCTGGCACAGGATAGAGTTTTCCAAAGTGCTGAAGTCATCTGAAGAGTCAGAGGATATGTCTACATGAGAAACCAGGGTGAACTGGGCCCACTTTCTGAAGGGATCAGAAGCCATATGGCCTAGCAGCAAGACTCAGTAGCCTCACCCTGTGCTAGGCAGGGTTTCTGGATGCCACCAGGTATGTGAATTTTTAACTGTTGGTGAAAAAACTCTGTCAAGACACCTTATGTGTAATGTAGGAATACATATAGCCCAGGTCCTAAATCACTTCTGTAGGTGGCTTGTTGATGTCCTTTCAGAATTTTGTCTAGAGGTGTAAATAGCCTTTTTCAAAAGAAATAAACTGATTTGGCTTAATAATTTGGATTAATCATTATGAGTTGTGGAGTTAGGCAATGTTAATTAGCTATCAAATTCTAATGTAGATCCATACTTTAAATGACATGATGTGCATGGGTTTGTATGAGATGGTTGGGGAGTGAGGCAGGGGAAGCAGGATTTTGTGAAGTGATTACTCTGAAAGCTACCCAAGTCAACAGAAAATGTTGTTAAGTTCTCTTGAAAAGAGGAAATTCATTCAATGTATTTTAAAATCCCACAACATTTTAATCAGGTAATCTGGGGTCAATTTGTTCCTCTGTTCATGAGGAATGTACGTTGACTTTCAAGGACTGTGCTGTAATGGCAAAATGTCGTTTTTAACTGAAATCAGCTGAAGGACACAGGGGGTTTCTAGAGGAGCAGGAACATGAAAAACATGCCTGGGAAACTGTGAGCACCTATATTCTTTCTGAGTGGAAGAAATAAGGATCTCAATTAACAGAAAACTGCTGGTCCCATTTTTTTACTGCAGAATTAAGATTAGCTGTTATTGAAGAGTCTCACTCATTCCAAAATTTTGTGCATGTTCTATAGAAATAGAGTTTGATCAGTACACACCATGAATCTGAAATATTCTTCATTTCAGTCTTGGATCTAACGAACTGCCTTTATTTTGAATGAAAACTTTATCAGACTGATATATTTGAATAGATATTCACACTTATGGATAAGGAAGATATGGCCGAGTCCTCCTTAGAAGAATTTAATGCAATAGATTGTGGGTAAAAACATCCTGCAATCTTTTAGAGATTGAAAGAAGACAGTTTCAGCTTTAAAATATTTTCAGTATTTCAGCAACACCCTTCATCTAACATCACACACAACCTGTGGCATCTCTTTTTTTTTATTGTCCCCCTTCTATCTGACCAAGAATAAAAGGATGCAAATGGAAGTTTGCCATAAATAGGGAGTATGTTGTTGAGATTTTTGTATTAATTTTGTCTTAATTGGTAGCACCAAAAGCCCCTATTCTTGTCGTTTTCATGTGTTGTCTTTTTTCTAGAAAGTAGAACAGTTCATTTCTCTTTAATTAAGGTTAAAAAAACCCCAAAATCAGAAAACATGGAAATTTTGTGGGGTTTATTTGGTAGACCCTTAAATCACAAGTAAAACTGGTTGTGAGTATGGAGTTACTCCACATTATATTGTTAAATCTATTGCACAGAGTTTTCTGATTAAAAGTATGATACAGTAATATATCATGAAGTCATTTGATAAATATAGAGTACTCTTGTGCCGTTGCATTTTGAACAGGTGCTGTTCAAAAATGTCTAAACCATCTCCACATAAATTAATTTTCCTCAATATACAGTAGCTCAGGGTTTTTATTGGCATGATTTTATTATTTTTGTCACTTCTGGGACTTTTTTTAGTGGCTTTGTTTATTATTTTTCTCATACTGTTTAACAAGGTTAATATTTAGAATATGCAACTTTATTTGTATAGTGGATTTGTAATTAAAGGTAATCAAACCATTTTCTATCTTGATGAAGCTGAACTGCATACAAAATAGGAGAGACTGACAGCAACTCATTCTCTTTTCTGTAGCAGTGACTACTAGTAGTAGTTATCACTAAATCTGAGCTATGTTTCCTGGCTAATGTACAATATATTCTTTCTATGTTTCAACTGACATGTGTAAACCATATAACATCTGAAATATCTTAAGACTAAGATTTAGGGACTTTGTTCTCTGAGGTGGTAAATGTGCTTTAGTGTAGAGGTGTCAGGTTAAAATGTTGGTCCTGCTTTCCAAAGTGGGGAAAGAACTTCTGTGTATAAAAAGTCAGATGTGTCATGACAACGACTGAAGGTGTTTTTTAGAATAACATCACAGATGTAATTGCAGCATAACAAGAAATACAATATCTATAAAATCACAATATATATTACAGGAAAATAAGATGTAAGTTTCTAAAAAATCGGAACTGGTCCTCAGTTTGCAACAAAGTATTAGATAGACAAGTGAAAAATCTGCCCACTGTGGATCTGCTTTATCTGTTTGAAATGAGCAGACATACATGAAACATGTAGGTGTATATATAGAAAATAAATGGAGAATAACAGACGTGAATTTATTCTTTCATCTTATTTTAGCTGACCTACTTTGAAATGTAGAAGAAAGTACTCCTTAAAAATTCAGTGTAGCACACACCAACTTCCCAATTCTCTCTATGTAGATGCGTAACCATGTGAAATTGTGTTTAGTACAATTTTCTATTCACTTACATGACAACATGAAGGTTTCCTCCCCTTCCCTTCTTCTTTTTCTTCTCCTGTTTATTGATGACAGGAGCAAAGGATGGGCCATGGGGAAGATGAATGCCTTTAGCCATAGCTGGCTACTTTTTTCCAAGGAACATTTCCATGTGGGTTCTTGTTTCCTTTAAAAAGCCTGGCTAGTGGGACACTCATAGCTTTCTCAGCATACTTCAAATGTTTTCTGTGCCAGTGAAATCTCATTAAGCATCTGTGATGTGTTTGCATTGTGCACTCACTACATATTTGCTTTGTATGGTCTTTGCTTGAGTTACAAGGATGATCCGTGCTAACAGGATAATTTGCAAGTGTGTTTTTAGTTTTGCATTCCAACTCAAGGTGTTACTGTGCTTTTCTGCTACTGCTGAGTTAGGCAGTGGGATGGGGAGTTTTTGTTTTCTAATGTAGTGAAAGTAAATTGATATATGGATTTAATTACCTGCAAGGAATAGAGGCTTTTGTGACGGATTCCTTAAAATTAAGTAGTATAGACAATTATAGAGAAACAGGCCTTCAGAAAACCAAATAAGAATGAGAGAGAAATTTTCTTCTCAAATTAATCTTCTGTCATACCTGTCTAGTCAGTGAAATTATGCTGGTGTAAAATAAATGCAGGTGTGCTCATAAGCAGACTTATTTTTTCCAATTTTTCTGCTAAACACTGTACTTCTTAAAAGTTTCAAAATTAACAGGCAAGATGTTATAAAGTGTAGTTGGTAGTTAACTGCAACAAAAGGGACTTCCCAAAGTTTTGCTTATTTTTTTTCTTTTTCTACTTGTTTCTGCAGAGAAAGCTTGAAAAGGGAACTAGAGTGAAGATAAAACTTGGGAAGCAAACTTTGAGTTTTGTTTATGTGTTTGGCTGATTGCAAAAACATCCTTGGGTGCAGTCTGTCATTGCTACAGGTTCTTTGGCTCTCATATCTTGCAGATATGTCATAAATGGAGATCCACTCAGAGTAGCACATAGGACTAGGTTTTGCTCATCAGAAGAGCAATTCTTCTTAAATCCAGTTTCCAAGAAATTCCACACTGGCAGCTTCCTGCAGTAAAGGGCTTTTCTACAGTGTGAAGGTGACAGTCTGAGGATATACTAATATTTGGTACTGTCCTCATTTACTTTGTCCTTATTAGTGGCTGAATTCCAAACCATAGAAATATCCCTCAAGTGGCTTAATAAAAAACTGGAGATAATCTGAAGCAGGTGATTTACTATGCCTCTTTCCCAGGCCAGAGGAGAGTTACCATAAAGAAAGACCTTATATACACTCAGATGCTGGGGAAAACTGAAGTTCCATATTTTGTGGATTTTAGTGCACATAAGCAGTATCTTTAAAAAGCTGGCTGTGATACACATTTCAAATTTTACACCACAGCAGCAAAACTGCCATTCAAGACAGTGTAGTTCTTGCAATTTCCTTGTAAGTGAGAGAAGCATTGCCACTGAATTTAATTGCTCTGATGTATTGCTCTTGGACCTTCCAGCCACACTCTCCTTTCAAGTAAGCTTTCTTCTTTTTTTCTTATTTTTACTGGATCTTTAGCTTTTTCCCTTTGAGTCTGATTCTGTGCCATACTGGGTGTCTTCTGGGAAAAGCCGAATGCTTTTAACTCTGAGGGACTTTTCTGGATGTTGGATACACTTGGCATATCACAGGAAAGTGTCCCTCAAAGTTCCCTTTGATTCTGCAGAGTGGATAAGGAACAGCAATCATGATGCATGTAAACCAAGAGATTACTCACACTACGAACAATATTTTATGGGGAAAACTATAGTTTACATTATAATCCCTGCAATCTTTCCTAAGTTTTTCAAACTGTCTCCCTGGACAGCAGATAATCCTATATCTTCCTAATACACCCTGGCAACACAGAGCCACAAAATGTCATGGAAGTAAATGGCTTTAATCAGTAACTTGCTTAGTGCCTTATTTTCAGTTTTCCCAGGAGACACTCTTAGACTTCAAAGTGTACAATATATACAGATTGTGTTTTGTCTTTGCAGAGAACCTTATTTTCATTAGGGATCCTTTTTTTTTTTTTCCTTACCTTGCACCAAAGGATCTGTGTCATTAATTGGGCCAGTAATTTCTTGTCATATCATGCTAAGTAATGTATTTGTTATGTGGTACTCAATGGCTTCTTCAATTGTTTATTACACTTTGGGCAAATTGAGCAATTAAGTGCAACATGAATTTTTAATTGAGGAAAAAAAGGTGGAGGAAGGAGTATTCAGACAGTATTACAGTGGATTGGGTAAATTTAAATTTCCCATTACCTCATCAAAATGCCAGTACTTTATATCTATGCAGAAAAATTCATCCTGCTCTTTATAGATCTAAAACAGCCTAGAGAAAAGCTGTTATTTTATTGGAACAAATATGGGAAACAGTCTGTTCTTGTTAGAAATTACCTTGTTCAATCGTCTTGCAAAGCTGCCTTCTAGTTTTTAATTCAAAAATTAATTTCTAATGGTCTCTTACCAGAGTGAGCACTAACAGTAACTGTTTTGTTCAGGAAACACCAATGACATTCGAGATTCATAATTTTGCATGTAATTCTTTTCCTTTTTAAAAATTAATGAATTTACTAAGGATTAACTGATTGTGAAAAGCAGGGATTTATTTCCTTCCCGTCTGCTTCTTTCCAGTGACTTGATTCTATTGGAAATCAATCCTCGTGGTGTACCTGCATATCTCTACCTGTAATTTGCTTCTCTTGCATATATGTACATGGAAATAAATGCATTCTTTTCCTGACACAAATATGTCAGCTTTTTATGTGGCAGCAGTAATTTTGCTATGTTTGTGTGCATCATGTTTTGTCATGCATTCATTGTTTGATTTTTTTCCTTTCAGCTTCTCCTCATTCTTTTAGTTAGCGTCTGATAGTTTAGATTTGCTCTGAGTATTTTCCCCAGATGATAGTTTGAGTTCCTTATGCTGATCTGAAAACTCTCACTAGTCTGGTAGAACCGAACAAGAGTCCTTGAACAAGCAGAAGGGACACAAGGAAAAGAGGGGCATGATTTACATTAAATGGAACAGAAATTCTTGGAATTACCATTTAGGCAAAAAACCCTAATATATTTGGTGTCAGTGTAAATTTTTCTCACATCAACATAAAGTGTTTCATATGTAGTTCGACCTTTTAACCTAACCTTTCCCAATTCTTTCAACCCAGTAAAATAATCAATTGTCTTTTTTTTTCCCAACTGATGCTTTTTATTGAAGTGACACAAAATTATGAATTGTTCAGCCTCAGGTCTGATAATTTTCTTGCATTTAATGTGAATTTGCAATTTGTTCACGATGTTCCCAGCACACATCACTGCTGGGTTCTGATGGTGTGATATTTTGACTGGAATTTGGACTTAATACTGGATTCCTTGTAGAGGTAGAGATAGAGGAGTGAAATACAAACAAATTTAATTACTTCCCTGAAGTCCAGGTTGAAACAAAAATGAACATTCAAGTTGTAGCAGATTAAAACAGAGTCCTTGCCAAGTGCTGTTAATCATGAAAAAATTCTTCATCCCCTTGCACATTTTAGACAGTGAGTAAGTGCTTCTTTTTTTGTGCAAACCTAAGTGGCAAAGTTGGCTTTGTGCTAACCTGACCCATATGTCAAACAGTAAATGTTACATTTTTGAACTTGAATTGCTAGTTAACCTGGATTTGAGATGTGGCTGTTGTATGTTTAGGCAGATCAGGGAGAAAAAAAATAGTACAATCATAATACGCATAGTAATGTCCACAAGTTTTAACCTTGCTGCATGCCTTGTATACTCTGGGATACAATTTTCATTTTCAATGTCAACTTAAAAAAAACAAGTTAAAAAGTCCTTTTATTGTTAAAGGAGTCTGGCTTAGACTACATGATGTCAGCAAAACTATCTGGACAAGACTGAAATTATAGCTAGAGCTTCTCAAATAGCTCTCCTGTTCCCAGTTGTATCATTGTCTCAAAATTTTTATTTCCTGTAATCATCAGGACGCAAATCCATTTATTGGAAAGGACAGCACTCTAATTTCTCTGGACTTGCATAAATTATGGCTGGAGTTATGGAACCCAAATCCTTTGGGGGACAAATTGAATGCAAACACAGTGAGTGAGGACTTTGCATCGCTCCTGGTGTTTGTAGGACGGGGTGGTTTTGTTGCAGGTGTTAATTGTGGTGACCTGTGGTGATGATGAGGGAAGTGTCTGGATGTCACTGCAGGGAAAGCTGGAGGACAGGGAGGACCAGCTGGCGTGGAATGCACTGCCTGGATGAGCAGTGAGCTACATGGGGAATCCTCTGCCTCACACGGGCCAGGGCTGCCTGAGTCATGTCCCGGTAACAAATCACCTTCCTGGTAAAAACGAAAAGTGTCATTGATGTAATGGAAGGCTTAAAAAAACCCCCAAATGTTGGCATGACCTTTGTGTAAGTCTTCTGCCCAACAGACTGGTGGGACTTTTTCCAAGATGATAATTCCCAATCTCCCTTCACTTCCCTACTGCATCACTCTTGAAATGCCAGGCAAAAGGAATGATTCACAAATTACCTTTTTCTTCCCAGCAAGGAAATTAGTGCAGACTTCCGATGTAATTGATAACTGAAAAGGCTAGAGTAACCTTGGCTATTTCCCCCTTTGGCTTCTTTTACTCAAGTATCACTCTTGTTCCTGCTGTCACACCTTGGGTATGTGCTGTATCCACATTCCACATTGAGAAGCTTGATTAGGACTTGTTCAAATACGATTCTTTACTTATTTTGGAATCATCCTTTTTAGGAAACCCAAGTGACAGAAACACTGAAAGCATGAAGATACCATGTTATCTAATAAATACAATATTCTAAAATCTCATACTAAGACATAAATGTTAAGGGAAAGAGCTGAAGCTTTCCATTTTTGCCCTCCATGCTGAATTTATTCTTACAGGAAAAGATGAGGTTAGATATTATCCAGGCAATTTTTACAATTCTGTATTCCACAGTGTCATGATGAAAAAGTAAAAAAGGAAAGTCCTTATTGATTTAGATCTAATTTAAAAATAGTGCAGCAACATTATCTCAGGGTTTCTTTATGCTGATGTCAAAAATGTAAACCATACTTTTGAAGTACATATGTGAAAACCTAAAAACAATTCCGAGGTGAATTGTAACTTTTAATCTTGTTTCTGCCTTTTCTGCCAAAAATGTAACTGTAAAAAATACTGTAAAAAAGCAATCTGGGCATCTCTGTGCGAGGAAGTGTTTTTCAGGCTTTAAAGCACCTTTGCTGTCAGCAGCACGGTGGAAGAATGCAATATAGTGACTGCTGTCATTTCAACTCTCCTCTGTAGAGTTTTAGATGAAATATTGTATTAAAAGGTACAGTAAGTCTTTAATTGTTTTGCCATTCTGCTAGTTGGGAGATTTCCATAGAGCCTGTGAAAAGTTTTGTATGCAATGAGTTTGCTATTTGCCTTAATAACAAACACCCATAACTAATTTAAATCAGCATATGAGTTCCAAGGTCACCACTGCCATGGAGTTGTCTTTGGTTACATTCTGCTTTTGTTAAGGTGTCATCACATCCTATTGATCCTTCTCTGTCTGTGCTTTAAGACTTAAAAGCCAGGAGGAAGGCAGCATAGGCATCTTTTAAATATGTAAGAAGACATTCTGTCCCCTTCCTTTATGGTAAACACAGGTAGGTAAAACAATGGGACAGATTTTCAAATGGTGTAGCAGAATGAAACTGCAGTTATGTACACTTGAAGGTTCTAAGCATAGCTTTAAAAAAGGCTGAATTTGAATGAAAAAAACTTTCTGTAGCTGAAAATCATTGGCTTCAAATCCTGAGTTTAATTTAATCTTCATTCCTATAGCGTCCCCTCTTAGAGAATATAGGTCAAGTAGGGGTATTTGCAAAAGGCAAACTGGAATCAGTCCTTTCCCCAATTCTTCTACCTGCTTCCTAAGACTTATTTGGTTCAATTATATATGGCCCAGTGTTGATTTTGCAATTGCCATGGAGCTCCAAAACACAAAATTATGCATAATCTAAGATGTTTTTCGTCTGCTTCAGTTATCCAAAGAAGAATTAAATGCTATAACTCCTATTGATGATGCAGTTGTTTCAGTGCAATGTACATTTCTGGAGATAAGAAAAAAATATTACAGGAATATTTATTTAATGGGTCCTTCCCAATAGTATCACGTTGTCTTATTTTCCCAGAAGTTATTTTTCATTCTTTTCATCTTATAATTCAGGGACATTGCTGTTTTCATTTGTTCTTTGTCATCTTGATCCCTGTGGGACCTCTTAAGATCATCTAGACCAACCTCTATTCTCAGAAGTTACCATATATATATAATATAATATGGATATTTTTTTGGAAGTAAATTGAACAAAATTCCAAATATTATTACTTTTCTGATATCTTTAATGTTTATGTTTGTTTAGGGCTTTAAATTCCCATTTTGGCCAGACCTAGCTGTAGTTGTCATATTAGATATGCGTTGGACAAGGAAAGAAGAAAATACTGGGAAATAAAATGTTTTCGTAAAAAAGGAAGAATAAACTTATGTAAGGAGATTCAGAAGGTATTTTCAAAATTCTGAAATGACATTAGAAATTCTTATAGAAAGTGACCATTAGCACAGAGAAGATCAGAGTTTTTCACAACCATTGCACTTTCCATAGATTTGTTATGTCAGATTTTTGGGTGATGTCTACTTTATTTTCCTGACATATGTTGGCCCATGATCATAGTTTCTTTCCAGGGTAAGTCCAGCCTGGGAGGAGAAAGACAATACTTTGTTGCAGGTATTATGTTTTCCATTAGCCTTTAGGCAGATTCTTCCCTTTCTCTCAGTTCTCTCTTTATTGTGTCCTAAAATGGTCACACTTCTGATAATGTTGTCAGGAGAAATACTTCTGCACTTTGCTTTGACCTTTTTGCACTTTCTCATATTTTTTCATTAGTCTCAACCCATTTAGAACTAACTAAGCTTGACTCTTCAAATGAAAACTGGCCAAAATCTCTTTGGGAATTGTTGAGCTTTTAAGAGATCAAAAAAATCCATGTGTGATGCCTGGGAGTGAACTAACTGGACCAAAAAAGCTTTCAGGGGCTGTTGTTATGACAAAGAAAGTATTGAATATTTTCTTCTTTATGGAAATAGAAATAGCTATGAATCTTGGAAGAAGGTGGGTTAAGTCTAGAAGAGAATTTATAGATTATTTCACATGTGTGAAGACAGCTGACAGGCTTCCCTCTATACTGTTATTTTTCCCCCTCTGCTTATCCAAAACCCACATAACAAACTTTTAGGGTCATTTGAGTGAAAATTGTTCCTGCTGAGACTGATTCCATCTTTTAGCCTGTTTTACTTTATACAGGCACCTTTTTCTATGATGTCCAATTTCATTATTTTATTAATACCAGTTCATTTATAGGTAGGAAAATTAGCAGTGCACAGTATGGAAGCTACATCTTTCTCTACTAGATTCCTGAAGCATCAGAAAAAATTATGCTAGCTTGAAAGAAAAAAAAAAATAGTGAATTTCAGTTCTTTCTACAATGTGGATTTAATTCAAATAAGATTAATAAAAGTATATGATATAATGCACATAAATGCACTCTCCTGGCAGTAAGTTGCACTATGATAGGTTGTCTATAAGATCAAGAAAACAGATTGGCTTAAAAAATAGATTTCCTTAAACTTATTTAGGACTTACTTTTTGCACTAGCAATTTGAAATTGCCGAAGAAGTTAAAAAAAAAAACCCGGAGATTTTTATACTGCACAGATCATTGTCGACTCTGAGAAGAGAGAAAAGTACCATGTGGACAAGTCCAGGACAAATGATCTTTGCAACAACTTGTTCAAAAAACTATCAAGATGAACATTTTCTAAGCTGAAAGTCTATTTTTAAGATGGTTGAAATAGGAAAATTGCACTGATAGTCAGTTATGTGGAATTATTGTCAGTCTTTTGGGTGATTGTACTTGGCAGTATTAAATGTAGTGAAGCTTTTCTGTTCCCTGTTCCTGTTGTGACACAAATGACAATGTATTGCCTCAGTGAATAATAGGGTGCTGGTCTGATTTAACTGACTTCTGAACAGACTTCTCTCTGCAACCCACATGGGAAAAGACAGGGAGGTGGCAGTGGAAGTGTCTGTCTTCCACCTGCCATGCCCTCCTCTACATTTTCACACGTGTGAACCAGAAATAGAACATTTTATCTGGCATATCCACTTGCAAATTAAACTTATGGTGAAGTTAAACAAAAAATGATTGTTCAACAAAACCAGATTTTTTGTTTCTGAACAAAAATACCCCTGAGTAAATTGGTGTTTCTCTAAAAAGATTTGAATGAACAGAGAAAGGTTAAAACTTCACTTTAGTCACTTCCTGTGCACACTGATCAATTAACTAATTAATTTCCATGGGGAACAAACACTTTTGCCACTGAAATGAATCTAAATGTTACTAGTAAGGTGGTATTGTGCTGCTCTAAGAAGAACTGAGCACAGTTTTTCTAAGGTCAAAAATCCTATGTAACTGAAGAAGTGCAGACTGTAGATTGAAAGAGTTGAATTCTTCCGTCTACCAAAGTGAAGATGGAAGTTCAATCTCTGAAGTTCCTCTTTGCAGTGATTTTGTAAAAAGCGTGTTTTAAAATTGCCTGTGTAGGGCTCAATGTCTTGACAAGCAGTTTCTCTCTTTCATTTTTGAAAAATCACATACTACATCCAGCTCTGGAGTCCCTAGTACAGGAAGGACATTGATCTGTTAGGGTGAGTCAAGAGGAGGGACCCTAAGTTGATTAGAGGGATGGGGCAATTCCCCTACAAGGAAAGGCTGAAGAATCTGGTCAAAAAAAGGCTTTGGGATGACCTAATTTCAGCCTTCCAACATGTGAAGGACAGAGAAACTTTTTATAGGGGTGTGTAGTGACAGGACAAGGGGGAATAGCTTCTAAGTGAAAGTCAGTAGGTTTAAGTTAGATATTAGGAGGCACTGGCAGAGGTTACCCAGAGAAATTGGGGTGGTCCCATCCCTGGAAGTATTCAAGGCCAGGTTGGATGGAGCTCTGAACAACCTGGTCTAGTGGAAGGTGTCTCTGCCTGTGGCAGAGGTTGGAATAAAATGATTTTAAAGGTCCCTTCCAGTCCAAACCCTTCAATGATTCTATGATCTGTCTCCTATTGAAAAGGCAATTCAGCCACATGTTGTGCTAGAGAACTTAATTTTACATACAGGCCATGGGGATTCAGGTAGACATAATATTTACCTTTATAGTTCACTGATTAATTAGTATGTTGAACACTGATTTGAAAATAGCAATTATGTTCTCCAGTAACAGGAGGTACTCCACAGGAGCCAGTTCTGTCTCTGAGGCTCTGCTTCTCTGGAACTGTGATTTGGTGGACTATAACCACATTTTCAGAGCTGTTAAACTAGTCATGCAAATCCTTCTTAATTTGGGGATCACTGACTAGTTAGGCTGTAACAGCTCCTTAGGAACCATTACAGTCCTGGGTCCAGCTACTACTGTCAGTGCTTTGCAGTTGAATATTTCTATTAATATTCTGGGTTTATGCTTACAAAGGCAGTAGAGAAATAGTGCTTCCAGTTTTTTCCAGTCTCTGAACTCTTTCTGCACACTAGCTGGTGTAGCTTTATTTAAGAAAAGCAACACAATCCTCCACACTCCAGAGCTAACACAACCTGAACGTAAACTAGGCTGAAGAAGATCTGTTTTCCTGCTACTTGGAGGTACTGCACATGAGTAGTAAGTAGCTCCTCTGAGACTATGTGCTGATGTTTTCCTCTTCTGCATAGCAAAACCATTTATTGAGAAAACAGAAGTCATCTTTTGAGCTAGCCTGCCTGTAGAACGTCACTTTTAAAAGGGAGATTGTTCAATATGTGCAAGTCAAAGTCTGTCAAAATGTAGCTTTTTGAACTTCCTAAGCGAAGTGAAGTGATTATTTTCGCTCCCTTGTGTGAAAATAGTGAAATAAATTGGTCCATTCATATTTGTTGCAGAATGATAGGTGCCTAGAAGAACATCAGAAATTCTGATTTCAGTTTATTGCCCTGTATTTAGAGCTGCACTTTGGTTTTGTCACAGTAGGGTTAGTTGTATGAATAATGGCTCATCAGTGTGAGCATGAAGAAGTCACACCATGGCCCTTAGTGCTGTAATCTGAGCTTAAGAAAAGAGATCTCTAAAGTACAACTAAGCATTTGATAAATTATTCAGAAGAGAAGCAGAAGCTTTAATCCTCTTTTTGCGCTGTGTATCTTTGCAACAATTGCTGCACACACTTCAGATGACACAAATGCGTATAAGGGTGCAATGTGAGAAGGAGTTTCTCTTTGGTGATTTATGCATCCTCCTTTGCGTGATACAAATAAGAAGTGCTCAAATCATAGCATAATATCATGGAATCACAGTATTGTTTGGGTGGGAAGTGATCTTAAAGATCATCTGGGTCCACATCTTTTGCCATGGGGAAGGGCACCTTTCACTAGACCATGTTGCTCAGGGCTTCATCCAACCTGGCCTTGAACACTTCCAGGGCTAGGGCATCCACGGCTTTTCTGAGCAACCTGTTCCCAGTGCCTCACCAGCCTTACTGTAAAGAATTCCTTCCTAATAACTGATAAATCTATCCTCTTTCAGTTTAAGGTCATTATGCCTTGTCCTATCACTACACGCCCTTATCAAAATGCCCCCTCTAGCTTTCTTGTAGGCCTCTTTGAGTACTGGAACATTCTCCCAGAAGAAGATCTCCCCGAAGTTTCTCTTTGCGGGGCTGAACAACCCCAACTTTCTCAGCCTGCCTTCATAGGAGAGGTGTTCCAGCCCTCTGGTCATCTTCACAGCCCTCCTCTGGCCTTGCTACTCTGGACTTCGGAGTCCATATCCTTCCTGTGCTTGGGAACCCCAGTGCTGGATGCAGCACTCTGGAAACAGCTGCCTACACGTTTATGGGAAGATGTGCTGTGCTTGCTTTGAAAGACTTTTTTTATTATTATTATTATACTTTCTTTAAGATTTGTGTTTAACTAGAACATTTGAATGCACTGCTTAAAGTACAATCATGATGACAATGATGGCCTCAATCTCACTGTGTTACTTGGCAAGTGCAGGGTAGGCTCCACATAAAATACATTCCAGGGGTTTAGAAGTGTCTTTTAATCCAGCCTGGAATGTTGTGCCTCCGAAGCCAGCTCTGCAGATTTATGAATGATGGGTCATTAACATCCATTTCAGCTTCTTGAGTGCACATCAGCTGATGAGGGCTGAGCACAGCTAAGAGCTTGTAGTGGTGTGGACAGGGATGAGGACAAGACCTATGCACACTGCAATTTTTCCCAGGAAGGGATGCATGGTGCTTCTCTTTAACAGCACCTTTTAAAATATTCACAGCTGCTGTAAGCTCTTTTTATTCTCTGCATTGAGGATTCATATAATGCTCAGGGCTGACATTATGTATAGGCATGACTATTATCATAGGATTGTAATTTCTTTTACTGAATAATTTCTCAACATCAGTAAGCATAGTAGTTTCTTAGTTCCTCTTTTTCTGGAGCCAAGCAAAATTCTCGAGAACCACATTAATTTCTAGAGTTAGAAGAAACGGTTTCCATTGTCTTAAATGGACTTATGCTCCACATGATCAGAATTTCATACAGATTATTAATAGTTTATAAAATCTTACTTTCTTATCCTATTACAGTAATTCAAAGAGTTATGGATTTTATCCTCACTGTCCTTGTATCCGCAATTTTCTTTCCCATGTTCTTTTTCCACTGGCTTTTAGTTTATACTCACAAATTTCTAGAGACCTCTATTGCAGAATTTATGATTTATAGACAATTTTGAAAGATGTTCTTCAGTTAAAATAACAGAGAAATTTGAAACATTTGTATTTGGAATTACAGCATTAGTATGGTTGTAACAGTTTCTCAGAGTACGGGCTTAGCACTTTTTCTGTATATGTGCAACATCTTTCAACACTTTTTAGGGGTACTATCTGTAGCTTTAAAAATTATATACTGGAAATACTGTGAGTCCTGAGCTCTTAAATCAGCATGACTGTCAGCACAATCTGAGGCAATATTGCATTGAAGGCATGTCTGTGAGCTGAAGTGGAGAAGAGCACTTTGAACAATGGAGAGCAGATTTATCCAATGTGGGATCCTCTGAGGGACCCAGGAATGTAATTTATGCATGGAGTATGTGCATAAGATGTACTTCATCATGCAGGGAAGTTTTGAGTTGCTTCTGTCAGATTGTTCTTTGAATAATGCTATCCAAGTGAAGAATTACTTCATTTTAGAACTTGAACAGACATTTTATGAAATGCACTTATTTCAGAAACATATGCAAATAATGCTGATGCTTAAGATACAATTCAGAGCTTTTGAAGCTTAGGGCATGAATTTATTTTTTTCATCTGGAATTATGTTTTTCCTCATTCTCAGTTCACCAACCATTTGCACCTTTTTTTCTTTTCAATAGACAGATTAAAAATGCTATTACAGCAACCTTCTATTAATATATATATGTCTGCCAGTCAGCTTCTAAGTCTATGACTTTGGTTAAACAGGCTAATAAATGAATTTTGAATCCTAGTGCCTAATTGTTGAATCAGAAGTGGTGAGGTTAAGTATCCTGTACCTTTCTCCTTCTGTAGTTGTTAGAAGAAGTGCAACACAGCCTGACACATCTGCCAGCACTTCACACCCACTTGCTCATGTATAAATGACTGAACAAAGAACAAAGCAATGAGAAGTCAAGCCTTACCTTTTTAAGTAGGAATGATAACAGGGTAGAGAAAATTCGAAATATGAGCTGCACAATACTTTGGAGGAACAAAATTCTAGTGGAAAATATTGTGGCATTTTGTAAGAGATTACAAATTATGTCAGTAATTGCATACATTTACCTAACAAATTCTGAAAATATATGCAGGGACCAAATTTGACAGTGTGCAAATAAAAATGTTTGGTTCTGGTCTGCATTTTGAAAGAAAAGACAATCAAGGAAACCATTCATTTATATTCTTTAGATTAATTACTTTTTTAAAAATTAAATTGACACAATTCATATAAAACCTATATTCTTTTAATCAAATTGAATTCCCCATATCCAACCATTATCTCTTAGAAAAAAAGAATTTTATTGAAAAAATGTATGCATCCGTGGTTTAGAGAATAAGGACTAGAAAGTGAAGCTTATTAGGGAAGCAAGAAGGATGTTCTATTTCCCTTCTTGTGACCTGATTGATATTCTCTTTTCTGTCTCCTGACATGTTTTCTATAATGCAGACCACAGAAAAATAGCTGGCAAAGTGTCTTGATTTTCTTCCAACCTTCAGACTTCAAATGCAGAAAAATGTCTACTAATTTCTATTTCAGTGTTGCCATAGATACAGTTTCTATGATGTTTTTATTTTTTTTACTTCTGTCTATCCTTCTACCTGTCTGTCTATAGATCTTTCATCTTGCTAGATAACAACTTTTAGTCTGCTTTTCCACTTTATTTTCCATGCTTTCCCTCTTTATTTTCCATGCTTTCCAACTATTCTCCAGCATGTATGCTTCATTTAATCATATGTTAAACTGTGTTTTTTTTGTTTTGATTTTTGTTTTTGTTTTGTTTCCCAATTCTGAATCCTCACTCTTGATGTTCTGGTCAATGCATGAATCCTTAATGCCCCACGGGTAGTGTCCAACGTATCTTGTTGGGCTTTGAAATACTCTTTCTCTCTACTATTGAAACTCACAGTAATTAACTTTGTTTTACATTCTGTGAAAATGGGATGCCTTCAGATCCCCTCTTCCTGCTGTGTTCTCAGGCTGTGCTGGATTTCTCTTTCATTATGTTTACGGTGTAATACACATTCTCTCATGCTGCTCTTTCCCCATTTTTTGTTTCTCCCAGACCCTCTTCTCTTCATTTTTTTTTCTGTTTCTAGTAAATGCAACAGCAGCAGCAGCTCAGGATGCAGAGTGTGTGTAGGCTTAATGTACCTATTCATCTGCAGTCATTCATCACCACTGTTGTATCTCTTTTTCAACTGCAAAGAGCAAGACAGTTCAGTGATGTACTTAAATTGGTTGCTAACTGCTGCTGCTGAAAATGTTTCATCCCTATTCATTAACCAAAAAAAATAATTATGACTTTATTACTTCTTCTTAACATGCAGGTGGGCATTTAATTTCTAATGCACTAGGTGAAATTTATAATCTCCTGATCTAGTAGGGATAAGACAGATCATGAAAGTAGAGCACCTGTGTTTTTCCATGAAAGTTACACTTTTCCCTCTAGAAACATGGAACCAGGCCTATGAATATCTTGACAATACTCATAGTCTTAAGTTTGGAGTTTCGATTTATAGACCTAATTCAGGGCTTTGGAGTCCCCTTATATATGTCCTGGACATATTCAAAATTAGAGATGCTCTGAATAATCTTCTGTGGAGAGTGAAATTTCTTTTTGAGACTGTCTATGATCCTACACAGCTCACTTGACTTTGATGCCTAGAGTTAGCTGCTGTCTTCTGTTTTCTTATGCATCGTGTTTTCTTATTTCATCCTGTGGCATTCTCCCCTTTAGGAAACACAGAGGTTGATTTTCTTTAAATAATGATTGTCGTCAATTTTAATAGGGCTGTGCTCAATGCAAGTGTGTCTCTAGAGATATTCTACCTTCTTTGAAGTTGGACAAATATGATAATTCACTTTTACTACCAAAAAAACATTTTTGTTGTGTTGTTTTCTGTTTGTTTACCTGCAAGGGTTGGTTGGTTTGGATTGGTTTGGTTTCCTCTGTTATTCTGTCCTACTGGGCATTTATTCTGGACTTCCCCCAGGTCTTGGAGTAAGTCTCATGTACCACCTTACTTCTCTTCCAATTTTCATCTTCCAGCTTTTTTTTGTTGAAGAAGTGATTTAGCTTAGGTAACATTGCGTTCATACAAATCCAAGATTGATGTGGCTTGAGGATGAGATTGATTAGCAGCATGCTCCCTGTGCTGTCTATTACCTTTGTATGAACTGAAAGGCAAAATCCTTGCAAATCAATTACATCTACAGAATTTTACAAACTACTTTGAAAGAACTAATTCTTACTTAAAGTTTCAAAGTTACAAAATTAATGGTAAGCTTCACACTGTACAAATACAGAGCTGGTGTAAGGAAAAGCTTCTGTGTGTGTCCTTTCACGGACTCTCTGTTCTTGGTACCTGTCTCTATCTATTGATCAGTTAACAAAGCCTAAATAATTGTTTATTACAAGTTGTTCTTGCTATAATTTTTTTTCATCAACAATTTGAGAATTTCTCCTTTGCTGCCTATTGTCCTGCTCCTCCTCTCCCACCTGTGTTAGCAGGGAAAATCAGCTCCTCCCCATGCAGCTGAACTTGTTGGCAATGCTCTTGCCCACTTTTAACCAGTGTAAATAGCTCTGGGATTTATTGAGGAAGTGTGAATCTTCTCATCTGGAACAAGCATCTAAACTTCAGGCATTGTGTTTAAGCTACCCATAGGCAGTTAGGCATCCCAGGGAGGAATTTTTTCCACTGCCAGCGAGCTCTTTAGGAAAGAACTAGTAACAAAGGGAGACGCAACTCTTGGAGATGTGTTTACACACCTTTCCTTCAAGAGGGCAGCTTCAGCTCAGCTTCATCCTGTTGTGTTTGTGTCTACCCCGGGAGGTAGCACAGAATATACCACCCCTTCCAAGTGGTGCTTCCAGTTTTACAGCACTGGAGAGAATCTCTTCTTATTACACTGTGGGTATTCTGCTCTTCAGCTGTCTTCAGGTGAGTTATTCCTAATTTACTTTGTCATTTGTGAGAAAAAAAACAGTCTCTGGGATCAATATCTCTGCTTTGAATGCATTCACTTTGTCATATTAACTTAAAATGGAAAGAGGAAGAAATGAAAAGATTTCTTAAATGGTATTTGCTAATACTCCAGACACTGTTGTATATGTACAGTATGGCTTTGTTGTTGTTGTTGTTGTTGTTGTTGTTGTTGTTGTTGTTGTTGTTTTTTGTTTAATACTAAATGAGAAACCTGACTTCTAAACAAGTAGAGACTATAGACACTATTTTTTTCCTTATCCTCTAATGCTGACCTTGTAATAGACCTATTAAGAAAGAGTCAGTGTTGATCACTTTAAGCATAGTCACAATTTATGAGACTATTATCTCAGATAATCTAAATAGGCAGTGTTATTGTGCAGTTTGTGCTACAGTTCTGCTTTTGAGCTCAGTAAATGACTGGCTGCATTATTACCAAGTATTTTTATAGAAGTCCCAAGTGTAGTTAACATTTCTGTGGACAAGAATCCGATAGCATCAAGATCAGCGTAAACATAGGAAAAAACATAGAATAAAGAGCTAGAAGATTACAGGAAACATTGGACCTGTTTGAATGGCAGGGATATGGTGATTAACAGCTTTGGTGTCCTGCAACACATCCATAAGGATCTCCAACCAGAACCATAAGAATGCAGGTATCTTCCAATCATTACAATGTGGGTGGTAGCTTGAAACCCTGGTTAGTCTTCTCCTGAGCTGCAACAGAGCCTGGAGACACAAGCTGGGAAATCTTTGGCTCATCTTTCCCACTGTGTTGATTTCAGTACAAGCATTCAAATCTTTACCTTTCTGTCCTGCTTTTGCCCTCTGGCTCCCAATAGTAACAGTCGTATTTTCCTTCTGTCAGTTTGTCCTTAATTTCTTTTCCCCTTCTTATTGCTCCAAAGTATATGTTACAGTCATATTTCAGTTCCTTGATATCATGCTTGTCGTGTGGTCTACTTGCTGTGTCTCCTTGTTATAACATTATTTTTTCCTCCAGCTATATATCTGATTAGTATTCACCACTTTAAAAAATGCTTCAGTTTTACTCTCCCAGTGGACTTTTCCTTTAAGAGTGTTTACTTCAGGCAAAGGATAGATTATGCTATCATGTTGTAAAATCCTAATAATACCAATAAATGCCTCTAATGGAATTAATTCTGTCCCTTTTTTACTAGAGTACCATTAAGTAGGTGTCCCACAGCAGTGGGCTTGTTAAAAAGAAAATCCAAATTTAAAAAAAAAAAAAAAAAAAAAGGCAAGGAAAAAAAAATAAAGCTGGCTGTATACTTTAGAAAATTAGAAATATCTCTATCAATCTAGAAATCTAGAGTCTGCTTGCAGTTTCCAATTGCTTTGCTGGCAATAATGGGGTTACAGTAGTGTGAAAACTGAATCAATAAAATCAACCACATGCCCTCTGAGTCGTGGAGCATATTGCATGGCATAGGATATTGCACTGTATATTTCTCCTAATAAAACCAAGCTACTTTTGATGCAGTAAAGGAAAGAGTCAGAAAATAGAGTGGCTGTTTCTGTTTCTAAGAGAATGACTGACATAAGCTGTCTTTTGTTTGGAGTGCAGAGCTATTGAGAATTAACAGTGGTCATGATGGGTTTCCTCTTCGTTTATATCCACTTTGTGTTTTACTTCCCAGCACTGTTGCAATATATGTTTTTGGTGATGTTGACCTTGGAAATCTATTGGAATCAAACTCAGGCCTGTAATGCAGTCAGTGTGCTGCTGGGAAGAAGTTACCCTGGTTTCTGGTGGTGTAAATAGTGGAGGCTCTCAGGTCTCTGTGCATGGAGCCATACCCTCAAAAGCCTTCCTGCCAGCTCTGTATACATGCAGCTGTGAAAATTTGATATGGATTATGGAGGAGTAAATAATGTGTTCATGGTGCCCTCAGAAAAACAGATGATATACAATATCCAATCTGAGGTGACAGAGACAGAGCGACAGAAACGTGGATAAATCTCTTCTGGCAAAACTGGCAGCTGCTGCTGCTGGCAGAGCATCACAGGGACCAGTTCTGGAATTCAGCTGGTAGGTCCCAGATGCTCTAAGAGGGTTCACAAAGTGCTCATCTACAAGTGCTTTGAGAACAGGCTGTGTTACCTGACCCAATCCAGTTTTCTACACAGGCCAGGCTGCTTTTTTCTCCTCCTTTGTGTGTGATTGTTGGCTGCTGGAGGTAGAGAAGAAGGTCACACTGGTTGTTGTAGTTGCAGAGTTGGGCTTTTTGACAGTTGTCCAAAGGTCAGGCTGCTTGCTCTTTTACTATCTGTCTCGAGTGCAAGTAAATAAATGAAACACATTGAGGCAGAAAATCCCAGAATATAATAGTTCAGAGTATCTTTTCAGATGAAATGGCACTTTATTCCCTTATAAAACCTTGCATAGAAGAGCATGAGGAAAACATACCAGTTTGATTTCTTTTGAAAATGCCTTTTTAAGACTGCCAACTTGGAAAACAGCTGAAAGAAGCAAGGGGAAACATTGATTGTTATACAGGATGTGACAGCTAAAGTGTCTTCTTTAAAGGAGGGGAAAGTTCCTCAATAGCCCTTCTCCATCAGTGCAAATTGCTACAGAAAGCAGTTTACTATATGCTGTCCAGAATTAATAAATTGACTTATTGATGAAGGATCCAGGTCACCACCTCACCTGAAGGGAAGACTAAGGGGCACAGTGTCTTGCTCAAACAGAATGGGTTTTTTTTCTGTGCAGAATCTGTATTTTGTCTGAGACATGGTGCTCATACTGATTCAGCACTTGAGATAATAAACCTTTTTCTGAAGCTGAGGTCTCTGCATATTAGTGACAGCATAGTATTGAAGCTGAGACTGATAATGGTACTAAATAATCATCTCTTTTAAAACAGAAATTACTTTGATGAACATTAACATGAATATCAGTACAAGTACAGGGTGTGCTTAGCTCTATTTAACATGACCTTCATTTTGATAACAGCTCTAATTAGGTAGGTTTTGTAGAAGCTGACTGTCAGCTATGTTTGCATTACTGGAGAGTCTCATGGATTCTGTTTATCTGCAGTTTTGTGACTTTGATTCTTTTTTTATCAGTTTTGTCTTCTACAATGAGTTTAATCCCTTGAGCAGATGAAACATCCACAAAATATTTAAGTGTTCCCTGACACAGGTGCCAGGAGGAGACTACACTGACAGCTTAAGCCCACAGCACTCAGAAAGGGCCATTCAGGCTATTCCAGAGGAGGAAGAGGCATCATTTGAGCTGCATCAGCTTCCTGAAGCAGTGTACCACTAAGTCTCTTGGACACTACTGCTGACCTAGGGAAGAGGGATAACAGTATCTGGTGTTTAAGGGATCCAGGCTTATTTAACATGCATTCAGAAGGGAATTGTGATTTGGCTGTGCTTTACAATTATGTCAAGTTTATCAGGTTGACCTAACAACAGCAGACTTCTCCAGCCACCAGCACAACAATTAAAGCAAGACTTGTTCTTTAAGTCCAACATCTTTTAAAGATGCATGTTTTCATGACCATAAAGATGCTCACAAGGTGAGCCTTAATTACTTCATAACATTTTCTTCCTTGGTTGTGCCCTCTCATGACTCTTTCAGAAGTGTCAGATTCATTTTGTTGATGAAATACCCTTGGAGGGAAGCAGTGTAATTCTAATGCAAAACTTTTTCTTCATCTTTCCTTTATTTGTGGCATGTGTCTACCTTCAGCTTTCCCTTAAACCCACACCTGATCTGTGTAGAGAAGTGCTCACATGCAACTTTAAGTTTGAGAGAGGATGAAAAGCTGCTGTAGAACATAAAAATGCCTTGTTATTTGAATTTGCAAATTAGGAGTCCCTCCTTATTTTTAAGGTGGCTTTTGGGTATTTTGTGGTAACATATACAAAATCTCATTTCAGTTGCTAATTCTAGCAATATACTCTTAGTAAAAGTTCAAATTCCCTTAGTTTTTCAGTTTCCATTAGATATTATTATGTTATGAGGCTTTAGAGAGGAACCTGATTCATGAAACATGACATTTTTTATCACTGCTAAGATTCTGTATAATACATGTATGGAAAAGCCATGTTTGGGCTTGAAAACATTAAGGAGGTTTAATTGGAATGAATAGAAATTGCTGTTTAAAGAAATATTCATGCATTTTTCAATATAGCTCTAGTTTAACAATCCTATGTCTAAAGTCACGTACAACCAAGATCCTGAATGTAGATGAGTCTGGTTTCTCCAGAAAATGCAGAAATAGCTCTTTTGGGATTTGTGAAAAAAATTGTTTTTCCATGTATGCTGTTATGCATCATCTTTTATTTATCAAAATGCAATTTGGTGCTTCCATTCCTTCTGGTTTAGCCTACAAGGAGTTAGCAGCTTGAGGACACTGATATTGAACACCAGCTGTAAGGTTTTTTTTTCCCCAAGCAGAAGAGGGAGAATAGTTTGGAGACATGGCCCATGGCTCTGAGAGCTGCTCACAATGGCTACAACACTGTTGGAAACCAAACAATTTGTCAAAACTCTTGCAGATTAGGATTAGAAGAAGAAGAGAATGGAGGATTGATGAAAAGGGAAATATGAAGTGATTGAAGCCCTACTCTCATTACAAGCAGTTGCTGATTTTTTTTTTATATTCAAAGTCAATAAGTACAAAACATTGGGTTTGCTAATCGGATGAGAACTTCATTACTTTGTTTCACTGACCAAGGCACACATCATTTTTAGCTGCAAAAGGCTGTGGTTTTACTTCACAAAGTTAATTGGAAGATTTGATTTTAAAAGGTAATAATTTAGAAATGTATTTTTTAAAGGTAGTGACAAGAAAGGTGCTAAAAGTGCTTCAGGTTTGAATAAGTTGAAATATATTTAAGAAGCGACTAAATTATTTTGAAAAGTTATGCCTATTTTTAGTAAAGATATTTTCAACCCAATAATCTATAACAGCAGAGTACAAAGTTGAGCACAGCAGACAGGGACCATTGAGCTCCTGGAGTTAAGGGTGCATTAGTGTTTCTATTACAGTCTTGTGTATTTTGCAAGATGGCAATAGTAATTGGTTCCAGACTGAAATGTAGCTTGAAAGATTGAGACCTGAGATCACAAGTTATACTTTTAGAAATGTACTCTGGGAATTGGTTAAACTTCTGTGGTTTGTTTATGTTATGCTGGATTCCCAAGGTCCCCATTAAGGTTCACAGTTGCATTAAAGGAAATTTTGCATAAACAGATAGGCACAATGCCCATACAAGTAGTGTGCAGTCTCATACCCTCAGCTGAGGGCATGGTTTCAATAGGTGCTAAATCCTACCAGATCAGGACTAGCTGAAACATGGGACTGAAATCCCACTTGGGCATACTGAAGTCTTTCAGCTCACCAGGAGCACAAGGATCAGCCTGCCCATCCTGTATCTGTAGGGAGAGCTTTGATCTCCTTGAGGGCTGATAGCACCATTGGCTGCTGGATCTTTGCTCCTTGGCTGTGCAGGCTGACTCAGGGGAAAGGATAACCTATCCACAGAATCTCTGCATGTGGAGCAACCTGAGCAGTGGTGTTGTAGGAGCCAAAAGACATCCAGTGCTTCTCATTTGAAACTTGGGGACAAGATGCAAGCTAAGGAGCAAAGTAAATTGTTCTCTTTGTTTAGATTCCCCACAAAGCTCTTTGGGTTATGTTCAGCTTCCACTAAGTGATCTGTGCATTTTCTGTGGCTAAGGAGAACACCAAGCTGGGAATGTCTGTCCCATTCACTAAGTGTCCTTCAGAAAAGTAGTCCTGGTTCTTTCCTAACTTGTGGTTTTAGTTTAGAAGTTATTTCCTTTGGGATTACTGCTTTCTTGGACTGAAGAGAAATAGGCTTATGTTGTCGTTATTGCTAAAAGCAGGACAGGTTCTCCATGCCTTGTTCTGTTTCTGGCTGTATCTTGAGGACAAAGGTGTTGATTTACCTTCACCATGTGACAGTGTTGTATCAGGAAAGTAATAGCTTTGAGAGCAAAGAACTGAACTTCACATTGATATCATTTCTAAAGTATTATTTTCAAAAATGAGCATGAAAACATTTTCGTTTTCCAGCGTGAAAGAGATGTTACTGTGGCATGTGGCCTGAGGTATTTATGACTTACTCCACAGAATCAAAATGAAGTTCATAAAGAGTTTGTCACAGAGCCTCAGGTAGTTAGTTATCCACTTGCTGCTGAAAAAAGATAACTGACAGGAAGGGATACACAGAATTTCCAGAGAGACAGACGTCTGTATGTAAGGGACCGTGTTACTAGAAACACTTGTCTTTTCATACTGTTAGAAATTTGAAAAGTTTTTTTTATGCTATGTATTAGTTCTTGCAAATTGCTTGCCAATTTAATACCAGCAGCATCTAAACAGTAAGTAATTGCTTATGATAATGAGAGCAAACTAATTTACTGAAATATGTTAATATTCACAATGCATTTTAGAACAGCAGAGTATTCCAAAAATACTACTCTGTTGTTTAATTGCAGTGTTTAGGTTGCATTGTTATTACAAATGCTGGCAATATCATCACAAAGCCAGCCTCTCATTGAATAACCTCCTTACTGAGACTCCAGCATGTGAGTAGGTAGTGTCCTTTGAGAACTAAACAGGGATATGAACAAAACCTTCTGGATTTAAATAATGATTCTTAATTTCTGATTGATGTTCATCACATGAATAGGCAGAAAGCCTTCTTATGCCTTTTAAAATTTAACTTAACAAATTTCAAGTCAAATAGCATTCAATTCCTCTCTTAATATTTGTGTGTCTTCAACGGAATTAATATTTGTGTGAGATATAGAAACATACCTAGAAATATGTTTTATGTTACAGAAATGCTGTAAGAAAATACTGTAGTGCAGAAGTCCTCAAAACTTCCAAGTTGATGTGCTGCAGTGCATTCTGCAGGACTGGTGTTTAGTGTATTTGAAATGTTGTTTTTTCCTTCTTTTCTTGGGAAATGTTCTGTTTTCCTTTGAGTTGGGTTTTTTTGAGCAAACTTAGAAGAATGCCTATTGAAAAAGGGATTATCCCTGAGCACATTTCTTCACAGAATTATTTTCCACATGTGTTGGTATCACTTAAAGTTTTGAAGGATTCTTGACATCTTTGCATATGCTATTATAAAATACTGTATTAAAGTGAGGCTTTTCAAACTATTAAATACTGATCTTCACTTCAGGATATTAAAAGCAATTGTAATTTCCTTCAGCCAGGCCCTTGGAGGTGAGTGGCCTACACAAAATCACTGCACTAATTAGCTGGGTTAGTCTTCAGAGGGTGATTAACTGCTCACCTTTCTTGCATACACAAATGAATTAATTTACAGCTGATAGCACTGGTGTATGGATTGTCAGAGCCAACACGAAGTAGTCCCTGGTGAGATGATTGAACAATTCGGAGCCCAAAACTCTTTTGTCAAGCTCTCTCCAAACACTGTTGTGGAATCCAGTGGTTAAACCACACTCTCTGGCTCTCTGATTATTTAACTATGTAACCCAGTGAAAAGCCTTAAGATGCATATTTTTCACTGCAGCTCTTTATCCTCTGAATCTGGTGGAGAATTGTTGCTTACAAACAACACCATAAGGACTTTGCAAAGAAGAATGACAGCAATTATCATAATGACAAAGCGTGTAGTGTTTCTGTGCCAGGCCGCAATTGAAAATCCATTATGTAGTAGAACAGAAAGAAATGGGAAGGAAGTGAATTGGCCCAACCTGGCTGGCCTCTGTTGGCTCTTATTATAATGGTCTAATAACCTTAAAAGATTCAAGTACAACTACAGCTGTGTCTGTGTACCCCTACTGAACACTGTTTGTTTCATGCACAGAGTTGATAATGTAAGTAAACACTGATGTTCCAAAGTCAATCCTTGGGATAATGGCTGCAGAAAATCTCCAAATAAAGTATAATTTTTAGCTGCTTGCTGGTTCTTATTTTCAGGCTTCTTTGGGACAACCAAACAGGCACTTATAGATCACGTTCCTCTTTTACCTGATACTTTTTGGAGGTTTGAGTGCATGTAATGCTGAAGACTAGCTTTGGCTTTAAAACTTGGTTCATATATCAAATGAAATATCCTGAAGTTTTGTTCATGCTTGGAATTAGGGAGATGGTACAATGCCACAGGACTTCAGTCATTATGCAACTTGCTCATCAGTCCCTCCCCATGCCAGGTCTCCTTCTGAGATGCTTCTGAACAGCTGCTTCAGGGGTGGACTCATGTGCTTCAGGGAGGATTGGTGTTTTTCCAAAGATTTCCTCTCTTGCATTTCATTTGATTTTATTTTTGTTACAAGAAGAATGGTTGCTATTTCTGCATTTCAGGATGTAACATCCCTAAGAAACTGTGGTCTTTCTATTTTTCTTCAGCTATAGTCCATGTCTGTCTACTCAAAAACATTCAGCAATCCTTCCAGAAGAATATTTTTGTCTGCTAAATATTAGTAGTTGAGTAGGAGAACATGTATGCCATGGAACTTCTTACTACTCTTCACTACCTTTGCAAACAGGCAAAATTGAACTTCATTGCACATTGCCCATAATACAATTATCTGTTCTCAGCAGAGGCTCCCTCTCAGCAAACCCTGTAATTTGTGTTGTTGTCAGTACCATCTTTCTGCTGCAAGCAACAACAACATCTTATCTTAGTCCAGCATCTGACATCCTTGGGCGTGGATCATTTTTCAGTGACTTTAGCAGGCTTGCAGTTTAGCAGTGCTTTCGTTTTCACCCTTCTTCCAAGAGAAGTTTTGGCTACTTTGGAAAGCTCACTAAGGATTTTTCAAGATTAAATTATGAGATGCACAATTTAGCAAGGAACATAATATAAACGTCACTTAAAAATAACTAAGTTAATGCAAGACTGGATAGCTGGAATATTGTATTAGTAAGAAAGCCAATAAGAAATAAAGACTTTAGCCTAGAAGCATGCTAGGAGCTTGCAGCCAAGCTCATGTCCATTCTAACACTATTAAATGACTTAAGGCCAACTATTTCAAATGTTTTGATCCATCCCCATTTAAAGAACAGGAGGGTTATTTTTAAAGGTTACCAGAAATGCAGCAACACTTCTGAGAATCAGGATACTGCCATGGGTGCTTGAATAAAAACATAACTTCAGGCACTAACGTTTTGCATGAAATAATGACTTACAAGCAATTATCATTTCTCTAAAAAGAACTTTGCCTTTTGATGGACCTATACAGAGAAAATTTAATTTTTTTGTTTTCTCTTACTGGTTTTTGGCGTATGTGCACATCTATGCAGAGCTGCTTTTGTGAGAGATGCTCAGATCCTAGTTTCTGTCTTCAACTTACTGGCTTCCCAGCTGAGTCAGCAAGCTTGGGAACTCTTACAGCTCGTTACTTGGCTTAGGAAAGTTTTAACTTTTGCCAGGTATCTGTTAGTTTGTAAAGTCCCTGGACTAGAACCACTGAATGATTTCACATAGGGCACCAACAGATGGTGACAACATTTGGTGTCTATCAACCTGCATAGTATTTGAGCTAATGTCCTAGTTCCTACATCCTGTTACAAATCCCTTCAACTAACCAGCCCCTTCACTCTGTTCCCTTTGGATTTGGAACAACTAATAAGCCATAAGAAGCAAATCAGTGCATGTGCAGTTAATTTATTTTAATGGAACTGATTGCAGCTGTGGTTAAATTGAAATTTAGGCCTTGATAATTCGTGATGTCGGGAGTGTGGAGACTGGAACAGTCCTATTGTCTTTGAGAGTACTTGGCTATACTGATTTCAATCTGACAGTGGTGTTGAGGAGTCCATTTAGTGCAGGTAGCTCAGTGTGTAGCTGCAGGCTGGGCTATGAGTGCCAGGAACCAGACTCTGAGCCCAAATGGGCTCAGGGACCTGTGGTCCAGCCAGGGGACCAGACACTCAGGGACAGCAGAAGCCAGCCACATAGAGCACTTGGATTGCTGAGGTTATAAAAGCTCAGGATCCCTCCTTGAAGGCACTAGCTTGAGTTATTATTTTATCTTGTTATTCTGTTGTTTAGCTACTGCACTATGACTAAACTATTTTAAGGCTCTAGAGGTCTGGAATTCTGCTGTGGGTAGCCCAGTGTGGAGCTGGTAAGGAGACTTGGTGTGCTTGTGTGAGTGGGGGGGTGTAGCTGGGAAGGGTCTTTGGTGCCAGCTCAGGTGGTGTGAGGGTAACTCCAGATTGGCTCCTGAGTGGTCAGACAGGGAAGTTTCCATAATAGTGCCTTTACATTTTATCTGTTTCAATTCACTGTCTTCTCATATGTGTTTTTCAACCGCACAATTTCCATTTTTGTCGACAACGTTCAAAAAATTTATCTTTACTTGTATATTGACAGCGTTGGATGAGGAATAAAACCTTCCCTTATTTATAGATGCTTGGCTTTTAATTTCCATCTGACTTTTTGGCAAGCTTTAAGGATCAGATGTGTTGTAATCCTTGTTACCTTTAATAGAGTTATAATAGATTAAAATGTTTCATGTTGAGTGCAATATGACATTTAAAACATGCTTTAATTTTCAAAATATATCATTTTCTATCTGTCTACATTGCATAAAGGTCCGAGGCCCTAATGGGGAATTACTTACCTTACATTTCATACAGAAATGTTTCAAATTAATTTTAAACAGCATTCATACTGGAAAAGTGATAGGTAATAGGTAGCCTATAAAATTTTTTAACTGAGAGAATCTGGAGAACAATAGTTTTCCTTTATCACTCTGTGTCAGATTTATGTTAGACTGTATAAAATAAAATAAATAGTGAATTTTTTTTGTGTAAGTTAATGTATTTATGAGCTCAACAAACCACAGAACTTTTTTCCTGTAGGTGTTTCAAAGCTAATAAAAATAATTTTACAGAATCAGTGCCATAATACTATCAAGTCCATTGGCATTCAGTTAATCAACTCATGTTTTGGTAATAAGTCAGATGAATAGATTGGTTCATCAACAGATTGAACTCTTAATTTCTATTCTCCTAGGAGTCCTTTCAGCTACTTCTTGCTTAGCTAAGGTCCTTCTCAAAATTATATTCATTTAAAACACAATTGGAGGCTCTTAGTTCAATGTCCCTACTCAAACTGAGTAGCACTTTACTCCAGATAAGTGATCTAATCTAAATCAATGGGGTCACTTGAGGTGTAAGATGTTACTTGATTTAAAATATTAAAATCACTCTAGTTGGAAAATTCCTTTAATTCTTTGAAACTTTTATTATAACTATGTCACTTATGATACTAAGAATGGTGCTGACTTGGAATACTGATGCTAAGCTGTGTCAGGGTTGTTCTTTATAGATATACATGTTTGTCAAGCCATTGTTACTCACAAATTTTAGTTTGTTACTTTAGTTGATCCTATTTATCAACAGAGCTTGATAGCGACTGAGGAATTCAAATAGCAAAAATTTTTGGTACAGGAGTGGAGTATTTTTTTCACCCACTTTATTATTGCATGGAAGGTGAAACATAAACAACTGTCCAAACACCAATGCTATAGACTGGAAGAAAGACGAAGTAGAGATAGGAGAGGTTTTCTTAGGGTTTTTTCTGTGGTCTAAGGAAAAGAAAACCCTTTGCTTCTGTGTAAGTACTCTGAATCCTCAACAAATGCTGTTGGAAAGGGCAAGGATGCTCAGGGTGACTTGGGATTGTGCTAGTTCCATTACCACTTAGACCTTTACCTGAAGACAGCTTTTAGGCATAGCTGAGTATAATAAACCACACACAGCACTGGTTTATAGATCTCTCTGAAAAGTTGGATGCAGGGTGATGGAAAGTCCTGTAGGCTCTGATTAAGCAAATCAGGGTCACTTCAGTGCTTTGGGAAGAGCGGTTCTATAATGCAATGTAAAGTTGTGCTTGAATTAGTAGCAGTAGTAGTAGTAGATACTGCTTTGTTGGGTCATTTAAAATTATTGCTCCAGCTGACTGAGTTGGTTGAGGTGTTGGAATGATGTGGCTTCAGCCTCTCTTACAGAAACACTGAATTTTGGAGCTCAGCTGTAGCACAGTCATAAATGACTGATGGGAGGCTGATAGACATTTTCTATCTGCTTTATTTTCCTCAGCATCTTTACCTGAAGAGAGATTATATCATTAATGACAATATTAATAACAAAACCCAGCAATGCTGTTTTGTTTAGTGAGTTTTCTTACAGTTAATCTGGAAGAAGAGAAGATCAATGAAAGAAATAATGGGATTACTAAGGAGTTGTGCTGTGCAGTTTGTGACCTTACAGGTGGCAAATGTTAAGACTGTTTGTAACAGTCCTAGTCCGGGCATGCAGTCAGATGGGTACAAGGACCTAACTAGAAATGGTTTGGAGTAGCAACCACTTTCCATGGAAACTTTGAACCTCTCTCAAGGTTTCCCAAGCTTGTTCAAAGAAACACCATAAATATTCTCCTAGTCCCTATTATCCACAAATCTAAGAGATTTGTGGCCAGAAAATAAGACATCCATTCCTATCTGTGTGACTCGAGCTCTTTGGAGAGCTACAGGGAATATTCCCTTTGAACATTTTCTCTTTTCCCATGCAATGCATCTCTTCTGTTATTAAATAGCCTGATGTTGCTCTTGCAGGAGAGCACTTACAATCCATATTCAGGCTCCTGCCCAGATTTGTGGGAGAGAGTATATCAGAATGCCTTCAGGAAACATTCAGTTGAAGCTGGTCTTTAATTTGAAATACTTCTTCCAGCAGCTCTTTCCATCTCCTTCCCATGGTTAACCCTAATGGCCATACCCTCCTCACCTCAACCCTGTGGCATATCTTCTCTTTTCTGTGTAAATAATTAATAACATATCACAGTCTAGAAAGAAGCAATGCCGAAGGGTTGTATTTTAATTCACCAAGTGGATTATTTTGGAACACCCTCCTCTCCCTCTCTACCCCAGCACATCATGTTTCTGGCTTGAAGCATTCCTTCCTTTACTTACCTTAGAAAATATGTACAATTATATACAGAATATGTACAATTATATATGGAGATTTTGTTTATTTTTCTGAATTTCAGCCTGTGCAGACTGAAAATAGATAGAGGAATATGTAAAAATGAGTATTAATGGATATTTATATGCTCCTCTGAACATAGCAAATATAATTAAATGCCTTCATATAGATGTTTGGACAGTTTTGTGTGTGTGTGTGTATATATATATGTTTTTATATTGTAAATTCTTCATTCTTGGTAATTAATAGCCTGCAAAAATAGTCTCACTGGCTTCAGCAGGTTTATCAATGCAAGTAATTACTTACAGATGGGAATAAGAGGGTTCACATTGTAGCCCAGAATGAAGTACTGATAAGATTAAAAAAAACGAAAATTACATTATTGGGTAATTTCTTGTTACTTGCAGTCCTTACCCTTCATATTTTTAATAATAGTTAAAAATTGCTTTTCTATTAATGAAAGTGCAGCTAATAGGTTTTGTTATTGAACTCTACAGGCTTCAGTCTTCAGTTTTTCAGTCACAGTGTGCTGGAATCATAGTTTGTGAGGGTCCAGAGCTCAATCAAACCATTGCATTCACTTCATCAAAACCTGAAACCTGATGTGAATGTTGAAAATATACATTATCCTAGTCACATTATATGGGATAAATGGAATTATGTACATTACCCTTCAGTGAAATATACCTTAAAATCAAAATTAGAATGAACATGAGGAAGGCAGAAAGCTGTCGATTTGAGCAAACTATTAAGCTACATCAAATGTGACTTCAGAGCAATAAATATTGAAAAGCTTTGCAGTCATAAACAATAATAAATACAGCAAATGGGTTATAAACGAAATATTTATCTGCTTAATACTGTAGAGGTAAGCAGATGTCCTTGAGTTGCTGCCAGACTGTGATGAAATGAATGCACTGTTTCATAAAGATGAATTTTGCAAACAAGTAGGACTTCAGAGACCCAGGCCATTAAAAAACATTACTGTATCTTGACCACTGGCATTTTGTTACAATGGGAACCATGCTTTCATGGGTAAGAATTTCAAAGGGCTGTGCGGACATTTTTCCTAAGCATTGTGTGGATGCATGGAAGCATAAAGAATTATGCAGTAAATTCTGTGGCTGAGAGAGATAACTGGCATGTTACAGGGTTGCCTGCTTACAAGTACTGTGCTGATGGCATTGCTATTCTTGACATTACAATCCCCCTGCTTTCAATTCTCTGGAGATGATAAACCCCAAACAACACAGTGCCACAAGCTAAGGGAGATGGCTGGGGTTTCGTGACAGTGTCCTGAAAGAGCGGCAGAAACATTAAGAGGTTTGTCAGAGAGCATAAAAGCCTTTATGAAGCAAGTGAATTAGGCTTCCTCTGTTGTTTCTTACCATATCCTAAACTGATAGTAAGGAGGGTTGTTTCCAACAACTGCTCAGTTTCTAGCTTTTAATAGTTAATGGGAGGTCGGGCTATAGGCTGAGATCAATCCCAGAGTAATAAATTTTACATTATTATATTTGTCTTTCTTGAAATATAAACACAAGAGGATCTATTCCCAAATGGCTTCCGACCCATTTTTTCATAATTAATACAGGAAATTTGAGGAACGTGACTCCCCGTACAGCTCAGACGGAGGCAGATCTGTATTCATCAGCATGGATTAATTAGTCTTTTACCAGACACGCAGTTACTTCGAAGAGCTACAAAATGGGCAGTTATAAAGGAGGGGAAGCTTTCTCATAAAAACCCATAAGCCACATGTTCTCGTGGATAAGCGATACTTTTTTTAACTTTGATGTTTGTTCTATGTAGTTTAAGATTTACAGTTAGATTTATCCAGCTCCACTGACATTGACCTTGCCTTCAATGCGGCAGCAGCACGGAATGAATGGCTCTTCCCTGGTTGATTCGAAGGGCAGTATTTAACAAAAAAATGCAGCAAAGATTCAGTCTGAATAAGAACAGCAGAGCCTCTCATTGTTTAGATCTGAAGACTTGCTTCTGGGTTATTGTATTGGGTATGACTCCACCATGCTTGGCAGGCTTTTTCTTTGTCTTCTATATTGGATAAACACATCTGTTACAACCAAGAAAAGGAGAATTATGCACTGCCACTTAAATCTTAGGGACGATTCTAACAGCTCCATCTGTGACATTGAGGTGTAAAGAGTTGTTTTTTCTTACCCTTCTCATTTTTGTTGCTTATAAGAACCTCATTCATGACCTGACACAATGTTTTATGAAGTCAACAGAAGGGCTGTCACTGATTTTAATGAGCTTTGGATCAAGCCCTCAGTTTTTCATCAACACAGAACAAATCCTTTCACTCCAGACACCACAGTGACATAAACTCCTTGAAGATCCCAACTCATCAGTTGGAGATTTGAAGTCAACAGTAGCAGAAAAGAGGAGAACTTGGGGGCCATCAGCAGTGACATTACCTGTCTAATGTGTCTTTGTTTCGGGACGTATTGTAACTGGAGATTAATGACACACAGCAGATTATTGTACATTTCAGACCACTGCCTAGGAGGAAAGCAAGGGTGGGAGAGCAGGAGGAGGAGGGTTTTGTTACACACATACCTAAACCAGACATCTTTTGCCCATGTCCATTACCAATCCCTAGCACAGCACCAATCTACAGTACTCTTGCAAAACTCTCTATAATAAAGATAAAATCTGATTTCACTTAAAGTGTAAGTGAAATCTTAAATAGCAGACCTGCTATTGTCTTTGCTGAAGAAGTTAACAAACTCTCCTGAAACACATGCTGGTTGATATTTTGGCATCACGAGTAAAACCAGCAGATCCATTCGAAGCACAGTGGAACTATCCCACAAGTGTATTAATATAAAATGAGATTTACAGTTATATTAATGGTATGCACTGTGCATACATTATTACAGATTGATGGCGTTGGAAAAAAGCCCTAATTAATAGGCATGTAATTCCATAAAGAAAAAATTATGTTAGAAATAAATAAATGGGATCTTTTCAAAAAGACCAAGTGTCCTTTTTACATTACAAATAACACAAAGCAGTCTTGCTCAGCAGTAGAGTAAGCTTTTGGGACATCTGGGAGTTGAACAAGTTGTGTAACTGTATGGTTCTTCTTGGCTTTGACTTTAAAAGTCTACATGTTCGAGGGATTTTAGATCCCATTATGCGCTAACAGCGTTTTTGGTTGACCTTGAAAGAAAATAAGAAAATGACAATTATGCTTACTTGCACTGTCTCCTAACATGGACTTGGAAAGTACGGAGTGAGAGCATTGGATGACATAAACTGGATTAGTTTTCATAGAATCATGGAATGGTTTGGCTTGGAAGGGACATTACTAGATTACTAAATACATTACTAAATACAGCCATTTACTATGTGAGAACCTGATTACTAGATTATCTAGTTCCTACCCCCTGCCATAGGCAAGGATATTATCACTAGTTCAGGTTGCTCAAGGCCCCACCCAGCCTGGCCTTCCAGGGATGGGATCTCCACAACTTCTCTTGACAACTTGTTCCAGTGCCTCATTACCTTCTGAATAAAGAATTTTTTCTTGGTATCTAATCTAAATCTTTTCTGTTTTAGTTTAAAAATATTCCCACTTGTCCTATCATTAGCTATTTAATAAAACAGATAAAATGCAATAAAATTGAGAGTAGCCACACTTTGAGACAGTTTAGGACAGATAGTAAAACTAGACTTCTGTAATTACAGTATATTAACCAATCTCCCTAAGATTTGACCTATCCTCATGGAAAACAAGTAGACAGCTTGTAGTGACTTTTCCAATGAAAGATCAAATGCCTGCACAATTTTCCTGCTCTGTGCTGTTGCTGTAGTTCAGATACAGGTTTTAAATGGAAATGTCCGGATATGCTGCTATTTTAGTTCTGAGGAAATATGCCGGTGATGAAGTTAAGCACCTAAGTGCTAAGTGGTTTTGGATTACAGCACTTGTTTCAAACAGATTATAGATTCTGTAAGTGCACCCTGGATATAATGTGTAAAGATTTCCACTTTTAAAAGATGTACATTGAGCATTATGCAAATAAGCCATTGCTTACTCAGATGGTAGACTAATCTCTTTGTCCTGACGTGACAAGTACATTTCCACTTGTTATCCCCATCTGTCACAAGATGATAAACCTCAGATCTGTAAAAGTCTTATCTGAATGTATTTGTTAACATCTTGCTCTGCTGGCCACCATCATGTATCATTTTCATTGTGTAAATAAGTAGCTGCATTTTTTTGTCAGCCATGAGGCAACTGGACCTACTTGATTTGTCACATAGGTCCAGTTGAGGAAAGCATTTGGTTTAACTCATCCCTGTTCTACACATCACAGAAATATGTTCATCAAGCATAAGCTTCAGAGCTCTTCCAAACAGATATGCATTTCTGAATCAGAGTTCCGGTACTTCAAGTAGTTTCCTTTGCAATTAAGTTATATTCAGCGCTGATTGCACAATATAAAACCCACTAATATTTCGCTCGCTGCATAATTTTTAGAGATAAAGACCTCTTCACATTGAAATACAGCCATTTACTATGTGAGAACCTGATTTTTGTAGGGCATGTGATTTCCGCGTGGTTTTGCCCCAATGCAAGTGGGCTGATTATGTTTATTTCTTTTTTTTTTTTTTTTTTTTAAACAGCGGGGACAACGTATATCTTTAGCAAAGGTGGTGGACAAATCACGTACACGTGGCCTCCCAACGACCGGCCGAGCACTCGCGCGGACAGACTGGCAATAGGGTTTAGCACTGTGCAAAAAGAGGCTGTGCTGGTGCGAGTGGACAGTTCTACTGGCCTTGGAGATTATTTAGAGCTGCATATCGTAAGTATCAGCACCAATGGTGTGAGATTTCTTCTTTTCTCGGTTGTTCTTATGTTTGTGGGGTTTAAATTTATTTTGTCTGACTGCAATTATAGCTGTTAATGAACCTTTTGGGGTCAATAGTGAACTAAATGATACTGGTTTATTGCATATGGTATTGTACAGGGTCTCAGACATACTCAAAGTGCCTTTCATTGGCTGCAGTGCTACTTTTCATGGCTTTTCAATTAAAAATCATATTGGGATACCTGTACAGATAGAGCAGTTTATTGCAGTGTAATTACATGGAAAAGAATTTAGCAGTGTCAGAGGAAGGTATGTTTATCCTGGGGGATTTAATCTGGAATCTAATGGTGGAATTGCAGTGTATCACAGCTGACTGTGCTTATTGTTAATATTAGAATTTGTCTTCTGATTTCACCATTCTTTTGTGATGGTAAATCTTAAGCAGAAAGAAAGACTGTCAGGCTAGGAAGTCTTAAAAAGTAATTTCAGCTGCCTTAAAGCAAGGAACTAGCAATCAAAATTGAAAGCATATGGAGTTTTATGGCGTCATAAATAAATGATCAATTGAGAAAAACACAACTAGAGCAGTATAAAATTTTGTTGTTTAGATTAGTCTGAACTTTGTTAATGTGTTAGTTTGATTTTTATTTGAGAATGGCTCTACTTTCAGGAACAGTTGAGTTCCTTTTGAATGAAATTACTTATTGATCTATAACCAATTACACTTTTACCCTCAGAAAACATTCAGCAGTGATCATTTTAAAAATTAGATGGGATTATGGTATTCAATTTTCCCAAGCTCCTTTTTTTCTGCAAAGGCTCTCTTACATTGTGCACAAAGGTGGTTTTTTAAATTTATTTACTGGCTTGAGTAAATAAAAAAGGAAAGAAAACCTTAAATAAAATTCAGAGGTAGTCCTATACCCCTATCTTACGTTGAATCGCATGGACAAAATAGTTGGCTGGTGTTGTGTAATCTTAGTTTTAAAATGTGAACCAAGCAACTTCTCCCAGGTGCCAGAAAAAGTGAGAGAGAGCCTGCATATTTCAAGGCAAGTATCATATTGCTAGATAGAATTTAAATATTTGCTTTGCAAACACCAGGTGCCTTGTTATAATTTACCTCTTTATTTGCAATCTCAGAGCAAACCCACCCTCTGTGGTCAACAGAGTTACTTTCTTCTTACAGTTTTTTCTTGTTCATTAGCATACAAAGGAATGTTTTCCTTGCAATTTTGCTGCACCTGAGGTCCAGAAAAACTATAATATTTGTTTGCTCTTCCATCTAGCCATGATATTTCTATTTTAAAGCAAACATTATATTCATTAATGATGAATTTGAGATCAAAAATTATTACTTGCTCATAAATGTTTCTGGTTTTCCATCCCCTTTGTTTTTTCTTTCTCAAATAACTTTCTTTTACCCATGCTGTAGCAAAAGATGGTAAATAAAAGAATAATTGATAGTTTTCTATGGTCAGAAATACTATCAGCTTAATAAGGATGGGGAAAATGATAAATTATACTTTAGTGGCTCTTTGAAATTTCTGTGAGGGAGCAAAGCCTTTTATCATCGTGCTTTGTGAGGTGATATTGCCTCCCCCTGCTGCCTTTGCAAGGGACTTTGGGAATCTCCCTGAAGCCTGCTCTGCTTCAGAGCAAAATGGCAACTGTGTGAAATTTCACTGGAATGAGGTTTGACCTTCTGAGAGCAGCTTCAGTGGGGTCTGTCCCTAGAGTGGAGACACTGAGGGACCTGAAATCCTAAGACATTTGGCAAGGATTTCTATAAGGGTTGTCAGTGATAGATAAAGCTTGGAAAACTACTGGGATATAATTTCCTGGAATCTAATTCAAATAAGGATAGTATTCAAAGGGAAGTTGAAAGGCAGTATTTTCAAAAGCACTTGTGACACCAAAGACCATATATCTCATTAAAGTCAGTTGAGTGACAGATACTTCTGAGAATTTTACCTGGCATCCATTTTAGTTCAGAAAGATATTGTGTCATATCACAGTGACAAAAAATGAGGAGAATATAGAAACAAAGAGGTCTACATATGTGTTATATTTGAAAAATAAATAATTGGATCAAACACTGGCAGCTACTGAGTTAAACCAGCTGTAATAAAAACTGTGAGAGGGGTTTGTCATTTATTTTTCACCAATGCTGAGATGCCACTAGGAATGCCTTATCTACTAAACAACCAGAAAGATGCTATGGATAATGGAAGGAGATAAAACTAGAAGGAGGGAAGTGTTTAATTCTGCATGTTCTTTTGCATGTACCCACTCACCTGTTTGTGCCATGAATGTGTGCATGAGCAAAAAGTGCCTGTGTACCTTGAGATGCACTGTGCATGGATAAATCACCTGCTTGTGGTGGCAAAAAGAGTTGCCCTGGAACTATTGCTTTAAAAAAATTGAGATTGTAGCCCTCACTAGCATGTTGGGGAGGATGCTTGAGAGCTTTGAGGTAGTTTGCTCTTAACCTTCTTCATTCTAGAAATGGAAGAGGAAATTACAAGTTAGATAATGGTACTTCAGTGTGTGCTTGCCCTCTTTATTATTCTGTTTACTTAAAGACAATGTAAACCTAATAATGAAATCAAGCTTATAACAAATTCTGATTTTAAAAATTGCTGCTTGATCATCTGAATCACAGCTTTGGTGTTAGGTTAGGAACATATTTAGTTCAAGTAATCATTTAACCTCTCCAAATAACCATTGTTATGAGAAACATTTTTAAAAATGCGTAGTCTGCATTGCCACCAGATGCTTAACAGTTCCAGTGCAAATATTTTAAATCCAAGATAGATTATTATAGAACTCCACCTGCCCTGTAGCAGAATAGATATAAAGGACAGTTTATGTGCATGATACGTATGAAACACATAATTCAGGAAAGGGATTTAAAATGTTTTAGTCATCTAGAGCTGAAGAAATTAGCTTTCATTTCAATCACTTTACATCTCATATGGAAGTAGTCTCTCGTGCTGTCTCTGCTGGGAGATGTAGTTCAAGAGGAAATAGATATGGTGCCTAAAATCTACTACCACTGCCTCTCCTCTTGATGGGGAAATGAAGGACAAATAGCTCTGATAATTACTGCAAGCTTCCTTTTTTTTTCTTTTTTTTTCATGACATAGTCTGTATCCATCTTCGTGCCACATGGAAAAAAGCAGCAGTTTTTCATGCAGGATTCAATTAATCAATGTGTGCACTCCTGTCCTTAACTTTTTGTCTGACTTCTAGTGCCCTTAGGTAATTCTGTCAGTGAATCCTGTTCCTACCTCCACTGTTCTTCTCTTCCCACCCTGTTATCCCACGTCATTAGAAGGCAAAGTGTACAAATATATGAATGTCACTGTCTTCCACAGGCAATGAGGTGTTGCTATCTCAAAATTTTAGCTTTTCTATGGTGAGAAACAAAGTGCAGCTAGACAAAGATATCACCTCAAAGGGCTGAGAAGTCCTGTTAAATTGCTCTTTCTGTCAAAGCTGGTAACATAGGAAACTGCAATTCTCCTGTGTTGCACATGGACTATTTTCTTTGTTTGAGAAGAAGGACATACTTCCATTAACAGATTTCAGCCGTTATAAAAAATATGTAAATTATACCATGTTTTCATCTTGCATTGTTAAAATGAAAGACTTTATAACAAAATGTTACATTTTTTATGCCTGATGGAAAGAATCAGCAGCTTCTGTGTCTTTGTCTGTGTCGTTTGTTTGAAAATCAAAGTATTTGCGGAGCACAAAGCAGCTGTTTTTATGGTGATAGCTGGTTTTGAAGTTGAGAACAAGGAGAATAAGGCCAACAGAGCATTCAAAAGTATAAAGCTTTGGCATTCCAGAGAAGACACTCAGCCTAGGGCACATGAGCTACTTAAGCTGAACTGGTCACTTCTCCTAACTCAAGCAGGGTTGAATATACTAATTAATCTCATTTAGAGGTATGGACCTACTGAATTATGTGAAGTGGTGATGATCATTCTGATAGGAAACATTCAGAGGTCTAAAATAAGGAATAAGGCAGATGTGGCAATGTTTTGAATGTTGTCCTAACCCTCTCCGGGGCGGGGGGAAGCTCTGTGATTCTAGTGAGAGAACGGTGACAGCCTGTCTATACTTTAGGATATAGAAAACATATCAAAATAAAAAGAAATAAAACTCAGGGTAGATTGCAGTAGATATTTTTTGTTTCATTCTATTTCATGTCACTAGGAAACAATATTTTAGGGGAAACACTAAGCAATAAGATTAACGCTGTGGTGATAAAGCATGGAAAACTACTTCAGGAGATGTGCTAACACATTACCTGAAAAAGGATGGTATGGTTAAAACAGATGGTGTCAAGGTATGCAAGGCACAACACAATTAACCTGAAATACTGTGAAGATGTATTAGTACTGGCATGATGGATTAATCAATATTGTCCTTAGACTTCCAAGATGTGTTTGTGAGGCCTTCAGAGTTAGAATTAATGACTGAGGTGAACAGTCATGGGAGAGGAAAGATTGTATATCTTACAGAAAATAGAGTTTTTTATCATGAGTAAATTCAGCTCATGCTCTTTGTCCCAAATATTTACATGCTACGTATATTAAAATATATATTGTAAAAATGACTTTTTTTTATTTGATTTTTTTTAACTTTCAGCAAACTTAAAATCAGTATTATTTCCTACTCCCCTCTCTCTGTCTTTTAGTTATACATAAGCAGTATTCTGCTACACCAGGCTTTTAATAGCTGACTCTGTTAGACTTTATTGTACATATCCATAAAATATGGATAGTTTTAACTTATGAAAGTGTAATGACCTTCCCTCAATTGAACAGAAGGAGAAAAACTCAAGTGAGGATCAGAATTTTTTGTTTGAGTGTACCAGGGAAAGAACTGCAATATTTTATGACAAACTCAATTATTATTCTCTTTTGAATACTTTACATGCCGGGCTTAATGTCTAATGGAAAGTCAGTTGATTTTTATTGACTTGGTTGTATTTGGATCAATTCCTAGAGAGCTGGATGTACTTTCATTAGATTGATGATAAAAATACCTTTGACTTTAGTGGCTTCTATTGGAGCTAATTAATTTTCCCAGGAAGAATTTAATAATATTTAAAAAATAATATTTCTAGAATATTATTTCTTCTAATAATCATCATTCAAATCTAGAGTTCCTTATTATATGCATACCAATGGAAAGCAAAGCTTTGTGAAGGCCAGTGGTGGCTTGCATATTCATGAAACAGTAATTATTTTAAAACTGAATTATTCACATCCAGGAAGGGATAAAAAAAAAAAAAAAAAAAAAAAAGGGGGAGGGGCAGACCTAGTTTTCAGAAATCTGATATTTTAGAAGTGCTGAACATGCACAACAGTGGCGAAAGTCAATGGAAGCTAAATGTAGTCAGCACCTCTGAAAACCAGGTCATCATCATCACCAGTTAAGTGGGCATCAGGGATCACTTTGGAGACCTGGAAAAACTTTAGACCATTATGTTTATCAGAGTTGAGATTTTTAATATTCTGCTACCTTGAAGCACAAGAAAATTTCATAAAGGTGTTGTTATCTAATCCAGAATTCTATTATTATTTGATATTTCTTTATTATCCTCATAGATGCGATATTTATTTGTGATTTCTTTTTTCATTTATATATGTGAATGTAAAATGCTATAGGAAGTTTAACTTCTTATGGACAGTCATTGGTTTCTTTGGAGAGCAAAAAACTCAACAATCAGACTATATGTTAACCTTTAAACAGAAAAAAATTACTATGGAAGGAGGATTTCCAGACTCGCTGGAAAAAAACCAAAACAGTGCAATCAAAGAAGACTCATTTATGGGACTAGACAGGCAGGTGAGAATGCAATTCAATGCACACAAACATTAAGTTAATTAGAATGGGAGCAATGAATTAATCTAGGGAATTTGTGCTAAATGCAGCAATCATTTACCTCACTGATCAGGTTAAGGATCTAACTTTGTAGGAAAGAAAATAAATGAATCACTGAGATGGTCAAGTCATGCCTTGAAACCATGCAGTTAAGTTTCTCTTTTGTATTAGGAGAGACAAAGATTAAAAAAGCTCTGAAAAGGGCTTTTATTATATAAGCTATTTGTTAATGCCTCGTCTTGAATACTCTGCACAATCTGTTATCACACATGGAGCAACAGTGGTCTGTTCTTGCCATAAACAGGCCAAACTGCTGAGGGAAGGTTATGAAAATGTACTAATTCTGGCACAGAACAGACTGATACCTTACCGTTTGAAAAATATGAATGGAATTTGTACAGCTGATGTAATTAAGCAGTTTTACTCTGACAGCCATCATGGAGCACTGCAAGGAGAAATCCTGAAGTTGTATGTAAGGTCCAGTATTCCAGTGTGGCAGGACTGAGCTCCCAGCTGATTGCCTGGTTCCTCAGCCTAGAAATGTGTTTGAGGGAGGCAGCTCCTTTCATTTCCTTCCTCTATCTTGGGATAAAATAGGAATTCTCACTTGTCTCTATCCGGCAAATAACTCCTTTATGCATCCTGCTCCTTTTGTGCTTTTGCGAGAATACAAGCTTCCTTCCCAAAAAGCATCCTGTGTAATGGGGTCACCACCTGCCAGGCCCTTGACCAGAGAAAATGGCACAGCCAGTAGGACCCAACTTCCCAGCTAAAATACTGTGTCAGTGGCACAATGCTCCAGCCTTCAACAATGATGAACCTCAAGTGTTTTCTTTTAGAAGAGGGGGAAAGCCTGGCTGAATGTGGGTAGATCTTTAAAACACTTCTGGTGTGCCCACATATATCAGAATCAGCTGAAAACAATATGGAAAGAATTGCATGTGGCTGTGGCATTGTATGAAGTTATCAGATCAGGTAGTGGATTCTAAATTCCCTTCTGATCCCTCATATCTCAAAATTACATTGAAAATTGTATCCTTCTGTTGTAAGAACTGCTAAGATCCAGAAGTTTGGTACTGAATTTGATATGGCTTTACTGTTGCAAACTGTGCACAAATGATCTTAGATCTGGCACGAGGAGAGAATGTAAACATGGAACTTAATTTTCCTTTTGAGCTTAAAAAAAGTACCAAGATTAGGAATAGAAGGGGTTTGGCCTGGGTCATGTTATATTAATAACAAAAACTCTGCATTTTTAAGAATTCAAGTGGACCAATTTGGAAAAGCACAAGACCAAATATATTTAATTAGCACAAACTTGAAGAGACTCATGACCTCTTCATAAAGCTCCTCTGGTTTTTTACATTGTCACTTTTAAAGCTCTGAAGTACTCTATGGATTACATCCAGTCATATTTTCAAGGATTATTTCTTTCTCTTCTTTTTCTCTTGTTCCCCAACTTGTTCTTCTGTCATGTCCTCAAACACAAAATCATGTGTTGTGCAAATTCAGCAGTCCCAGTGAATCCCACTGAAAACAGGTGGCAAACATCCAGGAGCCTCAGGGATTACCTACCTTTTCTTTCCCATGAAATGAGGCATAGAAAGGAACAGGGGAGTGTCACCTCAGGTGGTGACTTTATGGTATACTCACATAGAAGATCTTCTTGATGAGAACCATTGATAAGTTCCACTTAATTAAAAAACAAAAGCACCAACAGCAAAGCAAATAAGCATGGGGCCAGAATTAGGAGGTAATTCTTTTGTGTTAAGGCTTTTCCTATATAAATAATGAATTTCTGGCTTCAGGAAGGAGGACACAGGAATTAGTTTATGATGTACAGATAAATAAATAGACCATTTTGCCTCCCACCTTTCTTAGTTAATGGTTATCTCCTCTCATTGACGTTTTAGATCCATCATGATCTAATCACATACTTGTAATTCAAAATTCCTGGTGCTGGCTACTAGCCAACATCCTTGTATGTGAGGGTTGCAGATATTTTAATAACTTGGCACCAACTCTCCCAGAACATTGCCATGTATAAAAAGTGCTGATGAAAAATTAGGAAGCATTTTAGCAACTTTATTAAGATTAAAAGGATACTTGACTATCTGAAGTAGCAGAGCTGTTGAGGTGTTCACTGTAAACTGGCTGATCATCCAAATGAAGAAGGAACTGAAATGCAGGAAATTATTGTCATTATTTGGAGAATAAGAGCTCTGGATGACTGAGAGTAAAATCCATGAGCAGCCTACTTTTGTCCACTTATCCTACGGGGGTAATATTCTGCTTATTATATTTAGACATAGATATAATAACATCTATATTATATGCTTAATAGATATATAGTAAGCATATGCAGTTTGTTATACCTAGACATGTATGAGAGGTAGCCCTGACAATATTTCCAAGCGTATTCCTCCCTGATTCTTGTCTAATTTTAGAGAAGCACAAGAGGATTTGTACTCCCTTCTCCCTGCTGGGCATGCCTGGCTCAACACCAAGTGGAAGGCATGTGTACCAGTGTGTCAGAAGCCGTGACAGTGCAGGCTGGAGACAGGTTTCAGGCACTTTCAGCTGACAACGCGTGGTTTTGGGGAAAAAAAAAAAAAAGAATAAAGGACAGACTGGAGCAATGGCATCACGTTCAGCATATCCTAGCCTATGCTTTTAGCTCCTAATCGCAGCTTGATTAAGGGGCAGTGTCACTCAGACTGCTGTTGACCGCTGAAGAAAGGGCCAGGTTTGCCCAGGACAGATCAGGGTTTGTTTCCTACAAAAAGCCAGAATGCAAGATCTGGCCCATTAACTCCTTGTCTTTTAAATTTATGAGCTCTGAGTGAGGATAAGGATGAAGTGTGCACTGCAGCACAAAGTACCAGTGCAGGGGGGTTTCAGTGGACACGCAGTGAGAACAATATTATTTTTAATACCAGTGAGAGTGATTAGCCTATTGATGCAGAACAAGATGAGGGCAAAAGTGCTGCTGGTGACCTGAACAGATTCTGATCCTAACCCCTAGTAATTCTCATTCCACCACTTCCAGTATTGATTTGTTTGAAAATACTGCAGAAATATGAGTAAGTATAAGCAGGATTTACATCAAGCTACAAAGCTACTGCTGGAAGGTGAGGTGCAGAAACAATTTTACAGAGCCTGCTGCTTTCCTTCAGTCATTTGTTTAAGTAAATATTGTTAATATAGTTAATCACTTTGTGCAAATAAGGAAAGCTCATCTTAATACTATTCTGGTCTTGTGAGATACTGCCTTAATTGTAACTCACAATTAGTTAATTAGACCACTTACTTAATTCAGGTTTTGCTCTGTGAAGTCTCAGTGTCATCACCAAATTGAAAACCTCTTTTCATATTTAATGCTAGTTTGCTATTTTACTTCTAGACTGTGTCATGGTCTTGAGCCTTTCTCCCTGTTTCCTTGCACCACTGTATCAGTGAGGAGGAACTGGAACTGAATTGCTGGATGGGTGTAGGGAAGAGAGGAACTGGACACACAGGGCTTAGCTTCTATCTTCAGCCAATTAAATTACTTAACTTTTGTAGTCTTTGGCACTAGCTCATTGCACCAGGGTTTGCATGCAGGAAACAGAGCCAGAGCAGGGAATTTGTGTTTTCTGAAACCCTGGCTGCCAGTTGTATCTTCATCTTCCTTTCACTTACTTGCCTGTGCTCATTAATCACTGTCTCTCTTACCTGAGCTTGCCACCCTTGACATCAGTGCATCTCCACTGCTGGTGGATCACTGAACAGCTTATTGCTCCCAGCAACAACCTTAGGTGTACAATATTTGCCTTCCCTTTGAATCTAGCAGTGATTCTTCCCACTTGACAGTGGGCTGCTGCTGCTGCTAAGTCTTTTTTTTTTTTTTTTTTTTTTTCTGCTTAGATCATACCACTCAGAGGAATTCCTGTAACAATAACAGACAGGATAAAGATTTAATGAACTGATACTGTCACTGTTCTGGTGGCTTATGTTTAATGTAACAATCCCACTAACAACAGGTGAGTTTCCCTGTTAAGTGTTTGGAGAGGCTTAAATATCTTGCTGTTTTGTGAAAGCCCATTTACACTGAAACATGTTAATGCTTCAGAGGGTGGATTAGCTGAAGGAACTGACTCATGCATTTCCTGGCTCTCGATAATTACCTAGCTTATGTTGAATAAGGGATGCTGAGGAACAAAGAAAAGACACAGCCCTTCAGTTTTGCCAGTTCTCCGTGAAATTATCCCAAAGCCTTCGGTGCAGCAGCGTGAAGCTACTAATGTGGCTTTAGCTTCTCATGCTGGAATTTCTAGGTGATGATCTATGCTCAGTCAAGGGTGAAATGTAAGTCCAGATGTTCCCTCAGGGAGATGTAAATCACACTTACTGCTGCAGCATTACACATTCTTAGTGGGCTGGGAAAGCTGCCTGTACACGACTGGGAATTCTTCCCTCTGTTATTCCACCATTGAGTCAGGTACTCCTCTTCATCTCAGACCTCTGCATTGAAGGATGAGGATGAAGCAATACAGCAGAGATCATCAGGCTCCACTTCGGGTCCAGAATCTCTTATTTTAGTTCAGCCCTTCCCCTTGATGGACTTGCAACTTACTGCCTACAAACCGAGTACAACAGACTGCATTCTTCCTGTCTGCTGTGAAGCCCCATTAATGTCCTTGTTCCCCATATGGGGCTTTTTTCCCTGACCCAATGAATTCCAAGGAACAATGGAGAGTTCCTGGAGCAAAAGTGCTCAGCGTTTTCCTGACAAACCAGATGGAACTTTTAAGACTGTCAGTGAATTCTGTAGCAGTACCTTCTCATTTAGGGACAAGCACAAGGAGCATTATCATACATGAAGCTCCTTCACAGTAACTTCTACCAACCAAAATAAAAAGTGGAAAGATTAGTCCAGGGAGCCTTAATAACCACTCAGCATATTTGATAATGCCACTGCTGTCGGTATCATACTCACCACCACGTTTAATAGCTGAGCAGATGCATCTCACTAAGCACCACATGGTAGGCAGCAGCAGGGAGTCCCATTTGACAAGTTGGTTCTGGTTTATTTCTTTCCCAGAGAGCCTTCCCTGATATCCCAGGTTTCTGTAGTGTTTTGGACAGAAACACCAAGTAGCAAACAGGAAAAGACAAGGGAATTCTTTATTACTTGTTTCCAAAGCAAACGGGGTTTTGGCGTTTTAGTGAATGTGCTATGAAATTCCTAATTAAGCTCATATAAAGCATGTTTTAATGTCCAATTGCCCGCCCTTTGTCTGGAAAAACTTGGGCTTTAGCAGGAAGCATATACACTTATGCATGGACTGTTTGTAGGACAGCGACTATGCTGGTTTTTGGAGGTGACTTCCCATTTGAGGATTTTTATTTTCTTTTAATTGCAAGACTTTGTGTATACATCTGGAAGTCACTTTGCACAGTGGGCAGTAACTCTTGCCTGTAGTAGTGCCATGGGATGCTGCAGTTGTTTGGTGCTTCTAGATTGGCTCTCCATGGAACAATACAGAGGAACATTTTGTAAGACTTTCCAGTTTTCTAATTGCTTGCCTAGAAAAACACCTGAGTATGTACTCTGAGGCTAAAAGAAGATGGATCTGCTGTTAATACATTCTAAAAAAATCAATGGATAATACAGAGGAAATAATGAAACCATGGCTATATGATTTGGGTATTTCTTTCCAGGAAACATATAAGAATAATATAATTAAGATGGAAACAAGACTAAAAGTGCTGCAAAACTCAGTTACTGCATATTGCCTCATCCATAAATAAATACAGAAACTCCCTTGGTTATATTTCTTTATTAATGTGGTTATATACTTAAAAATAGGTGCTGCCAAGGGCTAAATTAATGGGCAATGTCTTGCCCAGAGCTAAAAATTTGTCACAACTTAGTGCTCAGCTGAGAGATGCACCTTTGGAAGATATTTAAGGTTTCTGGAATTTTATTTCTAATCTACATTTTGAATATTGTGCTGGCTATTTAAACTGACATTCTTAGAGCATTGATTTTCTTTTCTTTCCTCTTGCTTTTCACTGCATATTCAAACTCAAAAAAACCACCAGCACGTCTCCTTGTCACAGCTGTAGTGTGGTACATGATGACACCAAGCTGTGCTAGTGTGGGAGGAGGGGAGACAGGGGTTGCGAGCACTGTGGAGAACTGATTAAAATTCAAAATGAGCTTGATAAAGTGGAGAAATAATCTGAAATCAGGAAGATGAATTTCTACAAAGGAAAGCACCGATTCCTGTACCTTAAGATGGAAAAATCAAATGCACAGCTATAAAATGAGGAATAATTGTGGCCTAGAAGAAGTTCTACAGAAAAGATTGGGAAGTTACAGCTGATTGCAATTTGCTGCAGACACAGACAGGCATCAATCTGGGATGCACTGACAACACAGGGGGTGGCAGGGGTGGGAAAGTTTGACGTTTGCACAGTTCTGCTGGGATCTTAGCTGAAGAAGGATGTCCAGTTTTGAAGTACTTGGCTTTTCAAAAGGAGGTAGGGTGAGAAGGCAGCTACTGAAAGGATCAGCAATATACTCTGGTTTATTGAATGCTCTAGTTGATTAAATTCCCAAGAAGAAAATTAAGGAATGGGCTCTGTTTTGTTTGATAGTGACTGGTCATGGAAGCCACCTTTTAGTATGTATAGGTTATTAACAATCATGACCGTGGCTAATCTGTGTTGCCTGACTGTCAGCATAAGGTAAGAAATAGCTGGTTTAGCTGCAACAATGCTCTTGGGTACTGGAAAAACAAATCTGCTTGATGGGTAGCAGTGGAGCTCGCTCTGCAGGCAGCCCTGTTAATTTATGCTTTTGAGATCAGGCTCTGTTCCTATCAGTACTGGGAATGCCATGGAGACTTCTGCTGTGTGTTTCTGCTAAAGTTAGCCTGGATGTGTTCAGTGTTGCCAGCAAGGGGTGGGTAGAGCAGGTTCTTCTTAGGTTGTACGCTGCCATTTGTGCTGCAGTTTTTAACTGGAAGGCTTGGGTCCAGGAATGATCTAAGAGGAATGCTTGGATGTAACCACAGTGAGGTTCTCTGATGTCGTTCCTAAAGACCCAGAAAAGGGAGAGAGTTGCTGCTGCTGAGCATTTTCTTTTCATATCTATTGGTCTTAGTGTCAGCAGCAAACTCCAAAGATTGTGCAGCAGCACTAGCTAGAACCTGCTCTCCTTCTGCCATACCAACATCCCTTCTTGTTTAACACTAGAGAACTGCTTTGCTGCTAAATGTGGGAAAGAAACGTGGATCTGTAATGCTGGGAATTGCTCTCCAGCCCTGCAAAGACCTGTTGGTGTGTTCTTCACTGACTGTTGGCATGTGCCTCCTTGTCAGCTTGTGGGAAAGGTGGTGGTGATGTAACTAAGTTTGCCTCCTCGCCCACCTCTCAAATGTTAGCAAGTGTTTGCTTTGGTTGATGTGTGGGAGTGGTGAGGTAATTTGAACCATTCTGGTGGAAATCCAAAATAACCCCAATGGGCTAAATAGATTGCTGATCAAAACACATTTAGTTATATTGCAAAAATAACGTGCAATTGGGGTGAATTTCTTTTGCAGCTTTTTGAGCTATTTGGTCAGTTCACTGGCTGAAGACTTAGCTGTGCAGTTCTGTTAAATGTTTTTTAAGGTTTATTGTCACAATAGTGCATGAAGTTTATCTAAAAGATAAAAATCACTCACAAGTCGTGGGATATTAGCTTTCCTGTTTTCTAATGTAAACTTTCTAGTTTATTAGCATTGCTGACTATTTTTGATGCAGCTTTCTAATGTTTTTAGTGGAATGTTGATTTTTAAAAAATACTTAGGCTATTAAGAGTTGTCACAACTTCAGGCTCATAAATGTCAGTATGCTTTTAGCATGGGAGAGGTTTTATCTCTTTGGAATCGTTCTTTGGGACTAAATCTTGATTCTCTGTGTGTGCTGTTGTCAGACAACTGTGTTGTGGGATTTCCTCTGGAGCACCCTCCTCTAGTTACCCTGTCTAACCTCCTTTTCCCCCAAGCTGTGTCATGCAGCTTCACCAGCTTATTTTGCACTTCTGCAGTCACAAAGGTAGGTAGGTGGTGGATTTGCTTCATTGCCCCAAAATATTAGAAGTTGTCCAGACTGATAATGTATGTCCTTTCATTGAGATGGAAGGAAAACAATGAATAAATTTGTTGCTGTGACTGTCAAGATTGCCGCTTTATCTGTCTTGTAACGGAGATATTGTTCAGTGTTTCTAATTATGATATTAATCTTCACTATCCCCTGCTACAGGGGTAATTTCAGGATACTGGAACATGGAATTTATTGCTTTTGACCCTCAGAGGCACCAGTCACAGGCACTTCTGGTTTACTGGCAAACCTAATTGGTTCCCTACAGTCTTCTTTTTCTCACTGAAAATATTTGAGAGTTTTGTGCTGCCTTTTTCCTGTAATGTTCAGTAACATGAAGAATCAACACAGGGAAATGGTTTTGCATGAATCATATTCTCCCATACATGGACTACTGCTAGGATTATCACAACCGTTCCTAACATTATTAGTTTATTTGGGGTTTTTTTTGAAAGTATAGCCAGGGTTGATTTGTATATCAGAAAAGCTTTAGAAAGCTTACTGATTTGGAGCATTTTGTAATTGTTTTTTAAGGGTCAGATTGCAAGAAAGCTCCTGATCAAGGGCACGTTACTAACCTGTGGTAGGTTGGAGGGTGTAGAAAAAGCAGAGTTACAATCATGAAAACTCTTCAAGAGGTGGAGAAGGTGGTGGAGCCTTCCCTGCGCCCCACTCTGCTATGCTTCCTTATGGGCCTGACGGATTCTGATTGATACTAAGTTATGGTATCAAGAGAAAAACTAGTGCTTCTCCTCTTGGTCCTATTAGGGATGTAATAGCAGGGCTTTGGCTCTTAGGGCTGATTTTTAGGCAATTAGCAGGCTTTTCTGCTGCTGTTCAGCTGGCTTTTTGATAATTGTCCTGGTTGGGATGCTCATATTTCTTTATTTTTGTTGTTTTTTTCTCCCTATTTTAAACACATACACTACTCTTAGGAAAAAACCTTTATGGGATTTCAAACTTGTTATTTCTAGCTAAGATAAGTTAAAACCACCAAACCTAAACCTTGCAGAGGCAAATCAAGGGTTTACTGTCAGATATTTACTGTCTGTGAGCTCCTGTTCACTGCCAGGAGCTGCCTGCAGCAAGAGAAAGACCAGTGGTGTGATCTAGGTAGTAGTGCTCTGTAAACTAGTTTTTCCCCAGTCTCATTTCTCAATGGAAACCAGAACACAGAAAATTTTCAGGGTTGTGATAGAATGTACCAGGCAGAATGCAAAGAGACTCCCCTTGGCACCTATGACCATTGAGTGCTGGCTTCAGTGGGACTGGAAGAAACCTGGATTCAAATCTTTCCCTGCTTAGTTCAGACTGGGACCTGATACAGACTCCCACACTGTGGCTTCAGACTCAACTTTCGACTTTTGGTAAGCGAATCTTTGTTTCATTCTTTGTTTTTGAAAATGTGCGAGGTTTATTTTTCTTGCCATGCATCAGGAAGGGAGAGGGTTTTGAAAATTTTTTTTTTTATTAACTATATTAGCAAAAATGTTTTCTACTCAGTTTTGGTGAAATCACATCTTCTATATATTGATGATAAAATGGTCTTTGCTATGATCATTACAATTGTGATTGCTGTTGCTTGCTTTTTCTAAAATCGAGACTCATATAACCAACAACTTCCTGAAAGGTTTTTCATAAAAATTCAGGATGGAGGCTTACTTTATATTCTATTAAAATAAACAGAAAGGATTCCTAACTGTTGTTTCTAGAATAAATTAGAAGTGCAGGAGGCAAGAAACTTGTAGAGCACTGCAAGAGTTGCCCAGCATTAGGGACAGATTGAAGGAAAAATATCATGATGAATCGACTTTTAACATGAAACATGGCACATCCACAATTCCTAGAACCCAACGTACATTTCCAAAGGTCAAAACCTTTTCTAAATCCATTAATACTGCTGAATTTATCACCTTTTAGCAATAGAATGTGTCTGGAGATATGGACCAAGGACATGATGATTAAGCAGTGTAGTGATGGAAAAGACAGAGCAATTAGGTGACACATTCTCTTACCTGTTGTAGTGGGTATTTTTCTAGCTATGAAAGGAGTTTGCAAAAATTTTATTACTGATTCCAGCTACCTGAGATGCTTTCAATCTGAATTGTCTCTCCTAGTTGCTTGATTTATTAACATAGGCAACATAATAATTCTCTTTATCAATCACTTGTTATAAAACTCAAAACAAAAAAAAATCAGTAATTGTAACCAAAAATGAATACATTAGAATCAAAGATGTTTGTAAAAGATAATTTAATGGCTTAAAAATAAGTAGCCTTTTACAAGCTGGCTACAAGTCCCCATTCTTTTCCCTGCTCAAAATGAATTCTTGCTGGAAATATTTCAAAGCTGTACAGTAGATAGAGAGCTAAGCTGTTGGGTTGAGTTTCTATTGGTTATTTCTATTGGTTATGCAATTAAGAGGGTATTTGACAAAAGTGTAAATGGGGAAAACTCACATTGCTCATGAGGCGAAACATTTAGGTCACTTTTTCCTCACCTTATGATCTCTGAATAATAGAAAATAAGTAAGTGTGGTTGCCAGTAATCATTATGTTTCTTGAAAATTCAAAATATTCTTTTGATTAAGTCTGTGCCAAATAATTTGTTTCATTCTTTTCTCATTTCCAAGATATTTCCAGCGGAGCAGGTACTCACTGTATAGTAGAAACCTGTCATGCAGAGCTCGTCTATTTTGAGCCTTCAAGAAAAGTAAAATTTTCAATTTCACACTGCTGACCTGCCACATAAAGATTTTTTTGCTATATGGCAACAGAAAAAAAAAAAAAGGTTATAGCATTAGAGAGAGGTAATCCAGAGGATCACCTGGCCAACATGCCTAAAAATCAGCCCTAAGAGTCAAAGCCCTGCTATTACATCCTTGGTTTGTTACTAATTTTAATATTAAATAAAAATTAAAATGAAAAGAAGTTTCTTTGGTGTTACATCACTGCCCTGTTTGCCTTTTTTGAATGAAAATTTTAAATCTTAACCACTTAATTACCTTTTCTTTGATTATGAATTTAGAGTTTTAAAATAATGACAGAAATGTAATTGCAAGATATAATTTACAATTAAGAGACATAGGATGAGTTGTTTCATACCTTTTTGCCCTTTTTTTTCTTCATTAGGCACAAGATTATGAATTTGTTCTACATTCTGGTACTATTCCAGACCTGTAGAGTAGAAGCTAATTCCAATTTCAATTGTTTTAGTTAAAATACATTTAGAAAATGTAGCTCATGCCAAAAGCAGACACCTAAAGTTTGCTATGTTGGCATAAAAAAGCAAAAAATCTTGGATTAATTTGATATATTTCGGATTTTGGTGCCTCGTGGTGACTTTTTCAACATTTTCTGCAAGATCATGAACAGTAGGTGCTTATTTATTATTAGTAGAAGTGGTATTTTAAGGAATGCAGTGTAAGCTATATCTTACAGGACAGATAACAGAGAGAAAAATGGCTCTGCAAGACTGTAGGAAGGGAAATGAGCAGTGAAAATATTCCTGGGCACCATCTCAGTAACAAATGCACCAGAAAAGTGTCTCTCTAGAGAAATGCAGCTCTGAAACAAGATTTAAAACCCCCGTGTGACTTTGAGGATCACTTATTAAAAGAAAAAAAAAACAAAGTGCAAGGGTTCAGAGTTTGAAGTTTCATTGCAACACTTATTTGAATATGCAAATCAAGAGCCCTACTTGTGTCCCCCTTTTAAACAAAGCTTGGGTGGATGTTTTGTGGTGCAGTACCAACCAAATGAGAGAAACAGGTTTTAAGATTTGCCCTGTGGTTCTCACTGGAAAGCACCAATGAATTTTTAATTCACACCTGTGGCTTCTACACAAAAAATATCCTGAGGAAAAGGTGTCAGACTTGATTGCTGGAAAATTTGTTATAACTGCATTATGCATCAAAATTATTATATTGGATGAAAATTTCTATTATTTTACACAAAGTCCATTCAATTTAATTATAATTTACCACTCAAGTATACCATTCTCTTCATGCTAATCTTCAAATTATTCTTGTTTTTGCTCTAATAGCTATTTATGAGTCATAGAAAGTACACCTAATTAATACCTCTGCACATTGCTACAATTAAACATTAATCAGATTTGATTTTTAGAGTAATGTGCTACCAGTCTTCTAATCTTCTAACTTACGACCTGATAAAATTTTCATTACCCTAGTTATAAAGTTCTCAATGGGGAAGGGATTTCCACTTAATGCATGTAATACTTAGTAGTGTCTTCCATGCAAATTTTACCCTCATTTTAACACATAAAACACATAGATCTACATAAATTCAAGTAGTGACACAAGTAAACTGATCTAGAAATTATTTTTTAAAAAAAAATCAGTTGTGAGATTGTCAGGAGGACTTAACTTAAATGGTGACTTTTTTATTAACATGACATGACAGCATTTAGTCAACATATTTCCTTCTTCCCTTTCAGTTTAGAAGATAAGGACAGTAGATGTAAGCATGAAATAATGCATGAACTTTCAAAAAGCCACCTTAACAGGGTTCCTATAAGCATGCTTGGTTTAGTAATTTATTTAACTTTCCAATTGCGGTGAGAGAAAAACCCAAACAATCACCATTGTTTCCCAGTATGTCAGAATAGACAGATGGCTGTCCTGTTGATCAGTGATTGCTGTCAAATCCCTCACTGTGGCTTCTCCTGATCACTGCCACACAATGCCCTGTCCCCTCTGCCCCAGCTCCTGGACTCAGCTGCTGGTAAGTCTGGGGATATATGACAAGGAGTGGACAGGAGGGGAATTAACTTTATCACATCCCTGAAACTTATCTCCAACTCTATTAACTTGCTTCCAATGGTGAAAAATCCTTTTTGAATCCTCAGAAGTTCACAGCAACAATATGGAATGAGCTCTGTGTCATAGGTTAGCTCTCCCAGATCATCTGCAGCTTAGAGGTATTTCTTACACTTTTTTTCTTCAGAGAGCTAAACCCCTTCTCTTCATTCAATAGAAAAGCTAAAAGATAATTTGATCTAGGCAAGGGCACAGCAAAGACAGTAGATAACCTGTTAGCACAGCTTTGGGTTGGAATTGGAGAGATTCCAACTTTCATTCTGATCCTTAACAGGTTTAATTAACACTGTTTCTTACTCAGGCTTATTGCACTGCCAGACAAGATTTGTTTAATGCTTTAGCTTTTCTACCCCATGCAAAGAGCTTATAAAGGCACCATCCAATTTTGAATTTCTTTTGTTGAAGTAATTGTGACTTCATGCACATTTTTTTTTCCCCAGAAAATTTCTGGGACTGTTCAACCAGTTATATCAAAATGATGAGATCAATACTTCTGAGGGGTGGGGGTAGTTATGAAGCTGTCCTTTCCCTAAACTGAGAACGTTTCTGGCTCAGAGCAAACAGGAACATAATTGGCAGCCTGTTCAAAGGATGGGCCATGTTTTGTCTGTTGTTCTTCTGCAAAAAAGTTGAAGTTTCTGAGTTCCTCATGGGTAATCTGAAGTCAGAAAGAATTGGTAGTGCCTACTGTGAGTATGGTGTGAAGGGAGGGTTTTGGGGCTCTTGAAGTAACAATCTGGAGCTGGAGCTCTGCTCCATCAAGGTTTTGTGAAATTTGGAGAGGTTTAAGTCATTCTGCTTGAAGTAGTGGATCCCGAAATCTGCTCCTTTGTGAGCTCTGTTCTTGTGAGCTGAGCAAAAGTAATCGTGGCTCTCCTCTATCCCTTTTGGGGAACAGTGCTGTGTTTGTTTAGCAGTGTGAAATGTGCCTTGACTCCAGTGTTCCATGTTCAGGAAGGGATGGCTCATCCCCAAGAGCTGCCACCATGGCCTAGCCTTATCTCTGGTGGAGTGGGAACTGTGTGCAGTGTTGCTGTGAACATCACACAGGCTGTGGACTGAAAAAATACACAAAGATATGCAATATCCCCATAAAAAATATGATTTCCTTCAAATCTAGAGGAAGGATGCTTAATGTGAGTTATGATGTTTTCTAGAACACGCAACATAGTGTAAGAGAAGAAAATCCCTTTATTGTACTGTCCTGTTTTAATTGAAGGTTATGCCCATTGGCCCATTGTCATTGGGTTTTTCCCCCTTTAAATTGCACATAGGGAGGACTCATCTTTTTAAGATGTAGCTACCAATGGTTCTGCTATATGTCTGTAGAAATATTCATGGTTATTTGATTATGTCAAGGTTCAGTGCCTCTCTGATTTAATTCTATAGGTATTACATCACTCATGCCTGTATCTCTGCTATGCTTGCCATCAATCCTCTACTAAGCCCTCTTCCAAAAATGCTGGCTTTGGTTGGGTGGTGTTTGTTTGGGGTTTGGGGTTTTTTGTTTGGTTGATTGTTGTTGTTGTTTGGGGTTTTTTGTTGTTGTTGTTTTGGGAGGTTTTTGTTTGTTTGTTTGTTTGTTTTTTAAAATTTGTTTCCAACACTGTAATGAAGACTAAATACCTAGTATTTCGGTGAGATCACCACAGAATTCCACTGGAAAAATCAATCATCGTGTTTAAGGATGCTTTTAGGAGGAAGAAAATAATTTCATTTTAAGAAGACTATTTGGAATAAGGGAGGAAGGTGTCACTCAAAAATTAAAAATAATTTTTTAAAAAGTCAAACCAGTCATTTGTCCTATACCTCCAAAGACAGAGCTCTGAATTAAATTCCCTTCAGATCCCTCCCCCGGAACAACTTTTTTCTAGTCTTGACATCTGCTGGTTATTTCAAATAGCCGTGGGCACAGGGGTAAGGCTTTCAAGAAGTAAAAATGTAATGTTACACTTGGCTCTTGTTAATATTAGCTGATAGGGAACACTCTGGCACTGCTCAGAGGCTCTGTGCCACACTGATGATAGGAAAAAGGAGTGTGGAATAAGTGTGGAGTACATGCCCTGGCATGGAGACTTCAGCACTCTGGCCTTGAATTCTCTAGCATATTTTCTTGGGAAAACATTCAACATCTGATATTTACCCCAAACCAAGGCGTGAACTGGCAGCTTAAATTTTTAAAGGGTGTTTCTTCCTGGCAGCTCCCAAATTGAAAATATTGGTGCGCTTTTCTTTCTCAATATACAGTTTATTGCCCCAATCCGCGTTAACAGCCTCAAGTGATGTTGTTTGTTTTTAATTCAGCCAAGCTGCTACCAAAAAAAGTTGTATGTTAAACGGCCCTATAAAAACAACAACAACAACAACAAAAAATGGACAATATCAAATTCTCTTGTGTGTGTGACCTACCTGGAGAACTCAAGGGCACTTTTTGCCCCCAGTTCTTAAAAAAATAAATAGCTTTACGTGCTAAGTTTTCTCAGAACTTTGAATTGTTCTGTGCAATTTTTAGCAGCATTTTAATGGTCAAATATTGCAAGCTTGCATTTTGGATTTACTGGAAATGCTGATTATCTTTAGACATACTTTTTAACAGGCACTTTTAATGAGAATAAAACTTGTAGAACATTAAACCAAAATATTATTACTGGTAGGGAAAAGAAAATATTACATGGTTATTGCTATGGAGGGATTTTTGTCCATTACTGCTGTTGTGTGATTTTAGAGCAATGCTGGGTCATAAATAGGAAACTTTTACACTTGTACATATAATTTTCTTCAACAATCAGCCCTAAACTGTGGTTTGTTCTTGCAAGGCAAGTGATGAGCTTTGCTTTCTTGGTTTTCAGCAGTCACTTGGGCAATGTGTAAATCAAAGGATATATTGGGATTTTTTAGGGGGGGGGTTGTTTGATTTAAGGTTTTTGGGGTTTGTTTTCTGATTTATCTTGTCCTCTTTAGGATGAGATATCATCCTCATAATTAGGTTTGGACTACTGTGGCTTCATTTATACCTGTGCAGGTGTGTGTTGATCTGTAGGACCTTGCATTGTTACAGGGATTTGAGTATTTTTCTAGGCTGTTACTCTCATATGTTAGAGCCTAATGCTCAGGAGGACTATTTTGTCCATCAGACATTAATGCAAAGTATGACAGGTTATTGTTTTGCTTGATTTGTAGCTTGATTTACAACAAAGACCCCAAACAGAAATGCTGACCTATCCAGATAAAGTCAGTAATATAACAGTTTTATTATTCATTTAAATATCCCTAGGGCAGCAACCTTTTCTTTTATTACTTTAAATTAAGTTTTGGAATTAAGCCCATGTTTTTGTGTTTGTCTCTTAGCTCTGAGCCTTGGGCAAGATGTAGGGCTGGGCAGAAGATGACCACCACAATGCATCTTGATAACCATGACAGGTTTCTCTTGGCCAAGATAAAATATGGCTGTTCTACCTGCATAGTAAATGAAAAAGACAAAACAGTATAACGTTCACTTATACTTCTAGCAGTAAGATTTTTTTTCCTGTGTTTTCTGGTTTGAGAGGGTTGATGCCTTGTCCAGAAATGGCCTTTTATTATCATGGTAGTTTGAAAAGTCTGTTATGGCTAATGAAAGCTTTGGATTTTCTGGGAAAGGAGCTTGATTTCTTAAGAAAACACGTGTCTATAAATCATTATGTCCACCAGTCAATCCTATTTTTTCTCCAACCACATTTGAACCCTGTTTTAGAAAAAATTAGTGGAAGCCTAAGGTATCAAAGGTACTAAATTCTTTCCTTTTTTTCTGCTTTTCTGTTTTTGTTTGGGTTTTGTTTGTTTGGGGTTTTCCCTTTCTTCTTTTCTTTTGGTGAAAATCAGCAGTTCAGTAATGGAGAGAGACCTGTTAATCTCCCACTGGGAGAAAGGTAAGGAAAACTCAGATACGATCTGTTCTTTCTGGCAGTAGCTGAATGATCAATCAGCAGCGGAACATTCTGGCCAGTTTGTGCTTAACTCCAACCTGGGAAGACATTTACTGTCTTTTATTGACAGGGAAAGACAGAATATAGTGGGAGAAAAAAAGAAAGAAGAATATAATTGGAGAAACAGGAAAAGTAAATATTTTGAGAGTCAGTGGGGGTCTTGAAAGGGGACTGTTGACATGGAAGAGACAGTGAGACGCATCAGGGTCAAATCAGTAGCAAAACAGCTGAATTAATTGTGCTCACAGAACAGCCTTGTGAAGATGCCCTGCAATAGAAATAGAAAGCCAGGAGTAGCTCTCCTCGGTTTTGTTTTCTTAGTGTGGCAAAAATCTTCATTTTTTGGTTACCAAATACTCTTCTGATAAAGCAGCACACTAATTAGAGCAGAAGTCCCACAGCACCTTTCAATTTAAGTACTATTTTATGTTGATATTTTGGAGCTTAGCAACAATTGTATGCCATTTTATTACCACAATTCAGATGCATAAACTAGTTCTAACCCAGCAGTTATGCTGCATTTTCCTAGTTTCCTCTGGGGAACACACCTAGCCTGGCTTGTACCAAGCTACCCGGTAATTTTGAAAATTGGTTTAATTGGCTCACAAATGCAATAAGAACACTACAGCTGTAATATGTTCTAACCAAAATAAATAAACCCAACCAACCTAAATAAAATAAACCTTGGTGAAATTTAAAAGCTGATCGCCAAAGTTTGTGGTATTAAAATTAGTATAGGAGTTGTTATTCAAAAGATTAATAATTAATAAAAAAATATTTTACCAGGAGGAAGGAACAGCATCATCAGCGTCAAATGGTTGCAGAGGTGATTAAAAGCTTCTGGGGCATGTGAATTTTCAAGCTAACAGAGAGACCTGGGATATATGAAGCTGAAAAGAAAGTATTTCCAAATAGGTTAAAATAGCTTTTAAAATTCAGTAGGCTTTATAGCTGGTCCTCAATTCTTAAGTACCTTGAATTACATCCACCTATGATTATAATAGTGTGAGTGAAGGTAAAAATGCACAGTACTATGAGTAGTGCTCAGATGCAGAATTTACAGTATTCTCATCGCTTTGTTGGGTCAAGACTACTATGTAAGCTGTAGGAATATTAATATATTGGATGGCTATCTTGTACAACAGGGGGAAAATTAATGAGGCAGATTCAGTATGATTTCAGGCATCTGACAAAGCTGGTTTATAGCTGTAGATAGTGTATAAGTTATGCATGAACTTCTTCCAGCAAAAAATAATAGTTCTCCTAGTTACCAGTGTGGGGGGCCAGGGGAAATTATCACCATGATATACATTAGGAGACACTGAAGTATTAGCAGAGAAGCTTCTAGGGTGTATACTTTATTGATGCCTGTTTTCATTGCTAAACCAAAATATTTATGGCAATATGTAATGAGCAGATTATCATTCATAAAATATGCAGCCATAAAAATGAGGAATAGTGGGATTATTAGCAGCTTTCAGCAGTAGAGAGGCTGTCTCTTAATGGTTTCCTCTTTCTCTAGCCATTAGCACTGCAGCTGTGCATTATAGTATTGCATTTTATTGGATTCACTAGAAGAATCTGTCCAGGCAAAAAATAATAATTAAAAAACCCAAACAAACCGGGAAATAATAATAAGAGGGCCTCTTTTTAAACTGCCCTAGTAATTATGATTGCAATTCTGGCAGTGACATCCAGAATTTAGTCTGTAATTTTGACTGTAACACATAACAGTGATGGTCATATATTGAAGAGAAACAGATACTTGCATAAACTGATCTTGTAGTCATTCATTTTGTAGAACCAAATTCCTGCTATCTGTAGACATAAGGAAACATTAAACATTACATGTGAGTACTTGCTGAAGTCAGCTTATGCTACGAGTACATTATTTGCATTAGTAAGCATTTTGAGTTAACTCTTGATGAAATGGGTGCACTTGGTCAAACAGAAGTGCATGGCACATTGCTCTCGCTGTTATTTTATTTCTGTCTCTGTTATTGAGTTTGAAATCTGTTTCTGTTAGGATCTGTAGAAATCATCACCAAGGCCATAAATAAAATACATAAGCAAACATAACCCAGAATATAGCAACTACAAACTAAAAGGGCTTTCATGTAGACCAGTAATTCTAATTAATTCATCAGTAATTCTAATTAAAATCTGTTGTAAAAAGATTAAGGCTGCAATCATGTTTTATAAAAAGGTTATAAAGGTACAAGGTGAAAATAAACATCAAGAATAAGGCATGTATTTTCCATATTGAAGAGATTTATGATCATGACAGCTCCAGTCACTCTTCCTAAATAACTTCACTATTCCAATAGTTATAATTTGAAATACATGAATAAATGCAATAGCTTATATTTTCATATAATGAGAAAAAAACGAGCATATTAACAAAAATGAGACAGCGTAGTGTATGTAAACTAATAGAAGTGTACAGCTTTTTAAGTCTGTAGATAAATGGAATACCAGTTATCGCAGACTGTCGCAGGATCAGCCCAGGTTAGCTGACTTTTGGGGGCATTTCAGCAGAATTGTTTTCTAAATCAGCAGTTGAAGGTTGTGTTAAATATTTTGGAAAGCTACATGCTCAGTGAACAATTTGGAGATATTTTTTTTTTTTTGGAAACATGAAGGAGGCTTATGCTTGGTTTTCTTATGGAGTACAGTGGAAAGGTTCTGGGAGAGAGTAGAAGGCAAAGAAAGACAAATTTCAGGGAAGAAAGAAGTGGGTAATGATCTGGCCAGAGCTGGAGGACCTCTATAGTTGTATGTCTTACTGGTTAAGTGATTAATTAGTACAACTGTTTTTTGTCCATCTCTATTTGAATTACACCTTATTTTCAGTCAAAGTGATATATTTTAATTATGGATTTGAAAGCTTTAGTGATCCTGGTGATTTGAGACTGGATTGAAACACCATGTTCTTCACACTTACCTGAATGAAGCACCAGGAACCTTAAAGCTGGTATTTTAAAGTCTGAACTTGTGTATATGAGATTATATTTATTTTTACACTAGATGCATTTTTACTTGGTTTAAAGTTGAAATGAAAGCATAAATGGCCAACAAACTGATCTAAAATAGCTTGGTTTGGCAGACAACTCGACATGGCTCTCCTTCCTATGCTAACATGCAAATGCTCTTTCAAATGTGATGTTTCTAGTGCCTTCTGCTAAGCCAAAAAGAAGGAAGGGAACTGAAATGCAAGTTGTTCTAGAATTTTCTCCATTAGGTTTCTCTGCTGGTTTGCTAAAGTTAAAACTTTTCTTGCGAATTCCCAGGTTTTGTCAACACCTGCATTTTTGCTTGTTCAGAGGGTGCTGTGTCTGGTCGGTGCTGGGGAGGAGCAGATGTTTGTCCTGTTGGACAGAGAATGGACTCAGGCAGTCACCCAGCACAGAGCAGACAGGCTCAAGCTTTCCTCACATCTTACCCAGACAGATAATCCAAATTGTCCCATATTCCTCGTGCACATTCTCATTGTCAAATGAGGATTTGACAATGAGCACTTCAGGCTGCTTTCAGATTTTTATTTTTTTTTTTTCAGAATTTTAACTGCTTTATCTAATTACTCAACTTTTATGTTGATCAGGATATGAAAGTGTCTTGACCGAGCATGGATATTTCTTCTCTGCCTTTCTCTGCACCCACTAATTCATGCTTTAGTTCTTACTTCTCTGACAGCTTTAAAACCTGAGTTATTTTTATAATCTAGGAAGTTAAATGTTTTATTGCAGTTCTAAATTTGTATGGATCAGTGTTTGAAATGGAGATTTACGATGGTGGTGCTGGGAGAATTCTAACCATTAACATGCAAACAGACAACTCTTGGACACTGATGGTATCTCCATTCTATCAGTGTCGTGGTGTGGGTTATGGAGGTGGGAGGCTGCATGTGTCTGTAAGCTAAGAAAGGGTTAGGAGGGGCAGAGCAGCTGTGGTAGCAGCATGTCTCTTTATTTATTGATGAGAAACCTCAGGAGGAAATGGTGTGGAAGAGAAAATGAGCTGGGCCGAAGCTGGTGTCGGGTTGCAGGAGGTTGTGTGATGTATGCAGGGGTGAGATCCAACAGCATCCGAGTCACCTCTGCCTCTGAGAGGTCACCCAGCCTGGCAAATTTAGTGGGAAATCCCTGACTCCCAGACATATGGCCTTGTCCCAGTTTTAGTGATGGAGGAAGTTTTGATTTAGACTGCAGATTTGCTCTCCTCATCAAGTGCAAACCAGTGGGAATTTGGCTGGAGCTGTCCTCAATTTTAGTGCACAGTTTCCATTTATGTATGGACTATACCTGAATTAACAAGAATTGCAGCTCAGGAAAGGCAGGTGTGTAGAGAGGCGTGGTGGTGCAGGGGACCTGAACCAACACTGCGTATATTTCAGCAGATTTTTCTTCAGCCTTGTTCTGGGAACAACTGAATGTCCTCTGGTGACAAGAGCATTCCTGAAGCTCAGCAAGGCTTTGTCCCAAAGACACTCAGTTCAGGAATGCTTAGACATCATGCTTTGGCTCCCATCTCAGGCAGAGTGGGAAGACAAGGGGGATTTGCGTCAGTAGGGAAGCCCTGATACAGGGTATATATCTGTACCCAGCTGTACCCAGTCCCTCCCTGAGGACTTGGCTGTCAGCCCCCTGCACAGGCAGGACACCTGCCCTTTGGAAATGGTGTCCTGTAGTTTCCTAGGGCAGAAACTGACTTTGACAGTGATTAACCCAAAGAAGAGAGGATCAAGTGCTTTCCTGGTTCTGGAAGATGGGAAGGAGAAATGTTCCTTCATTAACACAACTGTGCTGGCTCCACTAAAGTGGAGTTAAGTTCTATTCTTTTGACTAATACCACTTAATTAAAGCAAGGGTGAATCTCCAAAATACTTGTATCAGCATAAGGCAAATGCTGTTGCATAATTATTTTTTTTCTTTTTGACCAGTGACAACTTAGTTTCTGGTATATTTTGTGTTAAGATTTTTGACAGGTGGTCAAAATGAGGCTATAGTTAACATATGTCTTGCTATATTTTGCAGGTACTGTGCTAATGTGTGTGTGTCTAACTCCTACAAAGATCAAGTGACATTAATGCTTCACAAGTTTCAGATACTGGATTAAATTCAAACTCTTATTTAGGCAGAAATTATTCCTCCAGGAACCAAAAAACCTGTGGTATGTGAACTGAAGCTGCAGAATTTTCTAGAATTTATAGTTATATTTGTACACTTTGGGGCAGCACAGGCAGAATGCGTAATGAATCTAATAAGCCTTTTTCTGAGCATGGCATCATTGCTGATAGCAAATGTGCAAGAATGTTCTAAAAAAGAAAATTAACTGTAACAAACAAGGAGTAAGAATGGCTACAGTAATTGAAATGTACTAATGAAACTCTGCAGTTTGTTCCTATTATGAGCAGTCAAAAATCATGCATAATTCAGGAGTGCAATTGCTAACAGTAGGCTCACATAAGATCATTTAAATTTGTTTCTCTGGCCATGAGAAGATGATCTTTGAAGGGATCCCTTATGAGGTTCTATTTGGTCCTGTCAGCATCTTGGGAAGAGAGTATTCTATTTTCCTTCTTGCATCAGTGAATATTTATGGAATGTAAAATAGGAATAACTTTAATTATGTATGGGGAAGGAAATATATGCAGTCCTGAGCAAGATACTTCATTGTAAAACCTACCTGAAACTCTGACAGGTAGTATGCTTATGCACTAATTCAAGAATTAAGTTTTTGTTTTCTGCTGTCGATATATGTGGACATATAGGTTTATATGCATCTGTTTGTGATATTTTATTGTTTTGATTTTAAGATTCTCATTAATTTTAATACTCATGACTGTGTTGCTATTCCTTTTGTTGTAATGTCAAGAGAGAAGCCTACAGCAGTTTGCAGTCTAAACAGCTAAGGGACAATAAATGTGGAAGAAAGGAAAGGATCACCATTCTTAATTTCACATGGATAATCAGATCTTGTTTAGTATTGCATAAACCATACGTAACAAAACACAGAGATAAGCTTACCTGTTTACCTCTCTAAAATCAAGTCCTGTCCACTGTCTTCAAAAAGAAAATAAATAGAAAAGTTATGCCCCACCTGATCTTATGTTAGTTGTTTCACCCATGGTGTCCTCTAAATGACAGAAATTATTCATTCCATCTGCTTCTGTTTTTGGAATGTTTCTCAGAAAATGCTGAGTTTCCCAACACAGAGACATACTTCAGTCTAGAGAACTTCAGAGATTCTTATTTTTGCTTTCATGTTACATTATAACAAAAATGTTTGACAGATTTTCTTCATCTGAATGACGTGCTAAGTGCCAATTACTGACAGGTTTTAGTTGCACATAGAAATTAGCAGCTGGGAAGTTAAGCGAATTGTAGAATTAGGGCCAGGGTGTATTAAAGCATTCAATAAAGAAAAAAAAATGGTGAAGAAAACTGAAAATTTACTTGAAAGAGTGTCATTTGATCTGAATTTCTTAGGAGAGGTACAGCAGCAAAAACCACTTTGAAATTAAAAAACTGGCTTGTACTAAATAACAAATCTTGCAGATTTGTTTTGGAGATAAAAAAAAATAATAATCAGGTTGGGATTTTTTTTTTTTTTTGATGCACAAGTTCAGCAGAAATCTTTCACATGTTGTTACTCAGTATGTCAGTGTGCTGTGGGTGTTGAAGGGTGGGGGCTGTGCAGGCATGTGCAGCAGATGTACAGCATGTGGGGAAAAGCTGAATCCACAGTGAGTCAACAAACACAACCTACTTTAGCTACAGACAAAATGCATCCAAGATGTGCAGAGGAAGGGAGCTGTGCTGAGCAAATTACTGTCATCATTTAATGATGTAGTTCATAAAAAGCTTAAAAACATTGGCATGATGTGTCCTTCTGTGGTCATCCTTCTGCTTCCCTGAAACAGAGGAATTGATTTATTTTTAGGAGGAAATATGTCAAAGTCAGGAAATATAGTGGTGTGAATGCTGTATGATCTGTGATACTGTTCAGGAATCAGGGAGACAAAGTCTGGAGGAAGCCTGGCTCTTGGGAAAGACTGAAGCAGGTATTCAGGACAACAGTGCAGAAAAATCCCCCATAATTCAACAAAAGTCAAATTGTGATGAGTGTCCCTCATCCAGTTCCATCTGTGACCTCCTGAGCAGGGAACACACAGAGAAACTCTTGGGACACCCATGGCATTTGTCTCCTGCTTGGCCTCTCTGCATCTTGGCTGACATGCTTTGATTAAACAGAGACACGCTGGGAAATGTCTGCATTCCTTCTTGAAGCACAGGGAGGATTTAGGCAAAAGACACACGTGCTAATTGCAGCTCTATAATGGATCTATTTTTCTGTTGGATACTGAAATCCAAAGTCAAAACACTCCCATAAAAAGGTAATAAACAGAGATGTTTTATTGTATTTTTATGGCCTCAGTCTGCCATCAGTAACTGAGCATCCACTTTTTTTCCTATTCCATGTAATTTGCTTGATTAGTGAATTGTATCACTGTCTTTCTGGGGAAACATTTAGTCTGTTTTTCTGTATTTTTGGGAACTCTGAACAGATATGTGGTAGAAACACAGCTCACATCTGTGGCAGGAAAAATAAATCGGACTATTTTTCTCATTATTTTTATGAAACACAGCAAAGTATTGGAAAGTAAAGTCATCTGACACTGCTTGCAAACTCAAATATCATTTGACAGTAGTTCAGAGCAGGCAAGAAATCCTGTCCTCATTGCCATGCAGTGCACTCTGAAAATATCTGCAGATTCCTGTGTGATTTGAGTACTTTTAAGATAGTGAACTAAAAACGAAATTATATGTCAATGAAAGCATTTTAATAGTTACACTGAAAGTGCCATATTCAGTATTTTTGGTAATGTTTCATATTTAATGAACTTTGACACTTTAGTTGCAACAAGGGGGTAATTTTAGACTTTCCATGCAAGAAATTTCTCTTTTATAACTAGTGGTTTTAATAATATAGTTATAATTTAATAAGTAATGTGCTATTGTGTGCAATGGAAGCGCTGAATGCAGTGTTCCTTTTGCCATAAAGCTTCAAAGAACCTTTAGGTTACAAGGTATTTTGCCAGGCTAGAAAGAAATTCCTTGAATGCTTGGGTCAGGCTTGCATTTTGTATGTTATAGTTGACACCCAACTATTTCTATGTATTATGAAGTACATCAATATCTTAGGAAGTTACTGATTAATGTCAATCAGCTGAAAACCTTCTGTGAACTGAACAACTGGGAGTTTTCCTTCCACTACTTGTTTGTTTTTATGGTTTTCTATGTTGAAGTACAGATCCAATGAGGAGCAAGGAGTTTTGCGCAGGACTTTGCACAGGGTGGAGATTGTGAATTTCCATTTATGTGTTAAGCTACTCAGTTTCTGATGACTATAAAGATCCTTGTGAGACATTGCAAATTACCTTAAGAATTTTTAGCTAAAGCACTGTCTAAATATCAGCTGATTAACTTCCAGGTCATGTGAAAATGGCAGAGCAGGGAATCTGTGGAAAAATCAAGTCTTTTAGTAACTCAGATTGCTTCCATGGACCTATATTCTTCAGCCTTTTAGTCTTTTGCTTACTGAAATAAAAAGACATTTAGGAAACATAATTTCCAAATATACTGAGAATTTGGTCCAAAATTTAGTTTAACCCAAGATTTCTCCCTGTCCTGTCATTTAGAAATTTCAGTAGTATTTATTTTTGTCTCAAGAGACTATCCTGGGAATTGAACTGTTTCCATTAGAGTAGGTTTCTCTGGCACAAAGGTGTAACGTGTTGAGAGGGTTTTCAGGTGACAGTTTGTTTTTGCTCTTATGCGTGAGGGTCTGGGTGATGTTGGAAATCTTAATTCATTTCTTGTAATGAAGCTTGAAGACAAAAGGCACGCTTAGGAAATTTGAGTTCCTTTAAACTGTTTCTGCTTCCAAGTATGTCTGTCAAGGCTAGTAAACGTCCAAGATTAAACATGAGTAACGCTGGCATGTTTCCAAATGAAAAATATTGAATTTGCTTCTTGGCCTTCAGGAATCTGGCAAATAACAAATGTGAGAAATGCAATCACAAATTCCACTCAATTCTTCTAATTATTGTCTTTCCAGACAACATAGTTTCTGAAAACTATGTAAAGGTCTTAGGATAAAGTCAGAATTAAATCGTTCATTCACAAGGAATAAAATGAGCCATGTTTAAGACACCATGTGCTAGTGCCTAACATGCTCTGAGAGAACAGCACATGCATCAGATTCAACTGCAGACAAATGATGGTAAGAAAGTTTGGGATTCTGCAGTCCTAACATCCAGGATGCCCTCATGCTGATAGGAAACAACTGCAATTCAGGATGACAATTCCTTCTGGCCCACCGTAATGCAGGCACTCTATCATTTTATAATGCATGTCAACTCTGTATCTTATTCTTTGCTTCATTGATAGGTTATGCAAGAAAACCGTGGAGAAGTATCAGAAGTGTAGTAAAAATATATTGCACAAGAAAAAGGAAGAAAAAATGGTTAAGACAAATAGCACATATGGGAAAAGATATATAAATAAGCTGAAAATTTCTTCAGGCTCTATGTATTTAGCAAGTGCATCATCACAGTATTAAAGACTGTGATTTAAGGATTAGAATACTAAGTCTTAAAAGATACTGTAAGACTCATTTTGCTTCATAAAGGAATATGTTTGCAAAGTTTTAAAGAATAATAAAGTTATAACAAAAAAAAAAAAAAAAAAAAAAAAAAGCCAAAAGAAAAAGAAAGACTGGAATACCTTTTGAGTGGTTTTGTGTAAATGGCCTCACTTAGCCATTCTTCTGACATGTTAAGCTATCAGATACACCCAGAAGAGAACATCTCCTCCCTTCATTCTGGGAAAACCCATCACTGACGTAGAGCACCTTTATATTTGGTTGGCTGGTGTTTTTTGTCTTTCTTCAGCTATCAGAGACTGACACACCTTCAATATGTTACTGCAAATCAATAGCTCTCAACTCTTATAGTAGATCCCAAAACCTGTAACTTGAAGTGACTCCTAGGTTACCCTTCTGTATCAGACTTTTCTAGGCTAACATCTGCCAGCAATAGGCAGACTCTGCAGCCTGGAAGATTCTTTAGTGGCCCTGAGCTCTAATTTGGATGTGGTCTTGGTATCTGCTGCTGTGCTTGTAGGCACATTGCTGAATCAGCTAGATAGATAGCTGGAGAGCACCTTTAATCCACTGAAACAGAATTGCTGCTCTGGCTTGGTCCATCCCTTTCAGTTTGTTGAGATGTAAAGTTATGAAGAGCTCTTGACAACTGCTACAGCTTTGTTCAGGGTAAAGCTTATTAGTTTAGCCATATCTCAACTTATAAGTCCATGTAAGTATGATTTTTAAAAGAAAATGCTGGCACTACTTTGGCGGCATCACCTTGTTACCATATTTTTAGGTTGAAGCATTTGAGCTTGTTTCTCCTGATAATATTTAGGTTAAGAAACTATTGATGTCTGGATTTCTTTTTTTTTTTTCTTTTTTGAAAGGTAGTTTTGAGTACTGCAAAAAAGATAGCCCATTAAATTTTGATCTCTCTGCAATCTAGCTTCACCATAGCTGAAAAGGAATGGATTATGTCAGAATTTGAAGCACAGTCTTTAAAATATTTATTTTTGACTAGTTGCCTGCTAATAAGGTCCTCTTTGCTAGGTAAAGAATGTTCTTAAATAAATCTTGGTGAAAGACTAGTTTTTAACACATTTTGAAAGTAAATTTAAAAAAGGAACATCAGTAGCAGGAAAATCAAGCACCAGCTGCCCTTCTGGCAAGCAAAATTTCCATTTTTTCTGATTCCTGTCAGTAATGTTGACAGCTGCTAAATGTAAACCCTGGTAGTATAATAAATGTTTACAATTAACATCTATGGTTCTGTTGGCAACTCTTAGCCTGTTGTCATATGAGAAGCAGATCCTCTTAAGAAATACTGAACCCTGTAGCAATAATTCTAATGGTAAAAGTAATAGGAGTTCTGATCACCATTTTAAATTTTTATCCATGAAGATATCTCTTTAAGGGGTCACTTTTCAGCTGGAAATTGTAGCTTCTAAATATTGCATAATATAATTTAGAGCGAGCTTTATGACATTTAGTCACAAAGCATTATATAAACAAGGTAAAAACTTCACCTTCTTTTATATTTCACAGAGGACTTCTTTGTGATTAGAAGATGAGGATAAAATCCTTGGCAGAATTCCCACTGCCTTCAGCAGTGCCAGAATTTCATGCTTAGTCGCATAGATGCATTTCACACAGAGCTCCATGTCTGGATACCATGGCTCTTCACAGACACCTTGGTGGTGGTGGTATTTACCTTCATGGCTTGCTAACTTTGGCTGTGTTTATGGAGATGAAACAGAGCATGGGAGAGTGGGAGCAATCCATCCTGCCTTACATCTCATTAGGCACTAATGCTGTTTTCAGCACTATGAGGAGTGTGTTTTGTAGGTTTTCTTTTCCTGGAAAAGCAGGCTTCATCCCACTTCAGAAAAAGGCTCATGTGAATGTCCACTAATCTGTCCTGCTGTAGCTGATGAATAATATTGGACTAAATCTTTCCTAAAATCCTTTCTCTGCCTCTGCCTTGGGCACCTTCCAAGGGCTCTGCAGCTACGCTTCCATCACTGGAGTGAGGTAGGATTGTTAGCCCTATTGTCTGCTCTGAGTGCGTGCCATGAAATCGTGTGTAGGCACACACACATTGGCTCCATCAAAATCCTACAACGCCTTTTCTTGAGAGCTCCAGCCCCTCCAAGGGCTGGGATATGGAGTGGGATCTCGCTGCTCCAGGAGCCGGCGTCGGGAGGAGCAGACTGAACAGGCTGCGCTGCTGTGAATCCAAGCTGCTCCTGGCTCAGATACAGCCGTGTAGGATGCCTGTCTAAAGTCATTGCTTTGGAAGGCGCTTCTGGATACAGCTCTAAGTTATGCAGCGTTGTAAAACATATCAAATTCCTTCTGTCAGTTTATCAGCATGTATGCATTGTCAGGTGTGCTGCTGGATTTGCTCCAGTGAGCAGCACATGGCTGCTGGACTCAGCAGAGGTTGCCATATGACTGCAGTGCCTTCTTTCCCTATGGCCTCGGAGTTATGCCCTTTATGCCTCTTCAGAGATGTGTATAACACTGAAAATTATCTTTAGAAACTCAGTTTGTCTGTAGATAATATGTGCTTTGTCTGTTTTGTACAGGAATTTGCTGTGGTTGTTTTCGTCCCATAAATTTGCTATGTAGAAGTTTCCTAATGATTGGTATGAATGGTATATGAAATCTCTGATAGAAATCTGTGTGGGTCTCTGTGTAGAGAGACCACAAAGCATTATCTGGTAAACAGGTCCTATGTGTTTGCCTTCTTTTTATATTGAAGACATTGACATTTGGGTGCTAATTTGGTTTTTTGTGGGGTTTTTTTGTTGTGTTGTTTTTTTTTTTTTTTTTTTTTTTTTAATCCATTTAAAAGCCTTTGTGGAAAATGGTCAAAACCACAGTTGCATTCATCCTTGCTTGGGGATCTGATACAGTGTTCCTGTTGTCTGCCCTTTTACCTTGTTTTCATAGTCTCTAGTAGTTGGACACGGTTGGGAGTTGTCAGCCAGGTGAGCAGCTGGAAGATATGGCAGCTGATTCTGTGTGCTCACTCTTCCAGGACTTGCCCATTGTGCATGTCACACTCACATCTCATCCAATCTTTATCATCCCATCCTTCCACCAGATCTTATATGACTGTTTTCTTCCCTATAGTGTGCCCTAAACACAGGTGTGAATGCCAGAGGAGATGGGAAAGAAGAGAAAAACATCCTTAGTGCAAGGAAAAGTAGGCCAGGTATTTTCTGGGTTTTACACCCAGGTCTCTTATATCCAAGGAATTTATTCCGTATTCACTGGCAGCCCTGGGTTTTGCTGATTGTATTTTGTGCCATCATTTTCCACTAGCAAAGAATGATATCTAATAGTTTAACCAGAGCAGAGCGGTGGACTTAGAACTATCCTATATATGTGGCTATAGCAAGAACAGAGCAACAGAGTCACAAAATGGTTTGGTTTGGAAAGGCCCTTCAAAGACCATATAGTTCCAACTACATCAACCAATCACCTCAGGACTCTTGGATGCATCTCATTGGGCTCACAGGATTAAATATATGATAGAGAGTTCAGTCTTCTCTGTACTATTTGGTATAAATATTTCTTTTTCACTGACTACAAGATTGTACTTATCCTCCTAATGGGACAATTAACAGACTAAAATAATATCTGATATGCTATGAGACATAGCCTGACCTTCCAGTATTTCTAGACAGCAGAGGTGTCTTGAGTACTTGATAGAAGTTGACTTACACTCTAATCAGGAGCTGTGAACTGGAGAAGTCAGCAGGAGATGATAATATTCCTTTTAAGCTTTTGTCATTTAATAATTATAATAATGAACCAGCTGCACACACTGCTCCCTTCTCTGAGATGTTACAGAGTACAGCTCTCAGTCCTGCTCTGAAGTGGGCAGGTTGTACATTTTCATGCTCTGCAGTGTCATAATCCCACGGGATTTCAGCCCCATAGCTACATCCCCAAGGACCTGAGTAGTTGCCCAGCTCTCCAGAGGGGGATGCAGAACTAGGAGGCACTATTTTTGATCAGGGGATAGTCACAAGTTCAGGATCTGGCCATATATTGAGCCATGGATCAGAAACAGGGGTAATGCACTGAGCTGACTTCTCACTGCTGTAGAACACAGTTAATGAAAAAAAAAAAAATTGTCTGCTTTTTTATATTTGATGTTTGTCAACTTGGCTTTTATTCCTCTGAAATGGAATCCATCCTAAGATGAAGCTGAGAATTCATGAAAAACAGATATTTAAGGTTGGTCCAAGACAAAATACCGTGAGCCTGCATTGTGATGTCCAGGTTTTGCTGTTGGCAGGATCACAAGAATGGAAAATATCATTAATAAATGTGCTGAGCAAACTGGAAAAAGTTGCATTTTTAGCCCCTTATCAGAATTTTACAGCTTTTCCTCTTTTCAGAAGAACTTAATTATCTGTTTCTTATGTAAACATTTCTTTATGAACCTAGGGCACTATCTCAGTATTTCTTTGTTAAGGGATGAGGTCTAGAGTTACCTTGTGACAGATTCATAAAAGGGAAGTCTGAGTGAGGAGGGGAAAAAGATTGTGGTTACTCATATGTTTCTAATTAATTTCCTCACTATCATCTTTATAATGAAGAGCATGAACAAAATATGTGCATATCTTACCCTTCATTTAAAAAAAAAAATAAAAGAAAAAAGCTAGCAGAAAGTTTTCAACACATTCAGGCAACAATGTGAGAGGTTGAAAAGAACTTGTGCTGTGTTTGCTTTAAAAATAGTCTTATTTGTTCAGACCAAATAGAAAACTTGTGTGAGCTTCTGTGTGGTATGGAAAAAGCTGGGAGGAGAGTGGAAAGCTGAAATGAGAATTGTAATGTAAAAATAAACTTATTTTAATTGATATTTTTCAGAAGAAAAGGAAAATTTAAATAAGGATAAGTGACGGGGTGGGGGTGATTCACTTTGTGGAAGGAAAAAATGTAAATATAACAATGTACAGGAAGAAACCTCACTAATTTGATTTTATGGAACCTGTTAGCTTGAAGGAGAAGTGAAGTTCATGTGTTGCCTTGGACATTAGTGAATCCTTATCTTTCTTAGAAAAGGAACAGTTTTCAGGATCAACCGTGTTTCAGTTAACAGCTGTAACTTTTTAAAGACCTTTTCAAAGATTTGGAGTATTCTTAAAGTCCCTACTTGTGTGGTCATGCAAAAGATGAGCCATTTACCGTAAAAAAATAAAGTATAGACATAGAGGATCTAAAATTGGAAAGCACACAAAGAGATTTCAGTTGAAGATATTTCTTTGAAAATACCATAAAAATTATAATTAGTTTGGTATTTAATTTAAAAAATATTTATGGGCATTGCTTTGTATGTGATAATCCAGGGAAATGCCTTCTGATTTACATTGTGAAAAATCATTAAGTGATATCTGGGGACTGTCTTGGGATGGTTGCAGGGAAAAAGGGATCCTGCCTCTGCTGGTGAAGATGGGGAAGATATTTCTCCGGGCTGAGTAACCTCCTTGTGGTCCAAAGTTGGTTGTACCTCTGCAGAAGAAACAGAAAGAAAGTAGTTGGGATGGGGTAATGGATAAAGTACCTAAATACCTGTTGGACACACCCATTCTGCAGGTGTTGGAGAAGTTCATTAGATGTGGAATTAAGTGCAGAAATAGGTTAGGCAACTTGCTCCCAGTTAAGAGTGAGCTCCTAGGACCTCATCAATGATCTGTTTCTCTCTGTGCTGCCTTGGAAGGGGAAATGACCTCTGCAATTAGAAGCAGAGCTCTTGGTGGACGTTTCTGGTAGGGATGCTTTTGTTACAAATCAATAAATCAAAACCTCAGGGAAAAGCGATCAAGAGGCGGCTGCTGCTGAAGTGTTATTTATCTTTTCCAGGAAATGAATTCTACCTGTTACCTTTCACAGCACTTGTTCAACACTTGGTAACTGCTTATGTGCTTTCTCAAGTCAGAACTTTAATTTCTATGCATAATGGGAAGAATAACAATTATAATTTCTATCTCCTTGACTTAATGAGGGCTCACAATGCAGATTTTGTGAGCAGGTTGGAAAATGCTAGGCTTACATGCAGCAGACAGATTGCTGTGAGAAGTCAGTAAGTGCGTATTTTGAAGAACTGTTTAGAACAAATAACTCTTACTTGTGTATAATCTTTCTTCATATTGACAGGCAAATGTCAAACTGTATAGAAACCTCAGGAAATTTTCAGGGCTGACATCATCTGTTTCAAGTCCTTATAAAGCTATGAGGAAAACAAGCTGATTTTATTATATGAAATTTCTGCAGGGGGAGGAAGGGAAATTTGTTGTCTTCTGAGCAGCTTGATAACTTTATTTGTCAGTAAAGAAAGATGCTGAAGGTTTGAAAATGTGACGGGGATTGATCAAGGTGCTTGCTGGAGTAGAGAATGTGGAGCATTCCAGTGATATGTTCTGCAACATCTTGAACAAAACACAGGAATCTGCATAAATTCTTTGAGAACAGACTATGAAGGGTGTAAGAACTTAAGTTCTTAATAAATAATCACGTGTTTGGCTTAACCTAGGGGGTTTCCTGGGCTGGATGAATCATTGGTCTGGTGCCCTATTCAGGTCTGTATGAGCTCACTGAGCACCCTTCTGCAGCCAGGGCTTGGTTAAATGGTGTGATTTGGTCCTGCTGAGGAGCTCAGATTGACCTGAGTGTTGTGCCCAACAAACTTAAACCTTCTTATGGTAAGTGGGAGATGATTGCAAGTGGTGCTGAGCTTGGGACTGAGCTGCAGCCTAGACCTGTACCTGCTGCCTGCTGTGATGGCACTGACCAGCAGTTCATGGTAGCAGTTAGTTGGCAACACCAAGCTCCCACTGACATGGCAAGAAAAATGGTTCCATTGCTGGCTTATTTATAAAATAACAGCATATCATAAACATCCTCTGTCACACCATGAGTTCTAATAACAGACCTGGGTGACAGACTGCTTTTTCATTAATTTGAAACTCACCAGTCCTCAAATTGATATTTCAACTGATTTAGGAAACTACAATTTGCTGTTTGCTGCTCCTTATTCTAGGAAAGGGGCTGCTGGATATGGAGAGATTCAGCCCTTAAATATAGGGATCTAATACCAAGTGTACTCCATCCTAGGCTGTCCTCCCTGGGCTCCAGCTGTGGCTCCAGAAGGCTGCAGATGGCCTTGGATCCAATGTCAAATCTGCCAGACCCAGGCAGATGTCTCTAATGCCTAGTCTGGCTCAAAGGCATATGTTTAAAGCTAGTGGGTCATTATTTAAGTTATAATAATATGTACAACATTTCAAGGCAAAACAATAATATTAATATACAGATAGTTTCTCCTATTTCACTGAAATGCAATGAAAGAACAAGAAATTTATGCAAGGACTTCGGTCACTTTTTTATGAAACACATTCTCATTTTCAATTAAATGGATAAACTCCTATTAATGCCTGCTAAGAAAGAATAGGATTTATCTGTAGTTTATTAATGGGAAATAAATTGCCTTATTTTTCTAGTTTGATGGAAAAATTTGGAAAAGTGCACAGATCTTCTTGATGAGATCTAAACTGGAATAACAATTGAGTGAACATTTGCCCAAGATGTTGTAATTTCCAGCCAATGGTAGCCACGTGAAATAATTTTGATGTAAGGAGTTGTTTATTGTCATTCTGTTGCAAACAGCCTGCATTGTTGCTAATATCCATATACTTTGTAGTGCATTAGTCTGCATTAATTTTCATAATTTTTGCACTTGTGGATAGTGCTTATGGCTAATTTATAGATTCTGTGGTGCCATATTGACTTAAATAGACTATTTTAATGCTATTATGAACATTTTCTAGTAAAACAATTTAATTACATTGACATTTAATGCTATTACAATGGATAATTGACAGCAGATCAAAACCATAATCTACAAGACCTACCTGGAAGGCGCACAAAATCAATTGGCTCAGCTTTGAAGTTGTTCACTGCGCCTCTTTTTAAAAGGTTGCAGCCCAAGGAATCATATTCTGGTCTCTGCTCATCCAGCAATCAGATGACTTTTAAAAGCACAACCCACCTATATTTTAAGGTCACCACTGTTTGTCATATCTTTTGTGTGACCTCAAAGGAAAAAAGGCTTCAGTCTCAGAGGTGAAGAGATCCTGTTATTGTACAGAAAAGGTATAATTTTTTATTTTTTTTTTACCAGTGACTGGGCGGGAATGAGTTCTTATCCCATCAAATTCAGTGGGAAATCTGGCTCTGACTAGGAGCCAGAGCTTCCTCCAGGTGCTTTCATGCCAACAGAAAGGCATCCAGATCTCTGGAGTCCTTGTTATGGTTTACTGTTCCAGCATCAATTTCTTGTTCAAATTTCTTTTTTTTTTTTTTTTGTATATTTTTAGTTTCCCTTGAGTTATACCAAAACAAGTAGTCATAGAGGCTGTGAGATGAATTTCACTAAGAAAATAAGTTAAGCTTGAACATATTCAATCTGGTTACTTGAAAATAAAAAGCAGGCCATGTTCTAACCCAACTATAGTGAAGGTGTGGTAACCTTGGTTCTGTCTCTTTTAACCTCAGGATAATAGAAGTAAAAATAACTTTATCAGAGCATGAGAGGAACAGCTTATTTTGCTGTAAAAAAGAACACCAGATTAATCTTGACTAGTGATTTGATAAATTCCTCCTGCTGGTTTTCTTGTCAGTCTTACATATATGAGGGGATAATTTTGCTTGACCTCTCCTAAGTACATGTCCCTGATAAAGTGTGATGAGATTTTTTTTTTTTTCTCCTGATGGTAAGATTCTACAAGATTATGTATGTTTTCTGATAAGAGGATATTCATGTCATCTCAGCTGCTGAATACCAGTGGCAATAGTTTTGGTATCTTTTGCTTCCAAATTGAAAATCATACCCTGAAATACATTAACTCCTGCTCTGATTTTCCTGGCTTTGAGCATTTGTCTGCACTCTGCAGAAAATATCCTTGGGTTTGCAAACTTCTTGTTACAAACACCCCAAAGCACAGTTCAGGTTAAATGAGGCCTGGGCTAGTTCTGCCCAGCTTTTCCTTGATCAGGTATTTCTGGCAGCCTTGACAAAACAAGGCTGCACAGAAAACCATTGACAATTTTACATCCTGGTAAAGCAGTTAGGAGTGGGAACCAGAGGGGTGATGAACTGGGTGACAATTTCTCATGGGCCCTAGGAATGAAGAAAGCCCAACAGCTGGCTGTTTATGCCAACCCTCCAAACTGGAGGACAGTACATAGCCCAGGCAGTAGCACATCCACAAGTGTCCAGCATCTTGCAGAAGGTTGAACCCAAGGTGAAACCACAACATGTCAAGTCCAGGCTGGTGGCCTGGACTTGAACACACTGAGCACCTGGAGTTTTATCTTCTTTGTGTTCTTTTGCAACAATGTAGTGCAAATATTGTATAAATGGTGTACATATCTATAAAAGTGTGCAAGTCTAGTAAGTAAAAACCTTAAGGCTAACATCTGTAAAAAGCCAGGAGTAGGTTGCATTCCTTTTTCTTTCTTCCACTGGTTGTTTTTCATATTTAGCCTAGCTTGGTTCTGCTGCAATTTCTTCACTGAAGTCTGCTGTCTTTGTGTGAAGAACAGTTTTGGTAACTCACATTTTGGTAAATTTTAAATTTTTTGATTCAGTAATTTGCTCAGAGAGTTTTAGGGCAAGACATGCACAAAACAGATTGCTCTCCCATTTGATCTCTCCTGAAATATGCTTTGGATGTAAAATGAATTATTTAAAAAAAAAAAAAAAACTAAGAATTTTTTTTTTTATTAGTATGAAGGGTTTCTTTTTATGAATTCTGCTGAAGAAATTTTTAAAAATCTTTGCCTATCTGCAAATAATTCTCTTATGAAAGAATGTGGTTAGATTTTCATTACTTTTTGAAATAAACAAAAAAAAAGCACTTTATTTTTTGATAAAGATAATTTTAACGTAGAAGAAAATTTTCATAAGAGGACCTTCCATAGTGTAGAAAAATTGTTCCCACCCCTGTGTCCCAAACCAAGTGGTGCAAGTACTTTGATCAAATTCCCCCTGTAGGAGAGCTCCTTCCCACAAGTAACTTTTTGAATTTTCTGAACCTTCAATAAACCTGGCTCAATATATATTGGACAGAAATGTCATCAGTAAGATTTACATGATCTTAAAGCATCTGGAATTCCAGGGAAGTACAGGTTCAGAAATCACTTCCAAGTCTGACCTGGATACATCACTCTTGTCAACTTGAATGTGTGTTGTAGAATCAGTATTCAAGATGTTCACGTTCAAAACATTTGCATTTTGGTGAGAGTTTTCCTGACAGAGCAAATAATTGACTAGTAAAGACTTACTCTTTTGACTGTATCCATTGTTACTATAACCCCACCGAACTTGCTGGAAGTCTGAAAGGCAGCAAGATGTTAATTAATAATTACATTGGTACAGGAGGGAACTTTATAAGAATTTTAAATGTTTTATGAGTGGATCAATAATTAATTCATTTCCTGTGAGGTGATATAGTGTTCATTGTTTAGGAATAATAGAAATAAATACAGGCCACAAAATGTGGGAAAACCCCCATATTTTGTGTTACTAAAAGAGGGCTCACTGCTTAACTTAAAGATGAGACATGTAATACTCTCTGATCTTATTCTTTATTCAGTTTTCTTTTCTGCATTGCCCCCAAATAAACAATAGTAAGGACTCTTTCTGCCCTGGAATTCATACTATGAAGACAGCAAATCTTCCCAGATTCGTATCCTATTAAAATTAGCTTATCCCTGTAAAAGTGCATACCAAAATACTTGGGAGGAGGCATTGTCTGATTTCCTCCCTCTCTCAGTAGGAGCTTTTCTCCTGCAGACAGACTTTCCTGAAGTGACTGGAAAGTCCTGGTCAGACTCAGCAAGTGTCAGAAATATCAGAAAGTTTATAAGGACTGAGTTGGTGGTTTTTTTCCCCCTATTCTGCTGTATGTAGAGGACTTAAAGGGATAAAAGGGGTACGGCTCTGCTAATAGCTTGTACATTTTGACCGTGCCACATGAACAGCAAAGCTCTGATGAGAAACCTTTTTTTTTTTTTTTTTTTAACCTCTAAGCCAAAATTTCTCCTTACACGGAGGAAAGAAATTATTTAAACTAAAGAAAAAGAAAAGGAAAAAACCCACCAACACTTCATCCCTAGGTGCAACATTTTACTTTTCTCTGATCAGCATTGGCAGCTGTTCATTTGCTGCCTGAGTGAATTCAGAAGAAGTCATTTACCTTACAAGTGATGAATGCTGTATGGCACTTGCTTGTCTCTATCTTAGTAGCATTTACTCTCAGCCTGACAAAAACCTCCTATTTATTTCTGGCTCTGCTAGTAATATCTCACTGAACTAATTATTTATCATGTTTCTGAATTGTGTGAGAAAGGCAATCCTCTGATAGAGACAGCAGCTCTGTGCCACATTCATGAGGGATAATTCATGAGGAAAAGAATAACCCAAGCAATGATGTCAGTGTTACCAGAAAACAGGGTTTCAGATTTGAGCAGCAAGTATAACTAGACAGCAAGTTGTCTGCTCTGAAACAGATTAACTTTTATTGCACAGCAATTTATTCACTTACCATCCTATTTGCACGTTGAATGTGCTCTTCCATCCACAAGGAGGCATTTTTTTTGCTGATATTTTTCCTCTTGGGCTCAACATATTGGAGTTAAACACAGTGACTTTCAGAGAGAGAAATGAGGGTTACTGTTTATGGAACATTTAAGGAGACTACTGCTGTATTTTTTTGTTTGTTGTCTTTTAAAATTCAAATTTGCAAGACTGAATTGAACTATTTCAACATCATTTCATTTTGATTGCCATTTTCTGTAGTGCACATTAGGTTTTGTACTGTGGCTGTGAATGTTAGTTACAAAGTAGTAATGGGCAGCCTCTCCAATAAATGTGCTACACATAAAAGGATTAAAAATGTGCATGTTCAGTTTTGTACTTGCTAATACTCTGCTAATCTGTAATCCTTTAGAAGACAATGCATGCAAACACTGACTAATAGACACAGTGCTCTGAAGCCAGCACTTGATACTGCCACCACTGCAAGGGAGAAAGTTGTGCTATCAAGCACACAGAAGAGTAATAAAAGTGTAAAATAACCTGGGTAAGTGTTGTTGTCTTCATCGTATTTGGAGATGTTTGGTCCTGGTATCAAAATCTGAAGGATTTTAGGCAATGAAAGCAGCCGTTTGTCAAGAAGATGGGAGAAGGCATTACACAGTCACTGTATGAGGAGCAATTTTTAGTATAAATGGTCACAACTTCACCAGTGACAGTAGATGCACATAAAATTTATTTCAGCTGGGAGTGTGTCTCTTTCTTTTTCCCTTCTGTCAAATGAAAAGGGTTTTATTCAGAAAGAATGCATAATGTAGTATTTGAGTGCAATGCTTTCTACCTTTTGCAGGAAATTTAGGTTAAAAGCTGAATTTTAGAGAAGTTGGAAGCCCAAATTTTTGCTTGTTTGGAACCATAAATCAAATGTGTATAAGTGTTTGAACCAACAGGGATATAATAAAGAATATGACTTGGTTATACCTCAAAATATATTTCTCTTTGAAAGATGAAGAGCTAATCTGATGGAGGAATTTAACAAAGGGTTCTTACCAGGTGTTGTTCACTTGGTTTTGAAACATTTGCTCCAGGGAAGTCGTGTCCTGTTAGCAAAGTTTGCTGCTTTTAGAATTACTTTTCTAGTTTCTGTAAGAAATCATTGACCTCCAAAAGGAGCTATTCCAACTATAGTTCCCATCACCATGTGTGTTGCACCAGCAGAATAATGCACTTACAGGCTTGCAGACTTTTGGAATATTAGCTGTAGCATAGTCTGGGGGGAGCAAATGGGAGTCTTCCTGATGTTCCTTCCATGCACAGGAGGAAGAGTTTTGGCTTGGAGAGATTGCATTACCTTTTTTTTATTATTATTCTTCTCTAGAATTTTAGCTTATTAACCCTTCCATGTGGGAAAAGCTATCATTCATAGGCCTAAAAAGAAAATCTCTCATTTAGAGGTGAATAACAGAAGAGCCAGAGTGAGCATAATGGCCAGGATTCAAAAGTGACATTAGTTATGAAGATGAGGCTCATATATTACAGGTTTTTGTGATGTGTGACCCCATTAACAAGGTAAAAAAGAGAAGTAGGATTTCAGTTACTTTTTCAGGATATTTTATCCCTCTGGGAAAGTCTATTAGGCTGCAGAAGTGGGCAAAGTGATGCATTTTGAGGACATGGGCACTTGCAGGAGATGCAAACAAGTACTGTGCTATTGATCTTTCTCCTATTATCAGTCTGATTATTTTCAAAGTAAGAAACAAGCACTCTCAGGAGCACTCTCATGCTGTCCATGATGCTTTCTCAGATATTTAGGTCATGGGAAGATTGTGGGGTTGGATGGGGAAACAACTTTCAACTTGGAATAGTCAGCAGACTCAAGTATGTCTGGGTGTAAGTGAGCTGTCTGGGGAATGGAAGTCATCTGAACTCAATGCAGAGGGGGAACAGTCCTGTTTTATATTTTGAATATTTGATTTGCCATTTTCTGTTTGGATTTTTTCGTGTGTCTCAGCTTTCTCTGCTTTTTTTTCTCCTTGTTTTTATTTTCCTACTCTTTCAGCACATTGCATGCAGAACACTGGTAGATTGGTCCCATATTAAAGTCACCCAAACTTATGACATCAGAGTATGCCTGAAAAGCTCATTATTCTCATTCTACATACCACTGCCTTTAATTGCACCTACATCTTTGCTCCAGAGTAATTTGTATTTCTCTTTAGTTTAAAGTACTTAAGCTTAGGCTGTTAGATGTATTCCATCATCTTGTTGTCCATTTTAGAGCTCGATCATTGAAAAAAAAATGTATTTGACAGTATTGATCACTGAAATTACTTCCTTGTAAGTAATCTTCTTTCTAAAAGGCAGCCATTAATTATGCCTTTTTTTCTCTCTTAGGTGGTTATTAATTCAGAACTCATTATCCTTTTCTCCTTTTTCTCTGAATAATCTCTCATGAAAGGTCTTGACCAACATGAAATAAATTTAAAATAATCAATTCTGAATGTAGCTACAGGCTCTCACTTGTTTACCATTTAAGAATGCTGTGAAAGAACAGATTGCAAACTGTAAACCTTCTTTACGAAGCCAGTCCTCTGGTTTATTCAGTCTGTACTTATCACACATTATTCCATCTTTACCTTATGCTTTAGGACTGATCAGGCAGGTTGGTGACTGGGGCTGCCTTGAAGATCTTTTTTGACTGTACTGGTGGGTCGCCAGTCCTGGTGCTAATGACAGCTCTGTTCCTTGGCTTGGGGAGTGTTTGAACCCTGAGCCACTCAGTGGTGCAGTGAGAATTAACTTTATTTTTGTTTTGGAAGATGGATCATGTGGGAATAGCTTGCCTTACTCCTTAGGATTAACAGCTTTTTTTCTTGGCTCTGCTCCTTTTCCTTTATAGTCTTCAGGCACTCAGCAAACTGTCTGGCCCTGGGCATTTAATTTCTCAAGCTGTTGTGTAGATTTGTGTCTCTGGCATGATGCTGTAATTTCCTTCTAAGTTTGGACACTCCTGTTATAAATAAAGTCATCGAAATTGTTCAACTCTTTATCATCTTGATGCCTTTCATTTTTGCCTCTATACTTTAATAGCCAGTCTACAAAAGACTGATTTTCCTCCAGGCGTTTCTTCTCTCGGCTGACAAAGCCCCAGACCAGCCTTGATGCTAAACAATCACTTGTGCTTCCTTTAATAAAATGACGAGACATTATTAATGAAATGAAAAAGGAAATAAAGGAAGTGCTAGGATCCTTCTGCTTAGGCAGGGATCCTGGTGGGCTTTGTCTGCTAGGAACTTGATTCCACATTATTATCTACAGCTCCTTTAAACAGCATACATCCAATTAATTGGTAGAGAAATCTGACCCTTCTCATCCTGTCATGTACCAGTAGACATTTTGTCATCATATCATTGACTTATACATAAATTACCCTTGCCATACTTTGGTGCCATGCCAGACTTCCTGGCATAGTTTTTGGCTAAATGGTAATAAGGAGTTGGAGTCTGGTTATAACTGACAAATACAGTTATTTCTCCTGCTACCAAAGGCATCTGATTCTTGCTACATGATAACTCTAAATGCTCAGATCTGGTGACATCATCCCCAGTATTAGCGCTTAAGCCTTTCAGAAATCCTATGAATGCAGTTTCTGTTTGTTCTCTTGGATTACAAATAATTTTTCCCATGCCAAACCCTACACCAGAATTCTCCTATGTCCATTTGACCCTTTTTATTCTTTTGTATATGGGAAGATGGGGTCAAACTCATCTTAAGTATCTCAGAGTCTTTGTGTGCCTGTTATTCAGTGCTTGATCCTTCTTTAATATTCCTGGGTTATGCTCTGGCTGGCTCAGTCACAGGAGCACAACTGGAGATGCTGAAAGAAGCTCATTCACCCAAACCCAGGCAAGGTTTCCCTGCCCAGAGAAAGATCAAAGGAGAATATAATTTCTCCTTTTCTGGAGATCTCTGGCCTGAAGAGACAGTGGGAACACCCTTGATGTGTCATTCTTTAAAACAGGAGAGCAGGAAGATTGTGAAGTATCTTATCCTCACCACAAGTAGAAGATCAACAAGAACTCTTAGGAATTCTTGGAAGGAATATTGATCTAACGAAAATGGTTTTCCTATGTGCCATGTGTCACATCATCCTTCCCCACTTGCCCAGCATTTCTAACCCACAGCTGTTGTCTGTTCTTTGTTTTCTTTCCTGCTATCTTTAAGAAACATCCATCTGTAATCAATTCTGTAATTATCAGGTGTGATTTTAATTTTTAGAAGATTGATGGTAGCCCTAGTAATTTCTCTGTCTTGCTTTAATCTCTCTTGTAGTTTTAGTTATGGGATTAATGAGCAGAAGCTTCCATTGCTGGATATTTTTAAGTATTTATGGCTGCTATAGCTGTATCTTCTCAGCTTTGCTCCTTTAAACCAACCTCCTGAAAGCCTTAAATGCTTAAAATTTAGCCATTTGAAATTCATCACAGCTGCTCGTCCCTGATGATTGTTGTCTATTAGTTCTTCATGCACAATTGCATACTCACAGCAACTGCAATACTTCTTTGACATTATCTTCTAAAGACAATGCTACAGTTTCTGCATATTGCACAAGATGTAATTGAGAACAGCTTTCTTGCTTTTATGCTGCAGGATTCTCACACAGAGTCAGTATTTTTCTTTAAGTTGCCTTTCATATGTTCTTTAAGTACCCAGTTCTGGGAAAGATGACATAAGAGAGGTTTCATAAGGTTTATTTATGCAAAGCTGATCTGTCAGCAGTATGTGCATAAGGTTTCCTGGAAAAGTTGCTGTTTGCCAAGTCAGTGGCATGCTTCCAGTAAGGTAAGGAATGAAGTCTCTTCAAACTGTCACTGAATGACAGGCTTTGCCTACCGTAGGCTGTGTGATGAGCAGAGGGGAGTTATTTTGGGCTGTGATTTTGAACATTGGGATGGTTGTGTACAAGAAGCTTCATAAGACTAGCAGAGTATTCCTTTCCCATCTGGTATATTCATGTTTTTGTGGTAATAAATAAAAGTATGCTTTCAAAATGGGAAACCATTTGAATTAAACCATGTCTAAATATTTTCAGACATGAAGTGAAAATTTTATTCCAGGTTTTCAGACCTGGAATAAAAATTGCATCAGAAAATACTTGTATATACAAGATGTTGGCTTTGTTTAACTTTGGTCATGAACTTAAGCCTGACCACTTGTTGCTTTCTAACTTATTGAAAGCTAAGTTTTCTTTTATATTAATTCTTAAAATTTTGTCTTATACTCAGGATAGGTCCTATACTAACTGTTTAAATAACTGAAATATTTATATGTAAATAATTGGTAGCTTTGTCTTGTTAAAAATTGTGGAAAGAGTGTCTGAAACTGAGAGAAAAAAAACCAAAGTTCTAAATTCTCTAGTAAGGAAAACCTGTGTGTCTAGCTATTCATTATCAATGGGGGCCTGTAAAACAAATAATGTCTTGCAAGGATTTGATTTGGTGCAAGTTATCTGGTAGCTGCTCTGCCTTGCACTCTTCCACCTTAGAAACACAGCCCCATCCTAATCAAATCTCTGTACTAGTTCTGTTCTTGGGCTGGGCAATTGCAGACAAGGACCAAGGCAAAAGGCTTTGAAGCTGAGGATGTCTGTTTAATTAGCCTAAGATTCATTGCTTTCCCTCTTCTTAATTAAGCTGAGGTAATCATGAAATCTGTTTGACAACTGTACTCTCAAATGTTGCTCATCTATTTGATAAATGGGCAGGTAGGGGATAATTAGTTTCAGTCCTTTCGCTAATTTTCCAAAATGAAAGAAGAAAGATAGAGGTAATTTAGGAAGATGTTTTAGAGTCTCTTTTCTACACAAATTGGGGTAATATCAAATTTTACAGAAAAGAATTTGCAAGCTTCAACCAACCTCCCAGTCAAAGAGAAAATCCCTACAACTTAATAAGACATCTAAATTTCCCACGGTCTTGTGGTCCTTGAGGCATCAGAATATTTTTACGGGCTGAGGACTTCAGCTTCCTTCCCCAGAGTGTTAGCAAAGAGCCACTGAATCATCTCTGTACATGAGCAAACCCGCAGTTTTCCAATATTTGATTTCTTTTGCTGGCATGATGATGTTTCCTCAACGTGATTATTATAAGTGAATGGTTCTAAATGTTACTATCTGGTGTTAAATATTTAGATAAATGACTGAAGGAAAGTCAAGGAAACAAACTATTTCCTCTCTAAGTGTTTTTGGGACATCAGTATTAAAATCTAGCTTATGCCCATTAACATGCAGGAAATTCCCATGGGAGAGTCAGGCACTCTGCAGTATTCTTCATGATGCAAGATGGTTCTAGATCACAGACCATGAAAGTATAAATATACAAAGCATGCATTGATGTTAGTTTTCATATTTATGTGCATTCTTTTGCTACAGTGAAGTAGTATTGGACTAAAATTGACAGTAAGATCCAAGTAAATGCTTACCATGATCACTATATGTGTAAATTCTTTATGGAAGTCCCTATGAATGGCTTAAAGGTAGGCAGGTGGGGAATAAACAAGATGATTTAAAAACATTGCGGCCTTTAATATTTTAAGGAGTAGCAGCATTGTTGTAGACTGTAAGAGATACACGGTATGAGAAAACTTCAAATGTGCAAATACGCCTATTTGGATTTTGCAGTCTTGTCTGTAGCATTGGGCTTGTGCAAGGTTAGTGGGCAGAATGTTTCTTATTGTGTTTCACTTATAAAAGATAATAAATATTACATCAGCTGCCAGAGTCCTGCTTGTTTCTGTGTCTGATCTTGTTGAATAAATGTTTTATTAAGAAATAGATTTTGAGAAAAATGACCTTGTTTCTTTTCAACTCTGCTGGACTGAATGTTCAGCATTTACTTACTGTGGTGTTGTGGGTCAGGGAGGTTATGTAGCTCTTAATGGGTTAATCCAGTCTGGAGTTTCATAGGCCCTAATTTTGTAGCTGTAGCCACATTATCTAAGCAAATGCTTCCTGGGTTAGGAGAAAGGTACACAGAACCTTAGGAATTTCAGATTCAGGGAAGACAGAAAACAATGAGTTAGCTTTGAGACACAGTGGCATAGTTCCTTCAGTTTTGCTCCAACATTTTTCCAGATCTGGGTTTCTACTTTCTCCATGCTGTGGATCAGACTGCATTCCTGCCTCCTTTGTAATGACAGGCTGGAAGGAGCATCTGCTAAGGACTGCTCTCCACCTTGTGTTGTTAACAGTGATGATGTTTGCTAATGGTGTTGATCATGATTGGACCCCAGGGAAATAGATGTTTGCCTGAATCTGTTCTGAAAACAAAACTATGGATAGATATTTATTAGCATGGGGAAAAAAAAATCTGCCTAACATGACTTACTTGGATGAAATGCTTTGGAGTAACTGCTTGTAATATCCAAATCTGTCTACCCAGGCTATGTGCTTTTGTACCTCTAGTCTTTCTAACTTCAGCTCCTCTGCCATATTTTCAATACGTCAGTCACACTGAAATACCCAAAAATAAAAATAAATTGTCTGGTGGGTCACTGCCAGTATTTCAAAGATTCTCTTCTGTCTTGATCTTAGGTATCAGATATCACTAACAGTCTTTGAAAGATTGTACTTTTTTGCTTCCACTTGCGTTTCAAAAACATCTAAGTGACCCTGGAATCCTGCTGGGGAAAAATGGCATTTTCCCAGCAAGCTACAGTGTTCCTAGGAGACCCACACAGGATACATGCTCTTTCATCTCACTCCTAAGAAATTTAGACCTATAATTTACAGAGTTAGTTTGAAGCTTTGTTTTCCCTTTTTTCCTTTTTCTTTTCTCACAATATATTTCTCATTCTGAGAGAACAGAACATTGTCTTGAGTAGTCCTGCTTCAACAGAGCAAGCCTGTCTTTTCAAGGACAGATCATTAATTCCTGGTGTGTCCTGTTAAATTTTGCATGCCAATATTATCAAACTCTCCAACAGAGATGTTTTGAAATATTTTTTCCAACTACCTCTGTAACTAGCCCTCAGAAATCATTTTCTTCCATTTGATTCATGTGTTGTTGCTGGGTTGTGGTTATTTTTGGTGGTGGTAGTGGATTTGTTTCCTCCTCCTGCAGTGTGTATTTTAATTTTTCTTGTGTCTCTGGAGAATTGCAGCTCCCATTCCTCCCCAGGGACAGCTACCTAGAAACCTTCAGCAAACTTTGGATTCCTCAAGCAGATTATTTCCTTGGTATTTCCCAGCCATAAGTCATAACCTTGGGAATGATTTCCCAGATAAAGGTTGTTGCTGTTGATGAGGAAAGCACATGGCTCTTCAAACCAGACAGTTGTGAGGAGGAGGAGTTGACCAGTTCAGTATCTTGAACCATGAGTTCATGCTGGGGAGTGCTGTGATGTCATCCTTTTTAATAATTGCCTGGTAGCTTTTGGAAAGAAGCATCCATTATGGAACAATCAGAGACTGAAGCAGCTGTTCCAGGAATGTATTGGGCCATCTTCCTCTCATTCTGTTTTATTCTTTCTTCTTTATGTGCTGAGTTAGGAGAGAGAGGAGTTATTTAAATGTTTGATATGTGCTTCTGTTCACTGTTCTATCACTGAAATAAGGGATTCATGCTTTCTGGTGTTTGAATTTCCAAGGAATCTGAGCACCTATGGTTCTTACTGCCTTCAGTTTTGCAGTTGGAAGCACTAAACTTTAACCATCCAATTTTTTAGATCTTCTCTATTTCTCTCCATTGCCTTTATTCTTTATTTATTTTGCATAAATTACTAAAGACTACTGAACAATTTTTTAAATGAACACTTTATTTTGATTTATTTGATGGAGTTTATTATATCTTCTCACAGTCAAATTCTTTCTGCAAAGAGCAAACAAAAAATGATAACGCTAATTAAGTTACGTCACGTTCAGAGATGCTTAGATTTCAGTTTAATCTCCTGCACAAAGGAGGATTTAATCTATCTAGCAAGACATAGAAGATAAACTAAGTTTTGTGTTGCCTTGTTCTGTGTAGCCTGAACGTGTGCCCAATGCATCTTTTCTTATTTCTGCAAGAGGTCAGTGTTGGAAGCAATTGCTCATTTCTGATGCTAACTTCATCTTGCCACGGATCTTGGGAATTGCTTCTTTTACTAAGCCCTAGTTCCTTTAGGTGTGTACCTTTATGTGAATCTCAGCTGTTGTTTAAAGGTGGGTGTATGTGTATCCCTGGGTTGGAAGCAAATTTGGAAAAACGTGCCCTGCTGCCCAGAAAACTGCAAACAAATACACAAGTATATTTTTAATCCAGTCCTGCATTTGGGGTGTGTGGTTCATGATTTCTCAATGATTGAATTAGAATCTGTCTTATAAACAGAGCCTAAATAATGAAGACTTTTTATTGCAGAATTTCTAGTGTACAAAGTAATACAAGATTGACAGAGTCCAAAAAAATATCTTTGTTTATTGGTATAATTTTATAACCAACAACTGACAGAGGATATAGGAATAAGTGCTAATGGCTGTGGCATGAGAAATACTAGAAAGGATGGAGAAGAAAGAAGTGGTTCACCTAAACTTTCTCTTCCCCTGGTTCCATACACAGACCAAAAGAGAAATTCACTTCTTGGGCTATATCACTGCTGCCTGGTTCCAATGATGTAAAACTGTGCTTTTATTCCTTCAATCAGAATGCTCAGATACACATTTATAGAACAACTTGAAGCTTTGGCACTACATTCTAAATTGGATGCCAGAGCTGTATGGCTGAAGTCTAAGCTGGTGTTTATTTTGTTCTGGCAGAGTTTTACAGCCACTGCTCTTCTTTCCTCTATGTTTTTTTGGACCTTGATAGTTCATACTTAAAATTTTAAAATAATGATATTATAGCTACAATGATTGCTTATCCAGTGTGCAAATGAGTTAAATTACTTAAGGTGTTGTTCTGAGACACTTTTATTGGACACAATAAAATCCAAGTTCTCATTACCGTTCCTGTGGAATGTGCAGGTACTCCAAAGAAAACGCCAGATTTTATTCTGATCTGAGTAGCTGCAATTGGCCCTAGACCTGCCATTTCATGGGGAAAAATTCACCTAAAGATTTTATATGCTCTATGTGTGTTAATTGTTCTTTTTTCATTACACTGGTAAAATATTTTCTCAAGTGTATTATGCTAATTTTCTTTAGGTTGAAGTGAGCCACATTTATTCTAGTGTTGCAAGGTCCTAAAATTTGCCTTGTGTGTTTTATGGATCTGAAATACTGCCCTTCCTCTCTTGGATCACATCAAATTCAGGTCATTGATGCTTGGAGAACTCCTAAGATGTCTTTTCCAAGTTTCCCCTGCACCATCCTGAAAATATCTTTAAAATTTTTCTTCTCCCTCTCCATTCTTGCTATTGTGTTTCCTTCAGACGTCTTTACTCTTAACTGTTCATGGTAAAGCTCCTACCCTTCTTCATACACAGGCCTTTGGTGAAGACTAATTTCTGAAATTTTCTTTTTTTTTTCTAATATTTCTCTTTTTTTTCTTTTTTTTCCCCTTTAAATATAATGCCCAGGACTACTGCTCAAGGGATGTTTTTCCTAGGCTGGTGTAGCAAAACATCTGTGCTTCTTTTTTTTATTGAAAATTCTCCCAGCAGCACAAACAGCTAGGCACTTAAAGATAATGAAATGAAGGCTCCGAGTCTGCAGCTAATGACAAAGTTGCAGAATTTGCATTTTTTTTTTCTTCTGCCTGCTTTTCTCAACATTCTAGATTTTTGTTTCAAGTCCTGATTTGGATGACTTCTGGCCTCATGTAAAATATTCATTAACTGGAGTCACAAAGGTTCTGTTAAATATTACAGAACTCTTCTGCAACTCAGTGATTTTTTTATATTATTATTATTAATTTTTTATTTTTTTTTTTATTTCTATCACTACCCCCCCTGCAAAAAATCCAAGCATAATGGTTTTTTATTTTGCAGAAAGGGAGGCTAAACCTCCTGTTGCATTTTCTGCAGGTAGGCATTGTTGCTGCAGCAGTGGTGCTCTGGTTGTGCAGTCACAGTCATACTTTGAGAGCAGGACCCAGACATCCTGATGTAGCTCCTAGAGATGCTGCAGAGACAGACCCAAGAGGCTGTTATAGATCAGGACAGCAGGATGAAAGATTCATATCAAGTTCTCAGTGACTTCTTTCCTCCCAGGCTGTAAATACCTTGCCCTTACTTGCCCTGCTTTGTTATTGGCAGAGAGCAGGCACAGCTGGGAGAAGGCCTGGGGAAAGTCTGCTTCCTGCACACCAAACCATCCTAAATTATAATTATAAAACTGGGTGCACAACAGGTATTTTTCAGACTAAATCCTCAGATTGTTTTGTATTGTTTTAAGCTACAAAATTGCCCAGCATTAATAATGATTAGCACGGTATTTAACTAGAGAGAGCATTAAATTAACTTTTCTTCTGGAAACACATGCCGTATCTAACATGAAAGGCGCCTTTGCCTAGAGCTTTACTGGTACCAATAGAAATAACAGAGCTAATTAATGTCAGCTCATAAAACTAATGACTGTGTTCTTTCCAAGTGGTAGCACCCGTTCATTCAGTGGCATGTACAGCTTCTCTACTTTTAGTCAATTGGCTTTGAATTTTTTTCTAAATTGGAAGACTTGCCTGGAGTTTTTGCTTTATGCTCTTCATCTGGCAGGCCCAGAAAGCCAATTTCTCTTCAAACAAACCCAAACCAGGACTAGGCAACTATGACTCATCCTCTTTTATTTTTATTTTTTTTTAATATTATCATTTCTGTATGTTGTTTTATTTTAGTCTCCTTTCTCTTTGCAACTTCTTAAAATTCTAAACCAAGTGTTTTCTATTCTCAGTAATAATCAGGGTACATCATTTTTATGACCAAGCTTTCAAAACTTCATCTTGCAATTTGCATGTCTATGTCAGCACTTACACAGTGCAGGCATTCAGGTATGGAGAAGCTTTTCAAGGCACCTTATTTTGGAATTTCAGCATTTATGCAAGGGAATCTTGCCCCTTGGGATAATCCTTGTTAAATTCAATTGAGTTCCTGAGATGCTAAGGATACTTTCCTTTGCTGTGGGGCAAACTGTTTTAAAGCTTTGGGCTCCTGGCTATACAGTTGCCAGAAGCAAAACTCAGTAGCTGAGTTCAGTGATGTTATACCACCCAAAGCCTAAAACTACTATTCACTTATCCACTCACTGTCACCCAATGAAAAGACAAGTAGTTATGGACTTGTAGGAAAAGAGAGAGAAAGGAGTGTTCTTAAAAACCCAAGAATTTCAAGGAGAGGAAAGCTGAGGCCTATAAGGACATATGAAGCATTTATGTTCTGCAGAGCTGGAATAATTTGAGCTTTGCAGATGTGCCAAGCCTTTGGCAACTGCAGTTCGAGTCAGTGGAATTGCATCAAAGGACTTGCTCACCAGAAACACCTCATGTAAAACAGCTGTGAGAACTAGAATTCCCTGCTGGAACAACAGCAAATTAAATAAAAATTATCCAGATGACATTATAAGGATGTTCAGGTCAGTTAGGAAGGATCACCCCTCCTGCTTCTGTCAAATATTGACTGAAGACAGTGTTGCTTTATCACAAGTCCTAACCACCAATAAACCCATGCAAAATATCTGTTCTATAAAATGTGCTTTTCATCCTACTTTAGAGACTTGGCAGCAGGAACACATCAGAGCTTTACTTACTCTTCACCCAGTTTTACAATTGTTGTGTATTGTCAATATCTAGTGTGTTCATAGTTTCTTGACTAATGTAAACAATTTGTTTAAAATTAGATGACAATAAAATTCATGGAAAGACAGTCTTCCTCTTAACTAGGATCATACCAAGATATTTCATCATCAGGCAGCACAACCCAACTTAATTGTTATAGGTTTCAAAAATTAGCTTCATTATGCAGCATAAAATTGTTCTTTTGAGAACAAAATGTTAGCTTTCAAGAGAAGAACTTTATAGGCTTGTGGTACTGGCATATGAGGAAACAGAGTTAAAAACCTTCCTTTGGTAGATGGAGTCCTGAGGGTTTCATGAAAGACATGTCTTTTAAAAGACTGTTTTTAAAATTAATTGAGATGGGGTTGGTATTATATTTTATACAATATCAGGGCGACAGGTACCAGTAAACTTGTAGCTTTGGTGTACCTGTCTGGTAATCATAGTTCTTCTGACACTGAGGGTCTCTCAAAAGGGTTGCACATAAAAAGTAGCTGGTGAAAAACCTTCCACTGGCTTGAGCAATTGTTTAGGAAAAACTGGGACCCGAGAGGTGCAGAATCAGATTTCAAGGTAGTATTTCAGCCCCTGAAACTAGCTCACTAGCTCAAAAAAGCAAATTATTTGATATTTTTCTGCTCCATGCAGCACCATCTTCTTTCTGCAGAAGCCAATTTTAAGAAATTTGAGTGGCTAATTATTTTCCTGTGAGTTTCCTCATAGTGTCCAAAGTTAAGGACATAAGAGGAAAAGGACTAAGAATGTAAGGATCTCAGCTAGCCTTTTCCCATGTATGAACAACCTTTATTTTCTGCATAGCCCTATTTATGGAAGGTTTATGAGCTTCTCACTTTTCCTGGTAAACCTGTGATAGTATAGAGCTGGGTTGTCATCAGTCCACATCTTGCTGGGTGCTGAAATGGGCAGCATAAGGGATCTCTATCTTCCTTGGCCTAAAAAGCAAGGGGTCACTTCAGTGGTGATATTTGTTTGCCCATGGGATCAGCCTGGACCTGCTGGACCCCTTTGAGAAGAAGAGTAGAAATCATGATGAGCTTGCAGCCCCTCTTCTCTGTATTGCAGTGGTTCCAGCAGGAGGGAGATATCAACAGCCCAGTGCAGAACCTCATGGTCTCAGGCCTGTTCCCTGGCTTATTTGCCAGTCCTGCCTAATTTTTTTGGAAATTAGCTATGACCTGGGAGTTCTTCTATGTGACACCAGCCAGTTTGGCCCTCTGTGCTGGGTATCGAACTCCTGTAGTGTGGCGTTTGCTGTTTGGCAGCTTTGTTCATTCCTGAAGAATGAACAAATATTTTTAGCTTCATAACTATTGGGGAAGCAGAAAAGCTGGGAGAAGCAAAGGGAAAGGAGTTGCTAAAATGTTCACAAATACACTACAGTTGCAAATGGGAGTTGTTTTCCTGCCAGTCATTTTTTCTTTTGTTCCTCAGAACTGAATGCATTAAGCTCATTTAGCTGAAGATTTCAAAAAAGTCACCTTTTGCCACCAGAATTTATCCTCTATATTTTCCTCCTTGCATCATGTTTAAATCTCTCTACTTAGATTTTGTTATTTGGCATATATTTATTTATTTACTTGTTTACTTACAGCCTTATGCCATTAAGCTGCCTGCCACCACACCAATAAATGGGTAAAGAAATGAATGTGTTGAAAGAAACTGTCTGCACTGTGATTTATGCAGAAGCAGAGGACTCTTTCAGGTTCTTAAGAGGTGCATCACAGCTTTGAAAGTGACAGGCTTGAACAGTGAATTGAGTTTCCTTGATGGAGCTGACCTCCAGGAATTGCTTCCTTTTCAACTACAAGAATAAAAACTTTACCTAGTTTCAAAGTTTCTCCCTTTCTTTTAGTGTTCTTTTCTTTTCTTAAACTGCTCTTGAAAAAATGTTAGAAGGCTGGGACCTCAGAAAAGGTGTTTTTGTACCATTTTGCTGTTTTGCTGTTTTGCTTTTTCTTATGCTCTGGCTTTGATGGATTTGCTAAGGAACTGGAGCTACCCAAGCTTGCTCGCTCGATGAATCACTTTATGTTTTTGGATCTCAAGCTTTATTCTTCTCTGTCTCTAGCAAATCCTTTCAAAAATGAAGAATATGGCAGTAAAGATGCCTCAAAAACATGATTCCTAAATTTCATGTGTAATAAAGTATACATAAATCTGTACTGAAGTTCAGCCTGAATGAGCAGTGACCCAAAGATTCTTCAAAACACTGAGGTATGCATTTCACAAAACAGCCTATAAGGAGAAGTGGGAAAACAACATTGAGGGCTACTTCATTTCCACTTGTTTTTTTCATTCCATTCATAAGGAAAATAACCCTCTACTTCACACTATCTATCCAACTTTTGGGCAATTTGGAGCCAACATAAATAAATGGGAATTGCTGTAAGTAAAGCATCGTTCAGCCATTATGTAGTTACAAAATGAGTAGGAGCTAAGAAAGTATTCAAAATGCAGGTGCAAAGAACTCAAGAGCCAAAGGAGCTTTTTTATTATCCAGTCTAGCTCCCCAGCTTCCTGTAAGTGCTCTAAGTTTATTCTCAGTGGAATGATTCTACTGAAAACCAATTAGAAAATTCCTCTATGTGCCACTCTCCTACAGAAAGGCACAGAATACTATAAACACCAAGTAACCAGGAATTGCTCTGTCATTAGAATTTCCTCCCTTGTGTCTCTTGATATTATCTGAAAGAGAGTTTTGTGGTTTCACTGTCTTTAGATATAAGTTTCTTCCGGGGACAGCATCGTGTTATTTAAAGAGCACTGGATTAGTAAAAACACTACTAGGAGGGTCTCTGTGAGAGCTCCCACTGTGTGATTGCTTAAAAATACTCTTTGTAACTTCTGCTTCTGCAGTGGTATGGATGGAGAACTAGTAGATCTGAGGTTGGTCCTCATCAGTTTAAGGAATTGTTGTTATTTCCTAAAAAAATCCTCTTATGATTTTTTTCTTTGAGTCCTCTGGTGCAACACTGAGCACACTTGGAAAACAGGACTTGAGAGGACTTAGTGAAAGAATGCTTAAAATCTGAATCAAAAATATCTTAATGTGATTATCCTTAATAATCACACTGGCCAAGAAAGAGATGAAAGGAAACCCAGCCTTCACTCTCTCTGGAAATGTCTGGTTTAAACTCAGGTGGCTGAGGAAGATTACCCAGAAAGATTACCCAAAACATTTTAAGGAATGTTTTTGTGATATCTTAAATGTTCCACTCCACTGTTGAGCACCATCAGAGCAAACACTGCCCTCCGTGATAAATCTCAGCTGTACTTTTTAATGGTCCATTCAGCCCAGATGCCCAGACACATGAGCAGTATCTCAAATAATGTCTAAATTAAGTAGCTGATAGAGTCACTGTTCGACTTCAACTGCCTGAGATTGTCAACACTCAATACCTTAATAAAAATCACATGCTATTGTTTTTTTGGGTTTTTGTTTTTGTTTCTTTTCCTTTCTATTTTCCCCCTTTGGCTAAACTAGAAGCCAAGAGATGATGTTTTGTATTCAGTGTGTATTCCACAGCCAATTGCTACAGTCATTGGGCTCCAAACAAGACAGTGTTTTTAATGGATTTATGGTATCTATTTTTCTTATCTAATATTAGAGATATCTGTCTCAATGCTTTTGGTAAGCTTTGAAGGATTATATCAACTTTCATGTCTGCAGTTTGGGATACAAAGGCTATTCAAGCTGGCTGTAAATGTACTGCTTGGAGGTCAGGAGAAATCTATTGAGGCACCATGGACCTTCCTTTAAGTTGATTTACTGAGCTGAGAAGTCAAAGAAGAGATGTTCACTGAAAGCTACCTGAGGTTTCTCCACATTGCACAGAGTTTGTGGATGCATGACTGAGCATGACAACCAATTTCTGTGAGATTTGTTTAGCTTGTCAATTTTCTTTAATGATTCATTCAGCACCATCATGATCCAAAAGAGATGATATAGTAAAATAACTCATGTCTGAAACTGAGTTTTCTATGGGCTTTCCATATAATAATTAGTACATCATCTTTCCATTTGCATTTTTTTACAATAGGAGTATATACAAAACCAGAAAAGAAAAACAGAAAAAAATAGAAAGTGCTGTGCCTGAAGGATACATTTTGAATGAGCATGGCACATTCAGCTCCTGTGTGGCTGAAGTCTATGAATGTATAAATGACTAATGTATATTCATACTGTCAGTAGCAATTGAAAGTCTCCTACTCTTCTGACCACAAGAAATTACATTCTGGTTTTTGTTCTCCAGTCATTGTGGCTTTTCCACTCTGCCCATGGGGAAAATGGCCTTAAAACCCAGTGAAACAGAAGGGATTGCTGGAGAGGAGAGTGTTCAGAGAATGTTTCTCTTGGTCCTTTTTTGTGTTTTGCTTTTTCCCCAAGTAGGCTTAATCTGTCCTCTACTATGAAGTCTGTAATAGTCCTAAGCTCTGCATGCACAAGGACACTCATGACTCCTTTTCCTTGCCCAAAGGGGCCAGCCCTGTTGAAATGACCCCAACCACTTTTTAATTGCACTCCCACTGCTGTGTACTTCTGAAATCTCACCTCGACTATTTTATCAGGTTTGTCATGGTGACAACAAGAATTATGTAAGATAAGCAAAGCAAGGTTTCTCACCTGTTTCTTTTTGCACCTTCAGGAGCCCAAAGGTAGAATCTAAAATCTTGTTGAAACAAATGACTGTGAGCAATTCTGGTGAGATTGATTGAATTTCTGTATTTACAGTGGCCTTTAGGTGAAGATGCTTCCTTCTTCTTACAGTCCTGCTTCAGAAGATGCTAGCAAATGGTCTGCAGTATCTAGAAAGGCAGCTGCAGTGGAAGAAAAAGAGAAAAGATGAGAGGGAAGAGTAGTATTTTTGGACAGTAAAGACCATGTTATCCTCACTTGAACTAACCTGATCAGAGAGGCAGTTCACAACAAGAAGGATGAGAGTGAAATGACCTCTAATTCAAGCAATTTGCAGGACTAAAGTCCTTAAGGGTGAAGATGGAGAGTAAGGAATGCTGAGCAGCTCTCGGGTTAGATGGGAACAGGGTAATGGTAATGAAAAGTACCAGCACTGCAAGGGGGTTAAAAAATGTTCAGTCTCAAGTCTCTGCAGGAGCCCTGAACAGTTTCAGGAATGAAGTAGGCTCGGAGGTTGAGACAAAAAGATATGTTCATCTGAAGAGTCACACCACTTTTGGCTACAAAAGAGAACAGGAGAACACTTGAGAGACTTAACCTAGGAGAAATATTTAATTAGCATGAAGCTGGAAATTTTAAAAAAAAAAACAACACAACAGTTGCAGCCTGACTTTTGTTTTGTATAGTATCATTGACATTGGTCAGGTTATTGCAAAGTAGAGATAATAAATCTTTGGCTTAGGTTAGATTAAAACTATGAAGTTCACAGGCACATTTGAAGATCTATAGGTTTACATCAAGCATCATTTTTTAGCTTGAACTGCCTCTTGACATCTGCATCAGCAATAGTAGTCACATTAGTGGGCTTCCAGGAGATTTTTATGCTGGTCTTTATTCTTCTGCAAGCTTTTCTGGTCCTGACTTGTAGACATATTTGGGGTTGGGTGGCTGGTTCAGGTTAGTTCCCCCACTTTCAAAAGTCTTTGCCCTTCTTGAATCATAACTGCAAAGCAATCTTTGTCTCAGTTTCTTCCAAAATTACACAGCTCTGGAATAGTCGTGTATTTCTGAGGATGAGGATCTTGGAGGAATATGTGTACAATGGGAACAGCATTGTCTGCAGATACCGTGGGGTAAACTGCCAGGAAAGGGACTTTGACTCCTCTCGTCCTGCAGCATCACACTTTTCTTTCTTTGTCTCTGAATTCTTTCCAGCTTCTGCAAGAAACATCAAAGGAGGCTTATCAAATACTTTGTACTGATGATATGCTGCAATATTTCTTTTTCTCTTTGACACTTTTAAGCCAGTTCTGACAAAGATTTCTTTTGTTGTTCTTTTGGTGGGTTGGTTGGTTGGTTGTTTTTCCAGTTTTAGTTTGGTATATCTTTTGTCCTTGGCAATTTTGTGCTTTTGTCTTTTACTTTGATAGAGTGGTTATTTCTCATAACTCATAACTGTTTTATGTTTGATTCCTAAACAGTTCACGTGTGCATTTTACACGTGTATAAATGGAGTGTTATAATTTACTTTACTGAGATAGCTGGGGGGGGAAGGAAGGGGATAAGTAGAAATACCAGAAAGCAAGAATGTGCTTTTCAGTTTCAATGTCCTTTGCTGGTTAAAAGCTACCTTATCCTTTTACATGGGAGATGTTAGACATAATAAGTGTCGTCTGGTGTTTGGAAATTTGTGTTCTTTAACCTCTGGCTTTGATTGCTTGTTTAACAAGAAACACCCTCGAGTGAAATCCTGGTGTCTTACACACTCCCTTGGAGTGTTAAGCTCTCAGTTATGAGAAGCAAAAGCCTCTGCAGAGCCCAAGTTTGTTGAGAATTAGGTTCTCCACTTTTACTGTTAATTGAATCATCTGCTAAATGATGAAGAGAAAAAAAAAATGTTGTGATTAATGCAATGAAGGACATGTTTACTACTACTGCCATTTTATTTATTCCATATACACTTTTGATTTTGGTCTGTGGATCTTTTTAATGCAATATTTTTATGTTACTCCCAGAGGTATGTAGGAAACACTCTGTTAGATGCACTATAAAGACAGAGGGGTGATTGAGTATGTAGTAGATATATCCTGTAGCTCAGAGCAAAAACCTCATCCCTGGGTTTATCATCCAACATACATGTTCCACCCAAGACTGGGAGAGAGAGAAGTCTCATGATTTTAGGAGGCATGAGGACCTTAGTGATAAAAGATAAAAAGGAAAAATTAGAACATATGTTTGTTCATTGCATAAAAGAATACATGTTGGAGATTAGATAGGGACACAGTTTTCTGTAACCTTTTTTCAAAGAGGCAGTAAGAGAGCTTGTGCTCTTTGTTGTCTTGGAGGCTCACCTGACAGTCCATCAACATTTTTCCATGGCTGAATTATAGCTAATTTTGGTGAGTGATTATAGTCACTGAAACTTTATCACTATTCAACTTTTGCCAGTGTTCTGCAATACAGCAGAACTCTGTGAATGTCGGTCACATGTCTCACCTTACACCTGAGTTAATTTTGGCCTTCTAAAAAATTTCACATTTAAGAATGAGGTAGATCTTTTATATTATGAAAGGAAATTTCTGAGCGATGTGGAGATTGCTTTGTGCTGTACATTACCACTGATCCACCCTAGTGCCCACTGGCTTTCAGCAACATTCTCCAGGCCATTTAAAGAGATTATTGTTTTGAGCAATACTATTATATTCTTTGATATTAAAGCTAAGTGGAAAAAAAGTAAATACAATTATTTTCTCATTGGAAAATGCTGTTCCATCAAACTGGTCTCAATGTATTGGATTTGTTTCTCTCTGAAGATTTTGAAATTTGCAGGTTTCATGCTGCTTTAAACAACAGAGCTCTAAAATCCAAACTGCTTTATCAAAACAAAATTTCCATTCTCTGTACATCTCATCTTCAATTATGGGCAAAGACTTCTGACTTCCTGCAGGCTCAAGGCAGGAGGCTAAAGATCATCAGCTGCACTAATGTCCACTGCTGGTTAATCCATTATTAGCATTATTATTTGAATTGCAGCAGTGCTTAAATGCCTTAATCAAGAATGTGACCCATGTGTGCACACACATATAAATAACAGGAAATAGTTTTGATCAAATGCCTGACTGAGCAAGCAAGAGAAGGGTAGACATTTGAGAGGCAGTGGTGAGGACCACAGAGTGTGACATTGTAAAAGGCCCTAGTGCTGCTCTGAAAGAAATCTCATTGTGAAAAAGTTGGGTTTGGGTTTTTTTTTCTGTTTTGCTGTTGACTTTGCAGCACTCCTTCAAAATTTCCTCCCTTTTTACAATGTCCTCTGTTACTGTTCTTTGTTCACCTGCTTCTCATGGTGCCCCCAGTGGCTAATGGAACCAGGACTGATTGAAGGGACTACAAAGCAGAGCTATTGCATTTCTTTTTATTGCTAATGATTTCAGCTCCTGGCAGATGGCCTAATTGCCAGAACCAAAGGAAGCTCATGAGAATCATAGTGATGGAACTGGCCCGGTGACTTTCAGTAAGATACATGGCTTATAGGAGCACACAGTGCATTGGCATAGTAAACATTATTGGTGCTTAAATGTTCTCAAAAGGGTTTGAATAATGGGTTTATTAAATGTAATTTACAGCCAGCTATAACTTAAAGAAATGAAGCAAAATATGTTTAGCAATTTCCTTGCATGCACTCTTCCGGGCAGCACAAGCATAACCACTATATCTGAACCAGAAACTTACTTCACTGATGCCTTCACTTCTCTCCTCAGGTACATAAATTCTCATTAATGTTATTGAACTACCTGCAGATGTGAGACACACAAGCATATATTCCAGCAAAAGGGAGTTGTACATATTGACTCCAATTGGCTTGTTTTGGGAATATTATATTAAGTATTTTCTGTCAGATTTGTTTGATTGCTTGGCTTGCCTACTTGCCAAGTTTAATATTAAAATCGCAGGGTGAAAAGACATATATTAAAAAACTTGTTAGATGGCAAACATGGAATTGGAATTTATTGCTTGTACTGCCTGTAGCCATCCCTCTGCTCCACCTTTTCTGCTGTTTACTTCATTCTTGCCATCCTTTGAGGAAGTCTGCTATCCCCTCTAAATTCACTGGAGACAGAGAAGGAAAAAACAGTTACTTCTCTTCTGTGTTTCCTTAAATTTTATCAGACACTGGCTTTGGTTGTGCTGCAGCTCTCCCTAGTGCAGCAGCCCCTCAGGGTGTCTCTCCCTGTGGCCATAACTCAGTAAGTGGCTCCCTGCATCTCTTACTGCACAACGAGATTGTTGATACAACCTGTTAGGGTTGCAGGGTAGAGCTGCTGTGATAGCAGCTCCAGGAGGGTTTTAATAAGGCCAGGGAGCACAAGGATAAAAGTCACCAGTACATGTTTTTTACTTACTTGTCTTAATGTTTTTTTGTTGCTGATTTCCAGTACATGTGCAGTTTTCTGTTCTCTTCCTTTTTCCAGAATATAGATGAGGATCTCATTAAATTTAAAGCTCAGCTGTGCTGGAAAATATTACTCAAGTCAGAATCTTCACAAATATCTTTACATATGAGAAAACATTGATACTGTCTTTGCCTGCCTGCTTCAGAGCTGCCCCAATTTAATCAAACCATTTTATATCTGGGAGACCTGGTTATCGTGCAAAGTGCTATCCTCTGTGAAGTCTGGGATTTTTTCCAGCCTGGCACTGTTGCTGTTTGCACATAGGCATCTATTTGCCAGTAAGACTGGCACAGGTCAAAGTGAAACAAAGAGTTATTTCACTCTGAATTCCAGAGAATTCCCGTGGCACTGACATCAGTGTGGTGGGAGGTGAAAATCCTGCTCCTAGTGAAAATCCTGCTCCTAGTTTACAGGCAGAGCAGCTAATTTGCATAGGCAGTTCAAAGAGCTGCCCTAGATTTAGATCCTTTCCTTGATTTGAATGAGTAGGGAGCGGACAGGGGCTGAGGAAGCAAACTAAGGAGATTGCTCATTGCCTCACACTTCCCTAACGCCAGCAAGGGCCATTGCCAAAAGAGTGAGTTCATGGACATGAATTTACTCTGTGGAAATTTGTAATAGAAACAGGTCTGAGAGCACTGGATAAGTGCTCAAAGAGCATGTTTTGAAACCAGAAAGATGAAGGCTGCCTTTGAGGAGGTGAAACAATGCAGATGCTTCTTCGCCCATGCTTGTTTACCTAATTCTTGCTCAGCCAAGGTGGGGAAGAGAAGTTTAACTCCCTTTGCTTTCTTATTCTCAAAATAGTGTCACTTCTACAGATGTGTCTGGTGCAGTGTTTGCTGAGCTTACCATTAAAAGCTTCATTGCTGCTTGAGAGAGTTGTGAACAATGGCAACAGCACTGAATCCATCTGCTGAGTCAGAACAACATTTCATTATAAAAATTAATTGTACTCATTTCTGCTTATTGGAAATGGTGTTTTATATTCTGCAGAAATTAGTGGTGCAAATTCAGATGCCTATTAGTGCAAGTCTTTCTTTATAGATAATTCAGTTGGGATTTTTTTTCTCAAGCAGCACATGCTTTATTGCCTTTCAGCGCATGAACTATGACACTTGCATCATTACATTATGTGAATCTACCCAAAAAAAAAGTAAACTTGACCCTTTTAAGCTCCTCAGCTGGCTTGAACTTTAAGCTGTGTTTTTAATAGTTGGAGATATAGCTTAAAAAACAGAAAGAAATTGAAATTTCCACATAGCATGACTCTGATAATTAAATTTTTAAAATAAAATAACTATTATGAGATTCACAATAAGGTAACAGGGGTCAGAAACATGACCTATCAAGTTGTTGTTTGCTTTGGAAACTGCTGTTGTTACTTTAGAGTAAAATTTTTACATCCTTCCTGTGATGTGGTTTAGGGAGCTGCTCCACCATAGTTACCCTATTAGAAAATGGCCAAGTTTCCCTTTCTCAGTACAATTATGGGATACAATATGATTTCAAAAGCTGTATTCCTTTCTTCTTAAGGAGAAAACATCTGCATGGAGAACAATTTTGCTTGAGTGCTACATTAAGATTTTTGACTGCAAAAAGGGGACAATCTCTGTAGATACTTAATTCCTAAAATAAGCTGTGACTTATGAAAAAAATATTTTTCTGCTATTATAAGATTTATATACCGGCTTGTATTAAAGCAAAGTTGCCCAGGCACATTGCAGTCCTGTACTGACCCTATTGAAGTGGTTTATGCCAGACATAGTAAAAATGGCTTTGCCACTCCTGGTTACTGAATTGAAATGCAGAACTTCTACCATGAGGGGTGAACACCAGCTTATCATTCAGAACAGGACTGTTGTTCTTGGGAATTGCCTATCGGGTGGTAAAATTCGTAAGAATCAGATGAAGCTAACAAATAGAGTCAAATGTTTTGCATTGCTGTGCTCTTTAAGTCCCCAAGGATTTTTTTTTTTTTTTCTCCACCTGGAAAAATTAGCCTTTGTTCATGTTTTGGGCAGTGATTTTCTGCAAGTGCTGTGGAGGCATCTCACAGCCCCTGACAAGTTTCTGCAATTCTCCATTATCACCTTAGATAACAGAAGAGAAGGTTTTTTCCTTCATTGTTGTATTCAGATAAGAAGGGGAAGAATCCACAGCAAGTGCAAATAGAGCCCTGTAAACACAGAGGATTCAGTATAAAGCAGACACCCAGCACTCAGAAAGAAGCCTTTGGTGGGAGAATGTTTTGGCAATTACAGTGATTTTTGCATCTTTGTATTGCACGGTAGAGTCATACGTGAATAGTCATTGGCAGTACAGCTTCATCCCTGAGGATTGTGACTGGGAGATGCTTCCACAGGAACACCATCCTTGCTCCCTCTGCTTCACTGTAGCTTCTTCCTTTTTCTGTTCAACACTGCAGGAAAACAGGCATTTCAGCTGATCCTTTGTTAGTGATTTGCACACTAGCCACAACCCAAAACAAACCAACCTTATGTTACACTTCTTGCCTCGCTTGAAAGTTGGTGAGTTTTTAATGTTCATTAACCCTTCTGTTAATTAGCCACTAGTTGTCAACAGTAACAATATATTTAGTTGACATTAGAAGAAAGCATGCAAGCACTGTCTCTAGTCCTTCAACATACTGAGGGTGTATTGCTATGCATTTGTGTTGGACTTGATTGTCCTGATATGTTACTGTAAATGAGATCAGAATTGAACAGACTGGCCTTACTATGTCTTCATAATAACTGCAATAGCCTGAATTAGCCCAGCCCATGCCCTCTGTTGTCCTCTGCTTTGTCGCAATTGCTGTGTCTATCACTTCTTGCAGTCATCTTCTACACCAGAATTAATCACCTGTACGTTTTTCATGTGAATTCCAGGAATTATTCAGAGGCTAATGCCCATAGTCTGTTATCTCACACTTGCCAAAAGTCTGAAATCTGCTCAAAACAGTCACTGGGAAGCCATAGTTCATTTTGTTGTCACCTAATTGCATGCACCTGCTGGTGACAGCAGTAAAATGTGATATCTCTGACATGATGGCAGCAGATGGGATGCTCAGAAGAACTGCTTCCATTTTTCTTCCTAATGAGCACAGTCTTTTCTCTTTTTGCCTTTTCACTGTGCAGGGAAGATACAGAGATATGCTGGGAAAGATGATGGCTGTGGCAGTGGAGCTTAATGCGACACTGCTGCATTTCTCATACTTTTCCTAATAATGTGTCAATCAAATATTCATGCCTGAAACTTTCTTTTTAATGAAATTAGTAGAAGAAAAGACTTTTAGAACCAAAAGGTCTCACAAGAACTCTGTAATAGTGGTGGTACATTCAGCACATGTAAAGCTACAAAAAGGCAAGATTTACAAGGTGAGCAAATTTCAATTATTTTCATTGCTTTTAGATGCTCATACCTAAACATGGCCTTGTCAGTATGAAAGTTTGTCCTCTCCCCCCTCCATTTTTGGTTGGTTATTGGGAAGAGATTTCCTCTCCAGAGGAAATTTCCTCTCCTCTACAGAGCTTGGTCTCTCTATAGCCTGACTCTACTACCGGGAATTAAAAAACTGTACCCAGGTGAATGGTAACGCAGAAAGTATTTACACTTTCTAACGAGGTAAAACTAACATTGCCAGCTCAATGCATTCCAACTGGAAATGTGCTTAATCAGAGGAAAAAATAGAGAAGCTGGTCATAAATTTCCTGGCAGACTGTTTTTGAGAGGGTTAAAATGCTTATACATCAGAAACTAATATGCCTTGGAAATAAAACCCTTTCATAAAAAAAGCGTTCTGAAAGAAACAATTTCTTTTTTCAAGGAAGGTATTTAACCAAGGCCAGACTTGGCAACTGTAAAACTAAATGTTGTTTTGAATGGTTTGATGATATACTGCTATTTAAATTTACATTACAGAATCTCCAGCATCCTAGTGGTGCTGTGCCTCACACATACCAGTCACAGATTGGAATTTCATAGTCTGCAACTCTCCTGTGGTGGAACAGGAAATCTGGGGTGATATCACAGTTTCAGAGTGGGCTTATATGAAAGTCATCTTAAGACATCACTCCATGTTTCTGGTCTTTAGGTTGTTACAGGGTTGTGACCTGACACTGGGCTGTATGTCATGGAATCATAGAATCATTAAGGTTGGAAAGGATCTCCAAGATCATCATGCCCACCCTTTAACCAAACACCACTATGCCAACTAAACCATAGCACTAAGTCGTTTCTGGAATGCTTCCAGGGATGGTGCCTCCACCACACCCCTGGGAACAGGCAGCCTTTCAGTGAAGAAATTCTTCCTGATGTCCAACCTGAACCTCCTGTCATGCAGCTAGAGGCCACCTCTTCTTGCCCTCTCACTGATTGCCCAAGAGGAGACTGACCCTCACCTGGCTACAGCCTCCTTTCAGTTGCAGAAAGCAATAATGTCTTTTTTGTATTGTGGCACCAAAACTGCCCCCAGCACTGGAGGTGAGGCTGCCCCAGCTCAGAGCAGAGCAGGACAATCCCCTCCCTTGCCTGGCTGGTGATGCCCCCCAGGACAGAGATGTCCCTCCTGGTTGCCAGGGCAATGCTGACTCATATCCAACTTGTCATTGATCAGGACCCCCAGATCCCTTTCCATGATTTCCAGCATTCTCATTCTCCAGTCTATCTGTATATCCAGGGTTATCCTGTACCCGATAGAGAATTTGGAACTTGCCTTTGTTAAACTTCAACTTGGTCTAAACTGGGAGTCACCAAAGCCCTCTGGCACACTGCAGCTGTGGAAATGCAGTAGTCTTTATGGAGGCTTTTGAGCTCATGTGAATAGATGATTCTGCAGACATAATTCTTCTGCATAATACTTTAATCAGTTGTTTGTTGGTGTAAATTCAGAAACCTTTCATTTCTGCTGATTTTGATTCTATCTTATTGTTTTTGCAGTAAGTGTAACAGAAAGATTCATCTGGTGATTCCCATTGCTGAGCTGTATTTTATTTAGGATTTTCAAAAGCACTTTAAATGACTTAGGAGCACAACTTCCATTAATAGCCATTTAAACATTTTTGGGAACTTCTGCTCATCATTCAGTCCATAATTCTCCCAGAGGAATGACTCAGGTAATGTTTGCTATATAAAGCTCCCTGAATCTGAGCTGAGGATGGTTTAACAAGTGGGGGTTTATTTAAAGCATTCATTGGACTTTGCTGCTCCATGCTGATCAACGCTGCTGGTGGTGCAGATAAATACATTGTGCAAATGAGCAAATATGAGCCTCATCAAAGCCTATCAACGGCCATCAAAAATCTCCCACTGTGAGCAACGTTCACTCAGATTCACAACAAATAAATACAAGGGAAAAGCAAAGAGATTGTACCACTGATTTTTTTGCAGTTGAATAATTGCATTATTTCAGCATTAATTATTTTTTTTCCCAGCTTACCACTAACACTTGTGTGGAGGAGACACATTCACTCCCCTCACCAAATGTCCCCTCTCTCCAGTGGAAAGGGTTCTTACTATTACAGCATATTGCAAGGCTCCTCTTTGAGGAGAATGAGGCTATCTAGGGTCTTGATGCAGGTGGCTGAAGCAATTGATAGAACTGACTGTTAAATTCACATCCAGATCCCAAACCAAAGCTTACCTCAAGCCCCACTCCTTGTGCCTTCAGACCCCTCTTGTGGGAGCTGTCCCACACAAGCTCAGATTAGCTCGTCCATCACCATATCCCTCCCTGTGCAAGCAGACACAAATTGTCCTGCCCAATTCAAGGCAGGAAAGAGCTCTGCTGGTCCCATTCCATCTTTTTCCATCCCCTGGCATGTTGGTCCCTCTTGAAACACAGGTTGAAATTTCCTTGCAGATGCATTTTTGATAACACCTAGATAGATGTGCAGAAATTGCTGGTGAGATAAAACACTTGGTTTCTTTAAATTCTCCAGCTCAGCTGAGTTTTGTTCAAGTGCAGTGCTACAATTTAGGTATCAGTTGAGAGGCATCTTCAAGATATATCGTTTTTGTTTTCCCTTTAATCAGGCTCTAAATCTAAATAAATAAATATGTAGCAGTAAATGCTCCATGGTATATTTCGTAAGATTAACAGTCTTCCAGTAGCATAACAGCTCATGATAGTCTTTGCTATTTATGTTCCTGCTGAGAGAAGAGGAAAAGCAGCTAGTTCAGTGAGCAAATTATGAAGTATGTGGGTTAATGAAGTGCTTGTCATAAAGCTGATTGTTGTTTCTTCGCATCCTCTCTCTTTCTGCTAACAAAGCTCTTAATACTACAAATCTTGGAATACGGAACCTTCCTCTTTGTTTTTCAATGCACACCCATATTCAGACAGAAAAGAAAGAAAAATAATCTAGTTAAATGTTTATTTCTACCCGTCCAAGTACACACTGTGAATAAATTGAGGTATGGAAGTAATAAAACTGCTTATTGACACAGGTAAATCCTCAAAGTTTTCAATTCCATTTCTACTAACAAGTACTTTTAAGCTTGGATTACTGCAGATTTTCATGATGCTTTACTCTTACAACCTCTATGTCTTCTTGATAGAGACAATTTTACCTTCTATTCAATATAAACAAGAGGCAAGGGATCAAATCACCTTTCTGCATATGTGTTCACAGTTTTATGTATCTCCTTAAAGCCATATATTTGCTCAAGAGATTATTAAGGTGGTTCTTATACAAAAATGAGCTTTGGATTCAATTTTTCCCCTTGCCCAGTATGAGTTGTGTGTTTGGGGTTAGGACCTATGCTTATAGCTGAGGCTTAAAATAAATAAACCCTCAAAAATAATCAAGAAAAACCCCAGGAAACAAAACCCAGTTTGTATCTATGACCCAATCATTGATTTGCAAAGAAGATAGGGGTAGACAGCATGAGAGTGAGCACTGAAGGCATTTACTACCCCATGTTTAGGCAGCACTAAGACTCTGGTAAGATCTAATCAGGAAACTGTTTCTTCTGTGTATTTTCCCTTCCATCTAAATACGCTCCTACCCCAACTCTAAATATAACTTCTCAAAGAGGAGATGGCAGAAGCGTTTTCCAGACATAATATGAACATGATTAATCAATATGTATCTGGTTTGCCTTGGCTTAAATTTCCTTTGGAAAAGGCTTTAGATTTTGCTGCATAAAAAGGAAAAAAGTGAAAGGCACACAAAAGATCCTCTCGTTTTCCAAGTGTCCTGACTTGCACTTTGGTGACCGAGATGTGTGATTAAAAGACCCTCATGTTCTTGCCAATCTCTGTGGGTTCTGTTATCACATTTTCGGGAGCAGCGCCATGTCCTTGCATCTTCTCTGGCGTCGTAGATATTGTCCCTGTAGTACAGAACATGAACCAAAATGGAGATAGTAAAATTACCCTGGCAGCCAGCAGCACTAGAAAGTATTAAGTTGGGAGTCTCCAAACCCTGAGACTCTCTTGCTTCTTTCTGTATCCTCTGCGAGAGTGAGACAAGCGTTGGCAGGTGCAGGCAAGTACTTCACATAGATCCTCGCTCTGTTTATTCCATGGGGGTTTGAGGTTCAGTCGTGTTTAATAATAAACACCAGCCGTTTGCTGCTCTGCAGAATCCGTAATGGGATGCTGGCAGTCATATTCTGAAGACTGTGAGAGAGGCTTTTTTTGTTTGTTTGGGTATTTTTTTAAAGGCACAATGTCATTCTGTATTTATTATTGATATATGAAGCAGCGAGGTCATTTTAAGAGGGGAGTGATGGCACTTTCCCCTGTCAGCCCCCTTCATTGCTGCTTCACTGCTGGTTAACAAACCTGGAGAAACTCTCCAGTGAAAGACTCTGGAATGTGGCAACAGTCAAATAGTTGTTTCCAAGGATTACAACATTAAATTAAACACAGGTCCATCCCACCCTTAGAAAGTGGTGCAAGAAGTAGCTGGAAAATGGAGCAGTACAAAATCTCAGGAAATCTTTGGTGCTTCCCATCCCTGTTCTCTTTTAGGTGCTGGGCTCCAAAACAGAGGTCCAGAAGGAAATTGTTTTGTCAAACGTTTGAAATGCAGTGAATGGTTTTTATCCTCTTAGCTGCTGTGTGGCTCTACACAGACTTGATTTATTCTCACACATTGAATGTCTGAATTATCAGACACTGGTCAAGTGCACGGGCCCTTTATGTTTTGCTGCATTTCGTTGGAAATGCTGATAATAGAATTTCAGCGTTTCATTTTGTTGCATATGTAGCAAAAGAAATATTTACCTGTATCTCCCACCCTACCATTTAAAAAAACTTATCAGTTTGCACTCCTGGGACCTCCCCAACTTGTTTTCTCAACAGCATATTTGAAGTGAGAGACTGAGTGCCAGCCACAGTATATCCAGGCAAAAATGTGAATATATTGTGGGTAGATGTAACCAAACCATTCTAGGTCATATGAGTAAAAGCAGTAATAAAACTGGGTTGCAGTGTTTTATGCATCACCAGCTCCTGGCAGCTTTGCATCTGTGTGCCTTAGACACTCTTGAAAGTTTATCATCCCATCTTTATAGCTTTTGTTGGCTGAAGAAAGTGGCCCAACCAGTTCTTCAGACACAGCTCCAGCCTGAAAAAGTTGGTGTCAACCCAAAGGTACGGACTCATGTGTTGTCCCACATGATGGTGATCAGAGGCCCCGGGCTGCAATGGGAATGAGCTCTTTTTTTCCACTGTAAGGAGGAGGGAAAACAAGTGAGATGATATTTAGAGAAGGGAGGGATAACATATAATTCAGTGTCATGTCATCCTTTCTTAGGACGGCCTAGCGCTGACTTTTGAAATGCCTTTGCTTGTAGGGAAGGGAGACCTGGACTGTGCAAGGTGAGCAGGGATCACACCCCCTTAGCCCTGAGTGCTGGTCTGGAGGTGGAAAGAACCATCAGTGACGTATCAACATGTTATAGATGGGCTAACTTCAAAAAATAAATCCACATAGTTTGTTGTTAGAAATCTGTTTCCCAGCAATAAAAAGAAATATCCAGCCCCTTTCTTCTTCCTGTAATTTTGTTTCCAGCAGAATCTGAAACCCTCAGTTCTGATTATTGCTATTGGGAATCATACGTGCTGTATTTCACTTGTTCCAAGATCGGATGGAATAGGCTGAGGCTGACCACAATAAACTTCCGAGTAGCTTAACCAGAGAAGCTGCAATCTTGGCTTTTCCCACAATGGCTATACTGGTGAATGCCACTTGCACATTTTTGTCACACATCAATAGGAATTTACAGCTGAAAAAGCCTTTTCAAAAAAAAAAAAAAAAATCAATAGTTTTTCGTGACTGCCTGAAGCTTTATGATTTGGCTCACTGGGTTGGTTAGAACTGTTTGCTGAATCTCTTCTAGTGGCAGCAATAAGGTATGAAATACTTTTTTCTTCAGACAATATCTACATTGAATTTTTTTCCAAGTCTCCATAATATAAAATGATTTTTTGCAGCCACAATTATTCAATATGTATTTCTGCATTATTTTCACTGTTTGCATTTGTTATTTTGCACTTAGTTGCTTTTTAAAGCATAGCAAATTATTGCCAACAATAATATCCCTAAAGGGATTGCCCAAGGGAGCAGAAAGGCATTCTCCTTGGAAAATATTTGTGGTTTTTGTGGGACAGAAGGACACTATATGGATTACAAGGTATATATATTTTAAGGAAAAAAGAGGGCAAGGAGAGGGCAAGCTTTAATTTCATAATGTGATGCCACTGATTCATAGGTAACCTCTTTAGGATTGTGTTTGGGAAGATCTTATAACACTACAATGTGTTGCTATTGCAATCATTATGTTTTCAAAGATCCCTGAAGGCCCTGCTGGGCTCTGTTAACCTGACCCTACACATTACAATTCCCTTTCACACAGTTTTTTTCTCCAGGAGCAGGGCAGATGTGGAGTGGGGCCACTCCTTTGTCAGGCTGTGCCACAGAAAGGAGAGACGAGGAAAACTTCAGCTTCTCCAGGAGTCTTGGGTGGGAGTGAAGAGCGGGGTGGGAAAGCTGGAAACTGTATACAAAGGTTCATTAAGCAGATATATTTCTGCTTTTGGAATGGTTGTGGAGGGCGGTGGTGGGAATTGCCTGATGGGAAGGCCTGGACTTAGCAGAGTAGAAAGTATCCCAGTATTCCACTAACTGGAGTGGAAAGTATCCCAGCCCTCAGTGACACAGTTTGGAATAAGAGTAAAGCGTTTCCTAAACCTGGTCTAAATCCCTCTGGGTTGAGGACTGCCCCAGAACAGCTTTTCTGTTTGTTTTTCTGGCTGAAAATATGATGCAAAATAGTTTCACATATAACTGGAACCGAGTTCACACTATGGATTTATAATCAACAGATTATAAATTGTCAGGAAAGAAATGCTGAAGTTATAAATCATAAACTACATCTGCTAGGCTAAAGGCTGCTTTTATTGTGCTGCTCCCCACACTTGTTTGCTTCTGAATCAAAACAAACCTTACACCTGTTGTCCAACAGATATGGGAATGACAAATGAGTTGGATCCTGCATATGGAAGGTTTACTTCCATGTCTTAGGTTCCTCTATTAAAAAAATATGACACCGTTAAGTGCTTTGTAGTTGATTTTTTTCCCTCTTTTGTTTTTTTTGGTCTCAAGTTTTAAAAGAAGTGTCTCTAGTGGATCATAGGCCATCTCCATGCGAGCCACATCCTGAGGCTTCGTATTGACTTTCATTACTTTCTAAAACTAAACAATTGTTCATATCTATTTTTTTTCTGTTTTTATCCATCTCACTTACTAATAGTCAAGCTAAAACCTTTCCTTACTCGATATCAATACTAATAAGTACATGAAGGTAAATACAGTAAGCAGGGGCAGTTTTATAGTCTGAAAAAGTGAATCTGTGATTCCTTTCCAAATGCAACAACTTTAACCATATGTCTGAGAGAGATTTTTTTTTTTTTTAATAGGAAAATTATCTTTTGAAATAATTGTTTTGAGAGTAATGAGAAGGAACTCATTGCCAGCTACCCTCTCTTGGAGTACACATAGGTAGAGACAAGTACCTGTGACAGCACAAGATTTCCTGTGTGTCTGAGTACTTCTCTGTCTGGGAATGCATCCTGCTTTTTCACTGGGATCAACACCTCAGCCAGGAGTTTAAGAGGCTGAGAACTGCCCCAATCCCACTAGCAGTGCAATCATTGCAAGAATTGCTTTAGCAGGATAACAGCAGAAAAAAGCAGGAAACATTAATTTTAATTACTTAAGACACTGGGTTATTCTTCAGAACAGATGCACTGGTTTCAAAAGATAACATTTTAATTTCATTTTCCTTTAAAAAAATAAAAATATAATTGAGCAGTGTGAATGAGCTGCCAATCAATTGTTCTGTAGAAAGAAATGTGTTTGCATGCAGAAGTTAAAGAATGAATTAAGCTGTCTGCCACAGAATTTGACCCTAATTAAGGTGATTCTCCTTGATAAGTAATTAATTAGGAATCCTTGTTCTTACCCCTCTGCATGGAGAGTGAGCAGAAAGAGTGTCACCTCATCACTCCACTGTATACATCTCCGTAAATCAAATATAGAGATATATGAGCATTCATTGAGGTATCTGCAGGCATATGCAGGTCATGATAGGTTTATATTGGTGAAAAAGGTGGGAAAGGGGCTGATTGTCAGCACCTACCTTTCTGCTTCAAAATTAGTGTTTGAGTGTGGGATGCAGCACAGAAAATGATCATAATTACAATTATCCAGGCATTAAAGTAAGTCTTCCTGTAATATAAGAACTGTGGCTTAGTGGCGGAGCAGTTCTGGCATATTCCTTGGTTGTGGAATGTTCTGTAAGATGAAGTTTGTGGAGTTTCCTCCCAGCAGGGTGGGCACAGCACTTGCACAGTGCTGAGCTGAGAGAGGAAATGGGAGAATGTTTCCTGGGGAGATCAGTCAGTCACAAATGCCCTTTGCACTGGCAGAGCCGAGAAACCTTTTAGCAATTGCACCGGCAAAGCAGAAGTGGCAAAAAGCTGGAGCTTCACTACAGGTGAAAAAATCTGTGCCTGATGTCCTCTAATGGTGTTACTGCTTAATGAGATTATTGGTGGGCAAAGAACAATTTGGAAAAAAATAAGAGGAGGAAAAGAAATAGGATTTTCTTTTTATAGCCTTTAAGTTATCTCATTTAGCACAGAAGAATGTCAGAAAGGCAGTATATGTGCACAGCCATGCACACACACCTGCCTCGCCTGGTGCTGTACTAAAGCCAATTTGAGTCTAATGTTTTTGAATAAATTGCTCCAGTGGTTTGCTCACCCATGTGGAAACCTCACCTCTGTGACACCAGCAAAGTCAGCAAGACACTGGGTTATCTGGTGCAGACCACAAGATATTTCAAACATAAGCTCCCCATGAGCCTATTTAAGATGCAGACATTTTCCCCTGCTATGTTTTTAGGAAGTCACATTTCCAATGTGTCTCTGTAGGTTTTTTGATGTTTTGGTTTTTTTTCCCTTTCAGAGGTGCCCATTCTTTTCTCTGCCACCCTAATGTAGTTGCAAAAGCTTATCTGACCAAATAGCAGTGAAATTATTCTTTTTTTTTTTCTTTTTCAAATAGTCCCTCACTATCATTAAAGCTGTGGAAATATGAAAAGGGAAGTAGTTATATGTCTGGTTTCTACTAAGCTCTTTCTAGCAAAACCTTGATCTTAGTAAAGACAGCATTTAAAAAGAAACAAAAAATGGAAAGCACATAATTTGCATCAGCTGTCTTTCAAATATTTTACCATCACATCTCTTCCACAGTGAAATGTGTGAGAATAGCAGTATGAGGCAGAAGCTCTGAAAAAGTGACAAGTAACTCTAATGAGAGATGCTCCGTTTTTAGCATGTTACTATTTCTAAAGCAGCCATAACTTCTGTGGAGTTCCTTCTGACTTTTAACTTTCCAAGGTAAATATCTTCCAACCATAATAAAAAAAAAAAAATAAAAAAATGAAGAAAGTAGCTGCAATAAGGGCAGAAATCAGGAATACAGTACCAATGAGTTTAGAATGCTGCCCTAAACCATTGATAGCTGGTTGCTCACCCTGCCCTGTTTCCAGAATTATGCTTTCCATAAGTAATAAAAGCCTATTTTAAGTGAAGAGTTTGTAATTAAAAGGATGATGCTGTTCTTTTCACATGTGCAGTTTGAAAATAAGGATGCATTTTGCAGTTTTGGCTGTTAATGGCTATTGTTTTGCATGTTGTAAGCAAATACTTAGATATCATTAGAGATTTAAAAAAAAAAAATTTTGTTCATGAGCATGAGCACGAATATATTTGGACATCATTCAAGCCTGATACTGACCATTCCAGTAAGGACAACAACATTCATGAATGTTCCGTGCTACAGAGAGGCACTCAGAGTCTGACAGTACAGAGCTCTGTTATAGGCAAAGCTCCCTTGGAATGGATAAAATTCAGTTTTGATATTTTTCTGATTTTCTTGAGGTCAGCTTTTCCAGTTTTCCAGCAGATTTCTTCTTAAATAGAATTAAGGAACTTCTTGATTATTGAAGATTATATTGTTGAAGGTGCTTGTCCTGTTTTGCTATGCTTCTCCCCAGAGATTTCTTCCTTGTGGAGGCTGGTCACAATCACTAATGAGTTCTCGTACAGAACCCTTTCATTTGTAGCGCTTCTCTTCCACAGGGTGGTGTTTTGTTTTGGTTTTTTGGTTTTGGTTTGTTTTTTTTTAAGATGCCAAAACAATGTTTTTCAAACCTTGTGGGTTGTTAGTAGCAGCAGCAGAGAATGTAGAGGTAGCTATCAGATTTTTGCTTTCCCTTTCCAGCTACCTGAGGGATTTCACAGTCCAGTCAACGAACACTGTTTGATCACTTCATGTGCTACATGTATTCAGTGTAAGGATTTTTACATGCTCTGTAGCATTAAGTGATCAAAAGAAGTGAGATCCTCTGTTGTAGCATTGATGATAGGCTACTCTGCACTGCGTAGCACAGCACACCAGTAAATTGTCAAGTTGGTTTTGATTCTGAAAGATCCTCAAGATGAAGAAAGGTAAGATAAAGGAAACTACCACGATGGAGGAAAATATACATGGCATTAAAGCTTGCCATGTGTAGAATGGCTCTACACTTGAGGATAAAAGGAAGAAAGCTGGCAACAGAAATGATAGGACTGCTCAAAAACTGAAACAGCCAGGACTTGCCTTCCTTCCAGAGACCCCAAGTCCTACCTGTGGCATGTTGTAGCTCTGCTAGCTGGGAACAGTGTAGGTTACGTGTCCTTGCGCGAGGGCGTTTCATTTCAGTTCTATGTTTGTCTCACAGACCAGTAGACAATTTGTGTGTATGTGTGTGTTTTCTTTTGTTTGTTTTACTTTTGCTGATCTACTTTTCAGTTGTAAATTGCTTCAGATAGAGAATTTTCTGAAGTGAGAATATCATGATTTCTTCATTTTACAGATAGGAGGTAAAAAATATTCATCTAACTCCACTATTCAGATGCCCAGCTTTTAAATCACTTTGTGGACTGGATTTTTTTCCTTTTCTTTTCAGTTTTCTTTCATATCACTATGAAGACTTAGCAGCCAAGATAAATTAGGAACAGGTTATTTCAAACTAGTGACCCCAAAGAAAGAGAACAATATTTAGGAAACAATTCTGGAAATGCATTTGCATGCAGGAAATCAAAGCAATAGAAGAATAAAAAGTGTCAATTTAAAAACTCTTTAAAAAGGGTTTTTTACCAGTGTTTGTGGTAGGCATCTGGAAATATTCAAGACCCTGATTAATATTAAAGAGGAGTTTATCAAAAGTATGAATGGCAGGTAGGTGTTCATTTTTCATTAAAGCTCAATAGGATTGGTTGTCCAATGCTATTTTTGGTTATTAATAATTCCCTACAGGCTTTTAATATGAGAAGTCCTTTTACTCAGATTCTCAAAAAATAATTACTGGTTTTTTCAGGAGCATGTGTGTTGATTATATGGCTATTAATCATTTAGCATGAAAGCCTGCTTGAGAATTTGCTGATTCTTCACTTCTGGTCCCAGTTATATGTCCTGCTCACTCTGACTTCAAATTCGTTTTAGACACACAGATTATCAGGAGAGTTCTCTGAAAGCTTTCTAAACACAGAAATGAATGTCCTTAAGCCAGGACAACTTCCAGTTGGATTAGATTGTACTGATATCAAGATGCTACTTGTTTGTTTTATACCCTTGAATGACTGTTTCAAGTTCCAGGATCACTGTTTTAATAACCTCTGTATAAAACCACTATAAAAAACTGGAAAGCATGCTTAATTTTCAAATCTCACTGTGCCCATTCGAAAACATGTGTTCATATATGTGCAGGGAGGAGCACTGTTTGCAATTTGTGAGTACCTGGAGTTTCCAAAGTGTATGGAATTTCCGTACGCTGGACACCCTGTATTTAAAGTACTCAATATGTCTGCCCCCATGGAAAATAAGTGTAGAGAGCAAAGCCAAGCCTTATGAACTACTTTGGCCAGTAGAAGACTTTGTTTCCTTCAAATTATGCTCTGTTTGGTGAACAGCATCTCTTCAAACCATCCATAGCATCTCACAAAACCCCTGGGTGAGACACAGGAAAGGTCAAGATACTTCTGTGAAGCATTCTATTTTGAAAGAAATACCACATTAAGGACAAGCTACTTAAATTGTTCTTTACTGCATGTTTTCTCAGAAAAACTTAATTTTGTGTACTGCAGTAATGATGCTGAGTGGATAATAAGATGCAGTATGCTGCTGCTGTGGGCTCTACACCATATGTCTTTCATAACTACTGCATTTTAAGGGCTGGTTGTTCAGGTAATTGTATTGTCTCAGGAATTCATCATCAGGCTAACCTGAAATAATACATGTATAATACATAGCAGTGAGAATTATAATGTTTAAAACTAAACATGAAGACTGCAGACTGAGAGTTGAAGTGTCAGAACTGTAGATTTATAAATATTTCTATATTTTCTGCTTGCTGAGCTTTATGTGTAAATCGAATTGCTGTAACACTTTAAAGCAGACTGTGAGAACAATTATTTTAAAGCAGAAAAGTGATACAAGTTGGTTTTTCATAGTAATAAAGGATAGTTGCTTCCTGCCCTGAAATGCTAGGTCAGTGAGTGATTGCTCTAATGATATCTTCTTTCCAGAAATTTTGTTCTGTGGGTCACACAGATGGCACTTTGGGACATAAAATTTGCTATGCCACATATTGCTCCTTCCACTTAATGGGCCACTTAGGTGGCTCTTTTTCTAGGTGTACCTCAGTTACAGTAGATTAGTGGGATGTTGAGCCCGTACTTCACTTACATCTTTTAAGGGTCATTGGTTTAAGGCTAGAAGATGCTTAATTTTTATTGACCAGTGCTTAATAGTGCAATAGATCTGGTAGCATCTGTATACATTTGCATGCATAATGTGGTTACAGTGACAGTGTTATTTCTTATATGTCAGCTGGGGACATCTGGTGAACAATGAATTTTTATTATTTCTGTATTGATTTAGAAAACCTAGATAAGTTAATGGCATGAAATTGGGGTCATGTAAAGGTTTATTAAAGGGTCTTACAGAAATTCTGAGTAAAACAGGAGAGTGAAATATGATGCAAATTTTCCCTCCATGTCCCTTTAACAAAATTCATGAGACAACTATTTGAGGATCCCAAAACTAGAGGAGAGGAAAAAAAAAATATTGCTGTATATTTATAACTATTGATCTATTTTTTCAGTGTTTTGTACTGTCTCTGAAAGGATCTTGGTGTAGATGAAAAAGGTGTGTTTGTGCTTAGGTGAGCATGCACGGGTGCTGCAGGAAATGCTGGTAACTTTTCTGGCTCTGCAGACATTTTTCCTCTGTGAATAACCTGAACAGTGGCATAGCACAGTGATAGGCAGCATTTTGTTACCAGGATTGCATTTCCAACAGGTGTGTGTAAATGGGTAGTGTATATCTGTCTGCTCTTCTCACATGAATTCAAGGGCCACATTTGGATTCCAGCCACCACTCAAGCCCAGTGATGATTTAACATGATTTCTAGTTCTTTCTCTTGATCTGCCAACAGTATCTTGGAAAGCTTTGGGTTTTAAGGTTTTTCTGTACAATTATCAAAACTGGTATCTTGGATTAAAATGAAAAGTGTTTTGAAATGAAAAGGCGTTTGGTTTGCTTATTTTTTTTTATTCATTTTTTTGTTTGTTTGGAGGTTTTTGTTTGGTTGGGGGTTTTTTGTCTTTTTTGTTTGGTTGGTTTGGGTTTTTTTCTCATAACCTAAGGTCTACAGTAATGTGAATATGAGAAATAAACAAATATTAGGAAAATAAATAGTGCAAATAAATGGTGAGAACTTGTAAGAGAAAACACTAGGAATAACTTAATGTCCTCACCATGAAACCAGAAAAATTGGAAGTTTGGTTGGTTTGTTTTGTTTTCTTTGCTTTCCACTCTAGCTACGCATTACCAGCTTCTGGGAAAAGAAAGAAAAAATAAATAGTTTCCCACTTGTCAGATGGCAAAAGACTGAGTAGCAGGTGGATGCATCCTATCAGACATCAGCAGAAACCTTTGCTTCCTTACTTGAAGCGCCAGCCTCTGAGTAGTAACTTTGCTTACCAGCACTCTGATAGAGGTTACATTCCCCTCCTGGGTTTTCTGCAGTATGTCAAGCATTGATATGCTAAAAGCCATTCTAAAATACCTTTCTGAATTTATGAAAGGGCACAAAACCTGGCTGTAAGTACTCAAGGCATGACCGGAGAATGCGTGTTTCTATGGTGTCTTGACTTGCAGTTGACTGAAAAGGGGAAAAAATTGTTAATGTTGGAAAAAATAAATTGCATTTGAGTAAAAATTATCTCAGCCTTAATAAAACTCAAGAAACCTACACTTCAATAAAATCAAAGTATACCTTCAGTTAGTTGTAAGACTTTGTTACTGCATTCACCAGAACGTGGTGCCTCAGGGGCTGATGATATAAAATGCAAGCTGGTACGCTTGAATTTTCTTCTCAGTTTGTCCACCTGTGGGAGTCCCACTGTTATTGCTTTTCCTTGGAAGTGGTTAAAGGTTGTAAGTATTACGAGCTTAGCTTGTCTGAAGTCTGTTCTAAAACTATTGTTGTGCCAAATTTGCATGGACTCATGTTTGACTTATTCTGTAGTTATTGCTACGGAGAGCAGCGAAGCGTTGCTGATGTTATAGGAAATATCAATCATATATATTTCTTTTTTCAGTATATATGTATGAGTGTGTGTATATATATGTATAATACTAGCATTGGTTTTACTGCATTTTGGCAGATTGGTAGCACTGAACTAAAGTCCAACAGGGAACAAATTGTAATGTCATGTGCTGGCTTGATTTGCATTCCACCTTTCTTGCTTGGTTCCCGGGTTCATCAGCATTCCTGGTGCCTCATCAGAAGTCTGTTAAGTATTTAGAGTACACAATTCAGGCTTGAAAATACTCCACTGGAGTTACTACATTACATCAGCTGCTGCCAGTGCTTTTGAAGACAAAATATTTTGAAGTGATAGGTATGTACACATACACACATCCCACATTATTGGAGCAATCAAAGCTCCCAATATTTCAGAGCACATTAAGAGCACAGAATTGAAGTGGTCTCATGGTTTTATCCAACTGCTTTGAAGCCATTAACATATTTATCCTTAACCTGTGAGCTTGGACAGCAGAACTTAGCTATACACAAACATTACATGTTGCAATAATGTACAACAAATTAACTTATCTGCCTGTGTAGGTACTGTTGAAATAAAAGCTACCCTGGCCTCAGAAACAGGACAGCTACGTGGCCAAAACACCTCCAACCCAAAACTTTGGTGTTTCTGGAGAGTTGCTGGCTGGGGCTCAGAGTGTCACGGGGTGTCTATAGATGAATCCAAGGTCCCTGTGCTGCATTGTCCCAGGGAGCAGTGGTGGCGAGGTAGTGGATTTAGCATTATTCGTACTACCTTTGAATCTGACGTTCAAAATGATTTCCATAGACACAATGTTTAAGCCACTTCTTGAAATGCATCCCTTCTCTGTTTTGGCCTTTCTTGGAAATTCTCCCACCTCCTGCATGACTCCTCTGTGTTACTGTGGCCTTAGCAGTATGGAATAGATAAAGGCACAATAGGAAAAGGATTTGATTCATTACTATGTTCTCTCACAACTGGGTGAAACTGAGAAAAAGAAAACACAGGCTGAAAACAATAAACAGTACAGTGGGCTTCTATGGGCTCTGTGTACAGAGCTGATTTTTACCAGGGGAGCTCTGAAATGATCATCTTTGCTTGTGGGCAAGAAAAATCCTCGCTTGTGGGAATGTGAGCCTGTACTATTTTGGGTCGTTGGCAGGGATAGCACCATCCAACAGTAGTGCTGACTTATTGCAGTATTTAGTGATGCACAGACATTTCTACAGTGCCCATCAGCAGGGTGCTGGAGAGGGAACCTCTCACTCAGCATTTCTCTGAGGCTGTTTCTGACAGGAAGGATGACTTCTAAGATTATTTTGAATGAACAAGTGATAAAGGAAAATTTCTACCACTTTACTATGCAACTGAGGCTGGCAGAGTGAAAATAGTAGTTTAGTAGGCTTCAGTTTTATCTGTATCTTTCCTCTCTGACTACCATATTGCTCCAAAAAAAGAGGAAATACAAAAATCAGTTCTTTCTAAAAGGTCACAGGCTCACTAGATTAAGCGTAACAAGGTTGTGGGCTGAGATCAAGTTATCTCAACAGGTTACTGTATGTCAGCTGATCCACAATAATTCTGTGTGCACATGGTCTTAACCAAGATAGATGAAAAATAACATGACAAAGACAAATGAAAAATAATGTTATCTTACAGGGGAGGAGGTGTGCAGCGTGTCAAATTCCTGCATGGTAGTGCAAGGGCTTAGAAAATCCCCTGTCTTCATAGAAAGGTGTTTATTGGAGCATCAGTTTTTGTTTTGTGGTTCTAAAGGGCGGTGCAAAATGTGGTTGTAATTCATATAATGTTTGATGTGATGTCCAGAAGTCAAAGATGGATATAATAATCAGGAAGTCTTCAATTTGAAACACAGTTTTGCTTCCTTGTTTTATGGAGAGGTGTTACAGAGAAGCCCATGGGTGCCAGAGAAGTATAGAAAAAATTAAGTATATCCTTTAAAACTTGAGTTTTTTGTTGTTTCAGATACACAAATATGTCACAAATAAAGACAAAAGAATCACTGTAATGTTACCAACTTTTAGGGTGATATTTGCTCTTGCATCTGCATGCTCGATGCCTGTGCATGGTATTTCTGTACAAACATAGGAAAGTCAAGAAAACTTGGCGTTTTTTTCACTAGAAGGTTTATATCCATAAAGGAAGGCTGAAAGTCTCCTTTCAAGTCTGCAAAGCATTCATTTCAGTTGCCAATACCTGGCCATTTGCAAATGGTAATTTGGCTGGAGCCCACATGCTCTAACTTTGGTAAAACTGCTGAAATATGTGTCATGTATGCCACTTCTTTTTGCCCCCACCATTTCTATTCACTTTAAAGCTGTTTTGTTTCCTTTGTAATTTTTAAATATCTAAAATAATATATGTATATGCATATATATATATGTAAAATAAGAAAACTGGTATATAAAGTGTAGGTTGTGAATAGGATAATTACTAATCACGGTAAAATTAGTCAGCTTTATTTAATCCTCAGAGCCTTTCATTTCTTGAAAGTACTATGAAAAGTTGCATACACCATTATCATTACATGCTGCTTTTCTGTATTTCAAAAATTAGTAAAAGAGGAGATTGCATTAAAGCAGGGCAGTGTTACATTTCTTTGTAGATATTTCTGTATAAAGAGAGTAAGAATATGAATGAAACAGGTGAAACAAACAAGCTACTATATCCATGGGAAAAAAATGGGTGAAATTTATTCTGAGTCTAGTTGAAGCAGCTGAAATTAAGAAGAGCTACAGTTACCTTTCCAAGATAAGTGGGGAATTGCTATGCAACTCACACCACAGGCAAAAGAAGATGAGCATGAATTGGATAAGGTGGATCCCTTGTTGACACTTTATAGACATGGAAAAGTAGGACCAGTGAATGGAGAAATATTAAAATGTTCCACAAGGAAAAAAAAGGGGGGGGATGTTTAAAAAACACTGTTCAATCAACTGAGCCAACAAAAAATATTTTTCACAGTTATTCTGCAAATCTCATCAGGGAACGGTCCTTCAGTTGTTTCAAAAAAGGTCATAGCTGAGGAGCTGGTAATGTCATGCCAAAATGTTGAGGAACTGCAGAGGTGTTCAGCAGCTTCTCAGCTGTGTAACTGCAGTATGCAAGAACTGCTGGAAAACAAAGTCAGATGTTTAAAAAGAGAATAAAATAAAGTGGAAGAACTCTTGAGTTCTTTGCGTGGAGGACTTCCAGAGACAAGGAGCTGCAGAATACACTTACTGCAGGAAGCAGTTCTGAGGGTAGTAAGACAAAGAGAGAGCAGACACAAGAGCTCTGCTAGACAAGTGAAACTGAGTCTTGGAAGATTTCATGTGAATGACCAAGACATACAAAGTAAAATATTTCATTATGTTTCATCTGGTCATGTAAAAACTTCATGAAGTTTTTTTTTAACTTTAAAGATGGATGTACCAGTTCCAGGAACATGAAATTTCCTGTAGAAATACCAATTATTACGAATAAGTCCCTAATCTCATACTCTTCATTGCTTTTCTTTTTTTCTCCTCAGTGCAATAAATACCTTTATTGAAGAGTAGAATTGATTTTATAGGAGAAAAAGAAATTACAAATCCCTTAAGTTAACTTTAATAGACATTAAAAGACTTTAATAAAATATATGTGTCCCATTTGAGTGAACATTTTAATAGTCAAAAGTCAATAAAAATGAAAACATACCGATATGACAATCATTTGGAAAATCTACTGCCTTGTCCCAGGTATTGGTGTGCATGGGAAGTCCCCTTAGCTGTAAGAGCACTCAGACACAGGAGTTTATAGGCCAGTCCCAGCAAAAGAATGAGTCTCTGGCCTTAGTGAGAACGTCACTATATCCCTGTGTAAGCAAGTGACTTTTCCTGCTCTCTGGCTCTGAACAGGGAATCCTTGTTAATCAGCCAGTGTGATCTTGGCTCAATGATTCAGAATCACTACAATGTGATGCCAAAAATCTCTCCAAGAGAAGATACAATCTCCTTTGTTATCATTTGTGAAGGCTTTAAGTATGAATGAGGTTTGAAAAAAGGAAAAGCAGGGATGGCACTTGGCTTTTTTTGCCAGAAAATTCTTGTATCTCTTCCAAATGACACTGTAAGGCTTTCTGTTTTGAAAGTCTAAAAGGAAAATTTTTGTTTAATCCTCATGGAGGTGAGGGAGAGGACAAAGATAGAAGCTTTCCTCCATCTTCCCTCATGCTCATCCTCATCTTGATCTGAATCTTTTGGAAAAGGAGAGACCTCAATTTGGTGAAATAATCATTTGGAATATTGATTATCTTTCAAAAACATGCCCCAGACCTCCTAAGCTGTGAGAAGGTTTGTCACTGCCACACGCAAACCTTCAGAAGTTACATCTGAGGAGGGAATATGTTAGAAATCTTCCCCCATATGACACAGTGTCTCAATTTCTTCTAAAACAACTCTTAATTAGTTCTTTTTCTTCTTCCTCTTTTTTTTCTTTTTTTTTTCTTTTTTTTTCCCCTTTTTTTTTTTTTTTTCAACTATGCAGCACCAGGGAAAAATTGGAGTTAAATTTAACGTTGGGACGGATGACATCGCCATCGAGGAGATGAACGCCATCATTAACGACGGGAAGTACCATGTGGTTCGCTTCACGAGGAGTGGTGGCAATGCCACCCTACAGGTGGACAACTGGCCCGTCATCGAGCGTTACCCAGCAGGTAAGGGCTCACACAAACACCTGGCGCAAAGAGGGTGGGGGATGCCTGGAGTTTGCCTCGTTTTGCTCCTCTCCTAATGCAGTATCAGCTCCTTTGAAGTGTTTTTGTAGCTACAGAAGTAGTTAAAAGAATCCTGAGCAATACAGTTTATGATGATGGCATTTCCTAAGTGAGTTTAAAAGCCCAAATTCAAGTTATTACTGGAAGTGGAAAAATGTACTTATCAAGGCATGAAGTAGTACTTTTGTTTCTTGCTATCATTTGGTTTTATTGCATTTTTTGGTTTAGGCGGGGGAAAAAAAAGGCTTTGACAAAAGCTACAGGGTTTAAAGTGACTCACAACTCTATCCCCAAGTGATGGGGTGAAACATTTACTGAGGAAAAGGTTGTCTGTGTTCTTTTGATTGCAAGATTACGGCAATCTGAAGCTTATGAATTTAGCAGAAGTTTTCCAGCAGACACAAGCCAAACGGCATCGTAGTCATCAATTGTACAACCAACAACCCAAAATGAGGTGCCTTAACTTCCAAAGCAAACTACAGGATATTATTTATGCTGGCTACTTGAAGAGGACCACTAGTATGGTGGTAGAGCTGCCTTGAGGAGGCCCATATTTAATTTTATGCAAATGCCATGTGCTGAGCATTACTATGCCGCTAATTTTATTCATTTCTAAAGGCAACAGGTTTTTCAGATACGCAATCCCTTTCTTATTGGGTAGGACTACTGAACCATTAATGGTAACTTATGCATCTGCATGTTATCTGCTAACAGTTGCTCTGTGTGTTTATATTAAGCAAAAGGCACCAAATCTGGAGGTGTAAATGAAGGCAGATATGCAAACCAGAACGCCTATTGCGTAAATGACAGTTCTGATTTATCAGTTTAGAAGTGGAAAATTCTTCATTTTTGGGGGTGGATTGCAGCAGGAGGGTGTGTTTCACTAGTAAGGAATGCATAAGCCATTCCCTGGACTAATTATTAGTATTTAAGATGGGGCTTTTTGTTACTGCTTTTGCCATTTCAGTTATAGTCCAACTATTTACTTGACTTTTTAAAAACTGAAGATAATTTTTAAAAAATTCACATGTGAATAATTTCTTGGAAATAATTCAGAGTTTATGAAATAATTAAAGTACGTATTGAGAAAGAAACTATGTATAGCAGAAGTTGTTATAATTCATAGCTAATATGCTATGAATGAATGACAGCTCTGGCAATTAGAGCCATTAGCAGTTTCTGAGTTAGACACATCTACGAGAGGTGATAAACTCTTGAGGGAAAGGGGAATACTGAATGAAATACACTCAGTGATCTTTCAGATATTCTTTTTTCCCCTGTGACCCCCTGGCTTTCTAATTTTGCAGTGTTTGGTAAATGGTTGCTGAAGTAAGGTGTAAGCTGGGGAGGACCTGTCATTGTTTATGTTCAAGACTATTCAGCTCAAAGGAAAAAATGTAGGCTTGAGGTGGTGTTTTGTTTCTTTTGGTTTTTTTACCTAAATGATGAGCTTGAATTCACTGCCTCCAAGCTTGAGAGTGATGCGTCCCAACAAAGAGGAAGTCAGGCAAACATGCCAGGAAGTCTGTGTGGATGAACAGGGAGCTCCTGGACAGGGTCAAATACAAAAAAAATTCCTTGAGTTCTGAAGCTAGTGGCACATAGAACTTGTTTATACAAAACAAAGATCAATTTAGAAAATAGAGTAATTTCCTTGTGATGGCATTGGTGGAGTATGAGAAGGCTGGATGTTTTACTTGAAAAAAGAAAACAGAAAATTAGATCTTCTCGAGTTTCCATGAGCAATCTGTGTGCAGGCTGCATTTCAAGGCATTCTCAGATGCTTCATTAGCTGCAGTACAGAATCCCTTGGCTTGTTTTATTGCTGGATCTTCTAAGACTGCTTTGGCCTGTAATTCTCTTTGATTTTTCCATAGTAATATTCCATGCCTCCTGTATGCCATAGCATTGCTTTTGGCTGCTATCTTCCTCCTTTTCATCTTCCATCCCTTCTCCATTCCCAGAAAGAGACCATCTAGCCCCATTTTTCTCTCCTCTTTCTATGCTGCTTCATCAGGTTTGCCAGTCTTGTTGTTTAGGGGGTTTTGAATTAATAATAAAACCAAGATTAGGCATCTAGTAAAGTTACTATACTTACATATGCTGGATTATTTTTTTTTTCAAAGATAAAATTAAATAATCAGTTGGTTGTCTAAAAAATAACAACTGATCAGGTCTTTCTTTATGAGGAAAGATTTTTCTCAGAATTACACTTCAGGTTGGGATGCCTGATTACAAGACATTGCTTGTTTGTGTTTGGTGTCTTAAAATGCTCCGTGAAGATTTTTTGAGAGAAGTTCCTTGTCAGAGACTCAGGATTTTCCAGTTTCATTACCTGTGTAGGTTTCACCCAGCCTCATGTAACTGCTGTGGATAAAGATACCCAAGGCCCAATAACAACTGGTACCTTGCAAAAAATATCACATGTGAATGCTTCACAGAGCTTCCATGATGGCTTTGTGTGTTTCACCCAAGAGCTGCATAAAATGCAGAAGAGTGACCCTGGAAGATGAATAGAATGTAATGTGTCTCTCCTGTGACATCATTCTTGATCCCACTATATTTGAGTTTGCTCTGGGCCAATGCACCTTCAATTTATATCTTGAGTGGGTGTGAAATGAGAGAGCTGTAAAAGGAAAAGAGGCAGGGGTCAGTGATAGAGGATGGTTATCCTAGTTAAGGTGGATGGTTGTTTTTTTGAAATATAGTTGGGAAAAATGTGTTTTAGTTCCCAGATAAATGTGAAGATTTCAGTATCCTGAAATGGCTAGATGATTATCAGAAACAGAGGTTTAGATTTACATATGTATGTTCTTCCAGACTACCATCAAAGTAATTTTTTTACTCTGAAGTTTCTTTCTTGTCACTTGTCTGAATAAAATGCTAGAGCTATGAGGATGTACACTTGGATTTCTGCCCTTTATTAAATGTTGGTCCTGTTTTCCCCATTTCCTGTGTTTCTAGCTGGGGCATAGCCTGTGACTGTGAGTGGCACACTGTAGTTTTTTGATAGTTGATTAAGATGCCCATATCTCCACTTGATTTAATTATTCTATCTCTCTTAACTAAATTCAGTGTTATGTCTCTTTGCTGAATTATCACCATCCCTCTGCACCTTCCTGAGGAACTTTAGTATTTCATCTTGACCTCTTTTTCAGATAGTGAATTCACATTAACTTATCTGGATGCAGCCTAATTTATGATCATATTAAACAGGAATGAGAAAACTGCTGACTGTGCAGAGCTCCTAATCAATAGACTATCCCCATTCCCATGCAGATCTTTTCTACTCCTTCTGGCTTATCTTGTCTGCTTCACTGTCTAGTTTTAATTGCCCTTCCCAATGGTCTGGCTGCTGTTGTGGTGATGGGACTGCTCCACAAAAGTGACTCCAGCTGCTTCAGTGAAGAGGCTGCCCTTGTAACTTCAGTTTGGTAATAATTCTACACTGAAGTGTAGGTTTCCTAAGGATGTGTAAAACAAAGAAGTTGTTAATTTGTGTCAAACTGAACTAAGAATTATGGTCAAATAAAAAAAAAATTTTAAAAAAAGGAAATTTGTTTTATTAATATCAAATTACTAATTTCAATATTTTCTGAATAAAATGTTCTGATTTTTCATGTCAAGATTGCCCAGTGTTTTTAGGGGACTTGAATAATCTGAAAACAAAGCATTTTATTTAATTTAAAACACCATTTTCTTCCTTACCTGAAAGGAAATGTTTCAAATAAGATCAAATAGGGAGAGGGGGGAAAAAAAAAAAAAAAAAAAAAAAAAAAAAAAAAAAAAAAAAAAACCACACCCAAATCTATATATCCTAATAGTGCTTATAACCATATCTATTTATCATGAAAAACAGTTTTCTTAATTATCTGATTTTTGTTCCTTAGTAGTGAAGTGTGTACATTTTACTAGTCAGAGCAAATATATCAAAACAAGGCTGAGGATATTTTGAAGCCACAATAACCACCACCCATTGTGAAAGAATTTCAGAATCACTTTTCTGACACTAACTCTATGCTCTCTGTGGTCAAAGGCAGTTTGCCAATGATGATTCTTTTAAAATACACAGCACAACTAATCATTTTACCAGTGAGGATTTTCTCTTCGTGACTTCCATCATAAATCAGACTGATGTAGAATTTTCTATCTAGAAAATGACCCTATTGGGCAATGGGTCTGTGGTTTCAAAGCTGTTCAGTCTGCTGAGAGTGATCAGCATTCTTGGGACCCTGCAGCAGTTTGGAAGATACTGTCTGATATAGGCAAATAGCTAAAATGATGCCCTCCCAGTAATCCCTGGATCTCTGTTTAGCCTTAGAAAAACATAACTTTGTTGCAGCTGTCCTCAGGCATCCCATGGGTCAGGACATGTCAGGGATGTGTCTGACAGACCAAGATCTGACAGCATGAGCATGTCACTCACATTGCTCACAGAAAAGAGCTTGTCCAAAGCATTGCCAGACTATTGGAACAGATGTATCTCTGTGATTGGGAAGTATAAATCATAATGGAGCTCAGACATCAAATAAGAACCTGTGTGAGAGACCATGGATGCTGGCAGAAGAGCAAGCTGACATTATGCTAAGTGCCAGTACCTCTGCAATATGGCAATCACCAGCTCTAAGGGCTTTGGTGTAATATAGAATTATTCTGCACTGAGTTTTGGTTTGGGGTTTTTTTTCTGTCTTTTGTTTGGTTGGTTGGTTTTTTTTTTTTTTTTGTTTTTGTTTTTGTTTTTGTTTTTGTTTTTGTTTTGTTTTGTTTGATTGGTTGGTGGTTTTTTTGGTTAGTTGGTTTGGGGGTTTTTTTGTTGGTTTGGTTTTGATTAAATAGCTGAGATCACACGTGTTGTCTTTAGGGACTCTCTCTGGATCTGTGGGATAAAGGTTGTTCCTGCAGAACAGCTAAGGGCTAGGGGAAGGGGGCATGTCTTGTAAATACTTCTCTCAGTCCCTGTATTCTAGAAACTAAAAAAAAGTGTCTGTCATCTTTTCATGGGATACACGTGACTTTAAGATAAATGCTAGGAGTCAGCTATTACCATGTATCCTATTTAGGGTAAATAGGATCCATTTGTCTTGGGTTTTTTATGTTCAGATTGACTGTAAAATTAACAGGAGACATTTGTGTCAGTACATTTGTTCCTCCAGGAATGGATTAGCATTTCCCAAGTGATCCATGTACTTGCCTAACTTGGTTACTATTGGCTTAGAAATAGCTTCCAAATTCAAGTCCCTGCAGTCACTTCTGCAGAGGATCAAAGATGTTTTTCAGGTGTAAGTGTGGTGGAAGGGAGATATCTCAAGCACTTTCACAAAAGTGTCTTTGAATATTCTAACAAGAGGGACAGTCAGCCTGTTATCACCACATCCATGCAAAATTATAACGGCCAAGGTGATGTTGGAATCTAACAACTAAATGATCACCCAGTGTTTGCCTTGCTTTGTGCCAGGGAGCAAATTTTCAAACCTCTCTGGCCACTGCTGTTTGGATACAGGACTTCCAGGGTGTTTCACAGGACAATAACAGAAGCTTCTGACTGCTATTTATTTGTCCAGCAACATGTTGCCTGTACCTTTTTTCCTCACTGGGTTCCTCCTTTGGATAAAAGAATCTATCTTTATTCTCTCTCATGTGTGTTCTTTTGCTATGGCCAGAGTTTTGGCTCCTGTAATCAGATGTGTCATCCCTCAGTCCTGATGTTTAAGACATAGAGGATATGAGGAACACCGTCATCTGATAAAGCTGCAAGGCTTACAAACCTGGAGGAATCTCTTATTACTTGTTCCCAAAGACAAAATAAAAACTGTCTTTCTGCCCAGGAGGGAAGCCTGCTGGAAAAGACTTAAGTTCTGTTAACAGCAATTAAGCTTCTGTGAAACACACACTGTCCTGTGTCTCCTGGTTCAGATGGCATTTTCCTGCTGTGGGAAACCAGCAGTGCCAGTGAAATAAGGACATCTCATAAGACTTTACTTCCCTTGGAGATAACAGTGTCTGGAAAAATAGTGAGGATTTCTCAGGAGCTCTCCATCTGGGAATATGTAGAAGATGAATATGCAAGTAAACACTTTATGTATAAATACATGCCATACATATAAAATCAGGCTTTAGAAGGGGAAGATGTGGGTCTAAAATATTTTGTCTATGGAATTTGTAAGAAGAGAATGGGAAAAATACTGGCTAAGTCAGTAGTTGTTTTGTGACCAAGTAAGATCTCACCTCCCTGGTTTGGAAAGCAAAACTCATCAGTGTTATTTATGACCTTCTGTGTGTCCATGGAGTCACATCTCCCTGTGGGGTTCTGTTTATGCTGAGGTCTCCGTTGGGAAGGTCTGCTGGAACCTGTTATAGTTAAACCTTAGTCTGGTTTTGTAGGAGATAATGGGGTATAAATATGAATGAGTTAACATACTTGGGGGTTTGATTTGCAAAAAGTCTTTGATGAAGTTCCATGTGAAAATATTCAGGAAAAATTTACCCAGCCCTGATGGTAAAGGTCAAGTTCTTTTATAGATCAGACTCTATCTTAGGGAGAACAGGGTTGCAGATTCCGACCTAATGAAAATCAAAGGAGTAAATAAATTGATTTTCATTTGAAGTATCATCATTTAAACCTTGCTGTATATTGAATAACATTGAGTTTTTAATATAAAAGTTAGAAACCATACATACAGGCTGTAAGAGAGACAAATTAAAGATTACTGCAGAAGAAAAAGATTAGTAAATGAAGAATTAAAAAATTGTGCTTCCTTTGACAGACAATGAAAAAAAATGGAGAAATTAACAATATTAAAATTTATAAAGGTATTTTGAAATAAAAGCATTTAATAATCCAAAATTTTTACTTTTTTGAAATTCAGAAATTATTCATTTTGTGCAATTTATTTGCATTTTTTCTAGAATAAGAGATTTCGCATAATTATCATTGGCTTAAACAACATTTTAATCAAAACATAGCATTTTTCATTCTTAACCCAGAGTTAAAAAAAGCAACTGACTCCACTGGATATGCATCATAGAAGTAAATGTAAAGTTGATCTATGAAAGATAATGCCCATAGGTGAGATAATCTGAATTTTCATACAAAATATTTTTTATTGATTGCACTGGCACAAGACAAAAGTTTAATGTTGTATACAGCTCATAGATTATTTTGATTATCAGTAAAAAAAAAGTTCTGAGAATGTTTAGAATGCTAAAGAAAATATTAATGGAGCTATATTTAAATCAATGGTCCACGTTCCCTTTAAAGGATTAGTGGTTTGAATGGCTTTTTTCCCATTCCCATTTAATTTTATTTTTTCCCATTTGTATTTAAAAGTAAGGTTAGTGATAGAAGAGCTTAAGAAATTAGAAATTAAAATGTACTGGGTCAGGTCTGCTTCTTTACATAAATTGTTACTCTTACAGAGTAACTTAGAAGAAACAGCCTACTCTTAAGAAATTTCCTTTTGCTTTCAGTCCAAACACTTTCCAGTTCATCCCACTTTGTTCTTACATATCTGTTACAGAATAGTCTTCTCATTTCTCTGCTCATCATAATAACCTTTCTTCGATGCTTTCTTTTGTTTTAACTTTGGTTTTCAACTGCACACGTGTTTGAAAATGGACCTTAGTGAGAGTACTAGGACCTCAAGGATATATGAAGACAGTAACGCAGATATGAATTCTGCATTTTAAGACCTTAATTTTCTTTTTCATACTTCAGAACTGGAAAGCCCAATGTCACTCTGCAGCGGTTGAATGTGTTTCCTCATGAATTCTCTATCAGAGTATCTCAATTTAGGGCAAGAAGAGGTATGACTGGTCCTATATCTTAGGCGTGTGACCTGCACTTTGTAGTATAAGCTTTGGTGTAACTTCTGTTAATTCAGAAGGGCTCTGTTCCTCTTGAATGATATCTGCAGCCTCTTCAGCATTACCACGTCTACTTTCACGTCATCTACAGATTTCATGGTCTAGATGAAACTTTATACTGAGATCAGTGAAGAAAATACAAAAGATGATCTTGTACTCCAGGTACTTTCTTAGGAGCTCCACCAAGGTAGTTTTTCTGGGGGAAAACCATTGTTTTTCCTTGCAGTCATATCTGCAGTGGCTTCTGCAGTAGCTCCTACAGCACAGTTTGGGAATTCACCATGGTATTTGTCTTGTTAATTCCACGTAGAACTCAGCATTGAGTTTATCACATTTCCATGACTAAAGCACACTTTGGTCTTCCACTCATTCAACTAGATGGCATCAGTTCCCTAAAATACGAGGAGAGCTTTGGCATATCTGACCCACCTACTATTTCTTGAGGCTTTTTATTTTTCAAATATAGTTAATATAGTGGGGAACATAAGGGCCAGAATGTGGTACAGTTGACACATTGGCAGGTCTGAATGTGACAAGCAGGGACTGCTTATCATCTGTGTGCATGATTCACTGAGAAGCTACAGAAGACACTGAATGAAGTGGGAGTTGCAGAGGGGAGACAACTCCAGTGCTGGTTCCTGGAAGGAGATGCATCCTGGGAAGTTGGAGTCTTGAGTGTGATGCAAGACAAGCAGCCCTTGAATTCAGGACCTGTCAATAGCTGCAGCAGCTGGGTATCAGTCTCTACATGACATAGAGGAAGGAGGAGAGAAAAAACCCTTGTTCAATGCTGTCAGTTGGGGTTTTGTTTTCTTCATTCAGCTTTTTACCATAAAATTTTTACACTCCTGTATTTTTTCCACAGTTAATCCATGATTTGCTACATGACATCATGTCAAAATAATTTTATTCATCTGAAAATTAGTTGGCTTGTTGAATACAGCAGTTTAACTAGCCTAACATGATTTGGTAAAGTTTTGTGTTTTATCTCATTTTCCACTTGCTTTCATGTCTTTAATTATTTCTTTTAAAATTCGTTCTAAAGCAGCATGTATGTCTAAGATCAGACTAAACACTTCAACTGAGTAGTTTTTAATTTCTTCTCATGTAAAGCTATTACATTATCTATTCTCTACTGCAGGAAATAATGTGTCTTATTGGATAGCTGGATTTAAAATCTCCTGATTTCTAAATTTTAAACTCTGGGATAGAGATCATCTTTCTCACTTTCTGTCCACGCAAGTTCAGTAAGAATATGTACATTGCTTTTTTCTGAGCTATGGAGATCTAGATTAGACACATTCCTGTTCAGTCTGCTCCTTTGGATCACCATCAGCCGTCCTATAAAATAATTATCCCTGACTCCATGATCTCTTTTTGTTTATAGCACTTTAGAATCTCTGGGGTTTGAATTTAGTTTAAGTTCTTTGAGAGGTTCTTTGGGCTTAAGTTCTGGCAACTTTTCTTGAGTATTTATTTCTTTTTCTAATTCTGAAAGGCACTGCTTTCTTTACTGAGCAAGTCTAGGGTTTTAACCTCCTGTAACATAACCTGTTGATAGTGCAGTGTAGATAGATAGTGCATATTTTAACCTTGCAGATGCGAACTCCTATATATATATATATAGTTATTTTAATATTTTATAGAATTTCCAAGTGTCATTCCTGGCTGAATCTAGCCCCTTATACTGATTGCATAATCTGACTTCCTTCACCTTATCAAATTTTGTTCTTTTTAAATCAAGAATCTGATTTACAGGCTTATTTTTAGTTGTCCTCATATTAATTTAAGTCAACTCCTGATCACTCAATCAAAAAATGTTTCCTACAATTAACTTTTCTAAGATGTTTCCAACTTAGCCAAAGCAAAGATAAAATTGCATTATTTTTTGTTCGTTTTGTCTGGACAAAATCCTCAATGAGACTTTCCTACTGTAAGAAGCTGATATCTACCTATATTCATGTTATTATGTCCAGTTATAATATGAATAAAAGAAGGGATTATACCAGAATGTAAAAAAGTGGCGTGGAGAACTAAAAATAAGACAAGGAGTTGTTTAAAACTCAATTCAGTAAGTTCTCCAGAGTAAAAGTGGAAGAAACTATTCTGGAAGAAGCAGGAATCAAAATACATGAAAAATTCATCTAAGTTACTGAGACATAAACCAGCAGCTAAGTGATGGATGTAACTAGGCCAGTGTGCTACCTTGCCTTTGTAATTGCACAACTGATTTCTTGCATGTTTTTCTCATTTCATACAGCTCTGACTGCTCTTTGGTTATGATTAAAGGTATTTGTCAGCATGGGCCCAGGTCTCACTTTCTGTATAATTTTATTGTCGATATGAAAGATTGATGTTAAGAAAAATGAAAGTTTATTTTCCCATTGTCTTTGGGTGAGCCTCTGTTGCAGCTTACCCAAAGTCAAGGAATTACTATTTTTTTTCTTTAAAGCACTACTGCCCTTTGAGAGATTATGAAATTGTTCTATCCTGCTGCTGTCTTTAAATAAAGAAACTAGGTGATACCCAAACAAAGCACTACAGTAAGTCTCTTTTTAAAAAGTGGTTTCAGTAAAATTTCCCAAATCAGCTTTTTAATTTGACAGCTTATCAGGTCTTTCTGTCAGATAATGCAATGTAATAATGCTTCCCTGAGTCTGCAGACAGATTTTTTTTTCCCTTTATTTTTCATCTTGGATATCCCGATGAATACAAAGGCTCATTCCCTTCTTAGGCTTGTTAGAGCCTGTAATTAAATTCAGATCTTGATAAAATGTGTGGCACAGTTGTCATTACTTGATCACAGAAGGTATAACACCTTTCAGCTAAATACAGCAAGGTGGCACAATGGAAGGAGAAAGAAAATGTCAAATGAGCAGTGATTCAGAAAAAGGATTTTAAAATACTGAAAGAAACAGAGATGTGCTCTTTTCATGTCTTTTGGCAGAGGATGGGCCAATACCTCATTGCCATAATTAGGCACAGGGCAATATGGAAATGGAATTTCTGGAGACAAGATCTAGGGATTCAAGTTAGAGGAATAAAATGGGAATGAAAACAGACCTAAGAATGAGACATGGCAAATCTGTCACAGCTGGTCCCTTTCTCCTCTCCAGGAAAGCCCTTATCTATTAACAATTCCCAAAAGTCAGATCAGAAAAGATGATATATTGCCAATACTTAGAAGTTCTTTTACGAACTTGTATTTGTCTTGACATAGGTTTTCTGTGTAACCTGCAGCATCATATTACCCAGTGTAGTAGGGTGAGTTAGAAATGGAGGATTAACATCTTGTCAGTTAAAAAGAGAACAATTTACTCAAACTCTTCCCCAAGGAATTTTATCTGCATAGTTTCCTTAACAATAAGGAATGGTATCTCTGATGGCATCAATGATTTAAAAGAAATTCGTCATTCTTTTCTTTCCCAGGGGCAGGACCGCATTGTCAGTGCAGAGATTTGAGCAGATTCCTTTGTTTCTCTTCCCTCCCAGTCCCCAGTGGGTTTGTAACTATCTCATTACACAGGACTTTATATAACGTGTCACTCGCTGAGCCAAACCAATAATTCGCTCACCCCAGTGAAATTATTTCCTTGTAACTCTTAAGTCGGTATGTTTGTGACAGTGCCCCTTTCCTGAGGTGCCTCACTGCATGAGCACACACATGGCTCTGCTCTAAGGCTCCCACTAAAGTTCCCAGTGGCTGGTTGAGCATGCAAGAGCAGAGTACAATGCTGTATGCCTTCTGCAATGCACTCTATTTCCATTATCTTCTGGGGCAAGCCTGGAGTCAGTCTGCAGTGAGAGCCTTTCTCAGGACAGAACAAATCAATGTGGTGTTGAGCCTTCCAACCAGACAATCTATCATATGGAAAACAAAATTAATTTCTCTGCAGTGCTATTGTGTTTTAGGTGCTCTCGGAAGAGGAGGTATTTTTTTATTTGGGCACATTCGTGCATGTGTCCCCAATATATTTTACTGGTGGCATGAGGTGTGACAGCAGTATAGTACTTTATGTCTGCAGGATAAGAACTTCCATTAAACTAACTAATTCAGAAATAGTCACAATAATTCATACTGCAGCAGGGAAAACAGCAACTTGCTCTGTCCTAGATATATTTTCCAGAGAGCAAACTGCATTAAGCAGGTATCCAGAAGGACACAAATCATTGCTGTCCGGAACAAATGAGCATGCACGTTCTTTAGAGTCTCTTTCTCCCCTTTGTGCCCTGTGAACAGGGGAAGGTGTACACCCATCTCTTCATCCTATGGTACAGTTAGATTTCTTCAGTCTTAAGCCCTGTTGGTTAAAAAACAAACAAAGTTCTTGCAACTGCAGCGTCCACACTGTCAAAATATGTTTTTCTTAATATTTTGGATTTGAGATTAATGGCACCTTAGTTGCAAGAAATTCTACTGTTGTATCATATCATGCATATGCAATTAAGTTCAGTGTGTTCCAGGAGTGTTCAAAGAGATGCCTTGACCCTAGCACGGTATAGCTAAGACAGAGGATAGTTTTATTTTTTTTTTAGCCTATCCTACCTGGAAAAAAAACCCCAAAAAACCTTATATGATTAGTATAACCTAGAACTCTTATGAGCTGCAAAAGGGTCAGATTGTGTAGTATACAGAATTTCAAATAAATTTGAAGCAGAAATTGTGTATCAGAAGCATGAAATGTTGTAAAGGGCATCCTAAATTCAGCCTCTTACATGCAGAAGTTAACAGAATTAAAGGCAGTGAAATTATGCATTTACAAATTGGTTTAATTGAGATGTGAATGGTTTATTTTCCTCAGTGAACTATTTCTAAGGAGTTAAATGGCTTTTCTGGTGCAGCAGCAGGTTTAGTGGGCATTAAAAAATGAATGAAACACACTATCATCAAGGTTAAGTATATATAAAGACAATTTTGATTTTCTTGTTTTACAGATCTGATGGGCATTAAAGAGGAGAGGTTTAAATTTTTTAAATTACAGTTTACACAATAGGGAGAGAATAATAAATTTGCCCTTTGCAAAAGAACAAATGGTGCTAAAAATATTACTGTAGCTGGGTACAGGGCTAAATCTTTTAAGTATACTCTCATTTTCAGAGCCCAGCAATTCCCTGCCTCATAGCAGTTTTCAACCAAAGCATTCTTTAGCATCTCACTTCAGGGTCCCAGTCCTGGAGCTTCTCTCATGTAAATTCAAGTGAGGATTGTGTATGAACTAAACTACAAACTCAGTTATGGCTGCACTATCAGTTTCAGAAAGCTGTGGTAGGATATGGTACACACAAAGGATTTGGGCAGAGAGGTTTCAGACTCAGTTTCAGCATTCCTCCTCCCCTTTTATTAAGTTCTGTGGTGCTCATGGGTATCCTGCATGTAAAAATCACCCTTTAAGAGCAAATCAGAGAAGATTGATTGATTGATTGATTACAATCAGAGAAGAGCAGCACTGCAGAGGGTCATGTGGCAGTGACTTTGGGGAGCCTGCACATCAAGCCACACATCTCATTGTCAATCTCGAAGTTAGTGGATATTCCTTCTCCAAGTGGTGAGCAGTGAATGTAGTTAATTTTTCATTAGCCTGAGGTAATAAGCTCAGTATTGCATACAACTGAAGGTTCTCAGTGAGGGGCTGGACTGGAACATCCCCAGCCACTGGGGCTCTCTACTGGCTCTATAAAGCTGATGGCAGTGTAGGCAATGTCCTGGAGAAATAGAACTCCAGGAAGACACTTGTGGGGGATCTTGTCTTCCAGGTTGCTCTTTATGAAGCATCACTGCTCATTTGACATTTTCTTTCTCCTTCCATTGTGCCACCTTGCTGTATTTAGCTGAAAGGTGTTATACCTTCTGTGATCTAGTAATGACAACTGTGCCACACATTTTATCAAGATCTGAATTTAATTACAGGCCTGAGAAGTGAGGCTGTGAAAAAGGAGTTTATGGAAATGGCTTTTGTGGGCACAAAAGGCTAAAGCATGAAGAATTGGGAGGATTTTACCACCTTTTGCAGCACTTTGAAAAAAGCTCTGGAACAGGTATCAAAGTCTGATAGCTGGGGTCTGTGGTTCTATGGAAGAAAACAAATTGGTGTGTGTGTAATAAGATCTACAGAGAGGCACAATCCTGTGTTCTTTATACTGTCAAAAAGAAAACTGTGCAGTCACTTGATTACAGTCTAAGTGCTTTCAGGAGGAAAAAACAGTAAATGCTTACAGTGCTCTTTAGGTGTTCCTAGAAAGCTGTAACCAGAGCTAAGAAATTCATGGAAGAAATGAGCACAGAATATCAACAGTGAGCCACTTCTGAGAGATTTACCTCATGGTGTGTCATCACATCAGGAGAAGGTGGTTTCCTGGAAGTCCTGATTGGGCTGGTTATAGGCTATAAATTAACCAAAGAATAGCTTCATGGCTGAATATCTGTTTTAGTAGGTCAACAGTTATATCCTTTGATATGCAGTTGACATTAGTCCTATGTCTTAGGAGTGTATTATCAATATAAGAATAATGCTACGGTACGGTACCACTGTGTTCATAATGCAGATATAGCAATAACTTTTCAGGAATTAAAATCAGAATAGAAAAAAGAAGTCTCCAGGTATCATTTCTATATTCAGAAACATTACTGTGCTATTCAACAGCTATGTGATGCCTTAAATATGTCAGTACTATTAAACTGAGAATGTACTTGCAAAAGAGCAGAAAGAGAATACTGGAAATACTACTTAAATCCTGATACATCATTTATCCTTCTCTTTCTCAGCTATGTGTATTTATGCATCCATAAATCCTGATAAATTCCTGTAAGGAATGATTTTTAGTTAACTGCTTGCTTATCCATTCTATCTGATAGCTCACAGTTTGTTGCATGTAATTTTTGCAGTAGCTGACTTTAGTTAAAGAGCATTCCATGGAGTAAGCCTGCATGCAGCTTTTCCAGCTGAGCTGGAGAGATGAGCCATGCTGCAGGAGTGTGTCAAAAATAATCTGCTGCCTGTACACTTCCCTTATCTGTCATAGCTCTGTGGATGTGAGCACCATGGGTGTTCTGTGCAGAAAACAAAATGGGATCTTACTCCAATCCTTGTCAGAATCCTGTTTTAGCCTTGTACTTTATTGGTGGTAACAATCCACCCTGGCAGTTAGACATATTTTAGTGTTAATTGAATATATTTCAGCCTCAGAGATGAAAATTTGTTTCTAAGTTTTAGTGTTCAGCTTTAAAAGCAGTGGCAAATCTGTGAACATACAAATAAAAGCAAGGAGAGGAGGCAGCTTCCTTTTCCCATCTAATCTATTGAGTCCATGCCAGTACTTTCATGGGTGATGATGGACAGTAGATTGATGGACTGATGCAGTCCTTCCTGCTCAGAGGCCTGAATTTTATCTTGAAATATGCTTATTAAACTGGAAGGTATTAATATTTTATTAGTAAGTCATCTGCCCATTTTAGCTGTTAGTGTATTATCTGCTTTGAATTAGATACTTATTTAATACTTCACCTTGCTCAGTACCATCATTTAGAAATAAAAATAATTTAAATAGCATATTACATTATATTTAATAATGCATTAGTGCTTTGTGTTAGAGAAGCTACAAGAGTTCATAAAGATGGAAAGATGATAATAGCCTTATTTAATTTCAACGTGGTGGGTTTCAGGATGTTTTTAAAAGGTCAAGTGGTTCCCTGAGAAAAAGTAGATGTGTAAATTGTGCTAGCAGAGCTATTTTATTTCTAAAGTTGATCTTTTTCCCATTTAACATTGCATAAGTGTTTCAAAGTAGAAGTCAGGTCTGCACTGTGAGTATTGCATTAGCCAATGAATTTTGTAAAACAAAATGAAAAATTACACATATTGACAGTTGAATAGTGATTATCTATTTCCTTGCAAATTTATATATGCTTAAATAGTTCAATATTGATTGTCTCTTCATTCTGGTGTTTCAGCCCAGATTTGCTTTGAAAATCAAGCTAATAAATTTAGACTTACATGAAACTTAGCTGCCAGCTCTGCACTGCCTATCCAAAATGTGGCCTCATTAGCTTTCAAAACAGAGCAGCTCCTGATGTGAAAGTGTGTCCTGGGCAAGAGCTTAAAGCATGGGGATGTCTTGGTTTAGCTGGTGCAGGATCCACATGTTAGGACTGGCTTTGGAGTCACTGGCTTTCTCTTCTGGAGGCCCAAGACTACCTTGACACCATCTGTCATCTGAAGACATCCCAGGAGAGATCCATTCAGAGATGTCTTCAATCATGGAAAGCAGCAGAAAATTGCTTCTGTGCTCAATGCTCAGTGTGTCTTTATGGACTTTTGAAGAATAGGGTGCACTGAAATGGGCTTTCCACAGGTGTGGTTTGTGCCACCAACTGGCAGCCTTTGGACTCTCCATGGATGTGGTTTGTGCCAACACTGACAGCCCTTCTCCTGCCTATTCCCCACACAGGGTCTTTACTCAGCAGCAGGTCTTTGTCCCATTTTTAAACAGAGAATAGGAGAAATTATGAAGCAGAGATATCAGAAGAGTGATAAATATGTTATGGTAACCAGACCTTGAGAACTGGTGACCTCCCCCTCAAGAAGTTCCTAAAGCATACAAGAAGGAAAATATGGAAGAGTTTTGAATATAGAAATTCAGAGTTTCTGAGCACTGAACTTCTCGATTCTCTTCAAAATTGCCCTTTCAAATCAAAATTAAATGTTTCACAACAATTCTTAGTATTCTGGGCTGTAAAACACACACACACACAAAAGATACAAAACATAATCAATCACAAAACCTTGGCTAACAGGAAATGACTTGCAGATTATTAGAAAATTAGCTGCATTTTATAAAAAGTTAAAATGTTATGCAACATATCTTAGGTTACAGGGGAATTTTTAGTGATTTTTTTTTTAATATATATAAGTAACGAATCAGATTATTTCAATTTTTAACAGTTTTAAATTTAACAATTTTAAACTTCTGCTGGGAGTCTACTCACAGCCATTACTTTTTTTCATGGTGGTCTTCTCATTATATTTCTGCAGTCCTAAAGCACTCCTCTGCTTTTATCTCAGTGAGTATCTGTTTCTATTATTTACAGTTTCTGTTTCTATGTCTTGCCAAAAGCATTAAACCCCCCTATATGTGCAAGTTTAAACTTTTCCATTTGAAATAGATTATTCTTTTATAGTAAAATGTCTGCAAGGCTTAAATACACAAATTGAAATGCCACTTTTAGACAGAACTGAAAGTCTCGAGCTTGTTTTGGCCAAGGGCTAGGTGGTTTTTTTTGTTTCCTTTTTTTTTTTTTTTTTTTTTTTTTTTGCCTGCACTGCTGACACAGAACAGATTTTTATCTCTTAAATACCATTTTCTGTCCATATGGGCACATTTGTTTTTTTATGCTTGGCAAAATCTGGTCCAAAGAATGACCTCTGTTTTGTTCCTGTTGGCTTATATGTAATTATGCTTATCCCTAGGAGAACAAAATGATACAGCCTGGGCAGGTGCAGCAAGTGTGACAAAGCACCTGCATGTCTCAGGACTTTGGGACATAAGGGTTAACTCCAACATGTTCATGTTTTGTGAAATGATGTGAAATTCACTTTTTTAAAATTTACCATTGCAGTGAAGTTAGTTTGTGTGCTATTGATGAAGGCTGATGCTGAGTGCTTTGGATTTCTTACAGTGTTTATGAATCTGGTCATGTAATAATGAGCATGACTTTATCTGTACCCTGCATTGCCCCTGAACACTCCGCTAAAACAGATTTGGGGATCACAATTGAAGGCAAATACTCTCTTTTCTCATATCAACCACATAACCAAGAGCAGGATTTAACTCCAGAAGATTTTTCCAATTGTTTCAGGTAACTTTTCATGTTGCAAATTGTCCAAAAATAACTTATGGGAAAACCAGATTTTTCCAAAGCCTTTCACTGGCTAGAATTAAATGCAAGGATATGAGCAGTGACCTTTTGATAGTTTGTCCTTATTCTGATCTCAGAACTTATGTGGTGATTAAACTTAATTAGGAGACTCACCACACAGTTAAAAAGTTCTTCCTTATTGATGGTTTCTACCTGAATACGGGATATTCATGGAGATACAGCCCAGTGGGAATTTAAAATGAGAGCTGAGCTCAGTGTTTCCCATTTGCCGTTGTTCCTTTATATAATGTATTGTTTCTGTCAAGAGACATTCTATATAATACCTCTTTTCTAGCATGAAATGAAGATCATCCAGATTGCTACCTGGGCAAAAGTCATTAGAACACCCTCAGTAGCTACTCTCTCAGATCAAGCTAATTTTCAATGCAATAGGCTTGAAACATTCTCCGCTTTTCCAGTTGTTGAAAATCTATTGAATAAGAAACTGCTTACAGTCAATTTCTGGTTAAATTTAAATAGAAAAGGTAACCTTAAATGCTGTGACATTATGATTTAGAAACAGTTCAGAGTCCTTTCACCTTGGAGAACTACAAAATGCCATTCTTGGGGTAATGTGGGGCATGGTACCATACTTGAAACAATTCATCCTTCTTCAATGATTCCTATCAAGTTTCCTGCCTGTTTTACCAGCAGGCCTATAATATTAGCTCCTTTAATACTACACAGGCAGTACAAAGCATCTTTGTAAAACTCCGGATAACAAAACATGACCTTTAATTTATCAGACAAGTCTTATGTTTTCTTATCTTGTTGCTTTTCATCTTGTCTTGCTTGTTTTTGTTACGATACACCAATCTCTCAAAATAAGCCATCCAGCTCTGCACAAACTGAGACAGATATTGCATTATAGTGAGGAAGTGAGAGCCAGGAAGGTGCACACTCTTCATTTAATTACGAATTAATCCAGTGAAAAATAATCAAAAACAAAACAGGGCAGAAGGTGGTTGATATGAAGGTTCAGCTCCCCCTGAGAGGTTAATGAGGGTTTGCAGTTTAATCCTGTAGAAAGTTGTAAAAATATTATTTGCTTTGTTTAATAATCTGCAAGCATGAAATAAGGAGCTTATAGGTGAATATTAGATGTTTTGGTACAGTCTGTAGGATAAATGGACATCTTTTAATCAATGTAGTAATCGTATTCTTAATGACAAACCTAAGTTTTGCTTTGTTTTTAGCAGAGTTATAAGCACCTAGTGAGAGATTTTACTCTGCTATGAAGACTGCTATCAGTCATTCTGTGGGCAAATAGTTTCTTTGGATACTTAATATTTGAGATACGGGAATTTGGGAGTTCCTGTAGGGTGTAAAGGGTCATATTATATTATGGTCATTTAGTATGAACTTGCCAGGCTTGACACTTCAAAGTTTGGAGGAATTGTACTTCTTAGTGGTTTCTCTCTTTATAGGTTAAATTTTCCCGAGAAGGTAAGGCATTGAAGAGCTGCACTTTTACTTTTTTGCAACAGGTTCTTCCTCTAACTTAAGAGTCTCTTTGCACTTTTATCTTCTCACTGAGCTGACGGTAAGGTTTTTTAAAAAATTCACATTCTGCAACTTTGTGCGTACCTTCCCTCCAAGCACTGGAGAAGCCCCAAATGAGCCTTCTGGGTATGTAACTCCTCATACAACTTCTTCAAGACTGACCACTGCATCCTCCTGTGTCTCTCCACACACACTGTCACTAGTAGCATTGACATCTTTCAGCAACAGAAAAGCGACATAAACTTTCATCTGATCCATCCAGAGCTCACTCCTGGGTCAAACACTGGCTAGACAAGTCTGTAGGCACTCAGCAAAAATACAGGTCAGAGCAGTGTCTCCCACTAACACAGTGGCTTCCTGAGGTGAACTTGGACCTCTTCTCTACCCCATGCAACCCAGTCTCAAGAATGTGTGCATAATAATAGAAATAGATTATACGAAAGAACTTCAGCATGGGCCATTACTGAGATGGTTATTTCATTTCCTGGCCATGTGAAACTATTTGTGGTCTGTTGCCCCTGTATCCCACCCAGAGCTGCTGTGGCTTCCTCTTACGCCATGCAACTGACATTTCAGTCAGATTTCATTCCTTACTGCATCTGGAGGAATGATGTGGGTCTCTTGTCTTCCTCTTGCAGGTGTCAGGGGAGTCATGATTCAGAAAGAGCAGTATCAAGGTCATGATGAGCGAAACTAGGGAGAGAGGGTTGTTTATAAACGGAGATAGACCTTTGTTTCATCACTTTGTTATTTATTTCCCTAACAGATTGCTGGGACTAACAATGCGAATTTGTATTCCGTTAAAGGGTTTGTTTCAAAGAAAATATTCTCTAGTCTAGGTTGCTCTTCACAGACTCACGATTTTCAACCTTCTTTCTTATTCCCTTTCAAGGATGCTGCTATTTCACATCAATAACTGACACCTTTATTTCAGAGCACAAAATAGAATTACACTCCAGCCCTGACAATATAATAAATCAGGAGGGATAAAATACATATTAGTGAAGTTCACATAGTTGGTTTGTCCCAGCTGACCTATAGATATAAAGGTATGATTAAAGTTTTTTTGGACTGCTTCTTCTCAGTTGTGACACAAGATTTAACTCTGACTCAAAGATTTGACCTTTGCTGCTCTTCTCTGCTTACCTTGATTCTTTGGAATTATTGTTATTCCCTTGAAGCCTTTCTGCCAGTATGGAATTAACACTCTGTTGTGACAAAATATTGTCTATTTGGCAGAAGAATGAAGCCATCTAGAATTCAATCAGGTTAGACAATGTCATGGTGCACATCCTGAGTGAATCATTTCCAGCCAGCTTTTTTAATCAAAGAAATCTTGGCCATATAACCTGGAAGAGTAATGTTGGATAGTCACATAGCTGTCTACAATTAAAGTTTAGGCACATCGGGGTTTTTTTTATGAATTACGATTGAAAGGATGCCTGCCAGAGCACTTAATCTTTCAGATGCATAACAGAACAAAATCTCAAAGCCACAGGTTTATTTAGAGTATGAAAAAATTTATTAACCTTCTTGGAAGTGTTTTTACTGAAGAAGTTCCTTGTGGTTCACCATATTGGTAAAAACAAGCATAAATAAAGGAAGGTAGAGAAACGTGAACTGAATACTCCTGAGGAAAACAGTCTGTTGTATTTATGATTTCCCCACTGAGGATGAGATTATAAGATGAGGGAAATGCATAGTTTTACTGGGTCCATCCAGATTTGCTGTAGCTCAGTGTACAACCCAAACCAGCTGTTTGGGAAGAAGCAGTTATTGCAACTATGTGTGTTTTTCATTATGTAGTAAATAGGACTTTTGTTGCTTTTAATGGAATTTCTGTTATTTTCAATTCTATGTATAATTTTTTTTCATGTAGTTGTTATGTGTCTACTGGTTTCATCATTACAAAATCCATGTGTTCTCCTTGAAACTAAATCCAGATAAGTTCCACACCATTTCCCCCTGCCTTTCCATTTATATTATACACTAGAAAAATTTAAGCTAATGTAATAGTGTCAAATTGAGATGTATTTCACAGTGCACTTTTCCTCTGATGAGGAATGGCCTAATGTAATCAGCAATTATTTTTTGTGTGACCTTTACAAATCAAATTGTTATTTCCTTGCTTTTCATTTGAATTTTGCTCCCAGTGGTGCAGGACTGCTCCAGCTAGTATAAAACATAATTTATTGATAGAATCACATTATAATAGTCTCAAAGTACATACGTATTGTATGTTTTAATGAAATAATTCAAAGAAATGTGTAAGCTGGCCAAGATTAAATGTATGCTATTAATTCACAGAGAAGTTTCCAGGATCACCATAGAGATGTTCCAGAGCAGCCACAGAACAGTGAGAGTGTACCTTGCCTAGGATAGATCCTGTGTTAGTCATGGAATTACAGCAGAGTTGCAATAGCACTAAGGATCCAGTCTGGTTGCTGCAGGGGGTCCTCTTACACATGTTCCTGATTGACACCTACTGTGTGAATAAACAACACAGTTTAATGCCTTCCCAATATAGGCAGTTGTGAACACTTTGCAATAACTGCCCTGGTTCTTTGGGGATCTAGAGAGCGTTTGTTCATGAAATGCATCCAATGAGTAACCATGCGTGAAGTTGATGAGTGAATGATGATCTCTATCCATGAGACTTATTTCCATTATGTTAATGCATCCCTTATGCCCACAGATCTCTTCTGAACAACTTAGCCTTTCTTATAAATCACATAGAAGAATTTCACCCACTCCCCCATTTGTTAAAAAAATATAGATAACCAAAAATTAAAAAAAAAAAAGGTGTGCAACACTAACTTAAACTCATGATTCATTTACTTTAAGTTAAGGAAACCTTTTAGAAATAGGATGTTCTCTCACTTATTCAGTGACTCAACTGATAAATTCTCTATAAAAACTGTTGAAACATCTTTTGAAAAGCTAAATGTGTTAAAAGTAACTGACTGTCAGAAAATACAAATTATTAGTTCACTTGGTTAGGTATATATACACACGCACACATATTTTGATGGAAGATACAAATCCAGAGCAGAAACATGTAGGATCATTGAATTAAGGGGGGTTTTTTTGTTCCTGTGTTGGTCACATGACATTTCTTATGGGTTTTTTCTGGTACTTCACAAATTTGCATTTAGTCACAGGAAGTTTGCTGTAAGAAAAGGAGGCCAGGATGAAGAGAAGCAATTTTAAAGATCATAACAGGAAAAAAATTAAAATAATTCTGTATTCTCACGTAATCACAGTAGTTTTGTTGTAATGTGTTTAATCCTAAATTTTTCACTTTTGTGGAGAAGTACAATAGGGAAAGTTTCAGTTAAATGTTTGATGTTCAGTTTCAGTTCTGTTTTATGGAAAATATATCTAAACACTGAGAACAGAGAGAAATGTACATAGAAACAAAATGTACATATTTTATATATATTCATATATGTTCATATACTTTTTAATATGACATACACTTAGATGTTCACATAGTATATTTACTCTGAGAAGTTATGGAACCACCTCACCTTCTGTGGTTATCCAAAGAAGTTGTGAATGCCTCATCTTTAGAAGGGTTCAAATGTGCTTTGAGCAACCTAATCTAGTTAGTGAAAGGTGTCTTTACTCATAGCAGGGGGATGGGAATAGATGATCTTCAAATGTCCCTTCCAACCCAAACCGTTTTATGATTTGATACTGGAAAGGGAACTAACAGGAAAAGGCCATCTCCTCAAAAGCAAATAGGTCACCTTCTGGCATGGTGAATGATGTCCGTACTAAACCAAGTGAGGGATGCAAGAAACATGGAAAATAGCAGTTCTCAGCACTGCAGAATAAATATCTGCATAAAACCACCATAGTTTCATTTGCAATTTTGGAGCGCTATTGTACTGATTCTTCCCTGCTTGCCTGTCATGGCTTGTAATTTTATGACAAACTTGAACACTGATCTCCTGAATTTGGGTAAAATTTCTGTTTGACAGCAGTACAATCCTTCTAGCTCAAGAACATGTCTTTCTGAGCACTATGAGGGCTTACTGCAGTGTGTCCTTACATGTCCACTGAAGATACAGGACTTGGTTTCTTGGTTGGTTTGGTGGGTTTTGAACTCAAAGAATATATGCACATTGGAACCAATAAGATTGACTTCGTATTTGGGCATGATTTATGAATGACTGCTTTCTACTCATTTTGCTCTTCTTATCTCTCAGATTCTTTAGTAATACAAACCAATAAAATGAAAGAAAAAGATACTGTTGGTCTAAAACTCTGCTGCCACCAAAAGCCTGAAGGATAAATATTTCACTGAAGGAAATATTTAGGTTTGACATTCTACTAAGTAGCTTTTTAAGTGGTAGTTGGAGGGATCACAGCTATATTGCCCAAACACAAAAAACTGTAATTACAAATAAATATTTAAAGTGTTTCACTAATTATTCCTCATCTGCTGTATTTCTGACTGCACCAGCCTTTTTTATCTCACTGTTTTAGTTAAAGAAGTCAGAGATCTCTGCACTGACTGAGAATAGATACAGTTGGCAAATATGACAAGTTTGTCCTTTGCATTGCTGGGTTCTGGTTAGTTCTTAATTTATGAAACCCCACCACAGATGGCCTCTTGCTAAATTTTAAAGCACTTCCATGTTTCAGAACCAGGCTACCTTTCAGCAAGTCACTTTTGTCAAAGCCTTGGTGTTCCTTCAAGACATTGTCAAGGAGTCCTAAGAGAATGTACAAACTGTGAATGCCTTGGTCTGTTCTGTACCATGTATTCAAGTCTCTGGATTTTATTTAAATGAAGCAAAGAAATGTGTATTTTTTCTGCTTAGGAATAAGTTACAGCAGGACTATTATTAGACAGAAGAAGTAAGTGTGCCTTAGATGATGATTTAGAGTTGTGTTCTTCTTCTTTAAATGACTAACCTGGAGTGAGAGGTTGGATGTCTTTTGAAAACTTAAACCTGTTTCACCTGAACATGTTTAACTAGTTAATAAGAAACATCAAAAAAGACAAAACCCTGAGGTCAACTATCATTTTTTTGTAAAGCCATTCGATGATGTTTAAATTTGTTTTTTGGGTCTGTCTATAACATAAGTTTAATAACCTAGCTCAAATGCAGATTTCTAATTTTCAATTAACATAGGAATAATTTTGTTTGCTAAAATAAAATAAATGAATGAATGAAAAGTCTGAACCATGAAATGTTCTAGGTAGCACTTTTTAAAATTCCAAATTTCAAAAAATCATGTGGCAACTGTATAGCTCAAGCTTTAAGTATTAACTTTTAACCTTTGACCTTACAGATTTTAACCAATGAAATGTCTCTTTAAACTTTAAAGGAAACAATGATAACGAGCGCCTGGCGATTGCTAGACAGCGAATTCCATATCGACTTGGTCGAGTAGTTGATGAATGGCTACTCGACAAAGGTAAAAAACATTGATTAAAACTTCAAATAAAAAAATAATTTGAACATAACCAAGTAGTGCTTCATTGTAACACTAATAAACATAAAAAATAAATTTCAGTAAAACTAAATTAAAACAAATTTTAAAAAGTAAAATATAGAGTAATATTTGCATACCTTGTATAATAATTTCTATACATTTCTAGAAGTACCAGCTGTTTAATAATCTTACCCTGTTAACTTAAGGTTAAAGGGACTGTTAAATATAATCCACTAACTCAATCTATGAAGGTACTCATAGCAAACATTAACCAAAAATTATAAATCATTCATAGATTATATGACATGTTCCAGCATCTAAATTATTAACTAAAAATATCTGTAGTTATGATCTCTTCATTATGGTCCTGAAAAAAAAAATTTGTTTAAACTTTAGGTATCTTAAATAGTGGGCAATATGAATTGCCAATCAAAATGAAGTCCCTTTAACGTTTGCAACCTTCTAAGGGGATTTTGGAACAAACACTAATTAAAACAGAACTTAAAGTTGTGTGCATGCTTTTTGTGAGCAGAAACTAAATAGTCACTAAAGTGACTATTCCATTTACTAAGAGTGGTACTGTTGCTGAGGATTTCTCTGTTTAATGGAAATGTGCCATGATTTCTCCATCGGTATGTGTATCATTTCTGAAGCCGCTTTTACATCTAAAATCTTTTATTTTAATTGATAGCCTTGCTGAAAGCCAATCAGACATCAATTTTTGAATCTGCCTCTGAGATACTCAGTGTGAACCATGTGCTTCTTTTCAGTGTGTATGTTGAAGGGAAATAAAACATTTAAATAAAAAAAGGAAATTTAATTAAAAATGTAAATATTCACTTATATAGAGACGCAACTGATTACTGCATAAATTCTTTAAAATTCACTTGACCTAGTGACTTGATGGGATATATATAAACTTTGTGTGTATATACATATTTCGATATGTCTATACATACATAAACTCATTTGTACATAAAGCTATAGGCTCTATGCTGCATTGTGTGGGAAAAAAAAAGCTTTTAAATGTTGGCAGACTTGAAGAAAAAGTTATCAAGGAGTTAGAAAACCTGGCATTCTTGAGACACACCAAAAGGTTAACACCACTTTCAGGTAAAAGGAAAAGGGGTATATCTTGTAGTGCCAAACACATTTGCAAATATATTTGATTGGCCTTTTAGCAAAAAACATATAAATCCCAAAACGTCGTAAATTAAGAAAAATGCAAATGCTCTCAAAATTTATGCATTTCATGGACACCTCATTAAAAAGCAATGAATTATGAGTCAAATCCTTTTCTTATAGTTTATTGCTCTCATTTTTCACCCCATGACAATCTGTTATCACTCGTGTAGAGTACAGCGTTCACAGTCAACATTTTTGCATGTATATAATATTATCTTCGCAGGGCGTCAGCTCACAATCTTCAATAGCCAAGCAACCATAAAAATTGGAGGCAAGGAACGTGGCCACCCTTTCCAAGGCCAGCTCTCTGGTCTTTACTACAATGGCTTGAAAGTTCTGAATATGGCAGCAGAAAATGATGCCAACATCGTGATAGAAGGAAATGTGAGACTTGTTGGTGAAGTGCCTTCCTCTATGACAACCGAGTCCACAGCCACCGCGATGCAGTCAGAGATGTCCACGTCAGTCATGGAAACAACCACCACCTTGGCCACGAGCACCGCCAGAAGAGGAAAGGCTCCGACCAAAGAACCCATTGGTCAGGTTAGTCGGCTTCCTCGCCTTTTGCAAATATCTTCTCACCTCTGAATGCGGCTTTCTTTGTCGCATTTCCGTGGCAGATGAAATCGTTCCTGTTAAAGAAATGCATGAGTTACAGTTGAATGTTCTGCACCATACGTGGCTCAGGGATGTGATGCTCATCAGCATTTTGAGGGAAAGTAAGGGCTTTGTTTTTCTTCTAAATTAGGCAAACTTACCAGTTCAGATTGTTCTGGAGCTGAGTTATATTGCTCTTTCATCCATCTTCATAGTGGTGCATATTTTTAAATACCCTTTCTTCCTTTGATGACTTACATCGATTACTTTCAGTGTAGGAATGCAGGATGTCTGGAATTAGAGATAATGAAATGAAGTGTGGTTTTATCCATGAGATAGAGAAAAGAGACCCAGTTTTAAGAGAGAACAGGAAGGAGGTGTGAAGACAAAAAGTTGCATGAGGCTGGAAAAGAGGGAATTAGCACTTTCTCTAGTCCTACGATTGATCATCTTCTCTGGCAGTACTTCTCATAAGAGGCAGTGGCAGCAGAGGGAATTAAGAGGACTCTGCACCATGGGAGACAGCCTCCAAGTCATGGGCTATTGTTTATTGTTTGTTGAGGTTATTTGCAACTCATGGATTTGGTGATATATTTAGTTGCTTTCAGGTTTTGTCAGGATCTCTGTATAGTATTGGGGAAATTTAACTATTGGGAAAGGGGAGGAGAAAAACAGGTGAGTGAATTGAGTACCTTCAACTTGTGTATACCCTGAGTAACAGCAGTCAGACATCATGCTTTAAAAATCTAAAACTTACCAAGACGTTCCTATGGTGGGGAAGATTATTTTATATTTATTCTTTCTTAAAAAAGAAAACAAAAACAAAACAGACAAAACAAACAAAACCCCCTCAACCAAACCAAGAAAAAAAAGATACACTGCTAAAAGCTTTTCTTATGTTCTTTTGGTTCACAAGCTTGTTTGTGTGCCCACTGTGCCACCAAGCCATGACAGACAGCTACACTCCTGAGATACAGAAGTAGGACAAGGAACACAGAAAACATCATGAGGGAAGGACAGGATGTGCTGAATAAGGTTCATTTTCTCAAGAATGAAGCACATGCACATTAGACAGAGGCTGAGGTCAGGTTGTCTGTTTTCTGTGTAAAAACTCAAGTCACAGAATGAATTGGGACATCAAACTTGACACTTCAGCTTTTCCGTCTGTAGTATCTTTGTATTCTTTTTACTGTGGATCAAGCACTGCAGTAAAGTAAAAGTAAAAATTGTTATTTAACAAACTTGAAGCAGTACATTTAAGTTAAAAATTATCCATTAAAAAAAAGCTTTTTGACTTGCAGATTGCAGGAGGTTTTCATAATTATCGTAGCGAGTTACAGAGTTTTAATAAATAGTAATACATTTTCTTTGTTCTTAATTCTGTTTTAAATTGTATCTTGTACTCTATTATCCTACTAGTCTGACCTCAGTATTTGCAGCAACAAAATCTAAGACTTCACCAAATTTACCAAAGGGAAGATAGTCTCTAAAACCGTAGAACACCCTCATGCTGTGGAATAATTTGGGCTAAATTAATGTTACTAAATTAAAATTAAACAAAGTTAAGCTGTTCTGTCAGTTCCCAGCATACTCTTTGCCTCTGCCACTGTCTCATGTAACTCTCAGGCACAATTTTGGATGAAAAATGTGACAAGGACCATTCTCAGTTGGCACCTTGCATGATCTGTAGACAGCAGGAATTTACTGGTATAATTGCTTTGCCAGTTGTCCTCAGTTTCCAGGAGTATTCCCCAGTATAATTTGCACATTATTTGCCTGTTTAGCCATTAAGACTTTTCTTTTTGAGGTGTTCCAGTGGGAGACCTTTGGAAGAAAATTTTCTTAAGCTAACAACTCTGGTGAGGTGTAAGTTTCTCTGAAGAGGGAAAACAAGACAATTAGGGCAAAATGATCTTCCAAAGCTGATCTGTTTCTAGGCTGTGAAATAAGATGTGGCCCTTTTTGATTCTATCAGAACATCTACTCAATTATTTAGAGAAGCTCACTGCCACTGGGGCTGAGTGGCCTCAAGGCAGTTGTGCCAGTTCCTCATCCCTTTTTGGCTGAAGTGGCTATGCCAAAGTACCATGAGCTCTTTGATACCTCACCATGAGGAGCTTCCAGCAGGCTCCAGGAGCACACAGGTGCAGAGCATCTCTGCAAACCAACTTCTGAGAGGGAAGGTTTTGATCAGCCTCTCTCACCTGTTAGCCTGGCTGGAGCAAGGACTTCATGCATCTGATGGGAAACTCCTGATTTAGGAGCCTGAAAGCAACATTTGTGAGGAGATGGTAACACCACTGCAGCACCTGGGGCACCCTGAGTGTATAAATGGGCATTCTTGACTCCATCTATGTCTGAAAGTCCTGCCTGGTAGAATCTCTGTGTGCCATTTCATACACTCAATTAGTCAGGGACTGCACTGGAACACAGTGCAAATCAGGGCCACGATTTGATTTAAAGAGATTGATAACCTCCCAAAATCAGAACTGAAATTTGTCTGCAGGATGCTCTACTATTCATGCAAAAAAGACCTAGGAAGCTACTGTATTGCCTTAGGGACATAATTTCTTCTCTTCATTCATACCTGGTTCTCATTCTAATTGCATATAATAATTTCTGAGCTCATGACCCATAGGGCTCCCATGGCTCTGTCCTGCAGGGTGCTGAGTAATCACTTTCCACCTTGATGTCACTGGAGATGACGGCACTCACCATCTCATGAAAAAAAAATCTACCTTTGACTTCTTCATTCTCTTTCATTTTTGTCCTTTACATTTTTTTTATGATTTTTGCTTATATATAACCTCTGCAGTGGTGTCAACTGCATTGACATACGATAATGCACAAGAGGAAAAGTTACCTCTCTAGCATTAATTAGGTTACTGAGGAAAATATGCAGCTGAACAGCAATTGCTAATGAAAAAACCCTACTTTGCTGCAAACCAGTGCATGACTGAAATAGGATAGAAGCAAATGATCTAATCAGTCAGAGATTGTTTGCTCCATTTGCAGAGGTATTGAATTCAATTAAAGATTGCAATACTTAAAGAAGATCATTTAAATCTCTATTTATAGGAAAGGTTCTTTTAAAAAACCTGCAATATTTAATTGACGGAGTCTCTGCTCCCTCACAGACATTAACAAAAGCAGCATATGATGCAAGATACACATGGGACTTCCAGAAAGTATGTTTAATACTGTTGTGCATGATTTTAGATGAAGGAGGTCTTAGTGCTTCTGAGAAATAAATGCTTTTTGCTGAAGACTCTAAATGAAGGTTTTCCCAGCTTGGAAATATTTTAACAATGGATGTTTTGGTGATGACAGACATCTTAATTATTGCACTGAGAAATGCAAATTTTTCACAGAGGAGAAAGGTACTCGGAGCTTATTGAATGTCAATAGTAGGTGAATGCCTGATTTTCCTTAGTGCCTTAAATCCTCCCCCTACTCCCCCTTTGATTATAATGGCACTGAAGCTGTCAGCCTCCATGCAAGGCACTGTGTAAACACAGAGGAAGTGAAAGTCCCTGCCTCCTGTATCTCCTAGAATAAGCAAAAGGTATCAGGTAAGGAGGAGGAAAAAAAGAGTTAATCAAGAGGTGGGAGGAGAAGGGAAATAAAGCAAGCATTGTGTTGTTTCAATGTTGACAAGTGTACAGATTTGCAGCCATTGTAGGAAGGACACTTTACTACCCCATGTTTTTTTTTATCCAGGCTTTTCAGACAGCTGTAGGATCACCACAGAGCTAAATTTGAGGACTGGACTGCCTGGTTCAAGCAGCTAATGCAAAATTGGCACCAACTGGGTGGTCAGTGAGATGTTTCCTCTACTTCTCACTTTGCTATTGACACCTGAGGGAAGTTCTGGCTGCTGGCACGGGAACTGAGGATTGCAGGATGCAAAGGATTGCATCCTTTGCTCCCCCTACACTGTATGAGAGAAGGCTCAAAATTTTGCTTACCTTTATGAGCATGGAAAGAAATCCCCCAGCTTAATTTTTTGCAAGAACAGGACTTGTGTTAAATGAAAATATATATTGCAAACTTTTAGGGAGAAATCATGAATTTGGTCTAAGAATATCACTTTTTATGAAGTTATTCAGCAAAATGATACAGTTAAGTTCTTCCTTCTTTTTGTCTTTTATTTTTAACACTTTAAAAAAGTCTAATTTGCAAGTTTTTATATTCAGTCATGAAGGTGATAAACATCTTTTAAAACTGAAAATAAAGATTCTCATGTTGTAGAACTCCAGGAGCTGAAATGTTAAGCTAAACACTGAGTACTGCAAGGCTTGCAATAAAAATTGCAAGAGTTGGCAGAAGCCTGAAAGGCTTCAAAAGGACTTAGAGAATGGGTTTTGCTTGAATTAGGAAAGCCCAATCAGGCCTTTAGTATCTCTTTGGCACAGCTTTGTGAATCTGTATTAACTGGAAATCATAAATGAAGTGATAGTAAATCAAGAATAATACGCTCATTTCTCATCCCTTTCTAAGGATGTGATTATGACAGCCTATCCACAGAGCAGCCTCTACCCTCACACGCTGGAAACCGCTTCTGAAAATTGTGTGCAAAATAGCTTTTTTTATTTTCCATAACGTATTCTGGCAGTCCTCTTTGTTCTCATCAGGGTGGGTTCTTATCAATAACACTAAGCCACTTAGCCAGCAATTGCTATATACTGTGAGATGATTACATGTTGGGGAACAATAAGCACTGATTTTTGGTCAGGCAGAACTAAATCAATGAACTGAAATTTGGTCAGTTGCCCTGGAGGGCATACATCAGGTGAAGGGTATGTTTCCTTACATATATTGAAGCAGCAGATTTTAATGGCATTCATTGTAGCAGGGACAATGACAGGATTGGCTCAGAGATTTCATCCCCCAAATAAAAACAAGCACTGGCAAAACCACAGTTGTTATCTGTGGAAAGAGTTCAATTTTAAGAATGATAGTTGAACACATGACCTCTGCACAGGACAGTAAATATGAGCATGTTTTATGGAGACACACTGATCATTAAATGAATGAAGATAACATTAATAGGAAGATGAGTTTTTTTCTACCCATTTTGGTTTAAAATTATGTACTGTATGGTTTGCAAAGTGCTGTTTCTACTCACAGGCATTGTGTTCTTTTCACGTATCTGTTTCTACTTCTTTCCCTGGATGTCACACCAGCTTGTGCAAAGTTCATCAGCCCCAGCAGGCAAAGCTCTTCCCCAGGGCTCTGATAAATCATGAGGATTTGATTCAACAGATGCTCACTAGTGTAAAGTGAATCCCACACCTTCCACTCTTCCAGTGCTCAGCACCCGCACGTGTCTCTTACATGACAGATCCTGGGAAATGTGAGCGTTCAGGACAAATCTCATTTGGAAGAGCATACATTTCAGTTTCAGGTAGACAGAAATTTAACTAGGTGCATGAAACCCATGCACTTTTCCTTTTTTTTGTTTTGTTTTGGTTTGGTTTGGTTTGGTTTTTTGTTTTGTTTTGTTTTGTTTAAAATATATTAAGAATTTTAAGATTCTTCTAGTGATTATTGATTAATTGCTTTAAAACATAATTGTCAACATCACTGACACTTAAGGTGTCTAAAAATTGAAAAGAGGATACAGTGAACATTAAACTTCTCTATCTTTGTTTTGATAATTGCTACCTGATCACATTTGATTTTCCCATTCTACTGCAAAATATTTTCATATTGAATATTGGCTTTTCAGTTGGAGTACTTGAAGTTGTGTAAATAGGTGGTTTTAGAAAATCACTATTCAGTACAATTGCCTCATGAACTGGCTCATTGGTTTGTTGTTTTCAAGTATGACTTATAGGATCTCATGGTTGTCTGTCTGTCCCTCTTAATAAATATTGCATTCCTTGACCAATTCAGTCAAATCTGGTTCAGCATAAAGATTTCAATGATATAAAGCTCCCAGAGAAGCTAAATTGTGTCAGTTCTGGTGTCCATTCTGGTCTCCTGTTGCATATTGCAGAGACAGATCTTCCCCTGGTCTGTGTTTAAAAAGAAAGATGAAAAAGAAAAACAAAGTGTATATGTGTGCTTAGGATGAGTTTCTCAAAAGTTTCTCAAACTCATTAATGTTTTTATACTTCATCAATGTTTTCAAAAATCTTATCCTATGACACTTTTATATAAATACTCTAACAGTATCCTTAATTATGTCAAGCTCGGATGATAAGATTTGCTGTTAGATGTTGTTGGCATTTCTTGGAGAGGAATGGTTCTTAGAGGCTCTTTGGAGCACAGTGGAGCACCAAAGGCAAATCCTAACCAGTTGCATGGAAAACCACAGGCACAGAAACAACTGAATATGATCAGCAATGCTACTTCATTCCTACTGCACTGCACAATCCAGAAAAGACTTCTGGTTTTGCTTTAGCTCTGTTGTGGATTAACTTCAAGAGGCACCATCCAGGAAGGAAAACAAATCATGGAATTTCTGTTCAGCCAGTGGGATATGTCTAAAACCTTGAGCACCACTTTGAAACTACCCCCTATGGTGTGTGTACACACAGGGAAAAAAATCTGCTTGTAAATGAAATTAGAGCAGTGTTAGTAATCCAAAAAATGGCAAGATGCTTGCATAAATTGTTGATTAATTAGTTGCAAATAAAATTTCTTTTTAAGCTCAATTTGAGAGAAAAGGATCTCAGGCCACTTGCTGCTTTAATTTTGTTCTTTCATCTTTAAATGACCAAGTTCATATTTGCTTTATTACCTTTTTTTTAACCCAGATTGGTTTTATCCAGTCTCAAATTCTGAAATCATTTTGAAATACGGTGAAATTTAGTAGAGCAAACATAAGTTGGTACCAATGTTTTTTCGTAGCATGCTGCTTTCCTTATTCCTACATAGTAAGTTGCTCATGTCATGTTAGGACAGTAATATTTCTAAGTCATCCCTTTACATAACATGGGACAGCATCAAACTGTTGCTGAGCAAAGTCACACCCAAATTTAGGTGGTGATTTGTTGTTGGAGAAATATTTCCCTTGCAGTTACAGCTCTTTGTGTCAACCTCTTTTCTTAGGAAGGGTCCTCAGGTGAAGCGATGCTTGGTTCTGTCTCACACTCTCTGCTTTCCACTGTTCCTTCTCAGTGCCTGCCAGCACACTAAATAAACATCAAGATTACATGGAAATGGGATTGTTTCACCCAGGTGGAACAAGAGGTTGTTGCTGGGCTAGTGACCCTTAACTGTACTGTCACATGGCTGTAATGTATTTTTCTGCATTTGTGGTGGCTGAAAAAGGCTGGGTGTGTTACAGTCACTGAATCTCAGTAGCCTTGAAGGATAGAAATCCTTGTATTGTGTCTCAGAGCTTCTGTTCTTCCATGAAAAGGAAGCGAGAGTCGTTCAGTCCCCTTATCACTTTTGTGGAGCTGTGCTAAGCCTGAAGATCTCGTTAACCACTTCCTTTGGTGCATTTTTATGATTGAAGTACTGTGTGTTTTACAAGCTTGGCTAACACAATTTCCTTTCAGAAAGCATGAAATAATACATTCTATTTCTTTTGTGTGCGATTCCTGAGAGCTGAGGGAAAGAAAAGCAAAAGAAAAGCAAATTGACTCAGGGTGTGACCTTCGTTTGTCAGTGGTGAGAGCCTAGAACAGGCACCCTGCCCTGATGAAGCTTCAAAGTGCTGCCACACTTGCAGCCCCCCCAGTGCACTGCAGCAGTGTCAGTCCTGCTGCTGCAGCCAGCCAATGGATTCCAAGTGTTTCCATAGCACATGGAGCCGCTGGGAGATGAATTTTCTTTCTGTATCTAATTAATCAGGCTAATTGCTGCAAGTTGCAGTGTTCAACCTGCTTTTGTGTGGCTGGCAAGGACCTGACTACAACAGTCTGTTCTGTGATGTTTTGTTGAACATCAACCATGTATCAGAGCTCTTTAAAATGTAGGTGATACAACTGTATTATGTACTGAAAAATTCCTCCAAACACAATGGTGACAGCAATGTGAGAAAGATTTCTGCTCACTTACAGTTATTAAGACCAAATCTTCATTCACAGGCACGCCTGCTTCATATACTGCAGATCATTTTCTCTCATCAAACAATTCTTGGGACTTTCAGTTAATAAATTAGTACAGAAGGTTTCTTCAAAACCCTCTTTTTTTTCCCTTGTGGATAGTACCAGCATCCTATGTCTGTCTTGAATAACTCAATAAGTACTTTGTGATTTATTGATTTATTTAATTTAATCTGTTAGCTAGAACTTGTCTTAAAATATTTGTTTTCATTTAGTAATCAACAGTTGACTTGAACAGCTGAAACTTATGTTTTGTTTTTATGCTGGCATTACTTCAGAGTTAGATACTTCCTAATAACTATGTCTTGAAGCTCTTTGCTTAGAACATCTGCAGTTCTGTTACGAATAATTTTGCATGCAGTGTTTATTTCTTTGCATAGTTTTCCTTTCACTTAATGAACCTCTGTTGAAATGTCTCTTTTTCAGTATGGATTTGCAAACACACACATATATTTATACATACACACACACACATTTTTAAAAGCCAGATGAAGTGTTAGATTGGATTTTTTTTTAATGTGAAGGGGAACAGTAAAGTCTCCAAAAGGACTTAAGGAAGAAAGCTATGGGGCTTGCGAGTTTCTCCAAAAAGGGAATATAAATGATGGGCAGGGACATCTGCATTAAAGAAGAGAACTAAAATTTTTCCTTGGATCCAATTATACCACTCTCTCCTTGCACAGGAGCATGGGGTGAGAAATAGGAACCATTTTCCCAAAGTCCACTCCAGAACATCTGATGATATATTCACCAATTGAACAGAAATCAAATAGGTTTGTATTCTGACCTAGGGGAAATGATACCATCTCTCTCCAGTTGCTGTCCATTAATAACTAAGCACTTCCCCACTGTGAGAGGATGATGGGCTGAGGATCAAATCAAACCTGGCTTTGATGTGTTCAGACACATCATCACTACAGACTGTCTCTGTATCTAAAAACACAGGGGTGCAAGTAGCAGGTTTTGGGAGAACACATAGTCAGTAGAAGTAGTTCTGGAAAGAGCAGAAACCATGGGGGAGGAAGTCCTGGTGAAGAGATTTCATGGTGCTGACATTCCCTCATGTCCTGGAGGAAGGAGGCTCCCATGAGGAGCAAAACACTTGAAGGTGCAATGATCTGTGTTATCTTACTAGGTCTTTCAATCCAGCCACATACTAAATGTTTGGGGCTTTGTGGGTGGATCCTGTCAAGAAGAAAGACTGAAGAGGTCGACAGAGCTTTTGAAATGGCCATCAGCTTGCAGATTTTTCTCAGCTCCCAACATAACACTATAAATATAGAGAAGATTCTGACATTTTTATGAATTAAAAAAAAAAAAAAAGGGATGAGGTCAGAACAAATGGCCTTAGACATAACTCAAATGACACTTGCATATTATTTTCAAGCTTTTAAAGCAGGACATGATTATCTGTGCTGAGTGATGCTGTGAGGATGCTGGGAACAGCACGAGTGAGGTTCTGATGTCCATGTAGCCATAGCTGATTCCGCTGACTAATAGATCATTTGCTTTTTTCTTCCCAGCCAGATTCTCTTGTGATTTTTTCACAAATGTGCCAGCATTAATAAATTCCAAAGAGAAATATTCCCCCTTCTTTATGTCTATTTCAGGTCATATTTTGGAAAAATGAGTGTAGATCCTGTCTCCGTGTTTCATGAGGCCACAAATTCACTAAAATTAAGTGTCTGGGAATTTTACTGAATGCTTTAGGGACATTCATCTAGACTTAATGCATTGAGGAAAGCTGATAATTCCTTACATTAATACGAAGACTTAGTTGCTTAATTCCAGGCTCCAGAGGTATTGAATATGACAGTCTGAATAAATTTTCTATAGGCGTGATGGACTTGGTAATTAACTGTTCTAATCCATACCAAAGCATTATCAATACCTTCATATCCCACAGAGTAGGATGGTAGTGGCAGCTAGATATGTGTTGCCTTCTAAAAATTCAGTATTTGTATATGTATTTGAGTTTATAAACATAATTTTTTTCACTACATTTTTATGGTGAGGTGATGTCCAACTGCAACTAGGATAGCATGAACATTTAAAATATTTCCCTCATAAAGACATTAACATTTCTTCTCCCTGGGGTGGTGGTAGCTTGTGCCACACCATACACAGGAATAGTCTTAGAAATAATATTTTCTAAAGTGATCAAAATGGCCAAATATTATAGTTAAATGAGGCATAAAAGCAGTTGTACTAATTTCCTTATGAAATTACAGTCATGGTTAAAACCATTGCAGGAGAGAAGAGGTCAGGATGTGGTCATTGCTTTCTCCAGTGATTGATGGGAGAATCATTTTTGATGACTCAAAATAGTTTTTCAATTTTTATCAGCAGCATACTGAGAATGAAAGAGAGGAAAAACTTCTATTCAAACTGTGTGATTTTTTAAAAATTAATTTTCTTTATTGTTAAATATAGGCAAAATTTTAAAAAAAGCCACAAAATAAAGAAAGATTCAAAAGGGAAATCCAAATACGACCAGTGTTTGAAAAGTGTTTTGTGTGTATTATATTCATCTAATTAGACATGAATCTGTAAATGGCTGAGATCAGCCCAATGTTTTCAGTCAACTGTTTAAAAAGCTTTGCAAATCTGTTGAGATAGTGCCTCCTCTGCAATCTTAACTGACTTTAGTATTCAAACTTTTGCAATAGTTTTTGTAGTGCTAAGTCCACACAGAAATAGAGAACATTATCTATGTTTTTAGTGTTATACAGGTAAGCCTCTAAAGAAAATCCTACAATTAATTTGATCCCAGACTTGACATCTTTGTATAATAAATATCTTTATCTATTAATAATAGCTATCAGCTTGCTTAGTCTGTGAATAGATTGAAGTGCTTTTTTTTTCCATAAGGGGGAGGTAACAGATGTCTGACGTGATAATTCCACCATATGGCAATTCCATCTTCTTTCTAGTGCAATATTAAAATAATAATGATGAACACTGAGCAACATTGTTAGTCTTAGTAGGTGGAAGTTTCAGCATTGTTGAAGAAACAAAAGGTTTGATTTTGACTTAATTTGCACGTCACACAAGGTGTATTGTGGCTTCCCCTATACAGTCCTGGGTTGGTGGTAAAACGAGCTGCATAACTCAATGAGAATGGTTTTGTAGCACAGTGTGCCTTCTCTTTTTCTTTTTCTTTTTTTTTTTTTTTTTTTTCCTGCTGTTCTGAATATATGACTGTTTATATTTCACCTCATACTTGGGGTTTAAGCACACATTGTCCATACTTGCAAATTTTGCTCATGCTGTTCAGGTGACTAGCAAACCAAACCAAATGGCAAGTTTTCTTTTCGGTAAGGCAAAGTCATCAGTAAAAAAAACATGATGTAGGCATATGGAGCCAAAAATGTATGGGGAAAAAAAGAAAGAAAAATAGATAAATATTAAAGGACATGTATTCAGGTGTTTCAGTCAGGTAACAAGAAAAGTCCATATGCCCATGGGAGAAAATAGGAATTTAGAGTAAAACACCTCCCTGGCATTCTTTGGTCAAAGAGGAGAAAAATGCAGCGGCAGGAGTGAAAGTCACAGTGTGAGCACAATTTTATTTACAAATACTAACAGTAAGATAGAACTGTTATGGTGCATTTCCTAAGTATTGACTGTAATCATTCAAATTGCTTTATTTTTTCTGGAGTGTAAAAGGATATTTTATAAAATCTTTTGCTGGTGAATAAGGCACATGGGATTTTTTCAGATGATCCATGTGGGGTCTCAGAATGCAGAGGAATTCCAGTTCAAGATAATATTTAAATACACATGTTTTCTTTAAACATGTTCTTAAGTAAATGCTGGATTGGAAGGGATTTATACATGTGCTTTTCAAGTTTTTTCTTGAATCAAGTCATTTCTTGAAATTAAAAATAATAACGTCTGTTCTGCTGCCATCTTACCCTAGGTCTAAGCTAAAGGTAAAATCTCAATCAGTTCTCATTCATTCCCTACAGAGGAAGTTCTGTTTTCTTTCATCTCTCTAATTAAGATGTGCCATGAGGTGTGATTCTGATATCTGAGCAACTGTTCTGTGACAGTGAAAATTTGAAATGAATGAAATGTTTCATTTCTGTCCAAGCAGAGCACCTGTGAATTACATTTTACAAAATCTCACCCACAGGTGATAGAGTATGTAAAGTGTACTGTGATTTGCTCATTTTAAATAGATTATTAATTATCAATGTCAGTATTCTCTTAATTGTGGTTCTTTGTGGCCAGCAGAGCATTTACTGGTGATCTTCCCTAAAGATGCCTCATTACTCTGTCAGCTCTCCTCCTTTTTTTTTTCCACTTGCTGTACCACACTACTGACAGTTAAAAATACATGAATAATTGACAGATTGTTTTCCTACATACTCTGCTGTCATAGTTGCCTCGAGAGCCTGTATTTAACTTCCTGTGGGAGAGAAGTGATCTGTGGAATCTTGAATAGAAGGTATTTAAGGGCTGCGAGGCCTTTCTTTGTAAAGATGAAGTTTGGACAATGAAGACACTGAGAAGTTAGATAGGGGTAATTAATCTTCTTAGAATATCCCATAGTTATAACAGTTTTGGTGAAGCTTAAGAAGATACAGAGTGCTAGCAAATAAAACATGAATACACATAACCATAAACAAAAGCAAACCTCAGATATGTCAATGTCTTGACATAATATAATTTTAGTATAACTTTCTCCAGTACAAATTTAGATGGCCCTCTCTAAGTTTCCATCCCTGACTCTGACAAAGAAGAGCTGGGATAAATGTGGCTGATGCTACTAATGATGTCGATCCTTTTCTGCCCAGGCTGGCAGCAAAGCTCTCATTTAATGCTGGTTTTCACTTGAGCTCTGGGAACTGGAGTGCAAATGTCCATTGAAAGCACAGAGGGTTGCATGGAATAACCTGCAGCCACTCTTGATCAAGAGGAAACCGCAAATAGTGGACTAGAGGGAGAATTCCTTGGGCTATGCTGACAAGTTTCTTAGTATTGTCAAAGCACCTACATTTTTGTTTCTCTTAGAGCATTTGTTTCTCAAAGAAGGACAAAAAGCTATTAGTACCATTGAAGGCAGCCAAATAGCTAATTCTTAATTTTGTATTTTTTTTTTTTTTAACTTACAAAGTAATATGCTTTGAGAGTTGGATCAGAAATGTGTATTATCCTGGCACCAGACATGGACAGCAAGTAAATGGTAACAGATCCTTGACTTTGGCATATAAACAAAACTGTTTGATAACTGTTTCATATTCCAAGCCAAATTCTCAGTCACTGTGGTACAACTCTATTGACTTCAGTTACATCAATGCAGCTGAGAGGCGAATGTAAATTACAAAATTCTAATTTTCTTGCTGTTGTGTAAAAAAAAAAAAAAAAAAAAAAAGAAAAGAATGGAGCTCTTGGGATGAGAATTTCAAATGAAAAATAGGCAAAGAAACAGTGAACCACCTGGGTTTGCAGTCCATCTTTAACCACCAGCTGCTCAGGTGGACCCCAATATTGTGCACTATGGCATCTGAAAATGATCAAAGATTTAGGCCCAAAGTCAGTGTTCATTTATACAGGATAAATGATGAGCAATAGATCTGTGTTGGGATAAGACTCTCTTTTCCTGAATACTATCCTACCATCTCAGGTAGTGTGTTTAATTTGTTGAACAAATTTTCTGACTCAGATATTGTCGGTACTTGAACATTTCTTGAAGTCATGAGAGACTCACCATAGTTGCCTACAGAGGCATCAAATGCCAAATTGGCTGCTTTTGTGGCAACAAGAGGACCCTCCCTCCAAAATTTCTGTTCTTTTGCTCCAAAGATCATACTTCTAACAGCATAATGATAATAATTGTAATATTTAACTTCCAACACTTCCTTTACAATTAGTGTGTCTCTTTGGCTTTTGTTTGGGAGAAGAGATTGCTCTGCTCATTTTGCCAAAGTGACCAGATCAAATTCAGCAAACAACAGAGACAGGGCAGGAGAGAGCTTGGGCCTCAGGTGAGTTTTACCGTATATAATATTTCAGAAAATAGTTACAGATTTACAATGCACACAGCCCTGAACTGAATCAGGCTTGGTTTTTTTGGTTGGTTTTTTTTTTTTTTTTTAATCATATAGCTGAACAGAAGAAAGTATTTCAGGTTAAGCTGCAGTCCTAGTTTTTCAAATAAACAGGTTTTTTTCTTCTCTTATATGAGGAGGGTAAAAAAGGTAATTGTATTTTGTATGGTGACAGAGAATTTGTGCTGGTTTCAACCAGCTGCTGAAATCAGTGATAAGAGGCACTGGCCTCCCCCACTACTGCTGGATAAAGAGCTGCTGCTGAGTCTATTTCTCAAGCTTAAGCCAAATTGCTTTGAAAGCTTGTGAAATTCAATTTGCAAGAGAATGGAGGATCCTCTCCATGTAATTTCAAAATGTGAAAAATAGTAATTGCTTTTACTTCATTCAGACTACCCGTGTAGGTAAAATGGCCACAATCCTTTGGGTCCCAGCCTTCTCTGCCACTGGAGTCAGGAAGAGGTTGAACTCACACCAAAGTGTGGGAGATGCTGGACCCCACACCTTTTTATCATATCTTTTCTCTTTGGTGGGCAGGCACATCTGCTGAATGGGCTATGTCTTGCTATCTGCTCAAGGTACTGCTTTGTATCTAGACAAATTAGCCAAAAATGAGTTTGTTGCGATAACTCTCTCTTAATTGAGCGTGTTTGTTTCTTCAGCATGGAGGATAATCCTGCATATGAATAATCTGGCTTGATCTCAGATTTATAAGGTGTTTAGATTTCTTCCGTTCAGCAGAGAACATAAGTATTAGCGGATTTTTTACAAGCCACCTGTTAGGAGCCATCCTTGATCCTATGGCTGGCTTGCCTGCTGGTAATCTTTCTCCATGCTTGAAGAGCTGACAAAAGCATCTGGGTCTCCCTGGCAGTAATTAGGGCAAGCTAACTGCCTGCTGCGCTGGAAAGTAGCTCTGAGTTTTGATGAAATGCAAATGCAAACTGCAAGCTGGCTGGTTACCCAGGCATTGTGTCCTTTGTGCAGGTCTATACCTTTACCCAGAGGAACCTCTGCAGTCTGTTGTGTTTAACTGAGACTATTATCTCACAGGATTTTTTTAAAGTCAGAAATGCCACTGAACTCTGGTATTATCTTGAGAACACATAGCTCAGAGTGAAGTGTTGGTTTTTTTCCTTTTTCCTTCTTTTGCACAGCTGTAATTCTAGCATTGCCTTTACAAATTAATCAAAAGATTCAGTTTTCAGACATTGAACTTCAAAAAGCTAGTGGAGAAACCTTACTCTACCCCCAAAAATTTCATAGGACATAGAACAGCAGTTCTCTTGATGTCAAGTCATTGGGTAATAAGTATTGATGAAGTTTCCTCCAAAGTAAAACAAACATGCATAAGCCTGTAGGTGGAAAAAAGATACCTTCAGGTTGCAATCTTAATAATTTTGTGTCCAGGAAGCTGACCTTCCCTAAAAGTCATTGAACAGGAACAGGAGAAGAGATGCTTAGGATATATTTTACTAATAGTCAGCATCCACTGTGCATTTGTGCTCGCAAGGTTGAACAGCTTTGTTTGCCACGGAGATGATTTGTAAGCTAAGGGTGTAAGAGATGTATTGTATTGTGAATGAACATATGCCCAGCAAAAAGGTGTGGGGAACAGCAGCTAGTTATGAAAATTTATCTGTTTGGATTTGGAGGGGTTTTTTCTTGTGTGTTGGGTATTTTTCTGTTTGTTTGGGTTTTGTTGTTTTGTTTGTTTGGGGGTTGGTTGGTTGGTTTTTTTGTTCTTGTTTGTTGGTTTGGTTTGTTTTTTTTGCTTGCTTTTTTCCATTGAAGAGAGTAATGGTTTAATTTGTGAGCAAAATCCTGCCTGGCTCCTCTTAACTTAGGGCAAAGTAGTCTTAGGGTCTGAAGATGCCCCAAGATCCTGCTTTTGTCTACAGTTCTGTCTCTGTGACAGATGTTTATTGGTCTTGACACTGCTTTCTTTGATATTCATTACAGTGCCATTGCGAGGGTTCTGTTCTTCTCCCAAAAGATAAAGCAGGAGGAGGGTATATTTTAAATCTTCTGATTTAAATTATAAGAAATAGAAATCTGGCATTATAAAATAAGAGGTTATGTTTTCTGTAAACCACCTGAAGGTGTTGTTTCGTTTTTTTAAAATCTTTGTCGTATTTTATGACTTCCTGATTACCAGATCATCTTCTTGCATTTCTTTTCATGTTTTTCATCATCATTTCTTCAATCTCTGCAGGAAGCAGAGCATCCCCTCCCTCATCATAAGCATTAGTGCTCCACCATAGACTGACTGAGAGCAGTTGCTATTAAGTTCTGCAGGTTTTTTTGTTTTCTTTTCAGAGGTAATTATCAACAAATGTTGATTTATTTCTTTTTAAGATCATAAATGCATTTGCCACAGCACTGCACTTTTGCTGTCACTCATGCTCAGTTCCACCATGGTGTGCCCTGAATCTGTTTTGTGATACATGACACAATTATATCTCAGGGAGATTTGCTCTTCCCTTCCCTATGTAGTATGATTAATTTATATGCAGTCAATCCATGCTTGGAATGAAATAAGTTTTTCATCTTTGTGCCTTTCTTTGTGCTTTTGTGCTCAATGTTTGTTGTTTTTGGGGTTTTTTTTCTGGGAGGAAAGTTTCTGCAAAGCTGTTTTGGCATTTATTTTCACTGAGAAGCTTAGTTAAATAATTGAAACAGCCAAAAAATGGCTTAGAAAAGGGGCAAAATGTATTTTCTTGTTTTGCTTCATGAACAGCTGAGTTTGAATACCGATGCAGACACTAAAGTAAATTAGATTATCTCAGTTCAGTATTCTGCACCACAGTTCCAATCCCCATCGTTGTCCCAATCCCCATATCTATGAGATGGAAAGATTAAGTAATAATGAAGACATGTCACTGCACCTGCTTTCACAGTATCAGGCTACACAGAGTAAATTCATCCACAGTTTTGTTTGTCCCCCTCTGGCGTTATCTGTTGTTCCCAGCTCCCAGATGAGGGCTCAATCTAGATCCCCACAGACTCTAAAAACACATTTCTAATCATTGCCTGTTCACATTTGCCTACAGATTTTGAAAACAAGCTGCTTTTAAAGGTCTCTCTACAAAAAGTAAACTGTAAGCATCTGAGCTGATGTGTAGCACACCACATTTGTTAGCACACCACTAAACTGTAACACTGGTGAAATGTTGAACACCTGGCACATAAGGCAGTTTAGTGGCTACGACATTGTGACTGGCACGGGCACTTTTTCAAAGGGTGTTTTGGAAAGGATAAGAGCTCACCATAACAAGGTTTTCAGCCATGTGTGCGTAGCCTCTGAGTGCTCCAGAGCCACCTCACAACAGCTTGTGTCCTACCCTGTCCAGGTTGTAATGCAGCTTCTTGGCTTGCCCATGACATCCTTTGCCCATCCAGCTCAGCACAGCCCTTAGCTCCTGCTGGCACAGTTTGACTTTCCCAATGATTTCTAAGGATAGGTGAGATGAACATATGATGGGTGATGTGGCAACTGAGGACATAAACCCAGGAAAAGGCTGCCAGAAAAAAGGATCAAACTCTGATCCCTTACATTGCTCTGCCCTCTGAATAAATTACAGCCATGTCAAAACTGTGTTGTGCTTTGGCACTGGCATGGCCTTTGGCTTCCAGTCTCTTCCCTTATTCCAGCTTATTTTTTTTCCTCTTCTCTAAATTCTTCCTCCTTTATCAGTCAGCATTGTTGATGCAAGCATTATATTTTTTACATGCCTTTTTTCTGCTTCACTGTTATGCACTGGGATGATGCTCCCCTTTACTGTCCTCCAGCTGTTTTGATTTTGGCTGAGTTTTTTTGGTTTAGATTTATTTTTTTTTTTAATAATATCAAATGGTTCCTTGTTGTTAAGGTCATGTGCCATCAACCTCACTGAGAGAGTCTGAGTTCCCTGGCAGCCATGTAATTGACTGGATATCATCTCACTGAAAGGTCACAGTGTGCTTTAGAGGGTGTTTTCCCTTGTCTTAGCAGCATTTTGGATAGGTTGTTTTGCTCCATGCAATTCCAGACTCTTGGTTTGAACTTACAGTTTTTTTTTATTCTGTGAATGGAAACTATATTTCATATTAAGCATAATTTATACCACTCAACAGCTGCTGTTATGATGCATCAGAAATGGCCTGTCATGATTGATATGTTTACACTGAACCACAGCATCTGGAATGACTTCCCCGTGTATTTCTGTGTTCATCTGCTCAGGTCTGAAAGCTTTGGGAAACCAAGACACATGAGATGAGGAGATAGGGAGTGGGAGGGAAGAATCCTACAGACCCTGTAGCTCTTCCTGACTTCTGCTGATACTTTTACTAATACAAGGAGAGCTCTGCAGATGAAAAGCAGGGCAGGATGTGCCTGGAGATTAAAATTCTGTTTGAGTGCTGAAAACAACTCCTGTCCCCTGTTGTTCTGCAGGGGGCTAGACACAAAGTTATCCTTCAGCTTGGTGCTGATCTGTGCAGTGGCAGCACTGAGGATGTTTCCTGCTGTTTCCAAAAAAAAGACCAAATATCAGCCCTTCTCTATGTATCAGTAGTCCAGGCATGACATTTGTTGCTGGTTCTTCTGCAGCAAGTCCCTGTCTTTTTAGGTGATGTAACAAAACCATGAATAATAGAATTACTTCAAGATAAGTGCTATTAAATCTAGGCACAACACTTGTAGTGTTGCCATAACTCTAACTTCCTCATTTTGCAACCCAGAATTCATACTCTCAGGTTTTACTCTGCAGACCAGAGAGCTAGAAATTCATATTTTTAAATCTTGAAGTGAAATTATGGTATATAGTCTGGAGTGTAGAGAACAGTGACAGATACTCTTAAGACCTGAAGGTCTTTCAGGTCTGGCCACATACACATACCATGTGTATGTGCCAGAAAAGATTAAAACAAGGGTTTCTTAGGAGTGTCATCTTAACATTTTATTAATACACTAATTTATTAGCAATATACACTATTGTTTCGATACACTTAAGAAATGGCTGGTACTTTTGTCTAGGATAGTTATTGTAATAGAAGGCTTCCCAGGTCTTTTTTATTGCTCTCCTGTGGGGCTAAAGGTGTTCTGGTACAATGGAGTTTGCATATTCAAGAGACTTTAAGACCTATGAGAAGGTTATTTGTTAAAGACAAATGGTGAGTCTGAACAGCTCTTCTACCCTCTGTTTTATAGCTTGTCTTTGGACATAAATGGAAGCTTCAAAAGAATAATAATGTCCAAGATGGTAAATAATATATGTCATCCTTGCTAATCTAGAAAACCTGCATGCCACTTCAGTCTGTAGATATTAACTCCCTTCATTGTCTGAACAGAGACCTTTGTAAATCATTTGCCTCATTGAATAGATTATGAATCAGTTGCTGTGAAATGGGGAGTCTTGGTGACTTCTGTTTTATTGGATGTAATCTTTCTCCTGTGATGGGTGTTCCAGGGAATCAGGTTGTTATGACCCACTGTTGATTGCAGAGATGTTATTCCTTTGCAGGAAAACTTCTCCTACAAGCTGTAAATTGAAGTTGAGAACTAAATTTATTCTGCTTAATACCTCACACTGAATGGCTGAACTTTGAACCAGTCCCTTAGCATCAACTTTGGTATAAATTTGACAACTCTGCATTTCCAGTATTTATCTGAGTTGTATCATTTAGTACAAAATATTGCAACTGTTTTTCTACATGCACTGTGCTTTAAATAATTCAGGTATTTCATTAGGTATTGAGTAGTTTGTATGCCAGTCAGTGTTTTGAGGTTTGCCCAACATATTTTATGGTTGCATTGTACACAGTTTGAGTGTTTGTATATTGTTGATGCTCAATCTTTTTCATATCATTCATGATATTTGATATCATTTATTTTTTCTGGGGTATGGTTTTCAGACAATACAAAGAGGAGCCTTAATTTTATCAAACAAGAAAAGTGCATTTGAATAATAATCAGATTGAGAAATTAAAAAAACTTGAATTTAGCAACCCCAGGCATTACAATTTTTCCACCTTTAAATAATGCCTTACAATTTTGCAGATGGCGGAGAAATCCAGTGAGTTTAAATATCAAGAAAACAGCAGTATTTTTTTTTTTTCAGGTTTGGGATTGTAATTTATTTTTTCCACATGAGCAGATGCCTGTATATTTACAGCACAAAATTCAGATGGAAAATCAACATATTTTTCTTTAATGTGGCCAGCTCAGTTTGATTTATATTAATATATATTGATATTAATGGTTATGGACACTGAAAGTGCTCTCATATGAGAAGTTGCAAAGAGCCCTTGTGACTCAAGCCTGATTTCCAGTGCCTTCTGTGCTTGTTTCCTGGGAAGTAGACACTCTTAGGATCACATGGGACTAGATTCTGACTCTGTTGAATCACAGTGCTGTAAATTTGAGTAGCCGTGAGCATAGACATCCAGAATAAAGCTGCATGGGAAAAATGCAAGTAGAAACCTTGGTCTGTCTCCTTAGCTATGTGGAGTGAAAAACTAGCCACTTTTAGCTAGTTTTAAAGTCTTTTTAGCCACTTCACAAGATACTTGTGAAAGCTTCTTTTTAAACTTCCCTTCTTTGACTTCTACTCTATATTTCACCTTTCAGGATCAAGCATTTTTTCTATCTCTGGCCTCTCTTTGACAAATCTATTCTTCTAACTAGCTGTGTCAGGCTTCAGAGATGCTTTTAGAAACACCTGTCCTGTGGTATAGAGGCTTGACAGTCATTCAATTTATATATTTTGCTAGTAATTCAGGAAATTCAAGTGTAAGGTCAAAGCCAACATGTTTCTTCATTTTTTTCTAGCGTTGCTGTCAATCAATGTTAAAATAGAAACATTTTTCAAGAGGATCAAAATTAGTGCCCAGAGAGGCGTGTTAATTGTGCAGAAAGCTGAAACATGAACCTTTCAACTTGCTTCACCATCCTTCTCCTGTGGCCAGCTGCTAAACCTTTCCATTTCTGGGCATATTTTGCTCTCCACATTTTCTTCCCATTGGACTCATAACAGTGCAGTGTATTTCTCCCAGTAGTTCTTACCCCAAGGCATAAACCCAGCTAATGAATGATCTTGTCCTTGTCCTTTGCTCTACCTCTCAAATAGTCTCTTTTTATCCTACATGGATGAAAAGAGTTGCCTTCACATGGGACTTTTTTTTTTTTTTTTTTTTTTTTTTTTTTTTTTGGGTTCACAACCAGTAATGAGATTTTGAGTTCTGGAGATAGCAAAGAGGTGGCCCCTGGGGGCAAAGCCATCAATGTGCTGATGCCACAGCTGGGTCAGCCGGAGATCTGAGCTGCCCTGTAGTGCATTCACATGAACCACTAGCCACAAGATCTGTAGTCCCTCAAATGTGCAGGAGGGCAGATATTCTCCATCGCCAATTATCCACAAAAGATGGACCTCATTTTAGAGCATCCTGTCCCTCAGCTGGGAAATAGATGTAATTTTTATGCCTCTGTGTCAGTGATGCTTAAAAGGTTTTGTGAACATGTTAAATAAATCCATTTGGGATTTTAAGGTCTGATTGATGGGTTTTTTCTCTTCAAATATCCTGGGGCTAGTATTCTCTTTGAAGCCTTAAATTGTAACCATATAGGTTCAGTTTTAGCCTCCACATGAAGTAAATAGGATGGAAGTAGGATTAGTTGAGCAGGAAGTCTTTTTAAGTAAGCTTAAAGAAAACAGTACGTTCCACTTTCTTTGTCTGAGAGAAAAGGTTGGGAGAAGTTTTGGAAAATTGTCCTGAAATGCTTCACTCATTTTCTCTGTCTGGATGAGAAGGAGCACTATATCACATACCATCAAGATGTCTTGTGATTGTCTTCCCATTATAAAATAATGTAATAAAATAACACTGAAAATGAAACAGAAAATGAAAAATTTGAGACTGTACAGGAAAAAGGGCTCTTAATATTTAATAGCTACCACTAAAGACCCTAATTCAGGCAACCAGTTCTGATGCTTGTGTAAGATGAGGTGTAAAACATTGTTTAAAACATATGTACTGTGAGGCTGGGCTGTGCTTTGTGTTTCATGATTGATGAGGTATTGTCCCTAAATAAATCCTGCAATTCAAGCTGCAGTGACACAAATAATAGAACATGAAGGTATGAAAGAAAATGGCCAATTTGAGTGATAGGAAAAGAAGCTATGCTTCATTTGGTCTTTGAAAATAAGGCACAGTGTAGATATGATTGCCTTTCTTGAAAGGTTGTGTAGGATTTCTACCATGTAAACCTCTCCCTGCTTAAGTTTTTTTGAGTGACTCAATGATTTGTGCACATGGGGCAGTGTATTTTTCGTTTTTGAGAGGTATGCTAAGTAATGGTTCTGTAAAATTCTAAACGGTGTCATTGGATTCTGATTTGTTTGCAAATTATATATTGATGTGTAAGGCTGGCAAAACCAGGCAGAACACTGTTCCTGAGATAGACTGCAGCTCACAGAAGTACTTGTCATTTTGTTTTTCTGTTGGTCCATTTTTAATAGGCAAGCACCCAGCACCAGACACTTGAAAGAAATTTATTCTTCTATGTTTGAAAAATAATATGAGCCTAAGTTACACTTACTGGACCTCTCCCACCCTTTAGTATTTTTACTGTCTGGTGCAATTTATACTTCAAAATTATTTTCAACATTTAGCCTAATGAAAGAGAATGGATGTTTGTTTCTTTATAACAAATATGTAAGTAGCAAACAGATTAAAAACACATTTACATACAAAACATATCTTGACTACACAAGGAAGATTGACAAATACCATTGGCTTCTTGTGTTCATTTCAAGTGGGATTTTGCTAATGCCTGTGTGGCTGTAATCTCTGTAGGTTACTTTATTAATCAGAACACATGTTTTGAAGTGGCAGTCAAAAAGATGAGGGCTTGGGGTTAAAAGACTTTGAGGCATAATAATTCTTAATCAAAATCTCATTTGGAAAAAAATGGCACCTGGATTAAGTACATCACTGTGAGTCTTCTAGGGAGTGTACAGCAGCCTGTCTTGACAGTGATTTATGTTCTTTTCTGCCTGCCATGCCCAAGTATATTATCTAGGTTGACATGCATATGTACACAAGGTCTCGGCACCTGCTACAATGCTCACACTGGATTTATCCTTGTTGATACCTCGGAATATTGGTCGGGAACGGAGGACACGGTCCCTTGACACATATCAGCGAGATGTGGCACGACACGATTTCTGCACAAGCTGGGCATATATTTAGACTCGGCAGCAGAAGTAATTAAGAGCAGAGTTTGATTGTCATCTGGCCTTGCAGTTGTTCTTGCCATGTGAGTCTGGCAACCTGTAACCTCACAAGTCAACAAGAAACCACCCAGTTCTCGTATTCTTTGACATTTCAGGGACTATTTCTGTGTAGACACAAAACAAGCACTCTGTGGGAAGAATATTACAATAATAGATATGACTCCTGAAATCTTGACAAGTGCAGAATAATTTAGATTGTTCTGAAAATCTCGTGCATACATTTTCCTAAATTAAAAATGTGCTGCACTATTTGAAAAATATATAGCCTGAGTATTGCTTCCTTAAGCACTATGAAAAGGTCATATAATTTACTCAAAAATTATAACCTTACAATAAGTTTTAAACCATCTTATAATTTTAACTAGAAATACACCATTCTTTCTCGGTGTTTTCTGAAGCATCACTGAAACAAAACAAAAAATATTTACAAATTAAATTTGATAGAATAATCTTTATATAATTGTCAGCTATCACTGCAACTGTATTAGATGGGATTTATTCATAGAAATTATTTATGCACTAGTTTGTCTTGTCTTAATCTTCTTTCTACCCTCAATGCAAAGGCAATTTTTTCTACCTTGTCCTTTCACTACGTGCCTTTGTAAAAAGTCCCTCTCCACCTTTCTTGTAGGCCCCATTTAGGTACTGAAAGGCCATGATAAGGTGTCCCTGGAGCTTTCTGCAGGCTAAAGAACCTCACTTGTCTCAGCCTTTTTTTTGTAGGAGAGGTGTTCCAGCCCTCTCATCATCCTTGGGACCCTCCTCTAGACATCCAACAAGTTGATGTCCTTCTAATGTTGTGGGCCCCGGAGCTGGACACAGGAGGGGTCTCAGCAGACAGAGAATCACCAGCAGAGGGCCAGAATCCCCTTCCTCACCCTGCTTCATGAGGTTTCTCTGGAAGAGAACCTTTCAGGCCTATCCAGGTCCCTCTGGATGGCATCCTTTCCCTCCAGCCTGTTGACTTCACCACACAGCTTGGTGTTGTCAGCAAACTGCTGAGAGTTTGCTCAATCCCACTGTCCATGTCACTGACAATGTTAAACAGACTGTGGGCAATAATTTAATCTTTTTTTAAAAAGTAATCCAAAGCTGCTCTACTTGACAAAAGCTTCTGTGCACCTAAATTAATTTTTCTTTGAAATCTTGGTGGCAGAGTTCCCGAGCCTGCAGTTTTCCCTGTCAAACCAGACATGAAGTTAAGATGCGTCTGAGTAATTTCAGCAATTCTCCACAAAGGAGGCTGTTTTTTTCTGGATTGTATCTAAACCTCCTGTCACTGAAGAGTTTATTCAGAATTTCCTTCTAATGGTGTAATGTAGCTTTGTAAGTTTGTTCAATTTTCTGAATTTATATGCGAGCAGTCAGGTTCCAACCCTGCAACAGGGCAGCAGAAAGAAGCGATTTCACACAGGTCCTATTCTCTGCCTTGTTCAGGGGAATCATCAAGTTATTATCATCTAATTTTTGCAGTAAACATTTTATGGAACATGTGTTATAATTATGAATTTGACCAGAACACATTAAGGAAAAATCTTAGTATTTCATCAAGGGAGTGGATCATACTTCAGCAGATGAGTGAAGTTATTTTCAGGAGTAATTTCTAGAAGTGAAAAGTTCGGCCTTGATTTATGAAGCTCACAAGGCACATTACAAAGCAAATTTGAAGGGCGGTATCCTAAAGTGATGAGGACATCTGGGAGAGGTTCAGCAGTGAAATAAACAGTAGCTAAAAATCACAAATGGGCTGGTCTTTGGTCAAAGATGTGTATTAATAGGAAGGCAATGAAATTTGCATCTGGTTCAGTTTTAAGTATCTCTGTGGTCAACCCTCAAATCACAGGCACACCTCTGTGGTCATTTTTTTGCACTATAGTCTGCCATATAGTGAATACCCACAAAATTGGGGATTTTTTGTGGGAGAATAGCAGAGATGTGACTACATCTGTGCTTACAGTGTTGAAGGTCCAGATTATTTTAACACACTGAAGAGGCTGACTCCATTAGAACATCCTTTGGATCTTAGAAAGAAGTAAACCGCAACAGTTTATAAGTGAAATGTTTTTTTATCAGTCTAACTGAATTATTTGGCAAAACATATGTTGCAAGGAATATATCTAATTAAATAAGCCAATTTACTCAGGATTTTAGTGACATTTTTATGCCAAAACAATCTGAAGCTTCTCTTCTTCAAAAGGAATTGTAGGTTAGGGGCTACAGAGATGACAGAATACTTTCAGAGAAGACATTTTGTGGCTTTGCATTATCCACTGATTAAACAATATTAAATGTGTCCATTTTCCTCTGATTACTTAGAACCCCTTATAGAAACATGGAGTGCGTACATGTGTCTGGGACTGATTGTAAAACAGACATTTCTCAGTGTTTCATCTCCCTGAACTTCTGCTGTGAAGAGGTGGGTGAACAGAACACATTCAAAATGCATTTAGCAAATACAAACAATGCACTTGAAGACACAGTCAGCTGTGCATGACATTGCCTCTCTGATGGTGCTCTGGCTAGAGAAGAGGGTTGTTGTCTGCAGTGGAAAAGACAATGATGAGAAATGTGAGTTTGCACACTAGGGAAAAAGAAAACTCAAACCAAACAGATGAGGTAATGTTTTGCAAGAGTTTGAAAAGCAAAGGTACACGGGAAAATAAAAAGCTTTAGCAGCATAATATATCTGACATTGTTGTCTTTCTCTGTGATTGCTTTCACCCACACAACACACCATTAATCATTTTTTCCATATGTGTTTCCTTTGTATCTTTCATTAATTGTCCGATTTTTCATTATTAGTTGTATACTTCTAGATTTGTTCCTGCCCTGAAAAATTTTGCCAGGATTGCTTTCTGCATCCTTTCTCCCTTTTGCTTAGCTTATTTAATCATTACTATTTTTCCCCCTCCAAACCTAGTCCCCATTTTTTTTTCCTAAAGCAACAACATTTCTCAAGATGCCATTTCTCCTTGAACTTTAGCAGCATCCTTACAACTGCTATATCCCCATGGGTCTGTTGTTCTCTTGCAGTAATAAAAGCCTTTTTATTTCCCCCCTTCCTGGGAGCACTGAAATGACTGATTTCAGCAGTGAAATATTTCAAAGCAGCTTTCTAACTCAGCATATGTAGAAATGGGATACTCCCGCCAATGCTACGAGTAGCTGTCTTTTTGAATGGACTTTTATATGGTGCATGCAAGCCTGAGTGCAGAAGGAGGCTTTATTGCTCTGGGCAGTTCATGTGTGTCATGAGTTAGTCCATACCAGTAACCTAACAGTGCCAGTAGAAGTCTCTGTTCACCTGCTGCTGAACCATTTGCTCATCTAGGCCAAAACTCCAGCCTAGTTAGGCTGTTGATTTGGTGAGCCCTTTTGTGATTGCCAGGGAAAGGGAGGAAGGATCTCAGGAAGGTTAGATGCATGGTTTTCCAGTGAAAGTAAGTTCATGTGTCTTCTTTTGTATTTGTCCATATATTTCTGCTTTAGGAGGGTTTCCAATCTGCAGTGCCATATTTTGCCAGAAACTATATAATCTCTTCTTTCCTTCTTTCCTTTGTTTGCTTTTATTTCTTTTACCCTGTTTAAAAAATATGAAAGGGTTCGAGAACAGGGGAGTCTAAAAGTTTTTGAATGAAAGCAAGTATAAAATATTCACTTACTTAAAAGAATCACAAAGATCATCTTTTGTCTCACTGTAAAGTTAGGGCTTTATATGAGTTTTCTTGTGATTTAGTCACATGTCATAAAGGAACAAGATTTGCTTAGAGCTTTTTTTTGGGAGATGTGTTTTGTTTTCTTTTTTTGGTTGGTTTGTTTGGTGTTTTTTGTTTTGTTTTGTTTTGTTTTTTAGAGAAAAACCCCCTCAACTCTCAAGGCTTCTAATTCTGGCAACAATGAAAGGCATTGGGTACCATTTCTTGTTGATGTCATGGGTGGAATGACATGTCTCAGACCTGGGATAGGTCAGCTAATTTTAGACTATTGAGTCACCATGCAGTCACTTGGTCACAGAACTAGTCTACCCTGAAATAAAACATGGTGTGGTCTTTGCAAAGCAAGTTGTAGTAATCACCTCTGAGAAAGGTGCTTTCTTCTTTGTAGCAAAGAATATGTTACACCTGTAAAATTTCAGCACAGCGACTGTAATTGGTTGAGGTATTTCTTGGGTTTCAGCTGTGTTCATGAGAAGCCACTGAGAAGCCACTGCTTATAAAAGGAAAACATGCGTGAATGTAACCCTGCGTGCCACTATAAAATTACCATCTTTTTGCTTCTTAGACTGAAATAAGCCTATTTTGTAGGCTTTTGTGATAGGAATTTTTTTTTGAGACAAGGATGTTTAACCACACATACAATTACTAGCTGCATACCTTTGCAAATAGCTCATCTTATTCCTCAAGAGCTTACTGGTTTACAGTGCCTCTTGTACAACTTTCCTCCTATCATCCAGCTATCAGGGAGTTTGGCTACTTCATTTGTAAAATGCTTCATTTGTGAATGTGCTTCTAAAAGAAGATTATTTTTATCACAGAAGTTACAGGTTTTCATGTAATAAAACAACAATGGCAGTACTGTGGATTTGTGTAGCCCTTTCCCAACAGAAGACTTCTGATGTCAAAAAGGGCATGATCATTTTATCATATGCTGGGTTTTATCTTCATAGCCTGTCCTTGTCAGAGGATGAATGATCTTGGAATGATCATTTTGTGCTTGAAAGGTCACAATTCCCACAAATTTATGAGGTCATGATCCTTGGTGTTGTCTCATTCATCAGTCTCAATGAAATTATGGGAAGAAGTTTTCTGGCCAAAGTGGGTTGCACCATCACCTCATCTTACTGCACATCTTGACTGGAATCAAGTTGCTGAATAACTCCAGAGCTTCTGAACCAAGCTGCATGGTCCCTTTGGAGCTCGATGTTTCTAGGGTCTGGGTGTTAATTGCTGGAATTAAATCTTCTAAAGGTACCTGGGAAGGGCTGGTCTTTAATAAGCAGAAATGGTTCCTCTGAAGGCAGGAAGAGAGAGAATGTTTACCTGCCAGTGCTTACACTTCCGAAAGCAAAAGCCCTTAGTCAGAAGTTGCTTTTTTGGCTCTTTGAGTGAGCACATGCTTAAGGCATCTGTGTGGAGTGATTTGCCAGTAGGCTTTTAGCCACAGTACGTTCTATCAGGAAGGGCTCTGGGAGTTACAAAATTCTGGTATTTTTGAAACAAAAATTCTGGTATTTTTGAAACAATCAGAATAGGATGAGGTTTTTGTTAGTTCTGTGATGCATTAATTGGGATTGCAGAGCTGAAGACAGGCTGGCAAACACTAGGCAGACATCTCTAAGAAATGGTAAAAAGTGTTTTTTGCAATCAGTACAAGTTGTTTTAAAAATTTCATCCTTCAGTTCCCTCTTTGTTTCTAGCTACTAAATCCCATGAAAAAGACACATCGCTATCCTCTGCTCCACCAGTTCAGATGTTCAGAGCCCTTGATAAATTAACAGACTGGTTATTGAGAAAAAAAAATTACATTTCTGGATTGGATTTATGATTCTTATGCAAATGTAACTGCCACATTCTGTGCAGAAAACACATTTACACATTCAGAAGCCTGAAAATAGCAATAATCCTGTTCAGGAGCTACTCCAGTTAATACTTTCTTATATAGATTTGAGTATTCATTAATAACTTCTGGATTGTTATTAGAATTGTTTTATTATAACATGTAATTTGCTTGAACTGACTACGTCTTTCTCAAAATGGTTTTAATTACAGAAATAAATGACAAAGCTTAGTGGAGATGCTTATACAACAGTGCAGTCATTTTCTGTGTGCCAACTGGAAACTCATTTTTAACAGATGGAATTTACCAGTCTCCAAAGAAGGAACATGAGGCCTCAAAACTTTATCTGTCTGAAAAAATATGAATATGGTGTCATAAATGCTATTTCTTCTTTGCTTCTGCACTATTAATCAGTTATCTGTTATAGCTGCAAAAAAACCCCAAAAAGTTGTTCATTTTACTGAGGATGTATTTTGCTATTAGGATCAATCTTATATGTCAACAAGATGTACCATTGTGGGTTAAAATGACGGTATGACTCCAAATATTTCCTTTTATCTGTGAGGACAGAGACATTTATCATTCTTCCTTCTGGTAGCATGGACAGTGCTGTTGCAGATTATTTTGGCATCTTCTTCCTCTCTATTTTTTTGCTAGCATTCTGCATGACTGTTCTTGTACCTCTTGTTTTCTTTATAAAGCAGTAGGTGTAACCTTCTCCCAGATTCTGATTCAGGATAAAGGCTGTAAGTAGCTACAAGATGAAGCCAGGACTTCAGATGCAACCTACTAGGAATAGAAAACCAGCATTTTGCTTCTAATTGATGGTCTGGTTGATTGCAAGTCTTGTCTCTCCTTTTGAGACTGGCTAATGAACAGCAGTAAAAATGTAGCCCAGGAGTAGCTCAAAAATCAGAGGTGCCCTGATTAGGTAGGACAGAAAGAAAGTAGGCATTGCCAGTATGAAGAAAATGAGGGTGGGGAGCTGGATGACCCTGTTGACTGGGGTAGGAGTAGAGAGATGAATTCAACAGGATCACATGCAAAATCACATCCTTCAGAATCACAAAGTACTGAGCTACAAGTTAATTTTTCATCAGTTAGAAATGAAAGAGGAGCAGAAGCATGGGGAGTTCTAAATAACAACAAGATGAGTAAGCTGTGGTGGTGTGGCCATGGAAAAGACAATTGTACTGATGGCTCCTCTTGAAGGAGGGTGAAATGCCAAAGACTCTACCCTAAAAGATTAAAATAAACTCTATTTCTGCACCAGCCAGCCACCCCTGCTTATGTGGCACTTGCAGTACACCAGTACTCTGTATCCACTGGAAATGTGCATCTTTATCCCATTGTATTTCAAAACCATACAATATTAAGATAGTTACTGTAGAGTGTAAGAATTGCTGAGAGTTTACATCCAGCTTGTCTGATACGATCTTATTCACATCTCCATCCTCTACAAGGACACAGCTTGTTTTACCACAGCAAAACCTGGAGTGCTGCATTCAGCTCTGGGGTCCCCATCACAGGAAGGACATGGACCTGTTGGAGGGAGTCCAGAAGAGGGATACTAAACTGATTAGAGGGATGAAGCAACTCCACTACAAGCAAAGGCTGAGAAAGCTGGGATAGTTTGGCCTGGAAAGGAGAAGGATTCAGGGTGACCCAATTGCAGCTTTCCAGTTCCTGAAGGGACACTACCAGAAAGATGAAGAGGGACTTTTTACAAGGGCACGTAATGACAGGACAAGAGAGAATGGCTTCAGACTGAAAGACGGTAGATTTAGATTAGACAGTAAGAAAAAATTCTTTACTGTGAGAGTGGTGAGGCACTGGCACAAGTTGCCCAGAGAAGCTGTGGATACACCATCCCTGGAAGCATTCAAGACCAGGTTGGATGGAGCGCTGAGCAACCTGGCCTAGTGAAATGTGTTCCTGCCCGTGGCAGAGAGTTTGAACAAGATGATCTTTAAGGTCTCTTCCAACCCAAACCATTCTATGATTCTATGAACACAATGACAAGGAATAAAAATAAATTAATGAGTGAGGGGAGAGGACTATTTATGCCAAAGTATTGAAGCGACCTGAGAGGAAACTGGCCCACACACAAAATTAAGTTGGGATTCATAAGAGGGTACTGAGAGAGTTGTGTTCTAGAAGGAACAGCCAAAATATTGGTGTCAAACAGTGAAAAGTGAACTGGTGTGGTCAGTTGGTAAAAAGGTCCTGTGCTGGTTATACTAAGGATATAGTTGAGCCAGGAGGACTTCTCCAGCTCTCCCTTCCTAGGAAGAGGAGGCTTGGGGAGGGGTCTGCTCCAACTGCTCCTGCTCAAAGAAAATGATCCTACTGAGAGGCAGACTCAAACAAGAATGACCTGGCATGGCATATGGCAAAAATAGCTAAAGATTTTACAAATAAATAAATGTTAGTCCAGTAACCTATACTCAGAGACTTTTTTTCCTAGTGGAATTTTCACCTTGAAGGGCTGTTAAGCCTTTTCTTTGTACCTGTTAGACCTCAGGCTCCTCAGAGCTGACATTGTGCTTATACTTTGCACTAATTAAACATTCAGAAATAATTTCATAAATTAAAGTAATTGGATCATCAGTCCTGGACTCCATGGTAAAATAAGTTGAACGTGAAAATTTTATCAATTAGAAATATACTGAATTTTGACTTTTTATTGTATATACACAAGCATTTGCATCTATATCTTGTTTCAGTTTATTTTTCCTAAGCCTACTTCCATCCTTCCTTGTCTAATTTATTTGATGATTTATGCATTTGTTACAGAGATATTTTGTTAAATATTGAGAAGTTTCTGATTTAAACTTGACTGTGATTTGAGCTGTTAATATTTCTTATGTACCTAAAAGCTTAAATTTAACATTAGGCTGATTTTATTTACTCTTATTGTTTTAATGTTGTAGCAAGACCAAGCAAGGATAGACTTAGTTCATTAACAATGAATGAGGAAGTAGCACAGCTATGCTGTCAAGGAAATGAAAGTGCATATAAAATATGTTCAGGACTATTTAATTAAGGGTTTGACTCTGCCTTGTCCTATTTTTTTATTCTGGAGTCTTCTTTAAAGCACAGAAAACATTTTTGATCGACAAAGAATAATTATCCTGGTTGCTTTCAATTAAATAAGTATACACTTCTAAAATGCCAAATAAAATCCACTGATATTATTTGAAAAAAATGAGGACATGCAGATAACTCTCTGTTTCTGTAATCTGTGAATATATGAATATTGTGACAGACAGGATGTTCCTGGTTTTTTATTGTTAAAGTGACAAATCCACTTCTACAGTGGCATTAAGGGCACTTTAATGGCAGCTGGGGAGCACTTGGCTTTGCTGCCCAAGGATGCTGCTAGTCCAGCAGAGCTGTGCTGGGACTTCTCCACAAAGCTTCCATGGAGAAACCAAAACCTGTTGGGGAGCCCTGAGGGAGGATAACGCACTCCTTTCTTTGAACAAAAAAAAAAAAATCCCCTCCTGTGGCCATGGAGCTCTCCCTGGCTCAGGCAGAGGTGCCACCTCCAGCAGCCAGAGCTGCCTGACCTCCAGGGCTTAGCTGGGCAAAGCAGCTGTGAATTTTGCTGCAAAGAAAAGAAGGAAAACCAGATTTGCATTATGCTTGTTTTGATTCCACTACTTAAAACTAATCTCCGGTAGCTTTTCTATTTTCTTGAAAGCTGCTTTGTACTGACTAGCCCTTGGTATTTGTCAGATTCTTTGTTTTTGTTGCACATTCCCTGCTGGCCTGCTCAGAGGCTCATTAAATTATGAGGATTATTCAGAGCTGAACTGGATAATAAAATGGTCTATTGATTAGTAGACTTCTAATTAGTTGTCTCTTAGCATGAAAGAGAAATAAGATTTGATAGTAAACAAAGCAGAAAACAAATAGGGTGTTTCCAACTTGTAGGATGTACATGCTTGTGTGTGGCCTTGTACATGAGTATTGTAATTTCCAGTTTATCATCCTGAGCTTATTTCACTGCTTACAGAACTGTGACCTGCACAAGCAAACTCTCTGACAGATAATCAGACAAAAAATACAACTCAATTTTTTTTCTTCCAGTATGTACTGGAAGAATGACATCATGATAAGCAATATGCTTTTGATTTTTTATGGCTTGTCATCATAAAATAAAAGTTACGGCTAATTTGTGTTTTAACTAGGTGTGTAGTGATAGAAATGAATATAAATAGTGTGTCAGAGTTTTAGCTTGAATGGTGAACACCAGTAATTAGTGAAACCTTTCTAATTGCAATGCATGCCTCCATACTGGTTCAGTATAAAAATTACTTGTGGTCTTCTGTAAAAATTATGTGGATTGGTGTGTTCCACATTCAAAACAGCTTCTCTAACAGTGCATGTTTTTAAGTTGTGTGTGCAGATCTACAAGCCTTGTGTAGGAGTACAGCAGTGCTGACATCCTCTGCCCCTTCCTTCAGTCACACTGACTGGCAAGGTGACAGTGACACTGCTTGCAGAAGGGCTTTTCACTGAGCTTCCCAAAGAGGCAGGAAAGCATAGGACAGATCATGGGATGTTTTGAAAAATAAGGACTGAAATCCTGGCAGAATTGCAGATGATTTCTGTAGGAACAGGGTTTTTCACTAGCCCTTTAACACCTTTGCCATGATCCACAAGATTCTTCTTATGAATTTCTACAGGCTTTGCACACTTGCCCTGTTTGGGCAGGGGGAGAGTGTGTATTTATTTATTTTTTTTCTAATCTCTTTCTTTGAATGTAATTTACTTCAGACAAAAAACAAAAAGCAACTTATTACCCACAACTCTCCCCAAACTCTGTGTAGTTCTTGCCCATTGCAAAATGGCTGAGCCAAAAGAGTAATTTATTAAAATGTGAAAATCATTTAATTCTCATGAAGTGTTCAAATTCCATTTTTGTTGAGGATAGTTTTGTTTGTTTTGTTTTGTTTTGTTTTACCTGTTCAGGTATCAAGGGCTGAGTTGCAAGTTGTTATGCCCTTTTAGAGAATATGAGTTTCTCATTCAGAAACTAAGTGGTTCCTATTGCTTTTAGTTGTATCTGTGGTTTGAGTTGACTGTGGTGTAGTTTGCACGGCTCTTCTAGTTTTCCTCCCTGGTACAAACCCTTCCCCTTTAAGCCTGGCTGCTGGGAGAGAGGCAGGTGAGCAGCCCTGTGCTTTTTAAAGGCAAGTAGTCTTGTCAGCCCATCAGTCTCCTCATTTCCCATCACCTGGAGGTTGATGTCATAGCAAGATATTCTCTCCAAAAATGTGAATTTCTTCATTAGTTTCACAGTCTTCCTCTAGGCCTGTAATTAGAGCCCTCCTGATAACCAGCACATAACTGCACCCATTAATTAGCTCTTCATTTGAAGATTTCTCTCTCGGTGTTTCCATCCTTGTCAGCTTACAGCAGGTTCAGCTGCCTCCAGCTATTCTTTGAATCCGTTATCCACGTCAGGCATCCTTCACACAAAAAACCCAGCCAGAGGATCAAGGAAGCCCTGAGCACCACCAGGACAGGGGGAGAGCCACCCTCCTTTCACACAAGGAAGAACAGCCCACACCACACCGTGTGTGCTTCTCTGAGTGTCTGCATCATTATTCCACAGCTGCTTCAGTCTTCCGTGGAGCACCCAAAAGAGACACGGCTCTGCTGTTTACCTGATGGAACAATCAAAATACCTTCTGAATAAAGCACACACCCAGTCTCTGGGGGCTTCTCCACGTGAGGGGATAATGGAAGCATTTCCTAACAGCCAAAGAAAATATTTATTAGGATATGAAACCTTTAATTGAGAAGGAAATCTTCAGGTTGTCTTTTTTTTTCCCCTTACACTCCCACTCTGCAAAATGTAGCAAGGCCAAAATTTAATGTATTTTCACATCTATTTCTGAGCTATGTGGGTGTCTCTCAAAAGGTATGATTTTCAAGTAGAACAAACAATATATTCGTAGCAATCTTCTTTGAACCAACAAGGTTTTAGAAACTCAAAGATCCAGATCAATCAAACCCAGTATATTACATTCTCCACTCTGTTGGGTTTAGATTTAAACTCTTTTATAGATGTTGAAATTGCAAGAAGGATTCCCCAGCTGCTAAAAATGGCCTCTGATGGAGCAGGACAAAATTACACTTGGAGAAAATACACTGGAAACTGAGACTTCATCTTTCTTTCTTTCTTTCTTTTTGTTCCTCTAACTATAAGTACAGCAAGTTAGTTTTATAGTATGGATTTCATCATCCTGTATACATTTTGGTGTAAGCAGTTGCCCCTGTTATCCATACAGGAGGCTGACACAAGGGGATAAAACCTTTCCCGACCCTGCCAAAGGTGATGAGAGAGTCTAAAAATTTGTGAAATACACAATCATATTGAAACATCAAATGTTGACAGAAGTATGAAATGGTATAAATAGCTTTATTGTTTACAGCATATCTTCGACTGTAGTTGCTCCCAGCTTATTTATTTGTGTGCACACAGATGTGCTTTATGTACCCAGGAGGAAAGAACACAAAGACTTTCATTTTTAATTCTTTCCGTTGTTCTTATTTGGCAGAAGAAAACGTGATCTCTGACATGCTCTCTCCCAACAAAGAGCAAAAGGCAGATGTGGGTCTCTCTTGTCAGATACCACTTCCTCCCCAGCTTCTGCTTTCATTTTTACAACTTCATGTGCTTCTCCTGCCAAGCACACATTGTTGGTGTGCTGCTGCAGGTACAGGAGTTTGTTCTCCTCTCTTCTCTAGATCCTGTCACTGTTTGCAGGAGAAAAACCTTTAGATAATTTAAAAGTTTTCTCTTAGCTGTGCCACGCTTGACCCTGTCCCTCAGGCTCATCTGAATTCTGAGATCTCATTGACACTGCTGAGCCTCTGGAGATATTTCAGGTTCCCTAATAAACACCTGTGCCTGAACTGATAGTCACTGAAATGAGAATAACACCTGTAATGTCACTAAAATAACAAACCAAAGAGATTTGTTGATAAAGAGATGGTCAAAATCCATTGTTCCTCTGTGATCCCTTTGCCCTCCCACAAAAAAAGAAGTAGGGGTGTCCCAGCTCATCACCTGTGGGGATTTAGGGCTAGTTTATTTAGGACTTTGTGACCTTTACAGAGGGGAACTTGCTGCAGAAATCAAGGCAAATGATGTATTTACAAGTCCTTTAGACAGTGGACACTCATGTGCAAGTTAAGGCGGCCTCAATACTTCTGCCTAAAATACTAGACTGAAACAGCAGGGGAAAATCCCTTTTCCCAGCCAGCACAGCATAGGAAGGGTGAATACATTCTGCATGTGACACCTGGCATCCTTTGTGTAGCTACAGGGGAAAAACTGGAAACTTGTGAATAATTAAACATTGTAGTTCCGGATTATTTTTAATTAGAAAATTATGGGCAACATACCTGAAAACTTTGGAATGCTACTCTGGGTTTGTCTTACCTGTGATTTTTTTTTTTCTTTTTCCTCACAGAAGGGTGTCATACATTGTTTCTTTGTTTCTACTTTTGTGGCAGTATAGGAGAACAATTTCTTCTTCTTTGTGTAACAGGCATTCAGCTTTAAACATGCGTCAACAAATGTTTAGTTTTTCCATTTCAAGAATAGAGGTTTGCGGTTGTTCACTCTTAATCATCCTTGGAAAAGATTTTGATACAAAGAGATTACTTCTTTCCCCTTCCTACATCTGTATCTGTGTATCTTCCCATGCAATTCTCCCCCTCTATCCTAGAACAGGCAATGAGTACTTATGACTAAACCAGATAGGCATGAGCAATCAAGTAGTGCTAATATTTGCATGGGTAAGAAATATAATTTATGAAGACAATTGAGACAAAATAAAGGTGCTCTATATAATTAGGATAATAGCTGCGTGTCATCATTTTCCCTGTGTATTATTATGACACTATTGATTAACCAGGTGTAGAAGAATTTAGAAAGGCCAGAAAAAAATATTGGGGATTCACAGTAGGAGGTAAGAGGAAGCAGAAAATAAAAATATATGCGTTCCCAGAAAAAAAAAAAAAAAAAAAAAGAGTACATTTAATCTGTTTCTTGACTGTACAGAATTGGGGACTAAATTCTGATGGCAGATGTTAGTCCCAAACAGGTAAGATTGATCTAAATTATGGTTTCTTGAGAGAGTAATTTTTTTCCAGTGACAGTTTTTCTGCTTCTATTTGCTTAAAGAAGGATGAAAATCCTGACCTTTTAAGGAGTGGAGGGGTAGTTTTCTTGAAGATTGTCATGACTATTGAGCTTATTTTCCTGTGATCCATGGGAATGCAGGCATCTGCAAGCCAGCCTGAGGGGTGCAGCCTGGCTGACAGCATGATGGGAGAGTTCAGAGCTCCGGGAAGGAGATTACAGACTTCCTTCCAAAAGGGGGTAATTTTGTCACAGGTGCAAGTACACTAAGTGTTACAGAGATGACACAGGGCGTTGACACTGACACTTATTTCCCAGAGTTTGGTAGTTTAGCAGAGTGGAGTATTGCAGGAGTCTCCAGGGGCAAAGTGAAGATGTCACATTGATGAAATCTCAAATACTGTCCCAGTTCTCCCACAAAAACAGAAGTCCTCCTTAATATCAGCTCTCTCTGGATAGGATTGCCTTTGTGCACAAGTGATTGCAAAAATTAAATCTCACTGTGATGGCAAACCTACATACACCTCAAAGTTGCTGAATGTGTTTCCCAAGGACAATATTGAGGGGTTTGCAGGTGACAGGGCATGACTGGAGGCCCACCTGGGCCATAAGAGAGACATGACTCTCAAGTTGAAGTGACAATTTAATCTCTAAGGACACACAGCCATTTGTATTTAAAACTCACATAACTTTCACATTCATTAAGCATGTTTGAAGTGGTGGATAGTATATAAAATATCTCATTCTCATCTCAAGCAGCCTAATTTGTGCTTGCCCTTAGGCTGAAGTGTAAGAACTGAAGGCTTCCACCTGTGTCTGAATTGCAGATGCAAATTTTTTTGATAAAATGGTATGTAAAAAAGACAATATAAAATAATTGGGGGTTTTTTTTGCTCTTGAGTAGATTTTTTTCCTAGATAAATTACAATCATTTTATAAAACTGCCTGTTGAGTGCACTAGCAAGGATTTTAATGATGATATGTCTGTACAGTTCCTGTCTAGTTAATGAAATATGTAGCATATTTAGATCTAAATCAAATCACAAGTTTGGCTTCTCCTGTTTTCAGTTGTATGTGGTGGCTTTAACATATTTTTTGTCTATGTTTTTCAAGCATAATGCTGTTTCTGCGTTTTAGTAACTATAGTGATTTGTCTTTGTGATATTTACTATGGTGTCCCTTGATGTGAAATATATGCTATCCAGCTCATTTCCTATCCTTCACTGCATTGACAAGCAAGTTTTCAAGTGATATTTTATATATATTTGGCAAAATGCATACATTCAGCAAAACTCCCATGTACAGCTCGTGAGTGTTTAGTCAAGCAAATTCAGGTTGCTTTTTTGCATTTAGTTTTATTTTTTGTATATTTGGACTTGATTCAACAAAGCACTCAGGAGTTTACTTAAATGCAAAATTGCAAGTACTTAAGTGTAAAGTCAGATAATTTCTAACTGCTTTGCCACACTAAGCCCATAAGTGCCTTCACATCCTTTGGGTAAAATTTATCCCAGCCACACTGTCTATTGTATTTCCACATCACACCATAGCCCATCACACATGATACAGACAGCTGCATCTCCATGAAAGGCAAAAAATACCCCCTGAACTTGGTTAGATGGAGGGTTGTTCTCCAACAGAAGGAGTTCTCTTGCAAGCTGGTTTCTGCTGGACAGCCAGAATCTGTAGAATATGGCTTTCTGACCTAGCACAGCTCACAGCAAGCTGTGCTCTGCAGCATTTCCCCCAGCACTTCAAGGCAAGGCTTCTCAAACAGCATTTCATCCTCACAGACATCTGCTCAGCGTTTGAGAGGAGCTGGGATCTGTCATCCATCTTTATACCATTCCTTTTATTGCTGCGTTAGTTAGTGCCCTGAATAACAGCACGCAGGACATATGACAGTCCATTACTGTTAATGGTGTTATTGTAGAATCATGCTTCTGAAAAATACTGCCTCAAGCAAAATATTATAGATAATTTAGTACTGTCTTTCAGGAAGGCACATGCTGGGGTTAATGAAAGTTTGACTTAGTGAATGTGAAAGGACAGCATTGTTTGATGCGGTTCAAATGGTATTTATTATTCTCACTTAAATAATTTTCTTAATTAAAATAGGAGTGTTTTTCTTATTTGTTTTGCCCCCCAAATGAACTCCTTTCATTGAGAACACAGCCTCAACAGGAGATGTTGTCAGGAAACCCAGGGAAATGGATGCTGACTCCAGAAGGGCAGTGAGAGCACAGCTGCCAGCCATGGGCATTGCCCTCCCTGTCCTCTGCCCTGGTCCCTGACCAGGGGTGGGCAAACAATGCTTGAAGGTTTGACCATTGCCACAAAACACTGGACAAGGAAATGCCTATTTATGGCTTGATGGTGTTCTCCACCATCTTCCAAAAGGGGAAAGGTGCAGAGTCAAGGTTGGGGATTTCTAGGGTGCTCCTTGGAGGGTCAGGAATTGCTCTGAGTGAAAAAACTGAGAGATTTACAACTGCGAGAGCTATCAAAATACAATTTTTAGCTCTAGGGGACCTTTTCATTTTGCTGGCCCACGCTTAGAAAACAAAATATGGAACAAGACAGCACAGTGCTTTCTGCTCCATCCACCAGCACACTGCCTTAAAGTTTGCCAGCTTTAGGGCCAGGAGTCAGGTTCCAGCATAAGGCACAAGTGGAAGAGCCTCAGGGCACTGACTTTCCTCTAATTAGCAGCACGTGGCGCAGACAGACATTTAACAAATAGGAATGTCACTTCCAACAAGCCGGGCAGTGTTTCTTTCAGCATTAACTGTCTTGGTTGGGACTGAGTTGCAGCCAAATGAATGCACGTGGAGAGCCCCTGTGTCCAGCAAGCAGCCCTGCTGCTGTCCACGGGCTCTGATTTTTCATTTCACCAGGAAAAGAATACAGTAAACACCTATTACACACACTTGTAATTTAATAACTGAGTATTAAAAACTGAGGCACTACTATGCAAATCTATACTGAGCCACACAAGTCAGGGTCAAATCTAGCTCTGTTTAGAGGAGGGAGATGTTTTTCACCCAGAATAGAACTTATCAATCCATTTCAATTTATTTTTCATGACAAAGTGTATCAAGACACTGCCCATCAGCTTTGCTTTACTGCCACATGCTTTGGCCATTAGCAGCACCATGCAGACGTGTCGTTTATCACATGGCGTTCCAAGTTCAAAATGCCTTTTGAAAACGGCAACGTGCTGCCACTGAAACGGGTGGTGAGGGTATGTCAGGGCAAGTCTTTATCATCCCTGAGCTCCTGTCAGGGGAAATGCAAAGTTGGTATCACCTGACGTTTTTGTATCTCGCTTGTCTTTCTCCTCAGCATAGATATTCATTATTCAAAGTAGATTCGAGGGCTTCTGGAAAAGCCTAAAGGTGGGCGCTTGCTGTCTCACAACTGTTGGGATTCGTGAAAACTGTTAAGGGAAAAAAAATTAAAAAAAAAAATAAAAATTCTCCAAGAGCCAAATAAAAATAAAATGGTGCTGCTGTAAAAGGCATCTGGCTGAATTTTGGGGGGTTGGTGACTGGCTTGACAAACCTGTTCTCAGCAGTTGCTTGTTGGAGGTGGCTCCAGCACCTGTGCAGCGCTGGGCGACTGCAGATGCTCCTGGCGGGTTCCCACGCGGCATCCCGGCCGTGCCCGCTGCTTTCCAAGTGGGAAGCGAGGGGTGGGGTGTGGAGGGGGTGTGGGGAGGGGTGGGGGGCGGCGGCTCCAGCAGGAAGGCGCTCCATCCCATTCTGCGGCGTTTGTGGAATTCAGCCGCCTTTATGTTTCGGGTGTGTGTTTTTTCAGTTTTTTTGTTTTTGGTTTTTGTTGTTTTGGTTTTTTTTAAGCGCTGACGCGACCGAGGTGCCGGGGGTCGGTGTGGCGCCGCTGCTCCTCCTCCCTCCGCTGCATCCCGGCGCATCCCGGCGCATCCCGGCGCATCCCGGGGCTCGGCGGGGCTGGGCGCGTTCCGCAGCGCCGTGCGGCGTCCCCGGTGTCCCCGCGGCGGCGGCGGGCGCGGCCGGGGGCGGGCGGAGCGCCGGGCACTGATAGGCCGGGCGGATGCGCAGGCAATTTATCATCCCCGGCTCCCGAGGAGGCAGGCGGGCAGCGCGCCTGTCACCAGTATTGATTTCAGAGGATGGACTAAATTTCCTAGGATTTCCATTAAGAATTAAGCGGGGAGGGGAAAGGAGGGAAGGGGAGGGGGGGAGGGAGAGAAAGGAAGGGAAGGAAGGAAGGAAGGAGGAAAAAAAAAAAAAAAAAAAAAAAAAAAGAGCCGTAAGCACGCAGGGTAGCCAGGCAGACATGGATATGAGATGGCACTGTGAAAACTCGCAGGTAGCTTCTTCTCTCACAGGCGAAGCACTGCCGCATGCAGGGTTTAAGATACCTTTAGGCTGACAGCAAGGAGGAGAAACGAAAAAAAAAAAAAATCCAAACCAAAAAAAAAAAAAAAAAAAAAAAAAAAGCAAACCAAAAAAAGGCATTTGCACCGATTTACTGAAAATTACTTTTTTTTTATTTAACTAAAAAAAAATTAGAATACGTCTCCTTGGAGATTGCATGTCATTAATATTGAGATCAAAATTCTGCACGATAACTGTTTTAAATATAGAAAAGCTTCTAAATCGTATTTTTTTTTTTTCTTTTCTGCTCCAAGAAAATAACGCTTTGGTACCCAGAGCATGGATGTTGCTGTTTTTTAATTTTTCTCATCTGCTTTTTCTTAAACAATAGAGACTTTTTTTTTTTTTTTTTTTTTTTTTTTTTTTTTTTTTTTTTTTTGAGCATGTTTGCTACAAGTGAGTCTAAAAGGAAAGGAAAATTGAGAAGAATCAAAATAAAAGCATGAATAAAACCTGCTTCAAATAGTTGCCAGGCTGCTTTCTTTTTAACAATCTAGCAATTATTTTGGCTTAAATTATGCTTAAACCCTGACCATGCATGCTTTTCATCTTGGCTTAGAATATGTGTGTACGTGTGTGTGTGTGTGTACGTACGTGTGTACTTGTTTTGATTTGATTTTTTTTCAGTGAGCATTTGCACAACGGGAATTCCTGTGAGTTATATGCATGCTTTGATAAGAAAAATTGCATATCAATGAATGACTGTATCTGACGGACTAAAATGTGATGATATATAATGCAAAGTAGCTTCATTTTTAAATGAGTTGCTTCTAGTATTTTGGGGGAGGGTAAATGGCTGCATGCTTATGACAATGAAAGTGTTTGTGTATTCTCTCAGAGGTTGATTGTTTATTTGCTTGTTTCTAACACGAAGAGCGAGGTGTTTCCATTTATTTATTTATTTGTTTGTTTTTCAAATAACAAACATGCAAGGCATCTGATTTAAATGAGCACGGGTTACAAAGCTTTCCCTGTTACCTGAAAATGAGCAGAACGGGGTGTGTGTGTTTGTGTAAGAGCGCCCAGCTCCTCTGGGGAGGTTGGTGATCTTTTCAGCTCCTTATTGTCCCCAAGAAGAGTTAAAATGCCGTGGCAGTCTGGCGCCTGCGTGCACCATGGGAATTCTGCTGCCAAAGCCAGGGCTGGCATCAGGTGGGACAGGTGTATCGTGATAGTGGAAAAAGGCAAAGGTGCATGTGAGGGTTGCCAAAAGAGACTAAAGGGCTTTTGAGACAAGGAATCAGCAGCTTCTATCTGTACAGAAATGTCTCATTTTCCCCCCAGTAAAAGGTTTTTTTTGGTGAGGTTTTTTTTTTTCTTTCAAATGAGTCAGAGGATAGTAAAGCGGGGGAGATGGTTCAATTTTATTCTGGTTTACAGATTATAACCATTATGTTGACAGAGAAGTTATGGTTTCGGAGGTATTTTTCATGATTGTGAAAAGGCTGAACTGGATCCGAGCTATCTGACTTCGTTTATTGCTGCAGTTGTGGGGCTGAGCATCAAACCTTCTTTCCTTTGGCATACAGGGTGTGTTGTGTAATGCTGTTTGCATTTGCTAGCTGGGCTTCCTCAGAGTTCTACTATTAAGCCTTTTGGGGTTTTTAATTGTATTCATTTAAATCACTTAACGTGCCATTCTGTACAGCAGCTCTTCTCTTACTGCTCTGGGCTAATCAATACCTGATTTTGCTCTTCCCATAGCAGCTTACCTCAGAGAAAAACATGTGGGTGGTTGTAACCATGCCAAATGGCTCTGGCCTGTTGGTATCTTAGGCCACTTTTCAAGTTCAGGCTTTGTGAAAACTTTGTGAATTGAGTTTACCATTTCCAGCTCTCTTCTTAATAATCCTCCACATCACCTAGGTATCATATATAATTTGACACAGCTGACAGCATCCACTTAGGAGAAGCTTAGGGCTGAGCCAGAATAGAAATTGAATTGCATCTCAACTCCCTAATATTAATGATCCTTCCAGGTCAGCAGAGGAGTAATTGCCAGGGCAGCCTGAGGAATTGTCCATTAAACCTGCCTAGATGGTAGCTCACCTGTGGAGAGATGTATCTAGATGGCATGTACAAAATGAATTCCATTTGCGTAATATAAGGTCTGCTGGACTTATGAATATCTCAAAAGCCAACATGTGGTCTCAAATTTAATACCAAGTAATTTTTCTGGTATTTTAATATTGCTTATAACTTAGGCTTAGCTAAATTGCCTTAGATATGTTTAAAAAGAAAATTTACAGAAAAATCTGGTTGGCGGCTTTATCTCGAAGAGCAAGCCTGTATTTCTGTAAAGGTGTAGTTTGATCTAAAACCTTGTGGCATAAAGCAAGAGAAGAAAAGTTCGTGTTGTCCATGTTCCTTATTCCTTGAGATAGCAGCACATTTAGAATAACCCATTAATCAGTCAGAGTTTGTATACACAACCTGATTAGGTGGGCAGTAGGACCTTTAAATCCCAAATCAATATTCAGCAGGAATTCAGAGGAGACAAACAGCCTAAGGACAATGTTTAGAAGCTCAACTGTGCTTTATGTCTTTGTGTAATGCTGATTTAGCAAGAAATCCCAGTCACAGTGCGAGAGGATTTATTTTATGACCTTGTGCATTTGAGATGACACAGAAAGTTAAGAGTTGTCAGTATGGCTTTACTGCGAGGGGGAAATGCAGAGGGGGTTCAAGCATCCTCTGTTGCCATTACAGAAGGTCCATGTGGAGCAGCAGAGACAGAGGTGCATAGAACAGACCAGAATACAGATACTTCAGATTAAAAATCACATCCTTCTGAACTTGCTTCTATGGCAGGTTGATGACTGAAGTACCATAGTTTTGTGACACAGATGAGGAAACAATCTAACCTGCTGCAATCCAGATGGGATATATCCTCTAGGAAATCTTGGACCACTACCTGTTTATCTGTCCTCTCTCTCATCAAAGCTACTGAAAATCATGGTGGGTTTTTCTTCAACAGCCATGTGAACTACAGCAGCTCCTTGTAGTAAAAGGATTTCTCACTGTGCTGACTCCCTTCTGCCATGGGCCACCCGTTGCCACTGCATAGAGATGTTGTTTCCTCTCCTCAGAGCTCCTTGTCTTCACACTCTTAGAGAGGGTGTCACAGCTTGGCTGAGTTTTGTGTGCATACACAACAGAAAGCCTTTTTGAGCCTTTCAAAATAAAGGGTTGAAGAAAGCACCAAATTCATTCTTAGCCAGGGAGAAGCTTGACAGACAGAACTTGTTGGTGAAGAGTAAACGATTTTTGTACTTCTTGGTTGACATGTTCAATAGCTTGAAATATTTTATAATTATTTTAAATTGTGTGTATTGCCACCAAGTTTAGCCATTCTATTTGTTTCATTCTACAAAATCTTATGAATTAGCTGTTTTTCAGCAAGTAATTGATCAGCTTTTCTGATACAAAAATTGATTTTACATTTCTTTTGCACATTCAGCCAGTGGTGACCTCCAATTTCTGGATTTATTGCTCTCTCTGTTTTTTTTAGATTTCTGATATGGTTTTTCAATCTGTAGAGTGTTTTCATCTGCTCTTGCAAGTTGCTCTGACCAGCAGATCCACGAAAAGTCTGATAAAACCATGAGAAGTTCCTCTTGTGGGGTAGCTTGTATGATTAGTCTTGTGTTATGCTTTTCCACGCTGGCTTTCTCTTTTTGTCTATATCTGAACCGTACCTCATTTTTTGCCATCGGGATGCATAATTAGATTTAGCTATATAATCACATGCAGTTAATAAGGGCTAATCCCTTTTCTTTAGATTGTATCTTTCAATCCCTTTTGGGTGAAACTTCAGGTAATGCCACCAATCTAAGTACCAGATCAAGATGAAACAGAGTAGGGGCCGAGGGCAGAACGTAGAGTCAACAGGTATTTGAAACAAGGTGGAGTACATCAGGAGGCAGCCAACAAAACCCTTGCAGTTACTCCAAAAAAGTAGTTGTTGGGACTGTTTCCGTGCATTTGACTGCATTACTAGAGAATGGTTATTCTCGAGAATGTCCTTCTCTACTAAAGAAGGGAAAAAATGTGTGCAACCTCTATTAAAAAAAAAAAAAAAAAAAAAAAGTGCAAGGGTAAGGATTAGAAAGTTGTTTTGTACATGCAGGAAATGTGAGCGTTGTGGACACACCAGTTAGTCCTGTGCAGAAGTTTGGCTGGGTTTCCAAAAAATATGGATTAAGGTGAAGTTCTACCATCCTTGAGGTCAGTGGAAATGCTGTCAGTGACTTCACTGTCACTGACATTCTACCCCTGGCAGAAGTCCAAACAGCACAGAGTGTAAAGTCTATGTACGGACATATAAATTGATTTCTAAACCCAGCTATCTTGGATGATTGTTGCCTAAAGTAAATCAGAAGTTAAATGGGAAATGAGCAAGATGGCATTTTCACCAGAATGATTCATTTTAAATTCCATCCCACGAACTAGATGATTCCTTGCCAGTGAGGATCTGGGAAGCTTTCAGGTGGTGAGGCATTTCTCACGCTGAGAGTCTGTAATGTCCAGGACCTTGGAACACCTTCTGGTTTGAGCCTGGCCATATGTTTTTGGCACAAATCCAGAAATGAATACAGTAAGTTGTGGATTTTAGCACAGAGTAAATTGCATTTCTTGGCTCCAATGTTAGTGCCTGTTTGCTGGTTTCTCTAAATTGGCTGTGGTATGGCTGCAAACCAATACTAAATTACATGAAGTAAAGACTTAAATTATTCTCCATAAGTTTCCACAAGTTTTGTATTTTTCCTTTCTTGTAGTTCTTTTGATTTCTTTTATTCCCTTTCCTGCCTATCTCAAAATTCTCATGCTAGATCACTCTCTTTGTGAAGAATACACTCTATATATGCTCATATTGTATTTTTTCCATACTGGAGGCTGAGAAGAATGCCTTAGTTTTCTGAGGTGGTTTTTAGTGCTGCTCCACCTTAGTCATTCAGGAGTTTTATTGGAATTTCTATTTTTTTTTTTTTTTTTTTTTTTTTTTTTTTTAATGGGGTTATTTGAACTGTTAAACAAATGCATTATGTTAGTAAAATTGTTGAGCAAGTTCATTGAGAAAAAGGGTGATTAGAGTGTCTGGGGCTGTGTGTTAGCACTATGACTGCCACCAAGTTTTACAGCTCCCTCAAAGCAGAATGTACACCTGGGGCACAACTGCACTAAAGAGGTGGACAATAGCTTTTGGTTTTCACCTCTTTTATCATGCATGACCAAAAGATCTTTAAGAAAGCGGTAGCACAGAGAGTACCCATAGAAATATATGTTATTTGTGTAGGGTAAATTGTACTGTAAATTGTACAGAAGCAAAAAATTAAGTTCATATGGCATTTGAGAGCAAAGCATGTTTTTGAGTTCTTAATTGATGTTAGAATTGCATCATAAAAGGGATATGACAGCAAATGGAAAGTCACAATTTTGCTTTACAGATAACACAGGTATATTCAGTATTGGTATTAAGTGTCAGTAATGCACCAAAGTTGAGAAAGCTGAGTAATGAATACATGGACAAAGTACAAACTTCTTCCATGTTTTAGAGCAGTGAGGTGGCAGCAAGGAAGGGGTGGGAGGTCGCCCAGCCAAAATCAGAGCAGGCCAGTAAAAATATCCCTTCCGGTGAGCTGCACTGCCAAATGCAAATCTGTTCTGTGAGGTTGGTGTCAACGTCAAGCACCGTGTCCTGAGGAAGCTCACTTCCCCTTGCCCATGCCAGCTTCACGGAGGTTTGCAAAGCCAAGCTGAATAGTGCAGCTTGTGGTTTCCTAGAGGATGTCCATCTGCCCCAACAGCCTGAGCAGCCCCGGGCCCTCGCTGACAACTGCGTCGGCGGATCTGCCGCGTCCCATGTGAGCAGCGCTGCCCAGCTCCAGCACACACTGCAGCACTGCCAGGAATAGCTCTGCTCTCCTCCTAGCCATAAAGGGTGCACTGCTAGGGTACTACACCCTTATTCACAGAAACACAGTCTGGATCTTTTAAAGGACTTTAAACTCAGTCTGGACCAGTGAGAGTCCCCTTTCAGGGCGTTTTCAGGGTATATTGAATGATGGGTTGTTCGACCTTGTTTGGTTTTGGTTAGGAAGAGACTTTATAGGAGAGCATTTCTGTTCTCTTTCTATTTGTTTTTAGCCATTCTAACTAACAGACAGTAGGATGTTTCTGCTAAATCTTGCAGGGTTCAAGGTGCACAAAACAGCTAAGAGAGAATCAGCATAATTTTGGGGTTTTTTGCCGGTATCTTAAGTGCTAGGTTGCCAGATGCACCATTTTTACCTAGAGGCATGAATAGTGTAAGACCCCAGTTCTTTTGTAAGCTCCATTGACAATTGTCAACTTTACCAGCCCTGAATCTTCCCTTTGCGGCTTTACCTGTGCAGCAAATTTCTATTGCTACATATTTCCCCTTCTAGTGGGGATATCTAGGGAATAAAGTAAGTAAAGTGGTAGCAGAGACATCTGAATAGGCTGCAAAGGCGACCTTTACAAAATACTCCTTCAGGGTTACTGGGGAGGATGTGTGACATTCAAGTCTCACTGTTTTTGTGCACCAGACAAGTTACAAAGGAAATAATATCAACTCTTAAGCTCTTAAGAACGCATCTGTCACTTTGTCCAATCTTTGCTTTCTGGCAGCCTAAAATAGGTGACTGAGATGGTAACCTGAAAAAGTCTGAGACAATTTTCTTGTGTCCAAACTGTCTGCACTATCTGTTCCCCATTGCTATTTAGGTGACTTATCTGAACCAGGAGTGAGCAGCAGCTTTTATGACAGTGGGAGCATTCTTCCAGTGTGCAGTCACTGCAGGATGAGGAGCTCTGGCAGCTGATCTGTGACCCCTGCTCTTGCCTTGCATTGTGCTGAGACTGACTGGACTGCTCTAGTAGACTTTGTTTTACTCTTCTATAGCCAGGTATCAGATGGCTTCAAGGATTTAAGTCAGCTTTTCAACTTCAGGTATTGTTATACTTGGAAATAGGAAAACTGAAAGTAACCTGAGTAAAAAATCTAAAAATATAGTGAGGAAGTGACTAATTCCCTTTTGAAGCCTACCTCAACTGTAAATCATTTCAGTTCCAAGAGAAGATTCTCACTTATTTGTGATTAATTAGACAAAACCACCTTGAGACTTCTAAATAATAAGACAACTCCAGAAAAAAAGCTTTTCTCCTTGAATGAACCATGAGCAGCTTCAGTAGTTTCTCAGAGTATCTATGACATATGCCTGGATTACTGCAGAGCTGTGCAGAGCAAAATGGAAAGATGTTGCCTTAGTTGTGCTGATAACCAGAGTAAGAGCAGATGAAGCTGTGAAAAATGTTAGTTAAACAATGTTCTCGCAGTGGTGTTATTCAGAGCCTGACTAGAACCTGCATCTCTCTTAGCTGAGGGCTTGGCACTGTGGGTCCCCTTCTTTCTGGTCCTACTTCCCTGCCCAACCAGTCTGCTAGTGTGGAATTACCTCTATTTCTGCCTTGACTCTAGAAAATCCTGATCCTTCATGCATTTCTGGGAACTTCATGTTCCTTATTCATTTATGGATATGCCAGATAATTTCTTGATTTTAACTGAATTTGATGATTGGAGAAAGAATTGGACAAAACAGTTATTAATCCCATTATTCTGCCATTTTGGAGAAAAATTGTGTCATTGTTAGACTAACACCCGTTCAATTCATCGTGAGTTTTGCAAACTCCTTTTTATTTCATGTGGTGCTACATTAAAACATTATTGCCATTATTTTCAGGTATTAAAAGTAATTTTCCTTTCCCATGGATATTCTCTTCTGGGCTTTTCCTCCAGTATCAGCATCTCAGAACAGGACACCTGCCTAGTAGACGGCACTGGGAATGACAAGTAAATTGTGTTTTGAATCGAAAATATCCTGAATGTTAAAGCTGTCTGTATAATGATTAAGTATCTTAGAAAAAGCTTAATTATGTTTGCATTTTCCAGGTATCATTTGAGTTATTCTCGACTCAATGTTTTGCATCAAGTATATGGTTTGAAATTAGTCAACAAGTCATTGACCTACTTCTTTTTTGTTAGCTGGACTTCTTCCTCCAGTGACTGTTTGTTAGTTTTGAGATGATATTTTTTCCTCCTGGGAATGGTTTTGCATGGATGTATGCTTAATGTATTAATAATGCCAATAGCTGAGAGGGGGGGGCGATATTGTTGGAGGAAAGTAGAGGCAGGAATAACCTGTGAGCCCTGCAAAATAATTGGCAGTGGGAGTTAGGGAAACTACCACATGGTCTACATATGCTGGGTTTTATCTCTGCCCTCAGAGGTCCTATAACTATAGTAAAGGCAATTCCATTTTTTTCAGATAATATCTTTCAATCCCTTTCAGGTGAAAGTTCAGGTAATGCCTCCAATCTAAGTACCAGATCAAGATGAGACAGAGTAGGAATCAAGGGCAAAATGTAGAGTCAATAGCTATTTGAAACAAGGTGGAGTACATCAGGAGGCAGCCAACCAAACCCTTGCAGTTACTCCAAAAAAGTAGTTGTTGGGACTATTTCTATGCATTTGACTGCATTACTAGAGAATGGTAATTCTCGAGAATGTCCTTCTCTATTAAAGGAGGGAAAAAAACTGCGCAACCTCTTAAAAAAAAGTGGAAGGAACATGGGCGCCAAATGTGCTCAAATGGTGAGCTCAGCAGTCAAAAGAAGCTTGGGGTTTTCCCTTCTTCTTTGTAAATTCATGCTGACCTATTGAAAATGCTAATAGCTGCATAAATTGCTGGATCTGATTTCCATGTAAGGTGTTCTGGCTATGGAATACTGGAAGGGATACTCTGTTCAGCAGATGTTCTCGGTTTCCAAACAGCAAAGAGGAATTACACAGGGGAGCACCTTCAAGGTGGAGGAGCACTGATGTTCATCCTTGTGCTGGTGGCCTGATTTTGGGCTGTCAGTGTGGGGTGTGTGTCCAATCCATGATTTCTCTGTCTGAGGAAACCAGCCAGGTCTGGATGCTGAATAGAGCAAAACACTGGCTCCATTCCAAGGATCTCTAATTTTACAAGATTGTCTATATGAAGCTGAGTACCAGACACGTTTTAAGTCTTTATCAGTGTTTATCTCTCACTGCAGAGGTCAAATCAGGGGAAATAGTGGTGCTCTCCTTACCATCAATTTCATGCCAATTAAAATCTCAGTTGTAACTGTCTCTCCTGCCCTTGGTATCACAGTCTCTTCTTCATTTTATTTTTAACCTCATTTACAGTGGAAGACTGAGTGTTACACTCTCATTTCAGAACCAGCACCCCACCCCCCCCCCCACAAAAAAAAAAAAAAAAAAAAAAAAAAAAAAAAAAAAAAAAAAAAAAAAAAAAAAAAAAGTTCTGGGAGCAATACTTGCTTCTTATAATGGTTCTTTCTGGCTGAAAATTCATTGAGAGCATCATTGCATCTGCCCTTGCTCCATATCTGATCCTCTGGCATTGCACATTGTGCCAGGAGCTTGCATGCAGCAGTTCCATTTACAGCCATATCAGTATAAAGAGGAAGGGGTCTCAGTGCTTTAAGTATATTTTTTAAAATAAAGCAGCCAATATTCCATAAACATCTGCCTGCCACCAGGATCCCACAGGCCTGCTGGCTTTGATTCCTGTCTTTGCACGTTATGCCTGTGCAGAAAGCAAACTTTCCAAGGTCACCCACCAGCTTTTGTGCTCAAAAAACCAATGAGGGTTATCCAGAACAGCAAAGTAAAAACTGTCTCTGAAAGGATTCCTACCTTTGAATCTTGCATGCAGCCATGGGCTACAGCTGTGGAAGTCACAGAGAGTTATAAGTCACAGAGAGTTAGCCTTGTGGGGAAAACTAATTGGCAGCTTCTCCTTCAAAACAAGACCCTTTTGTGCAGTGAGTATATGTGTGCATGTTTCCATGCTCAGGTGGAGTTGTAAAAATATTTGACACATGATCTCTCATTTTTCCTGCAGTGACTCAGCTGTGGAGGATAGCTTATGCATTTGAGAGTGATCACAGGTAGCTTTCAGCCCTGATACAAAGAGAAAAGATTGTATTGGAGTAAACTGATTTCAGACAGAGAGTCTTTTTGGACAGATGTGCTCCCATCTTCTCAAGTGAAACCATCCTCAAGAGCACCTGAGCTTAGTAAACACTGATTAGTGGATTGGAGGGGATGGAAGAGAGGATTAATTAAGCTGTAGAGCATTATAATGATATAATTTATTATATGAGCTGGTGATTGGGAAATCAGTCTTGAAAAAAATCCTGTAGCCCCTTAAAAAGAAAGCCAAACTAAGAAGACTAGAGCATCTTTACTTTACAGAAAGAAAAATCTCTTCAGACGCTTCACAGTTTATTCTTGTGATATTCTGGGACATGAGAATATCATCAAAATTCCATTGCCAAAGAGTGAAGGTAACACATGGATGCACAGCAAGAGGATTCAGGATGTAGTAGGCAACAGGGAAGTCTTATTTTCTTCATGCTTTACATTTATGAAAAATTAAATTCCAGCAAGACCTGAATAGAGAGTAGATGCAGGCAGGCATTGACTCCATGGATTACAGCACACATTCCTTGACATTTACTGTCCAACTTTGTATCACAATGAGGTTTGCCAAAATGAAGTATTAAACAGAGAAGCAGTTTGTGGCAATCTTCAAAGTCTCACAGTAGTGTGTTTATCCCCAGGAAGGGCTGTAGTGGTGCTGAAGAAGGCTGTTAAAATCTGTTTGTGTTTTCCCAAAGCCATAGCAAGAGAGAACATAAGCAGGTGTGAGTTGGGATGGTCTGGGGAGGAATGAAAGCCTGGAGAAGTGGTAAGTAGCTGAATCTGCAGTTGGTTGATGCCAAAGTTCACCAGAGAACACAAAGGCAAGGCAGGGTGGGATTGTTTCAGCTGATGCTCATGATGCATCTGGCATTTATCTGTCAGGTGCTGTTGTGCTGCTGGAAACAATCAAGTGGCAACAATGCCCAATGGGAAATTTCACAAAATGGAAGTTTCCCACCTGTGAACAAATGGGCAGCAGAAGAGAGAGTTTGCTATCACAGCTGAGCATGGAAAAGTGTGAGGAATATCAAGTTCAAAACAAAGCAACTGAGAGCCAAATTTTCCAATAGCAAGAGATTCATTCAACCAGAGAAGTGAAAAAATGGCTTTCATTCAGAGAGGTTTCTTTTATCTGTAGATGTTATTTCAGCCAATCTTTGGAAGGTGCATGAAAAATACATTTTCTGTGTGTGGTCTTGAGATGCATCAGTTAACATAAGACATTGGGGGAGAACTTGGGGATTTTAAAATGAAGTTAGGTTTTGGCAAAGTTTAATAAAATAGATATCTGTTCCATTTTGCTCATTCTCTCTCTCATTCGGAGAGAGATGTTTATACTAAGTGTGAAAATGTAGTAGAACCTGAAATGTGCAACTAAACTGTTGGAGAGCATAATTTCATAAATGTTACATGTCCAGAGTGACGTTGCAAAGAAAATTATGCCTGGTAAAATGGGACATGTATAACTTAGCAAGGTCTTCAAACTTTTTTGATATGAAACTTTATGAAAAAAAAAAAAAAAAAAAAAAAAAAAAAAAAAAAAAAAAAAAAAAGAGGTGAAAAGCTTACCACTGTGCCACTGTGGGGATTGGGTTTTCTGGATGTGAAGGAGAACAGCAGGTTGGAATGGTTGCAAAATCTCTCTGATATTTTGTGATTAAAGAGCACTTTTCAAGTGTTGCCTGAAAAGGAAAGGAGGAAACTGTAAGAGAATGAGGTTGGGGCCAGATTTTCTTCAGACCATCACCTGCAAACAGATTTGTGGTCAGAACAGTGTCTGGAAAACTGCACATCTGTGAGAGTCTCTGGGGTAGGCCATATTTTGAGATGTGCTTTGATAAGATGGTCAGGCACAATGTCACAAGAAAAGCAGCTGCCAGAGAGAGGAGTTGTCTTTGCATGTATTCTGTCGTTGCCTCCATGCTAAACCAGCAGAAGGATTCAGGTTTAAGTGGGAGGGAGGTGCTGGTGCAGGCTGGAGGGCTGTGCACTATCAATGTGGTACCACACACCAAAATCCTGTCCTGAAGAGAAAAAACCTCGTTCCACCTCCATCTTAAGGAACTGAGAGGTGAGCATTTGCTCACCTAAATCAGTGATTGCATTTTTTATTGTCTATTTGCTTTTGGGGAGAGAGACAGTCTTATTTGGTGCAAATAGTGGACATCAAACGAATTTAGCCTTGTCATTTCTAAACTAGAAAGAAATTACTTCATTGAATCTCCCCATATGTAGGAAGAGTCTCCACCCATAAGAAATGTCAAAGTTTTTCCACCAAAATTTCAGTTCAGTTCAGAGGAATCTCTGACTGAAGGCAGGAAAGCCTGGAAGAAGCCAGGAAGACACAAATTTTACAAAAAACCCCTCATACTTGTTCATTCACCCACACAAGAACTTACTCATAGTTACCTAAGAGAACATAAGACTGAAAAAGAATTTCTGGGTCATAAAGTCCAGTCTGTTCCTGAAGTTCTCCAGCATTACAGTTTTAGATGGACTTTTCTAGCAGTGAAAATGTATTAGACAGCTTCAGGCAGGAAAAAATGCCCAGCACTGCAAATTTGGACCTTTAAATTAGTTGTTTAGAAATGCTGAACAGTGGACACATTTTTCTGTTTTATTTTGCTGTCATTTCACTAGGCATTGTTTTAATGCAGAAAGACCCAAACAAATTACAAATCCAAAACATAAGCATAAACATAGTTATATTACTGTAATGAGAACTTGCATTGCTAGTTCCTGACTGAGCCTAAAGTAGATTATTTTTATTGGACATTCTTCAGATGCTTCTTTCCTAACACCAGCAGTTTTCAGGTCACAGATCCTTCTTCAGTGCTGGTATTTTTTAAAAGTCATCAGCATTTTGTGGTTATTATAATAACAAGAATAAAACATTTTGAGGGGGTTCATGATGCATTCTGATTCTACGTATCTGTGTTTCAAAATGTTTATAAAGATTGTTTGATCCTGGTAATGTCTCATGGCCTCTGGGCTGGCCTTTCACAGTCATCCTAAGGAAGACATCCATTAGCTGAAAAATATTTCTCTTTATCAACCAAAGTAGCCTGTTAGCAACAGCACATTTATTTAAGAAGACATCTCAGTAATAGTGGAACAACAGGCCAAATAATCCAGATCCAGGGCCTTTTCTCATAATGACCTGAACTTCTGCAGAAGTGTCTGTTAAGGACATAGAGGCTGATAGATACACTGGTCTTTATCCCAGAAAAATTCCCTCTGCAGCAGTGGGGATAATGGCCTGTAAGATCTAAACACTCTTTTAGTGGAATTACACCAGAGGAATTACACCCTGCTTATGAAAACTTCTGCGTAAATCCAGCTGACATTATGGGAGGGGAGGAGAAATGGAAGATGAATTTAAAGAGCAATTAGGGAAAGAATTTACTTGTAAAGCAACCCTGTCTTCTGCTGTTTGATTTTGGAATTATTTTAATTATCTTTCATTTAAGGAAGGGGAACCTTTAATGAAAACAAAAAATTAGATGCTGCCATTAGAGGGAAATCGCACCCATGACAGAGAGCAGACTTGGATGCAGGAGTTGGTGCACAATGCTAAAGCCAATTTTGGCTTTCAAGGAGTTTATTAGAGAGGTTCTTGCATTTGTGAGCATCTGTGTATTTCATTCCTTCTTCTCATTTCTTTCTTAAATCTCCTTGTGCTTTAATATCTCTCATGTGAGGAACAGCAAAAGTAGTGTAGGTCAGATACAGAAATTCCTACCTTTCAATGCCCAGTATAGCTTAGCTTCCAGCAGGGATGGCTGTAGGTGTTGGCACTTCTAAAGCATCACCGGACTTCTCTGAGAGAGGCGAAGAAGTCAAAAAACCACAACAAAATGAAAGTGCCTGTTTTACCTAAGCGTCTCTATACTTTGGCTCTCTACAGTATAAATTATGGCATGAAATATTGATTTGTTGCAAGACATGGTTCTGTAGTTTATTTGCTTTACTTCTGTAGGATTCTAATGAAAATCCAATTTGATTTTGACGGGTTAGGGCTGTAGTTTTAAAGGCAAAGTGGCAGATTTGTAGACAGTGATTCCTTGAACAGTGATTATAGAGACAGTTGCTTATATAATTACTGCATTATATGTATGTTACCAGTGTTACATGACATTAAAATCAGTCATTAATCCTTTTTTATCATCCCCAGTAGCTAAAAACTCTAGGAAAGAGAAAAGTAGAGCAACCACTGTGAGAAACAGAATGAGTCCTCAAAGGAGGTCCTGATTGCTTAAGAAAATATGGCACCATGTCTGATTAAGTTCTCTTCATGTACTTCAGAGATTCTGTCATTCCCCTTTGCAGATAATTTTCTTATCTAGAGCAATTAGGGCTATTTGTTGCTTGCTTGCATAGGGTTCTGTGTTTCAATGCTGAGCAGCTGCTGCTGTCACTAAAGCAGTGTTTTTCTCTTGGGTATTCCCAGTGCCAGCCCCAGCTCTCAGCTGTGCACTGAAGCATTGCAGCTCTTGCTTCTCCAGGCTAAAGTGGCTCTCCTACCACATCAGGCAGAGCAGGAGGGGCTAAAAGAAAGGCTCTTGGAGGTCATGGGTGTCTGCCTGTGGAAAAAGAAGCAAGGAGTTGTAACTTAGTTTTATTTTGCAAAGCATGAGGATGCACAAGTGCAAGGGGAGTTGATCTAAGTGCTTGGACTTGGGACAGAAGTGTTGAGTTCCCTGAATCTCTAGAGCTTCTAAACATCTATAGTTCTTTGCAAGTGGAAATAGGAAGGTTAAAACCATTGCATGCAGGGCGTGGCACCTCCAGAACTAGAGCCTTCTAGATGTGGGAAAAGCAGTGCAAACTCTGAGGGTCTGAAACTGAATATAACTATTCCTCAGTCTTAGAATTGACATTTTAATGTGGTTTGGAGTCATGCAGCAGCGACCTACATGAAGGCAGCTGTGAAATGGTGATTGTATCTCTCTAGGCATTATGAAATGCAGGGATTAAACAGAATCTCCCCCAAACACACACATACTCACTCTGCCCATTTTCCAGTTCACTCTGTACAAGAGAAGAATTAAATATTTAGTCATTTCATCATCTGCAGGAAAGATTATGCTTTCTTTTAAAGAAATCTCTTTTAATTAGTGGTTCAGGTGCTGGGAAAAAAAGGGCACCTGTGGGTTCAAAGTTTTATCTGCAAGGCTAAGCCTTTTCTGTGCAGACATACCCCATCATTTGGGCAGGCTATTGTTTGAACCAAGCAAGTTTCAGCCACTGTTAATTAGCTTTTTTTTTTTTTTTTTAACAATAATTTCTCTGGTGTTTGCTCTGTGCTTAGCTAGGTAAAGCAAACATTAAATCTCAATTAAGATTGCTATATTCATCAAGCAGAAATTCTCTGTTGTATTCAAGTTCCGCTGCTTTGGGGAAAGCAAAGCTGTTGTTTTGAGAGAGATGGATGCATTCTATACCTACAGATAGTGGACAAGGGGCTTTTATTGTCCCTTGAAAACAGTGAAATATGCTGCAACAGATGTGTTTGCGAATAAAACACTGTAGTGAATTAATTGCAGGCCTGCTTGGGTTAGGTGTGTTGTGTAAAGTCAAGGCATGTTGACTTGACATAGGGAGCATGTTTTCTGGGAAGTACACCCTGAGAAAGGGGGGGAGGCAGACCCAGCCTCCTGCAGTGAGGATGCAGTAACAGCTGGTACCTCGGTGTGCTCACACAAACCCCACTGAGAATGAAAAACCTGAGTGCTGGGAGGGGATTCATGTATCATGCTAGAATTCATTCTTTTTAAAACAGAAATATGGTACGATAGTGGAAAGGTAAAGTTTTCTTACGGATTAACTCCTCAACATCCATAAAAACTGGGAATTGTAGTAACCCCTCTCTTGCTAGCAAAGGATCCCAGTGCTGCCAGTGCCCTCTCCTCTCATCATGGTGTCAAAGTCCTGGCTCTTGTTCACCATCTGCAACTGGGATATCCAGTTTTACCAAAACGTGTGGGAGTAGTGGGTGATTTCTTGCTGCTTCACTTGAAACACACCCAGTGAGTGTAGTTTTGTCAGGGGCCAGCCTGATGGTGGTGGTGGGGTGGGACAGTGGCTCTGTGTGTCTCTGCCTTTCTCCAGTGCTGGTGCAAAACGCTGTGCCACATTTCCCTGGAGAATTCATGCCTCTTTGAGTAGTGCTGAGAAAGTGTCACAGCTTTAATTTGCCAGGAATGAGGGCTGCCTTGCCATTTGCATGATGGAGAAGAGCCTTGGCTCATTCATATGCAAGCAGTCAAGCCCAGGGAGTTTTCAGCATCCCATGAATCACACTGGGGGATGCCTGGCCCAAAACAGCATCTCTGCATTTCATGCTGAAGCTTGACCAGAAGTATGTGATGTGTGTCAGACAAAGAGTAATTAAATTTGTTTTCAAATAAAAGATAAATAGACAGAAAGACACAGGCTGCTTCTTCACCTGGGTCTCTGAATATTTTTGGAGCACAGGTTTTGCTGTGGAACCTTGAAAAAGTAAAAAAAATTATATAATTTTGTCTGTTCAGTGAGCTGAATTATTCATTTGAAATGAAAATATTTTATAATCATGTTTCAGAAAATAAGTGTGATTTCTAGGCAACTATGCCTAATAAGAACCCTGTGGTATGAAATCCAGTCTATGACTGCTAAATAGTTCTCCATCTTAAAGCTGTGCTGGGCTATGTGTATTTTTAGGCATCCTAGCAGTAAATATTTTATAAAGTGCTGCAGACAGTCAAGGGAGGAAATGTTCTGTTGCAGAGGAATCCAATTTCAGGTTCCCCATAAAATGATGTGGTTTATAGGGTTTGATATCAGATACAAAAACAAGGATGTTATATAAAATGTATCAGATGTTATCACTGAAGAAACCCCGCAGTGTTGTGAATAATTTGTGATCCTTCAAAGAAAACTAGAAGGGCTCTAAACAGGCCGTGTAGTGATAAATATCAATCTACATGTGTTCCTATATTGATGAAAAAAGCTATTCCTTACTTTTATTAACAACGAGGTCAGATTGGTAGTAAAGGAAGACAAACAATCTTTATTGATACTTACACTACATGTTTAATGGAGAATAAATATTGCAAATGCTCACTATGACTGCATATGCCGTGGAGAGAAGCCTGCCATCTCCAAGTCAGTATTTGAGGATTATAATTCCCTGTTGGAGGCTTTGCTCCAGCATTTCCAGAACTCCTGCTTTGCAGCATCGTGCGGTGCTGGCACTTGCTGTATGTGCATTTTCCATGTACATGAGAATCGCCTAATGCTCAGTCTGCTCCTGTTAAGTTGATGCAGGGGAGAACAGCCTTCCTTAAGTACAAATTGGCACATATAGCTGAGATTTAGCTATTAGCATCGTGTTATAATGGCACATTTAGCTTTCAGAGCAGAATGAGTGTAAACACCCTGTCTGCCGGCATTTGCTGCGCCTTGTTGGGCTGGGGGAGCAGCCGCTCATGAAGGAGAGATGGCAGTAGGGGCAGTGGACTGGTGGTGTTGTGCTTCCTGCCCACTGGCAAATGGGAGCTGCTGGCTGGGCCCCCTGTCCTTCTGTAGGAAGCAAAATGCTCACTCTTCCCTAATTGCCCATTTGGAGACTGCCAGCCACCCCTTTTTGTTCATGAGGGGGTTGGTGCATGCCTTTTCCTTGAGGTGCTTTGCGTGCAAAGCCACCTTGGTGTTGCTCAATCAAAATTGAACCGTGGGTGCAGAAGGTTTTGGGAGGAAGAAGTCATTTGCTTTTTGTTCTGCTGTTTTAACTGGAAGCCATTGCAAAAAAGCTACAAGTGCAGAGCTATGCACACCTAGATGGTAATTTCTCCTGAAGAAAATCCATGACCAGAAAAGGATTTAAGACTGCAGGGAAGGCTTTCATTTCCTTTCCTTTTCCAGTGCTAAAGCCCATATGAATTAAGAAAATAGCTGCCATCTAATGGAAAACGTGTATTTCCCATTGCCTTCACAGAAAATAGAGATTTCTTGAGTTCTGTGTTGCTTTGAAATGCTAGGATTGGGCGGCATTTGGAGATTTTGTGCGTTTGCAAACAAATGGTGGGATAGGAGAGGACATGACAGCAGGCTACAGTTACCTGGCACTGTGACTAATAGAGAAAATGGGAGCCAAGTTTCAAGACTGCAAAAGAAGAAAGAACACTCTGTGTCAGGGTGTCCCCCGTATTATGAGGGTGGGAGTTACAGATGGCTTTTCTAGACATGTTTTCCCCAATCAGTAAAGCCTCTGGGACTGTAGTGATGCCTTAAGTTTTAGCTTTCATATTTTCCAGATATTTTCCATTTTTGTACTGCTTTAGTATATAACTCTGAACTTCATATATAGTGCTAGCAAATTCTCTTCACAGTTTAGTTAAACGAAACAATCCTTTGCCAGCCTGAGAACCAAGAACACTGTTATAGCTTCAGGCCCAAAAAGTATCAATGACAATGTATAAACAACAGTGGATTGAGGAGGGCAATCTGGGAGGATGGGACTCATAACCTGAAGCTGTAATTGGACAATTAACCCCAATATGCAAATGGACCAAAACTTATAAAAGTGTGAAAACGTGTGACCTGTTGTCCATTTTGGGTGTAGCCTCTGCCAGGCTCTTGTACTGCCCAAGGTGTAACCTTTGAAGGCCTTTTTAATAAATCCCTACTTTATTCCTTTAACATTTTCTAGCCTCTGTTGTAGGTAGCCTCTCAAGTCATCAGTAGGTGTCCTTGTTTGTCACCCATCAAGAGAACTTTACATTTAAACATTAAACTCATCTTCTCCTCATCTATTTGTAATGTGAAGAATCAGGTAGAGAAGGTAAAGAGCAGCTCTATACAGCTCTGCATCTGTAGATCTGTATCTATCTGTAGATAGATTAGAGCTCTAATCAGCTCTACATCTGCTAATTATTGAAATCAGTTGCCACTTGTTGTATTGTCTAGAGTTCTGAAAAAGGAAAAAAAAAAAATGCAAGGGGTTAACAGGACAGCCTGTATGCTCTGAAAACAAAGCAGGTACTTCCAGACTGAGAATTAGCATGTGTCAAATGTGTTTTAGAAAATGCCTCGGCTCTAGTACCTGTAAAAATACTACAGGGAGTGACTAGCCTACTACACATATTGATAGATGAGGTTAAGTATGACTTTCTCGTGTTGAAAAGCGCTTGTGAATTTTTTTTCCAGGAAAAAAAAGCTAACGATAAACTATCGCTTTGCTCAAAAAACACTCAGGCATAGGGGTTTTTTTCCTAGGATTTTCAACCTCCCAAATATCTGAGTGTAATTTGCCTAAGTAGATATTCTAGACCTACTTTAAGTCAGTTGTTGCTACGGAAGGCTGTAGAGAACAAAGGAGGGAGGCTGCAACGTTTTCAGTGTGCTGAAGCAAAATATTAAGACATGCTGAAATATGTGTATGTTAAGTCGATAGGCTGCAGATACTGGGAAAAAAAATCTTAAGGAACTGCCTCACTGTGTATCTGATGGAGTCTAGTGAGAGACTGTCATTTTGGTAAGCAGAACACGGCCAGCTCCTCTGTGGCCTTATTTTATGTAGGGCACTCAGTTTGTAGCATGATGGATCTTTCATTACCAAAGACTTCATTGTGAAATTAAGCATCATGCCCTCCTAGGACCCATCCTGTTCTGGCTGCTGAAGCAGTTTTAAAGTATAAGACCAATTAATAAAGTTAATTGGGGATTAAAGTATAGTAGGTTGAAGAAAGTGCTTGTAGCTGGCTGAGTATATGACTTGAGCACCCCAAAGAGTCTGGTCTGCAGAGGTAGTTTGTCTATTGTCTGTGAATTTTATGTTCATAGATTGCTGTGCAAAACTGAACTAGCTTCAAACCTAAACCCTCCCAGCATATGGGATACTTTGGCTCAGAGGTTTTGATTTCAGGCCTGAAGCTGCCCATTAATATCACAAGTGTTGCACAATTGCATTTATTTTTAATGAATGTATCCAGGAAAATTTCGTTTAGCTGAGCAGTGAAATATTATTAAATGGACTAAATACATGCAAGGGTGATTCAGATATTTCTGCTTTATCTGCTGCTTGGGCTTTTGAGAATACTCGAACATTGCATTTACGCCCTTTGTTTATGCTGAATCATTATAAATTTTTGCCTCAACCTAAGTTTTCCTTCCTTTGCTTCCAAATATTAACCTGATCTTAAATAACCACTATTCAAAACAGACCCTATTTGAATAATATATTTTGCACAATAATTCAGGAAATGTAATTGATTGGTTTTAGAGTATATTTATATGACTTTCCCTTCACAGAAGGAGCAGTTGAAATATATAACTGAATGCATAGATATAAAGGGTTTTTCTGAGCATGATTAAATATTAGTAACAAAACTATTCTTCCGTTCCTAGTTGTTGGAAGTACATCACTGTAAGTAATTTACAAATCTTGTTAGGATACAATGAGCACCAGGCAGTTTATATTCTGGTTAAGAACAGCATGCATGAGCTGAGCAGTAGGTTTGAGAGCTAAGCTTCCACTGATGCACGTTCCCACAAATAATTGCTATAGCAACATTGTCATAATGTCTGAGATCTGCCTCCCTTGGGTTTGCACATGAAATTTTCTTTATGGTGAAACAAAATGCCTTCTCAAGTTGAAAATATGCTGTAATGGTGAGGCTATTGATGCCTTTTGCCTTTTTAATTTTTTTTTCTTCAAGTAATTAAATTTCAAATGTTGAGAAGCATAATGGAACATTAGGGGAAATCATTTGCTGTCATAGTGTCCATTCATCATGAAATTCAGCATTATGTGGCTCCTTCCATACAATTAATCTCTGCAAATTGGTGTGATCAGGTGAAGAAATTCACTGTGGGCGGTCTCACTTAACTTGTGGAGTTTTTTCTTTTCTTCACCAGAGTGCTTAGATGCTACACTTATGTTCTGTTAAAATCAATCAAAATAAGGTTTCAGAGTTATTATTTCTTTTATTTTAAATTGCTGCACATTGTGATACAAGTTGTGTTTCTGCATATTAGGAAATCTTTGACTTACAGCACTGAAAACAGAGTTGTGTACACACCAGCATCCTTCAGGGACCGTAGTAATACAACTTGCATTTTTGCAATGGTTTTTGGCCAGATTCCGGATCCCAATTCCTGCTTTGTGGTGCTGGATAAAACTAGCAAGGATGCCCTGAATGGCAAAGGCTGCACAGCAGAGGAGCTGAGAAATACTTGCCTGGTTGGTGTCATAGTGAAAAATGTTTATATATGTCTGAGTACTACTTTTTTGAGAGCTGATCCAGGAAGAGAGGGGTGGAACACTGCTTTGCAGGAAGTTCCTGTGCTCCTCTCCCTTCCAAGAAGCTCAAAATCCTGTTCCTCTGTGTTGAAGCTTATTTCAGATAATAAAGTTCATGATACATGGGCAACATTAAGTGAAAGAGTGTTACTCCATAATCATTATGATGATCAGAGAGCAACAGATGAAATAATTCCAGCCAGGCTCTCGGACTGGTGCAGTGAAGTCTGAACATGACTGCAAAAAGGGAGAGCACTGGCGGCAACAGAGGACTTCGATCATCTGAGCAGGCTAATTAGAAATCTTTCAGCAGGGAGACAAAGGTGAGCACAGGTTATAAAAAATAGATTTTGCAGAGATATTAGGGAGAAGAGAGAAGTCCCATGCTCCAAAGGACAGACTTCAGGAGAACAGCAGGGGAGGAGAAGGTCGAGTCCCTTGCGTGAGACCACAGAATACTAAAGGCAAGAGAAATCAATAACAGGCAATGTGTGAAGGTAGTTTTATAGCTTTGTTCAGATCTAAGGAATCTGGGGAATCCAGGATGTCTGGGGAGTCTAGTGATTGCATGTTTTTGTAAAGATGTTTAAAAGAGGGGCGAAAAAAGAAAAAAACACCTTTGGATGTTAAGTTGGTGTGCTGCAATGGTGAAAGGAGACAGTATTAAAGTTTCCTTAGACTCATATAAGTTTAAGAGACTTGAGTGTAGACTTGAATGTGACTCTTTAACTGCTGTCCAACAGGAGGAACCCAGGGCACACTGACAGTGACAAACTGCCTGAGTGCCTCGTGGTGAAGCAGCAGGAGAAGGACTGCAACAGTCTGATTCAATTCAGATTTTCTCACATGTTCATCTGAGTCGTTTCGGTCGCACAGTTTGCTCTCCTGACACCAGTACATGGCTGTTAGAGGCAAGAGAGCTTAATGTGAAGAGCTGCAGTGTAGTGGAGTTTGCTCTGCAGTCAGACACAGCGAGATGTCAGTGTGAGTGTAACAGCTTGTTCCCGTGAAGGGTCTGGCACATCCCACTGCTGCCATTACACGGCGATAGATGAACCCATGCAGCTCCACCTCCTCCTATGCATGCACAGAGCAAATCCCTGGGCTGGCTGGAGGTGCCTACCCTGCCCTCCAAAGCTATGCACAAAACATTTGGTCTTTTCCCAGCAAAATTTATGCACCTGGGAGTGATACCAGTTTTAATTAACTTCATTTATATCACAGTAACATTCCCATATAGACAAGAGTGACAGACTCAGGGAGTTTAATTATAGCCTTTCCTGACATAGCAAGCCTATTTAGGGAGTCAGCTGAATGTGTTAGTTGCATCAGCAAGAACTTCTAGACACCCATCAGAATGTTACCCTGTGTCTTATGAAATCCTTTTTACTTTTAAAGAGGAATGTTATGCTATCTTACTGTTTGCACTCAAATCAAATGAAGTTTCTGTGCTTTTGTATTTGTATTTTCCTTGCTGTATTTCAACAGCTATAAGGTTTTATGAAAAGAAATTTTAAAACATAACTGATATGTTCCTGCCAGGAAGTGGAAAGACCTTGTGAAAATACAGTGCTATACTGAATAACTGGGTTATGCATAGATGGTTAATTTCTCATTTTGCATCCTATTTTAAATTCTCTGCCATATTCCTTGCTATTGCTCATAAGGTAATAATGAAGGTCAAAAATCCAGACTATATGTGATTTAATAATTTTAACTTATATTTTTTTGGATTACCTCATGGCAAAACTGTTTTTGCAGTATGACTCAGAAGCGTGCCGTGCAGCACTAAGAACAGTGATTAGTACGTAGCCTTAGGCATACTCAAGTTTAAGATAATTCCCTATGGGTTTGGGCTCTCAGTTTTTAACAGTATCACAAGAAATTATGAGCCAGATGCACAACTGAAGTGTGAACATTTTGTTTCTCTGGAACTGTGTGGCTTTACACCAGCTGACATTCAAATATGTTGTTATTAATCTGTACTAGCGTTTTATTTAACATGGCATCAGATTGTGCAGACACAAGGCGTGTGAATTAAAGCTTCAAGTCAGACTTAAATTCTGGCATCCCCTAATTGTCGGGTGTTCATTCCCTTTCACACTTAAAATTTTCCAAATCAAATGTTTTGTATCATGGTTTTCTGAGTTCCTTTCAAAACAAACATCAGAAACCTGTTCCACTATGCACCATGGAACTGACACCCTGAAATGGACTGCTGGAGCCTGTGGATTCACCTGGCAGATCTCTGCCTTGCAGTTATGTCTTTTAAATGATCCCAATGGACCAGACATTTGCTGGAAAATTGAAGTCTTTGCTAGAGTGATTAGCAAATTATGACTGACAGTGAAAGGAAAGCTGAAATCTTGGTGCTGGTTCCAATGGCTACAAATCTTTAATTTTTTTCCAATCTGTAATGATTTCAACGACTGGTCCAGCATCCTTTGTCCTTATCCCAAACTTCCTCATGCCCACAGTTCTCCATGGCTCTCCATATGCCATGGAGATTTTGCTAATTTACTGTAGCGCTTTTTCCCCTCATTCTCTCTTGCCTTTGTAATGGTCTGTGTCCCCCCAGACTTACAGCAAGCTCAATGTTTCATTTCTCTTCCCAAATCCTTCAACATCTTACCTCAGTTACTTTTAAAGCATTCCTGGCCCTTCAACTCATTATCCCATCTTGCCGTTGTTCTGAGCCTGACTTTTCTCTCCTTCCTACGCAAGTCTGGCAAATTCCTCCACACCACCCAAATGCCATCAGTGGCAGTATGGACAGCAGAGGAGAAATTGTCTTCCAGGCCTCAGTTCCTCTTTTTAGTATTGGAAAACCACTACCTATCCTTTAAAGCAAGACAACAGTCTCAGGTCCCAAACTCAAATACCTTCTTTGTGAGATGCAGTTTTTCTTTGCCTGCATAGATTTTCATACATGTGATGAAAAAGGGAGGTTCTTGGTCAACAATGTGGTTGTAAATAACATCTGCTTATAAATAATATCACAGCAATCACCCAGAGCGTCTCCCAGCTGTGCAAAGCCTGCTGCTTTCCTGAAGCATGTTTCTCACCTGAATTTTGACTGCACTTATGAAATAAAAGCATCATTAACAAACCCAAACACCTCTGCAACACATGTACACTTCCAGAAACTGTGTAATTAACAGTATCTCTGAATCAATGGCTTTGATGAAACTTATTTTAATTGAAAGGAAATTAGGCATTGTCTTTTTACAGTACATGTGTAGCTAAGTCTTGTTGGTATTACCAAGTTGTACTTGCAGAATGCAGCTCCTGGGTGGAACATATCTCATCCCTGCAGAACTAGTAGCTTATTTCCTCAGTATTTCCTCTGATCCTGCCATTGTTGTTTGAGTTTTTTAATTAAAACATTAAGATAAGGAAATGTGGGAATTTTTTAGTAGTAGAACTGGTTGCTTTATATTTGAAAAGGCCATGCTTCAAAGACAGGTTTGTGGGAAAACAGCTTCGGTTTTGCTTTCCCTGCTTTGAGTAAACCTGTGAAAACTGGTGATACTGGGGGATAAAATGTGACAAAGGGTCTAATGTCTGGGGGGGAACAGTGTGCCCTCTTGGACCCTCAAAAAGTTTAAATTTTATTCTTTACTGTAAGACTTGAGGACGGAAAGTGTTGGCAGTGGGACTAGTGCTCGTTTTTCTTCAGGGGAGAAAAGCTGTGCTTGAGAGAGGGATACTAGCAGATGCTTAACCTGATCTGACTGACTCAAAATAATTTGCCTGGAGCCAAAGACATGCTCAAATGAACTTGAGAACATGATATGGGTAGGTCAGTGTTAAATAGAAGATCCCATGTTTCCTCTGTTGTCTTAGTCTCTCACTTGTCTCTGGATCAAGATGAGATGGCTGGATTACCTAAATGGTGAAAAGCAGTCTAATACTTTAGGCTACATTTCTTGTAAAATTAATGTTTTGTTCTCTGTAAACAAGATAAGAATTTTTTTTTTCCACCTTGAAAACATGCTAAGTGAGAACAGACTCCATGTGAGTTTCAGGAAGTATTCCTTCTCAAGAGCTTTCCTTGCCTTCCACTCTTTTGAGACCCGTAAAATATTCCCATGGACATAGTAGACCAAGATGTTCTTGTGTGACACAATTTAATAGGCAGGGATACTCACAGTAACTAAAACTGGCAGTACTGAAATTGTATAAAAAGATGGAGGTGTAGTTCATAGTTAGTACCTTTCTAGCTTTGCTGTGTTTTCATAACTAAATGAATCACAAGATCACAGAATACTAGCTTGAAAAGGACTTCAAGAATCAACCTTCTCAGCCAAGTCTTAGAAGTGTCCAATGTTGATTCCAGTCATTTCTCTAACATTATTAAGTTTTGCTAAGAATGGTCTTAAAATCTGTAATTAAATTGTAAAAAAACCAAAACCCTACAACAACAGAGGCCATGCTAGCAGCTCAATAGTCAATTAAAAGCTACCTCACTTCCCTGACAAAAACTCAAATTGTCAATTTTGAAGGCTTTAATAATGCTGTGCTTGAGTTTTCTGAGATAAATACAAATGCAGCAAGACTCATATTCCAAAAAATTTGGCCATCTTTGTACATGTGATTGGTAATACAGGGATATAAATTAAAGATTTCCTATCACTGTTGTAATGCTGCCATTTAATAAGCACAGTCTCTCTCTGAGTTAATACGAAAAAGTCTCTACTGTGTTTTGTGAGTTCAGAATTAATGGAGACCAAAATGTCTAGTTCAGCAAAAGAGATGGCTAAAAATAAAATGATACCAGAAAATAAATGCATAATGCCCAGAAACATTTCCCTCATACTTAGAGGCAAAATAATTTTCTCGCCTAGGAGAAAATAATAAGATTGCATTTCATCAACCACATTCTATTCCATATATTTTTAGGCTCAGTGCAAATGTAAAAACAAAACAAAAATCAAACTGCATTTTTTTTTTTGTTCTTGCTATGGAATGAACTGTGGTGCTTATGGGAGAGGAATATGGATGTTCTGGAAAGGATCTTGGAAAGAAAACAAAGGAGACTTTTTTAAAGAGTTCACAGATTATCTGTCCCTTATTTTCAACCTATTTTCTAGGGGAAATAAGTACAAAACAGGTAAGTTGAAAAGTACAACAGCTTCTGATCAGTATGATCCATAGCAGAACTATTTGTAATCGCAGAATGAAAATTAGCCAACAAAATTATTTCTGGAAACAGAAATGTTACACCACTGTAAATCTAAAAGTAAGATGAGAAAGGAGTAAGGCAGTGACTCATTCGTTCTTTATCTAAGCATCCATGACTGCTTTCACAAATGGCACAGTATAAATAATAGGCATTATGCAATTAGGTGCCCGTGGTTTTGGTAACTGGCATGTTGCCAGTTTATCCCATTTTCGAGGGATAAAGTCCAGTTTTGTGCCATATCTCTTCATCTGTGTTTTTTTTCTCCAGCACGAGAGAAAAACTAGCATAGTTGTGCCTGCATCCTCACAGGGATTGCTCTGGGCTCTGGGTCAGACCAAGCTGAGAGCTCAGCCAGCAGTTCCCAAGGGCATGGAGAAGATCCTGAGAGCAGGGAGTGAGCTCAGTTTCCATCAGCCCCACTGCAGAAGGGAAGGAGAGGGCAAGATGGAGCAAAGGGAACAGTGGTAGAGAGCTCATATCTTGCTCATTCCCAGCTTGCCATGCCCAATATTTCCAGCAGGATGGATAGAAGCAGTTTTGTCTTTTTACTGTACCTGTGGTTCTGAATCAGTCAGAAGCAGGACAGTGCCATACTAGATTTTTTGAAAGGAAATCAAACCCTGGTCTATTCATCTGGCACTGCAAAACAAATTTAGGTCTTAATCAATGCAAAGATATTCATGGTACTGACATGACTCCTTGTGCTCAGGGGTCTATGGCATGTGTTGGCCTTGATGCGAAGGGTGTGGAAGGTGGACAATTCACTCTTGATTGCACCCAGAACTGCTTTGGAGCATTAGTCCAACATTCATGATAAACATCAGTTGTTCTTTGATGCCAGTATCAAATTACCTCAAAAAATAAAACTTCTTCTCCCAGTCTTGGTACTCTGTCACTGTGTCATTGCTGCGTGCTCTTCTTACAAGGGCCACAGCCAGTACAGCTGTTTCAAGAAGTCAAGTCCAAAGTAGCCCCTGCTGTTACACAGTAAATATTCTGTTATATATCTCCTTGCAAAGCCCTTAAATATGGAAGAGTGGCCAGTGAAAAATGTATTAATGGAGATGTGTGCATCTTCATTTATTATCCAGCTCAGAGACAAACATGGAGGAAAAATAGTGGGATGAATTTCCAGGCAGCAATTCCAAAAAGTTTCAAAAGGGGACAAAAATGTGATATTTTAAGATAAAATTAATACAGAAATTGATTTTGGTCTACATCTGTGAAGCTAACAGTCCATATGTTGCAGGAGGTGAGGGACATGACCTGATGAGAAAGTGTTTGGATTATTTTCTTATTTTTTAATTAGTAATACTTTAATTTTTAAAGATTATTTCAGAGTGCTGTCTGGCTATCTGTCCAGGTAAAACGTTGTAGCTTTGCCAGCATGTGGATTTTCTCAGCTCTTCTTCTGCTTCTTTACAGAGGAGATGGGTGACTTTAAGACTTTGACTAAAGCAATTAACTACAAATTCAGAGCTTAAAATCACACAGTTTTGTTGACATAATTTTACTATAAATCCGTTTCTCAAATAGATTCCCTCTATTTGTGGCAATTTTGCCCACGAAAATTTAGATGTTTGGGTGAAGGAGGGTGGCTGGAGAAATAATGCAAAAGCTTTTCTGCATGGAATGAATACCATGGATTTTAAGGTTATTGTTTGGAAAGATAAACTGTCTGTATGTAGAGAGGTGGAGGCTACAATTGAGGTGACTCTTTTGCTCTGTGGAGCAGGTGTGTTTCCATCACTGATGGGATTTGAGGACAGAGGCTGGAGGGGGCCTACAGGGCATTTGAGGCAACATCTTGAGCCTTTCACCTACACCTCTGAGTTTAATTTCTACAACACTTGTTTCACTGACTGAAAGGCCTTATTGTATTTTGTTGCTATATCCTCAAGGTTTCTTTTTCTTCTTCTTTTTTTTTTTCCTGTGAGAGGAACTTATTAATCAAGGCTTTTGCTCTCTCCCAACATCAAACAGTGACAATTCAAGAAATAACATGGTAGTATTAATTAGATCAGAGCCAGTTTTGAGAAAGTGTTTCGATTTTCAGTTACTGTATTTTCACATTACAGGGTAATAACATGTCAGCAGTTAGCGAAAGATTTAATAAATAATGTGCATGTGCTTGAAATATTAGCATTTTAATACCCATGTCCAGAAATAACGTTTCCAGTAGCACAGTGCTGAGAAAATACTTTTTTGGATGTGGGTGGACGAGCAGTAATTGATGCACATGTACTTGTTTGACCTATAGCAGGTTAAATACAATGTTTGAGGCAGTTGTCTAAACAGCAGATCATCTAGAGCTGATATTACTGTTACATCGCTATTGTCTCTTTCCCAGCAAACTGCCTCATGTAGTGGGAGGTTATTAACACCAGATGAGGAGTACACCTGATTAATGTGACATATTCAAGCTTCTTTCCACAACTGTCTCAATAGCCAGTCACGAAGATCTGCTTCATACACTGAGAATTAAATTCAAATTATGTAGTCTTCACTAGAAAATTGTGCAAACAATCTCATACTGAAAAATGAAATCTGAGTTTTTCCACATGAAGTTTTTTGTGATGTTTCATATCTTGTTGGTTTCTGCCAACATCGATTTAGGTTATTTTATTCCTCCATTTATAGGGGGGAAAAGGAATATGTGCAAAGCATTAGTTTGTGGGAAAGTCCCTCTCTGCCTCAGAAATTAATGTGTCCAGTACAAAAGGACTGCTCTGAACTCCTTTATGTAGATGTTGCATGAACCATATTTTTCAAAGAAAGTTTGCTACAGCTAATGAGGAAGACAGTAGTGTTTATCTGTTGGGTTTCCAAAACCTTTGTTTATACCGTGGCTGTAGCTATATAGGCTTCTGCTAAATTGAAACAGACCTTTATGTTTAAAAACCACTTGTAGTTGATTCTCTCTGAACTAAATCACAATTAATTGAATAAGCTTTGCTTTCAGGAGGAAAAATGAAGCAAGCAGAGATGATAATTAAGCATTACAGAAAAGGGGAAAAGTAGAATTAGAGATTTAATTTCCTTGTCCTACATCTGAAAGTGTGTTTTCAGACAGTCATTTTCTGACAGTGGTTGGATTCTTTCCTATTAATCTTCACATAATCATGTCTCTTGATATCAACTCCCTTGTACCCTGGCCCTCTCCTTTTGCTCCCTTGTCTCCTTTGCTCCCATGACCTCACCAATAATTTTTCACTTCCTTTGCTACTTCACCTCCCAACACAACCATGCCCCACCTCCCCATGCCCTGACCATGCTCTCGATCCTAACCATGGGTGCTGCTTGCCTGTCTCTGTGCCACCCTGCCCATCCTCATCTCTGCGCTCACCAGACGGTTCCAAACACGTGGAGTTTCCTCGGAGAGGCTGTGCAGCCTCGGCAGTGCTCGCCAGGCACCATCTGTTCCCAGCATCTCCTTGGCCAGTCACAGGCTCCTGCCTGGCTCTCCTGTGCCTGCTTTCTTTCTGACCTTCCTTCCTGCTCTATGGGAGCATAATTTTGGGAAACGTGCTAGATCAGAGCCTGTGTAACTGCCAGCGCCTCTCAGTAGCATCCTCACCTGACCCTTCTCATCCTCTGTTCCCTCTCCCACTCATTTGTTGTCCAAAATCAAACTCAAAGCTCCTCACAGCAGAACCTTTGCCTTCCAGCTGCCTTTAGCACCAGGCACAACAACACTGGTCTCTGGTGTCATTCAGCACCACAGCTGTACAAATAAATAAGAGTAATTCTGAATTACGGAGTTGAAGTTCTCATCTAAAATAATTTAAAGAGTAGTCATAAGGGGTTATGCTGGTTATAATTCATATAATAATTTAGGACTGTTAGTTTTTAGCTATTGTGTAATTTGGATTTGCTTGCAGTTCTCATTGGATAAAGTATATTATTGAACAAGAAAGGAATAAACTATATTCAGAGTAGCTGTGGGGTGCTATGATTTAACAGAGAGCTGGTGCAATACTACAGCAGAAAATATGCAGGATCCATTATACTGTTAATGAATGCACAGCTTAGATTGGTGATTTAATTTTTAGGTCATATTTCTCTCGTACCCTCAGGTATAGTAGACTACATACTTAGAAACAGAATAAGTTGGTGTGTATTTAATCTCAGTCATGCAAAAAATGAATAATAATAAAAAAATACTTTCCTGTATTGTTTATTCATTTGCAAATATTTCTTTCAATGACATAGCATTCAAAGAGCACTGTTAGAAGGGCGCAGCCATATTTTCTGGTACTAGTTTGGAACCAATGATAGTAACCTTTGAGGCAGCATGATATTTATCCATAGCTACAGACTGTCACTGTATTTAAGCCATGACTACAGCGTCATTTTTTCATCTGGCCAGGAACTTTCTTGAAATAGTTACCATTTCCTTCCTCAGGCAAGGTGGCAGATTGGTGATATTTTAAACTGTCTCTTGGCTGAGAGACAAATCCCAGTTTCTTTATTTTTGCAAGCAGACGTAGCTGAGGTAAGCAAGACCTATTCCTGCAGGGGCCATACCCCTGAATAGTTGTCAGAACCAACATTCTGCAATGACTTCTAGCTTTACTAAATGTGGAAATTTTTTGGCTCCGTTTTTTTATTATCATGTTAATTGTAAGCTTTTTTGATATGTGCACGGATGTCCAACTTTTTTTGAGAATCCACATTTTACAGTGGACTGCGTTTTAAATTGTATAGTCATAGCGGCAAATCGAATCTGAAAAATCTCTGACAATACACAAAGAAAAAGAGAAGCAATTAAAAGAAATTCTGTCTGACCTTTTACACTGTTCACCTGGTATTTTAATATTTTTTTTAATCTCTTACAACTGGAGTATCACCTCTTAAATGAATTTGAACAACTCACCCAAGAGACATTCTAATCCGATCGTGTATGATGATGATACCAGTTGGATGTTATCCTATTAGGCACTCACTGTAAATAAGGGATTTTCCGCTGACTTTTAAATCCTTGATTAATGAGAGTGCTTGAAGCAGTGTCCTGTAAATTAGCCACAGTGCTAGCAACAATGGCAATTCACTTAGGAGAACTGATTTGTTTTAAATCTTCCCATCCAAATTAAAAAGCATGAGAAAAAGATAGTGTCAAATAAGTAAAACACATTACTCTATCTTGCATTATTGATCTGCACTCCATGGCTGTCTGGCACCCTTAGGTCTAAATTCTGATCTCTCTTCAGGTAAATTCCCATCAGTCAGAGTTCTTCTGAAGAAAGAACTCCAGAAAATAACTGGCCCACAGTATTTAATTTATGTATTCGCTATATTCTCTAGTGTATTATCCAATTCAGAATCCCATTTTGAATTGTGTCAGGCAGACCAATGGTTTTCATCTGTAGTTGGTCATTGCCATCTCACCTGCCTCTCACAGCTCCTTTGCCCTTTCTTCTGATAAAAATATGTATGAGTAGGAGTAAAGGGGTAATTGGGTTTGGGGCAAGGGGACAATAGGGGCAGGTTGTGACAGATCTTTTAATTGATACTTAAACTCAAATTTTTCCTCATATATTTTTCTGAAGAAAAAAAGTTTTCATATCATCTTATCCCTTTGCGTCTTATTAATCTACTGATACTTGATTTATTGCTTGCAAGAAAATTAGTTTTATACCAGGTATTGACTTTGAAACACACATTACTTCTTTTAATATGCTGAGACATTAATGAGGTCTTTCTCAACATTCTATATTTGCATTTATTTAAGGTATTATTCATTCCTGTACCCATAATATGCATGCATTTTTTTCATTTAAGGACAACCCTTTCTTCTTGTAGAAGTATGAATAGTCTTTCTATAGATTGGAATTAATGTCACTTTATAAATACAGTTTTGACACTCTCTTGTAAGTAGCTGAGCGAAGTATCTCTCAGACATTAAGATACTTAAAGTGTATTATTTTTCTGGTGATTTTGAATTACCAGAATTTTGAATGTACCACAAATTGTACAAAAAAGTAGAGTCACCAAAGTCTTACCATGCTCCCCTATATCAAGAATAATTAGACACTGCAATAGTCCCATAAATCTGTCTGATCATTTCTTCTTGGGTAACTCAAGTTACAAGGGTGACTCATCTGTGCATGTGCCAAAGCACCCCTAACCAAAATTCCAGTTAGCCCAGTAGGTCTGAGACCATTTCTTGATGTGACTATTGGGTATGCATGTGATCCTCTCTGTTTAATGGTATTTGTGTAGAGTTCTTCAGTGATCCACTGATAAACATTCAGAATTCCAGTTACAAGTCATAAAAATATTGTCTTTTCCAGTGTTGTGGGCAAAAGGAAAAATTTCACACTCTGGCTTCACTGACCAAAATGAAACTCTTTGGGAGATGCATGATACTTTATGTATTTATTATGTTTTTATACTCAGTGGTTGTGAGGTTTACAGTACAGTGATAATTTCTTATGGGCAGGCTTTGTTGGTTACTTGGTTATTTTTTCTTTATATTTAAAAAACAAAAGGGTAATTTTCCTAAAAGAGAATAATATACTGGTTTTCAAGCTTAAATGGTTGTCATCTGGGGGAAAGAAATGGACATTGGAAATTCAAGAGGATGTTTTCAGCTGGCTTTTGTTCCAATTTTGGTTTTCTGCATGGTAGAAATAAAGTACAACTAGAAAGCTTTTTTGGGTGTTTTTTAAATTTTGCAAATCTGCCAACTAATTTTGGCAGTATTTCAGGTTTACAGTTGTTTCCTCTAGCTACAAATTTTCTCAGCTATAAGGAAAGATAATTTTTGTGATTATGGCATCCAAACATAGCTGTTGTCTATAGCCTTTTTGATTACCTTCACCAAGTTACTTCATTCTGTTATGCCTCAGTCATTTGCTTCTAAAATATATTATTATTATTATGGGCTTTTCTTTGTTATGGCTCACATATTAATGAATGTATTCCTGTATCACTTTCCTACTTCAGAGAAGTGCTGAAAGCTTATATTCATTAATATTCTTGAAGCATGACAAAGTAAAGCCTATTACTGTAATATGCTTTGCTTTAAAACTCTGGTTAAAATAATAATGATAAACAGCACTGGTTAGCCTTTGGCCCTGCTGCATAGATATAAAATTTTTGCATCTTCAGATTTAAACTGATGAAGGAAAACTTTCATGCATTTTATGTTCCTCCTCTATACCCCTGGAGAGATAAAGAAAGAAAGTTTTGCATTCACTAAAATGGGTTGTTGGCGTATTTATCATTCAGAAATCCAAGAATGGCTTTTGCCTGCTATGTCCTTAGCCTCTTGTTTGAATATGATGTAGTGTTTTATTCTTTCCATGTATTTCCTTTGGTGAAGTGGACAGAAGTTTGAAATGGACAGTTATGAAAAGTTATGAAATGCCTTGCCCATAGGAAAAGCATCTTCCTAAGCTCTTTAGTAATTTCTTGAGAAATGACCAGGTGCATAGTAGTTTATATTTCCCTGCTATTATTTCCTTATTTCTCTGAATTACTGTAGATGTTCTTATTACATATCTAAATTACTGTTCTCAGAGGTGGCTTGAAAATATTTATTTTTTCATGTTGACTGATTGATTGTCTTGGTGTTTCATTGAATATCTCCTTGTTCTTGTACTGTAAGAAGCAGTAGATAGAAATTCATCAAGGTTTTTTTTTGAACTTTTATGGTACGTTATACTATACATCCCTTGGTTTGGCTCCTTTGTCTGGATTTGTATGATTTCTTTGTACAAAAATTGTCCAAATGGATTTTGGCCCTAGGACCTAAAGATAGCATTCATGCAATACTCCACTTATTTAAGAAAATAAGATGTTTTCACTTATTTAAGAAAAAAAACAGTAATTTTTAGCATATACACATTTATTATTGTTTTCTTCCCTTGACTTTCTTTTCATTTAATAGTTTTCAGCCCAATGAGAGATGTTTGCTTCTTTTCCTTTTTTTTGATTCTACATTTGAGAAAGCAAGTGCAGTTAATGGAGAAAACATCACTACATTTATAATAGTTTTAACAGCTGCACTGCAGGCAGTTCATTATTTTGACTTGTTTTTTAATGCCCTCAGTGTTCTCAGTAGTATCATACTAGAGATATTGGAGATAAAGAGGGAAGTCCAGCCACCTCAATATAAATATTCTGTCCTTCTACTTTTTGTTCTTATTACAAAAAAAAAAATTAAAATGTGTAAGCACCCACACTGGATATCTAACACAGTTTTAAATCCTGACAAGTGCAAATTGAAAAGCTAAGTTCCATTAATTCAGAGTTGAAGAGTGTCACTGCACCATTACACTTTAAGTCTGGAATGCTCTGGGCCTTGCATAAATTCAAAAGGAAAAAAAAAAAGACATGCTGGTGAAAATCTTACAACATGTTCAGTCAATTCAAGTGCATCTATTTGACTCTTATTTTCTTTTCAGACTTCAGATGACATCCTGGTGGCCTCGGCTGAATGTCCTAGCGATGACGAGGACATCGATCCCTGTGAGCCGAGCTCAGGTGGGTTAGGTTAGTCAACTTTTTTTATTACTTTCTTTTCTTTCATATTTGCATGCTCCAGTCCCCAAGATTCCCAGCTAGCACAACAGTCCTTTCATGCATGGCAAGGAGAGGTGGAATTGGGCCCTTTCTACATGTGGTGGTGTTAGCAGAGAGGAAGAGTTTGCTCCAAAACATCAGATGGGAGCACATGTCATGATCTGAGCAAAGTTATGGCTTGGCTGAGGACCTGAGGATGGACTAGGAAGGGCATTCTTGGGCTCCTGCAACTGTGTTGTGATAAAGAAGGTACAGCTTCATTTAGCAGGAAGGTGTTGCTATTTTTTGTGGCTTAAGCATTGCCCTTAATAAGATAAAAGTATCATATTGAAAGTGTCATGTTATGTCATGGAATCATAGAATGGCCTGGGTTGGAAAGGACCTTAAAGGTCATCTAGTTCCAACCTGCCTGTTGTGGTCAGGGACACTTCTCACTAGACCAGGTTGCGCAAAACTCCATGTAGCCCTTGAACACTTCCAGGGATAGGACATCCACAGCTTCTCTAGGCTCACCATCCTCACAGGGAAGAATTTTTTCCTAATATCTAATCCGAATGTAGTGTCTTTCAGTTTGAATCCATTTCCCCTTGTCCTGTCACTACAACTCTTTTAAAAAATCCCTATCCATTTTTCTTATAGGCTGCCTTCATGCACTGGAAGGTAGAGTTGAATTCATTTTTAATTACTGTAAGTGGAAATTTTGTATAGATACATAAAACCTGAAGACATAGAATACAACAGTCTCAAGTTTCAAATTGTTTTATGGTTTTTTCCCAAGCCAAGCCTATTCAGAGTGTATATTTTAGTTGTAAGATATTTTGACATTCTAGTATTTTCTGTGAAAGAAAATCTTGGTAGTGTTTTGGCCATGTCTTTCCTACTCATTGAATAGTGGAGATTTGGTAATAATTCTCTGTTAAATAATGGAAATATTTGGGTTGGAAGAGGCCTTTAATTATATCTAGTTCCAAACCCCTGCCATGGGCAGGGCCACCTTCCACTGGACCTGGTTGCTTAAAACCCCATTCAGCCTGGCCTTGGACACTTCAGGGGATGGAACATCCACAACTTTTGTGGGCAACCTGTTCCAAAGGTTCAGTTATACTAAATTATGTTTAGTTAAATACTACGTACCATCTCTAGAAATCCCAGCATTTATCATTGAAATGAAAGGGCTGCAAAACTTCCAGTCAGCCTGAAAAATTGTGCTACTCTATATTCTTTAAAATAATCCTAGATAGTTCAGTGATGATACCATACCATGCAATGATAGCTCATGGTATCATATAGATATATCTGTTTTCCCTAGAATTTTCCCCAAAATTCCCTTGAATTCTCGTGTTGTTTGGTAGCAAGCCCACTGCAATTTGTCTGAGATTATTTGGTAATCTTTGGTACTTTCTTCTTCACTTAATAGTAAAAAAAGTTAAGAACTATTTGTTGTTCAGTAACATAATTAGCTTGAGTAGAAACCAATTTAATTTGAGATTAATGTATTAATGCAAATAGCAACTAAGAGCCATCTTAGTATGACTCCAAAATCTGGGGCAGGAGAAACGTCTACATAGCCCTAAGACAAGTGAAATTTTTCCTCATATGCAAATGCATGGTTCCTATTTTAAGCCACAGAGCTTGATACCCACATGCAAGAATTATTTACTTAAACTGAAGTAAAGGCAGAGACATTTATGACTTGTCTCAATGTCAGACAGACCTGCAGGATGGCACTTGAGCTCCTCCAGGACACAATTTACAGATGTGATGACAATACTTTGGGATTATTTTCTTTCACTTTCCAATTAAAGGATTTCAGAGTAATTTTCAAAATTCCATGAAACTGAATGATTGTTCTTAAAACTGAGTAGCAATGGGTGTATTCACACAGTTTTGTACCTCAGGGAGATATTTCACTCACAGAAGTCTCAGACATTATGATCAAGATATTCAGGAATATATTTTTTTCCTGTTCCTTCATTCTCGTTTACAAATTCCTGAGTTTAGCAAGACTACCCTGTACAATTATGAGTCAGTGCAGTAGCTCATACAGCTCTGACCTCATTCATGTCCGTTACTTTCTTGCTTTACTTAATTCAGGCATTGCTGTTCAGTAGATAAATTGACATTTAGGGGCGTGTTATTTTATTTTATAAGGTAATTTTACAGCAATATATTGGTTACGTAGCAGTAAATAATTTTCCAAATCATCTGGGAATGCAGCTTTGGTATTAAAGCTGTATTTGTATTTCCTCAGGCTTACAGCTCACTGAAAGCCAATGAAATTTCAGAATAATTCTCTGAGCTAGTTTGAGCTCTGCAGTGTTTGGTAGTCCTGAGCCATGCAGAGTCATTTTGCTGGTGGGTGCAAGAATGGGAGATGTGAAATGAAACTTTCAAGACAGCTTATTATTTCTGTCCAAACTATGGTTTGTGGTTGTGGACTATGGGATGTGAATGTTAGTCCTTCAGCAAAAAATTGCTATTAGCTTTGCATGCTGGTGTTCAGCTTTTCCATTTTAGATTAGCATTCATCACACAGCTACACTTCTCATTTTTGTTTATTTGAGAATGGTTTTACTGTTTCATTTGTCAGATCCCAACTGCTACTGCTTTTTTTTAAAAAAAAAAGACTGTGGATTGGCACAGGAATTATGTTCTGCATAATCCCAATTGTCTGGATCATTTTATCTGTCATTCTTCTCATCAAAATGTCACTCGTCCTCCCACTCTCAACTTTTAAAAGCTGTTAATTTGCCTTCATTAGCCTTGTCCTTTTATCATACTTGAAACTACCTGAACCAAACGGGTTACTGAAGTTGTAACTTCTGACATATCAGTCTCTCTGCAAGATGTTTTAGTCACTTAATGTTATGAATAACCTTTCTCCATGGATAGTCAGGTAGGCATTGCTCAATCTCTGTAACACTGTCTCCGTGTGGATTTGAGCTGCTCCTAAGAGTAGGCTGGAATTTGAGAAGAGAAGCACAATATTGTTGGCAGTGAGAGACGAATGATTGTTTATCTTTTCAGTTGGAATAGGAGATACAGAAGGATATGTTCCTCCATTTAAAATATCCCCATGGTTCAGTTCAACATTTTCCCCTTAACCCTTTTCACAAACCAGATTGGCTTCTCCACAGCTACTCCTCAACATCCTCACTAATGGTGGTGGAACTTAGGTATCCTAGGAGATACATAACTTACGTAGTTCTAGGAGGCTGAATATATGATGATAAGGGCAGTTTTACTTTTATATTTTTGCTTTAGAGGCTGTAGCCTGGGATCCTTAAACAAATGAATCCACCTCATGGCAAGAGATGATCCACTCAGAGCTGTGTGGTCAACACTTTTCTACCAAGAATTCAGGCAAAGGATGGCCAAAGGTCCTGCAGTTTTATTAACAGAGCCATAACTCAATATTTCCGTGACAATTGCTCATAATATGCCTATTTGTAACCCAAGTCCTCAGTTCTAAATGAGAGCCTGTTCAACAAACAGTTTGAATATGGTACGCCTGTATCTCATAGAAAATACTGCTTATCCAGATTTTAGTAATTAGTGAGATTTATGCGTAAAATAGGGCTTTTTTTCCTAGTACAAGTATGTTGCAGCTTGTAGTGGCTAACAAGTCCCACTCTGCCACCATCAGCTTTGCTTTCTGTGCACCTGTCTGCTAAATAATAAATGGAAAGATGCAATTTGCTACAAATTTCATATAGGACATAAAAATGTAAACCCGATTAGGAGCTGCTGAGCAGCAATCCCATCATCTTGTCTGGAACATAAAGTCGCAAAAATTATAATTGCAGATTTCATTGTGGTATACAAACTGCTAAATGTGCCGTAATTGGATGAAGTCATAACAAATTTATTAGCATGCAAAACTTAGTCAACATATTTTTTTTTGCATTATGTTTTGTGTAGTAAGGCAACAAGTATTGCTTTCATATTCTCTCCACCTTCCCCTAAATACCAATAACAACATGAAGATTGAGGAGGATGATAATAATAATAATAAAAACCAATAGTTTATATGTTCTCAACTTCATGTCGGGGAGGAAATAATAAAACCTTTTCATTTTGTAGACAAGTTACAAAAAATTTTAGTGGTAACCTATCCAAAAAAAAAAAAAAAAAAAAAAAAAAAAAAAAAAAAAAGAACCTGGGACAATTTACTGATTTTATATGTGGTGTTATAAAACTACAGGTGGACAAATTGCCTTTCTGCACATCAGGACTGCTGTTCCAGCTGTTACTGAGCTCTGCAGAGAACTCTGATTTCTGCTGAGTTTCAGTGAGCATTTGTGCTACACAGCTTATTTGTTCCAGTTACTCTGGGCTGGTATTTTATTTGTTAGCTATTATCTAACCACTTCTGTAGCTATTGAAATGTTCCAAAAGGCAGAGAGGTCTGAGCTGGGTCAAATGAAGTGAAATCACTGAGTTTAATGGCAGGGAACTCTCAACTAGGAAAAAAAGTCTTGCAGTATTAGACAAACACACAAACAGTTTGCATTTTTTCTGCAAATGAATTCTAAATCTTTCTCCAATTTGTGACTCGACAGAGGTTTAAGCTTGCAATTAGGTTGAAAACCTCTCCTGACAGCCCCAGCTGAAATGGGATAAGTAGAGGTTTTGGTGGTCTTAAAGCCAGAATATTCACTCATCTTGGAAATTTTAGCAGAAAGTAACCTTCAAAGTGAAAGAGGGATTTTTTCTTCAAGTTCAAACAAGTATTTTTCAAGCAGTGGAACTCCACATGTTGGAAGCAAAGAAAATACTCCATCATCTCTTGATTTGTCTGGCAGTTTTTGGCTTCCACTTCGCATGGCAGATTGGTGGCAGATCTTGTCCTTTACCATTCTGTGGGTAAAAAGAATAAGAATTATCAGAACAGAGTTCAGTCATGTATAGCAGCTGGTAGCACTGGCTAGCTTTCTTAGGCCTAATTCTTAATTCAGAGGGATAAATGAAATAATTTATTTTCCTACATTATTAAGTAAGAATGGTTAATAGGATAGACACTTCTGGACTGATCTTTGAGCATGTTTTTTAATTTCTCCTACATGTTGGATAGGCTAATTGCATTGCAGAAAACTGATGACAGCCAGAAATCTCCAAAGCACCAGTTTAGCCTGGAGAGTGAACAAGCCACTGCTGAAGATGACCCTTAGGGAGCAGTCACTGCTTTGGGGAAGGCTTTGTCCAGTGAGCAGAACAGTGTGGGGCTTTGCATGCAAACTGCTTCCTACACATGCATGTCCTCTTCTCTGTGCCTCTACATGTTGGATAGATGAGATGGCTCAGAACTCTATATTCTCAGCCACTTTGTGATGGTTTAGGTTTGGTCTCAGCATTGACATCTGTTTTTCTAACAGGCAGAGCTGTGAAATATGGATTGTGAGTGTTTTATGCCCATTACTAGAAGTTTTGCTTTCTTTTCCTGTCACGAATTACTGCACTGTATTCCTGGTGCATCTGGCAGCAAGATAACATTGCAGTAGGAGGTGAAGTGACTCCTATAATTTATACATCACTGCAAGTGCCCTGTTTAATGCTCTTCATGGAATTCATTGTGCAAGGAGCTGAAACATAGAAAAATAAAATTACAGTTAGTTCATAGGGCTACTGTGTTCATTATGGCTCAAGACATAAAGGGAATATTTGTGCCTCAGTCCAATTATCCTGTAGTTCTATATGCATTTCCAGTACCAGAAAGATCACTGGGTTGTCTTGAAACAGACTTTTAAAGTGTTTAGCTGCAATACACGTAGACATCTCTGTATAAGCTACTACAGGGTGAAAACTATGCTTTATTTACAAACTTTCCAAATGTTAGCACTTACCATGGCTTCGCATAAAAGAACTAAGGGGATTAAGATATAGATTAATCTTCCTTCAATTGAAGTTAAAGTATTTGTTAGACTTATTTATTTATTTTTTATAAATCACAAAGCCTTCTCCAGAGAAACAGATAGTAAATGCTACCTTTTTCTAAATTATTTTATTGTAAAAAGAACTATTTCTTTGTCAACCAGCTGAGGTCCTATTGCCTGTCACAGCAAATTACGAATATGGCATTTTTAATTTGAATTTGATCAAATAGATTTTTTTCCCAAGTGATCTAAAGGACTGAGGTTAAAAATCATGATTGATCCGTTGTGCCAATGCCAACCTCTACTCTTTGATAGCCATGTCACTGAAACTTGGGAATACTGAGTGGAACTGGAAGCTTCTAGCCAATCCTTAGGATTTTCATACATTCCCAGTGTCAGATGGAATACTGGGGAGCTGGCTTTTTTCCTGCACACAATGGTCTCCTAGCAGTGCAATAGCAGCAGCTCAGTGTGCTCTGTGGCTGGTAAGAAATACTGACATCAGCCTGCCATAAATCACACCAGGCTCTCTGTTAACTGCTCCTCTGCTGGTGCGTAAATGATGAACGGCTTTCCTTGGGTTTGAACTTTGAGGGTGCATTCATATTCCACGCTTATCCCTGCTAAAGCTGGGTCTTCTCACTTCCATAAAACACAGAAGAATTATATAAGAATTTCTGCTGTGGTTTAATCCCAGCTAGCAAACATTCACAGTGCAAACGTTGTGGTTATTATTTGCATGGAAGCACCTAAATCTTTATTTCGTGCTTCAGACATATGCAGACAACACAAAAAAGCAACTCTTGTGCAGAGAAATTTACTAAGTGACAGTTGTTAGTCCTGCTGTTGCGTGTTCAGTGGTTTGGAGTTAGACATCTCCATAGAACAGACAAAATCAAGTGGCAATGTTTCGAGTAGTTTCAAGAAATGTACTCTTCATGAACAATAATTCAAGAAAAATGGGAACATTACTCAATGTGCCTGAAGGAGTGTCCAAAGAAAGAGGGGTCTGTTATTTTTCTTTTTTTAAAAGATGTAAAAGTCAGCTAGTGAGTCAGTTCTGAAGGTATTTATAGGCAAAGCTGCTGCGATACCAGGACTGAGATGTGTGCCTAGAGAAGCAAACCAGGTCCTCCCCTTCATTCATTCACAAATCCACTGACTTTGGAGGAATTCCCTAGATTTTTCAGTACTAGAACATTCCATAGATATTTCAGTAAAATGTCCATAAATATCACATCCTTTAATTTAAGTTAATTGAGGACTTACCTTCCTGTTTTTCCCTAGAAAAAGTTACTGGAAAAACAGTTGCTTGTATATGAGCAGTTGCTTCATCTATCCTTTTTGATATTCCTGAAAAAAGAACCTTACAGATAAGGTATTGCATAGACCTTAAAAATTAATTGTCTTTGAATGCAGTGGCTCTGTCAGAAATGAAAAAAAAAAAAAAATTAGATCTATGTCCATGCTCTCTTCAATAAAGCAGACATGGTTTTCAAGCCTGGTATTCAAGATTTTCAGTAATAAAACACATTAAGCTCCAGTGGCCATGCATGTATCATTAGTAAATGAAAATAGGTTCTAGGCAATTCTGAATCTTTTGTTATTCTGCGTTGTTAGCCACAGAAATAAAGATGTGTGTTCTTTGACAGCTTCTCCTATGAAAAGTTTCCACCATTTTCAAAAAGTGTAGATCTTTTTAAACTGGAACCAAACATTCACTGAACTGAAAAACAGTCTGTAAAACACATTATATTTACTGGAAACAATGAAATAAGGTCAAATATAGATTATGTGGACTCTCAAAAACATTTTCAACAGGTGAACTTCACACTCTGGCATTGGGTGAAAAATGCAGGAAATAAATAAGTTAGTAATTGCAAAACTGAGGTTTTCAGAAACAGGCAAGTAATTTATTGATTTGACCAGGACTCCTTTCCCTGATTTGCTAAAGAAATTCTGGAAAAGCAGAGGATTTACTTGCACAAGGATGAAGTAGAGAGATGACTGAATATGGAATAAGTTCCATTAAATTTCATGTCAATCTGCTTTAAAAAACCCTAAATAAAAGTGTTATGATCCTAAAAATTCATCCTTTAAATCAAGTTAAACTTAGGATCAAGAGTTCGCATAGGGTGTTGAATAAATAAATGAGTTCTAGTTTGTTTGAAATTAGACTGTGTTATTGGTACCTTGATTGATGTAGCCTCATTGTTTTCCTTGAGCTACACTTCAGTCTGGTTTGATTTGCTACATCTAGTGCATATATTTTCTTGCATACTGTGGACACTATCCTGAAACTGTTTCCTGTAGCTTTGTAATGCATATGCATTGAATTTCTTCTTTTTATGAAGGAAACTCAGTTTTCCACGGGACTATTTTTCATCCTTTTTTTCATGAAAAAGGTAGAAGAAGAAAGAATATTTTGCAAAGGTGGGAGAAGGCTTATAGCCAAAATACTGGCCTGAATTAGCATTGTTTCACTCAGTTTCTATGCCAAGCCTTTCTCAAACCAAACTTGAGCAATGAGATGTTAAACCATGTCTTTCAATTTCTGTAGGAAATTTCCAATACCTGATGAATTCAATTAATATTGTGTTCTGGAGTAGCAGCAGGTTCTCAAACCAGTAACTATCATACCAGACTACTGGCAGTGAACTGGTTTGCTGACCCCTCTTCCAGGCAAGAGAAACAAGAACAGATTGTGAACTTCTTGCTGGTTTTCTCTAGCAGTCAGAACAGTGTGAACACCCATTAGCTCTTGCCCACCTGGTACTAAGGATTCTGCTACTAATTTTCAACACCTTGCTCATGGCTAATTTAAACCTGGGCAGAAGCACTGGGGTATTGCAGTGTGTGAGTCGTGTAACTTGACAGCCTGCAAAGTGGCAGGTGAATGCTGACAAGTTTGAGAACTAGGTATTCTCCAAGGATGTTGCTCATAAATGGAAGCAGGAAAAAATTCAAGGCAAAAGTAACCTATAATGAGGGTGCATGTACCTGAAATAATCCAACCTTAGGCTAGCTCCTTCTGACTATATAAAGAACTGAATGAAACCTTGTTCTGCTGTGTTGACATGCTATTCTATATAGGTTTCAAAACCAGCACTGCTCCTGAGGTTAAGGGCTATGGTCTAGTTCTGGGGCTTTGATGGTTTAAATGGGAACTGGTTTAAACAGTAAATTTAGATCTAGAATACATCATATGTTGTGAATGCACCCTTTAAAAAGTTTCAGAAAAGGGATAAATGAAAGATGAAAGAAGTGAGAATACAAGAATTATATTCTGAAATGAAACAAAGCTTTAAAGATATCTCAAACTTTTTTTCCCTTGTGCCAACATCAGAGCCACCAGAATTGTTTATAGAGTATGATGAGAGAAGAAAAGAAAAACAAGCCAATCTTATTCATTTTAATAATTTTATCAGGAGAAAAAGAACATTAATTACATCAAAAGTAACTTATATCCATCCTGAATTCCATTTGTCTTTCTCTTCCCACTCCCAGAGAAGCATATATGGTTTAGGCAGTAATAGGATTCAGGTTGAACAAGTGTAGCTGTTGAATCTGAGACTTTGGGTAGCAGGAGTAGTTCAGTATTTATAGCAGCTGCACTCCTAGTGTGTGTGCAAGTATATTCTGGATGTCTTGAAAGCCTGGCTCCTTCTTCTCCCAGGCATATTATCAACTTTGTCAGTAATGGGTCTGACTTGATGACAGTATTTGGAACAAGTTGAATGTGGTGTGCTTTCGGCTTCAACATTCAAGCCATATATATATAATGTTTGTGGCATAGACATTTATCTCTTCATGTAGTAGCTGCTTAGTGAAGGAGGAAAATCAGGGAATCACCCACAGTTGTGAGAAGAATGTGGGTGTCTGCACCTCCAGCTCATTTCATGAGCAAGAATCATTCCACGCTCTGCAGGCCAAGCCAGCAGATTTCTCACGCTTTACAACTACATTTTGGTATTCTGCTGAAAACTGGTTCCTAGATAAGGAGGTTTGGAAATTTTTTTGCCTTATTTTTTGATGAGATGACAGTGCTAAAAATAGCAAGCAATGAAACCTTGATCTGGCAAAGCTCATAGCAAAACTTTTCCCGAAGTCAGTGGAGCCCAAATGTCACAGTTTTGGTTCAATGCAGCCAATCTTACAGTTAGCTGCCACCAAAAATTTATGTTTGCAGTGCCCCTGCTCTTTTCTTGCTTTAGCACTGAGTCTTCAGGGAGCAAGAGTGGCACGCAGCTCACCCAGAAATTATCCCAGTTTAGCTGTCTGGACTGGTGGCCCACAATTGCAGCAGCTTAGCTGTAGCTTGAAAACATGCTGTCAGTAGTGTAATATTTCTGTTTTGTCTTTCTTATGTTATCTTATTTGCAAAAGCATTTTTTTTTTACCCCCCACTAAGAATAATTCAATTTAAAATATAAACTAACTATGGACTCTGCTAGTCAGTCAAAACTTCTGAAAGAAAGTACCAAATTACCAAAGATTTCTCAGAATGTGCACAAAACCAGGAAAATTACTTTATGTAGAAAATAAAGCAGGACAGATGACAAATGTAGAAGTGGGGAGAGGTAGGACTGGTAAAAGGAGATATAAACCTTGTTTGGAGGGAAAGAATACTAAAAGAGAAGCAAGGCAACTGAAATGTTAAAATATGCTAATAGAAAGGGTAAGACCACAGGAATGAAGGCTGCTAAAAACATTAAGTGATATATTGGTTTATATTCTCCATTTTGGCTAAAATTAAATTTAGTTTTGTGGAAAATATTTTCACAAAAGCTTCTTATAAAACTGTGAAGTATTCCCCTTAGCTCTGAATATACATAGTAACTCCTAAACTCCATTGATTTGATATGCTCCATCAATTGGCACTGTACAACACTGTACAACCAACTAACCTATCTCCCTTTAGACTTATGATGACATTTTAAAAGGTTGAGAAAACAACCTTCCACCTCTCAGCCACAGGGGAAAAAGAAGTTACTGCAAAACCTGCAGTCCTAAGGAGTTTGTAGGATTTGTAAATAATTCAAAGTCAATATATGACAAATCATTACACTTGGAAATGAGCACTCTATTCAGTGCAGAGGGAATGTTCAGCTTCTTAGCAAAGCAACCTTTTTAGCCATGGATGCTGTTCCACTGCATAGACTATTTTTATAACAAGCTAAGTTAGCTGATGTCACTTTAGAGGTATCTTAATGCATTATATCCTGGGTTTGCACACCAAAGAGTAGAAAAGATGCCTTAAAAATTTTCCTTTAAACACAAGTCTACAGCAGACCTTCATACTGGTTTTGAAGCTGGGCTGCATCTACCCCAGTTCTGCAGAGGAAGTACTGGGATTTGTTTTTCAGAGGTATTTGTTGTAAAGAGGTGCTGAAATTGTAGTGAGCTCAGAAACCAGTTCACCAGAATCCAGCAATGCTGCAGAAAATCGACCACAAACAGGTCTACAATGATAGCACACAGAGTGAAAATTAATATGTGTCCCGTAAATAATTGCCTTCATGCCCCATTGCAAATGCAGTAGTTAAACATTTCTGTCTTGTGAGTAATTTCTTATTCACAGTTTGTGGGAAGGCATGAATGTAAAGAAAACAGGTTTGGGGTCCTTCTGTCTTGTTTTGTTTTGTTTTGTTTTTCAGTCTGCTAATTTCAATTCACAAACACCATGGGAACCTGCAATTCCAATTTTCTTTTCACAGTATTAATGAAAACTGGGCACTGAAAATAGTTGGATTTTTTTCCCTTTAAATTTTAAACCACTTACAAGTACAGTCAAGAATAATAACTTTCTAATCCATTATTATACAATGTAAAACTGTGCTCAATTGCTATTATTTCATGCAAAGTTTTTCATAAGTGCTAGAAGAGGTTTTTAGAACTCAGTTTCTTCAAAGCTGGTCTTTGAGGCAGTACAAGAATGCTAGTTGTGTTCTGTTGAGACGAAGAGCTGTGCATCAGAGAAGTTGCTTTAAGAAGGAATCCTTGCACAAAAAGGTGACAATCATTTCCTCTCACTGTTAGGGCAAGGTTTGAGCATATTTAGTGCATTTGTGATTTTGTCTTGTTCCTAATCAAACCAACCTCAATTTATTGTTTTAATAAGTAGATAGTTTCAGGGTTTGGTTTTTGGGTATATTTTTGAGACAACTCTTTACTCTTAAAAATCGGAGTAGTATTTTATGTCATTTAATCTTAACATACTCCAATGAGATATTTCAGTTCTCATTTACAGTAAGATGTCTAGGATGAAGTTAATATCTTTTTCATGCTGCAGACACTAAGAGTGACTGCAGCTGAGTAGCAGACAAGGTTACCTGCAGACACACCTCTGCTGCTGTGCCAGGAGCCAATGGCTCTGCCTAGTCCAGCTACCAAGATGTCAGCAAGAAAACTGGGACCAGTGTTTCCCAAAGATGGAAAGTTGGGAAGCAAAGGGCATGATTTCTGTAAATTTATAATCTTCATTTGCTCTCCTCTGAGATCATCTGCCATCCCATCCAACAATAGTTCCTGCCTTGCAGGGACAAAAAAAATAGGTAAATTCCCCTTGGAATTGACTCCAGTCTTAGTCAAACAATGGTCCTCCTTAAGTAGAAGGCAGCTGTTTCAGCAATTTTATGGATGTGGATTTATTTATCTATATAGATTTCAGAAGAAATTCAGGCTGGCTTTTTTCCAGTGGCCCTTTCCTCCCTATCTCAGACTAGGACTCTTGCTTTGGTGTGCATTCCATTAGCTGTTCCTATCTAAAGTCCTCACAGACAAACCTATATACTTAGTAAAACTTTTATATTTCCTCTTCCTTCATTTGTCTAGAGAGGCCCTGTTCTCTAAATAAAAATAAAAGCATATTTTAATGTAAATGCAACAAAACTAGCAAGTCCTTTTCCTAGCTGAACTGTTCCTTTCCCAGAAATCTAAACAAATACAACAGATGCTTTAAAATGTTATAAGTTTAAATAACATTAATGTAGTGGTTGAATATTTCTCAGACAGATGGGTTAAATGAGATAATTGTGAAAATATTCTTAAAATAAAAGGAAACCATCAGGTGAGAGGCAGGAATTTAGGTAACAATGAAAAATATACCTTAAATGTTTCTTTTAGGTTGCAATATTAGAATGTTTTCCTCTGAGCAAGCTGTTAAATGTCATTTAGTAGACATTACTTGTAAAGTTAGTTGACAGTATTTGGCCCAAATGTATGTATCTTAAAGAGAAAGAGCAGCTGTTAATCCATCAGGTATTGACAGTGTATTCAGTGGCTTCTATTATTTCTCAGACAGAAATTAATTTCCTGAAATCACATACACTAAGATAAGACTCTGTCTCATTTTCATTCACTATGGAAGAACTCAGTCTTTGTTCTGCACACAATGCATTGTCTCTTGTAAAACAGTAAATGACACCCTAGGTGTAAAAGAATTTCCATTTTCTACAATAGCTACAATGAACAAACAGGATCTAAACCAGTCACTGACTACTTTGGAACAGGGCACCTTTCTTAGTAGGGTGGCATCTGCCCTGAAATGACAAAAACATCTTAAAACCTTCAAGATTCCTTGTGTAGCCATAGAAAGTACCAATTGCACCAACTCATAATAAGTAAGAACTTTCAGAAGGATACAAAAAGTTAAAATACTATTTGATATAGGGTTTTTTGAATCTTACAGTTTTGCCTCTGTTCTTTCAGCTGAACAAAGTGTCAGCTTCTTTAAACCTGTTAGAAATAACTGCCAGGAAGAGGTGTTTCAGCAGTAAGAACACAAATCACCAATAAATAAATGATGAGTAATACCAGGGTGGAGAAGGAACTTATTCTTCTGGGGAGTTGTGGCTTTTTTTGCTATGTTTTATTATTCATAGGCCAATTGTAGGTGTCTATAGCTGGTGGCTGCTTTCAGTTCTGGTTGTCCAAACTTGTTGCAATTTTTTGACCAGTGTTGATAGTTTGGCTGGCATTACCTTTAATGTAGCATCCTTAAAATCATCATCTTCCCATTATGCCTTTACAGTGCTTAAAAAAGTGACTATGGAACATAGTGTGCTGTTGTGGACTTTAAGCAAGACACTTTTCTAGCAAACTTCAGTACAAAGCTACCTGTAGGCACACCCTGATAATGTTAACATTGTGAATATATTGTAAAACTAGCATTTGATACTTTTAGTTAGCATCTATATTTTACTGATTGAATTTTTAACCATGCATAATGATTTAAAATGAAGTTTCTCTAAGCCAGCCTGACTCTCCTGAGCTCAGGAAAGGCTGGTAGTGATGAGGATGCACAGCCTCTCAGAAGTCTGGAAATACTGGTGTAATCAGAGGAGTACTGCATAAACCCAGATCACTTAATTTTTGTCCATGACATTTGTTAGGTTAGAGAGGATCCCTCTCAGCTATCACCACTTTAAGCGATTCTATACAATGAACTGACTCCCCTCCTGCTGCAAAATTCGACGAAGAAAGGAGATCATGGAAAACATAAAAGCATTAGGCATGCTCTGAGCATTTAAACTACAAATTCCTCCTGGAATTAGGGTTTCATTCGTCAAGGCTGTGCAAGGGGACAAAATATGCCAGACAACACAATAGTTCCTATCAAGAAGATTTTACAGTGTGAAGACATAGGTCAGTTCTATTCATAGCACAGTGAAAAGACCAGTCTGGCCTCAGAGGTGGGTTCTTGGGAGGCTGAGTCCTTGTTCTGTGCAATTTGAGAGGTTTTCTTGGGGCATAAAGCAATCCTTGAAGGAACATCTGATAATGGCATCAATGAAGAAAAGAGGGAAAGGGAGAAGTTGAGTGAAAAAGTGCTCTGAAGTGTAGCCATATTCAAGGAATATGAATGAGAAAATAGGAGGTAGGGTTGGATAGCTCTCTAAAAGTACTAAAAGTAAATATAATTAGTTTTTAAAAAGAAAAGAAAATATTAGAATGAAAGGAGGAACTGAAAATCTTGGTGAAGGAAATTTACAAGCGAGGTGAGAATACCTTATCTGTAGTGCATTTATTGGCTGCTGTCAGCCACTTTCTTCTTTTTTTCCCTCCATTCTGTCTTATCGTCACTGCCTTCTCAATAAATAGTATGGTGTCACTTATGGTTCCTTACAAAAAGAGAGGGAGAGAGGGTGAGAGAGAGAGGGAAATCCTTTCCTCCCAGATGTTCATGTCCCTACTTTTAAATTGTGGCATGCCTGTTATTTCAGATTATTTAGGCATTATTTGCTTAATAACACACTGGGACAAATTATACCTTTGAAGGCTAGAATGAGAGGTTCCTTGCTGTCCTTTTCCTTGTTGAAGAGGGATGGGCTGGAACCCCAGCTGGTTTTGGACTGATAGAGGGGGGGATACGTTGCTGGGCTGTCCTGGCCCAGAGGGTGCAGCTAGAAGGACACATGCCGACAGCAGTAGACATGACTGACTCCTCAATATGCAAACTCAAGCATAACCTCTCCTTTCTTTCCTTATCTACCCACAGCAAACCCTACCAGGGCAGGAGGAGGACGGGAGTACCCCGGCTCGTCCGAGGTGATCCGTGAATCCAGCAGCACGACGGGCATGGTGGTTGGGATCGTGGCGGCGGCGGCGCTGTGCATCCTCATCCTCCTGTATGCCATGTACAAGTACAGGAATCGAGACGAGGGATCCTACCACGTGGATGAGAGTCGAAACTACATCAGTAACTCAGCACAATCCAACGGGGCTGTGATCAAGGAGAAACAGCCCAACAGCGCTAAAAGTTCCAACAAAAACAAGAAAAATAAGGATAAGGAGTACTATGTCTGATCTCAACATCTAAACGAACGCTTGTATAGAAATAGTCTTCATTTTATCTGAGACATAATACAAACTTATTTACTTTACTTTTTATGAAGCACATTCAAAAACAAACAAACAGAAAAGACAGGGAATGCAATCAGAAAGGAAAGACTGTTTTTAAAAACAAGCATTTCATGCTCTTGTTTTTCAGAAACAGGAGCTGATAAATTCCCTAACATCCACAGTGTTTTCATTTACTCTGCCTGTCTTTATGTTGCTGGAACGTTTCTGAAAGACAATGATGACACCACGCATTCATAAAGCAAGGAGTATTACTACAACATCGAGGCACAATATGAAAAAAAATTCAAATTAAAAAAAAAAAAACAAAACAGGAAATAAATTTAAAAAAAAAAAAAGAAAAAAGAAGCTACCTATGATTCTGGATTTAGCCAAAGTGCTAGCGCTTTCTTGAGAAGTGAGTTAGTCTTATTGTCAGAGAAGACTGTCATTATATATGGTGACTCAACAAGCAAACATAAAGAGTTTGCCGTCTGGTGCAGTGAAGCAGTGATTGGAAACTTGCATTTTGAAACAAAGTGCTGGCTTTTCTGAAGACTTATGTAGAAATACTTTCAAAAAGCCCCTTTCTGGTTGTGAGGAAAATAGTACGGAGGCCTTATTTTCAAAAACAAAAACAAAAATCTGGAATATAAGGCACATTTCCACAAAAAAAAGAAAAAAAAAAAAAAAAAAAAGAAAATAAAAGAAAAAAAAAGAGAAACAAGAGGGCATAGATGCAATCATTGGGAAATTTTCATGCACGCTTAATATGTTATTACATATGTTTATATAAAAACACATCTATATGTGCTTTCTGGACTGTGATAAGTGATGTTTTATAGCCTGTTGTATAGAAAATGCAAACTATATCTGCTCTTCAGCCATTTTTGGTAAACTCAATGTTATAAGTGTTGCTAGGTATAGAGAGTTTTATGACATCTGGAGCAACAGACATTCTTCAGTTTTTTTGCAGCCATTATAAATTGTCCCAGACTTTTTCCCCTTTCTTTTTTTTCTTTCTTTTTTTTTTATTTTTAATTTACAGTGTAGTGGTTATACAAAGGGGGATGTGTATGAATGTATATAAGAGTCAGCTAATTTTTTTCTTACCTGTACAGCTCTATTATGTTGCAATTAAGTTTCAGTAGTTTGTATGAAAGAAGTGGACTAGAAAGCAAAAATATATCTCTACTGTAATTTGTCTTCTCCCTCCTATCCCCATCTCTTGCTCCTGATATGCATCAATGAAGTTGATCAGAATGGCCAATTTTCCTAGAAATATACATTCATTAATTAGCTAAATATTTAGTGACTTAAACTGGCCTTTGGCTTCCAGTCAAAGCTTCACTATTGGAGAGCATGGTTTGCCTTACAGAAACCTTGTTCTTAGAAATTATGAGAATGATGAGTTTCTTGAGAATCTTAGGAAGTATCATATAGTGTTTATCTGGCATTCATATGAAGAACAGCACTGGGTGCTAAAAGATCTGCAAATACCCATTTTAATTATCCAGGCTGATTCTATTGCAGAATTTATCCCTTTCTCCAAAAAGGAAATACTCTTGAGGTGCACGATAGTATTTTTCAATGGTGGGCATTTTGACATATGAAAAAGTATTTTTTAGCTAAGTTGATTGTGTAGTATTGCAAGACATCATAACCAGACAGATATAAGTTCATTATGTTTTAAAGTGACACAGCTTATCTTGCATATATAAAACATTAATGCGTATTAGTTAAACACATGAAATGTAATGCTGTATTTTACACGTTAAGTTTGGAATTTTTTTCTAGTACTATTTCATTAGTTTCACAGCAATAAATCATAACATAACGTTTTATTTACACAGAAGTTGAAAGGGAATACATTGGATGGAAAGAGGGTAGTTCAATAGAAATCAACCAAATCATCAGAAGGCCTCCTGGGAGGGATATAGATATTCACACTTTACAGACAGGAAGGAGAAATTTTAAATTAGCTTTAAACAGCAGACACAAAACATTTTGTTGGTGTGTGTTACTCACTGTAGCTGATGAAAAAAAGTTGGGAACTGGTACAGCTATCTATCTGGGAGTCAGAGCACTTTAAAAATACATGTAGCTGACATGAAAACACCTCTCTTGAAGTTTGCCAACCACATCAAGGTGTGCCATGTTGCATTTGTGAAATGACTTTTTATTTTCATTAGCATTTACGCAAAAATGAAAAAAAAAAAAAACAACCACAAAACCCACAAAATCCATCTGATGTTCATTTCTGTTGTTCACCTGTGGCACTCATAACTTCTCCCACCTTTACAAGACAGCTGTACTCAGGGAATGGCAGGGGCAAGGGTGACTGGAGGTCATTGCTGGAAGCAAGAGACTTCAGCTGGAGGGGGGAAAAAAGCTGAAAGCCAGGTGGTGTTCAGATTTCAGTGCTTGAAGATACCTAGAAGAACAAGAATAATATGTTGACAGGAGACTGGACATGACAGAATATGATTTGGGGGAGATAAAATGGTCTTTTCTGCTTGGTATTTATTAAATTAATGAAATAGCGTTGTCAGGCCAACTTCCAGGCAGTTTGGTAGATCGATCTTTAACTAAATCCATACATCAAGAGAAAACAAAAAAAGATCTGCTATTATTAAAATACGAAAACATGATTTTAACACTGTTTCTGAAGGTTCTCCTTTTTCCTCTTAATTTCATAATTTAACAAAAAAAACCAAACAATTATGGATGTATCAGAAATGCCAGCAAGTGGATTTAAAATTCCTTTTTGTTTAAAAACAGCAGCAACAACAAACAAACAGACATAAACCAACTACCTAACATAAAATTGGATCCTTTCTCTATAATAACCTAATTTGTTTGACTGAGATGGCTTCATTTCTATGACTGTATTGTGTTGCCTTTTTTAACAAAACACTAAATAATGTGTGAAACTTTCAACCCTAAGACATCAAAGAGAGGCCCAATGCCCCTAACCTTATAGTGCTTTCTGTGATAGATATTTACAATTTTTTATTTGTTGCAAGGCCAATTTATTCATTATTGGAAATGCTAAGCAAGTGGAATTTACTGTTTTGTTAATAAAAATGTTTCTTAATACAAATGCTGGCTTGCTTCTTCTCTTGCTCTTAGATTGTGAGTGCCTGTTCATCTTGAGGCTGTGAAAAAAAATTGGTGAATTGATATGAAGTTACAGACATTCATGTAAGGAAAAAGTGACCTCAGAGCTCTTTGTACACTTCAGTGAAAACCTTCTACAAGACTCGAGTTCAACTGGCCCAGTTAGAAAAGTATTAATGACATCAATGAATTGGTTTTGCACAGACTTGCTTAATTTGAGATTTTCTAGTATTTTTTTTTTAATCAAAAAATTAAAACTTGATATTCTCTTTCCCCTCTATATGAAAAAACCCTCCCCTATTTGCCACTTCTTGATTTCTGTAGTGGAAATGAGGTGGAGGAGGGTAAGATAATGGGTAAGATAATGAAAAGTTAAAACATTTGTTAAAAGTGAAAACATTTTCTCTTGTCTAGAAGATGATTTAAAAAATAATGGGAAATTGAATGTATTTCAGGTCCTTAAAAACATTTCTAGATAATAATTATAAAATTTCAACCGGAGCTAATCCATTGCATAAGTGCTTTCCTACTTAGCATGGCATTTAAATTCATGGGCAACTTCAAGCAAACATCTAATCCTATTGATTTAAGCAAGTGTCTAAACTTTCCTAAATGTACTGCTGAATGGGGCTAGAGTTAAGCTTTTGGATCTAAGCTCCAAATAGAATTTAATTTTGTATCATCTTAAATCACATCAGCAGCTTTTTGACTTCAATGAGATTTATTCATCTGCTTAATTACGTATAGACTGAAGTATTTTAGATAATTTAAGCTCAGGAATATCTGGAGAAAAACAGTCCCTATCTTCCATTCATATAAAACACTTTGAAAGTTCTAAACTGCTTTATACTGAGATTAGGTCTTGTGAGTATTCTTAAATAAATACTGAATATTCCATTTAGGAAAATGCTTTATACACATTTAATGGAGCTACAACAGTAGTGATTTTTGTTGTACTACTACTCCTACTACAAAGAAAACCCCCAACCAAAACCAAAAGCAACTCACATTTAGTTAAAAACTTTTAAATTCTACAATGTATTTGTTCCTTTTCTTTTTTCCACACCTATACTCTGCACTCCCTTTTACCAAAATCCTAATGGCCTCTCACTACCTGCATCATTCATTATTATCTGGCCACTATAAGTGGTGGCCTTCATCATCAATTATCACTGTAGTCAAGCAGCTAAAAAGCCTTCACAAGATGATGAAAAAAGAGAAAAAAACTAAACAACCGCCCTAAATATGACTTAGAACAAGGGAAATAGAGCACACGTAGCCTCTAAATGGCAACTGTGTTTGTTAATTCCTCCTATGTGACTTTTTAATAGTTCAATGAAACAGTGTCAAATTGGGGTTCTGGGCCTAATTTTCATTTTGATTACAGAAATTTGCTTTTAAGTTCGGTACAGACATGTTTAGAGGTGCTTAGAACTATTGTGCTGGGTCAGGCAGGCGCTCTTGTCAGTATAATTCAATTTGGAATGCAGGCTATTTGGTTTATTTTAAAACCCCTATTTTTTTAAGTCTGTAAGTGTTTCAGTGTTATAGTGCTTCTGACTCTCATTGGAGTGGGGAGAAAGAGAAATCCACTCTGCATTTATTCAATTTATAAATTGATAAATACTTGGGAATGATAAAACTGCTTGCCTGCCAGCCTGTGATTCATCTGGATGGACTGCAACTGATTGGTTGGTCACTGCTCCTCATGAAACCAGAATCATCCCCCACAGGTTAAACTTTTAACTGAATTCCAGAAAAGATGCAGATGAATTCAATTTTGTCGGACACAGGGCCAAAACTCAACCAGAGCTTTTACCCACTTACTTTGGAGGCTTCTTCCTGCTGAAAGTCTTTGACAGACTTCAGCCACCAGCTCTAACTTCTGTAAAAGACAGTCTGGCCCCTTTATTTTTCTTTCTCAGTCACTCCCTACTACACAAATACCTTCATTTCACAGAGTCATAGAATAAGCTGAGTTCAAAGGGGCCCTTCAGGGTCATCAAGTCCAGCTCCTGACCTTGCACAGAACACCCCAAGGGTCACACCATGTGTCTGAGAGCATTGTCCAAGTGCTTCCAGAGCTTCTGGAACTCTGTCAGGCTTGGTGCTGTGACCACTGCCCTGGGAAGCCTGTTCAGCGCCCAACCACCCTCTGGGCAAAAAACCTTTTCCTGATATCCAACCTAAACCTCCCCTAGCACAACTTCAGCTATTCCCTTGGATTCTGTCCCTGGTCAGCAGGAGATCCGTGTCTACCCCTCTGCTTCCCCTCACGAGGAAGGTTTAGACCACTGTGTTCAGAACAAACAGATTTCCATATGACATTGTCCCTCCACTTGGGCTTGGTTGTGGTAGACACTGAGAGCTTTTTAAAGAAGAAAGAAGGTGACATAAGGGGTAGAGTTATTTCAAAGGATGTGGGATTTTCAGTGAGTAAATTCCTGTAAGAACAGTAATTTCATGCTGGCATACACTTGAGAGATTTAGAAATCCAGGTCAGTAATCCTCAAAAACATCCTTTTTGGTAAACAATAAGGCATGAGCTCGTTTGTCAGCAAGCACAGGGACCAACAGCAAGGCTATCAAAATGTGAATGTGTCAGTCTGGTTGTAGCAAATAATACAGGGAAATGGAATTTGGGCAGCTAAAAATAACTGTTGGCACACTGGCTGGACTCTTATGAGTGAGTCCAACTACAAGCCAGTAAACATTTATTGGATGATAAACAGCAAAATACTTCTATTATAGTCACAGTTTGGGCTGCAGCTGACAGAACAGAGGCACAGGCTGTGGGGCTGGATTGGCTTTTCCAGGCCCAGGGGCCAGATTGTTCAGGTGTTCTCCAAGCTGGGGGACTGGGCAGGCTTCACACAACCACCTGCTGCATGACAGATGATCAGCTGTTTCCAGAAATCCTCCCTTTTCCCTTTGAAATTGAAATGTATTTTCTAGAAATAGTACAGTGGCTTGCTTTGTGGAACACACTGAGTGGCTCCCAAAACATGTCGCACCATAGCCAGCATCATCTTGGAGAGAAATTGTGGGTGCAGGTCTATGTGAGAAACCTCCACTCTGTTCAGGATTGCCTTGGCCTCGGGTCCCCCTCAGGATGGGCAGGTGTGAGGAGGGCAGGACATGAGAGCTGTAGGAGCTGCTCTGGTGTGGTTACAGAAATGGAGAGGAAATTCAGCTGTGAGGGTCTCACAACCAGGACTGCTTGGGGAACTTGCCCCAGGGCTCGTGGCTTGGCAAAGCTAAAGAAGGCACAGATTTTCCTTAGTTACCACATGCTTCATAGGAAAAAAAAAAAAAAAAAGTTTTTCAAAGAGGTTGTGACATAGGAAGTTTAAGAATTTCATTAGGAGTTACTTCACTGTTCCTTTAGCACTTTCCCTGCCTGTGCTTCACATCAGAGAGGAGAAGCTCTCTGTGCCTGGGGAAGGAGGCCAGGCAGAGAAAACCTCCCACAGGCATTAAACTCACCCCACGACAATATGGGATCTCTAACTTTCTAGGACACCAGATCTCAAAGGTTTGGACCAGAAAATTAACTCAGGATGAGATCCAGCAACGTCCTTTATTAAAGCACAACAGAGGCAAGTTTCAGCACAAGATGAAAAAATCTTAAAGAAAATGATAATGCAAACAGACACTCCTGGGAAATCCTGCTCCATCTGCCACTGTCTTCTAATCAGCCTTTCAGGTGGCTTAATTCCTTGCTGATTACACCTGGAGAAGGAACAGGCTTGTTACATCATCCCACCTGGCAGAAGGGTTGTCCTGCTAGCAAGCACAGAGCTTGCTGTTACCAGACCCTTCACTCTATATGTGAGCTATTTGTACAAAGATTTTTCCTTTAGATTCAGGATTGCTGGCGACTAATGCAGAGATAGATATTTAGTGATTGGCATTTGATTTATGGGCAGGTCCAGGGAGCAGGTAAAGAACATAATCCAGTGAGAGAAATGAAGAAAAAACCACAAAAAACTGAGGAGGGTTTGTCTCATGCTTACCAGCCAATCTCCACAAAACAGAGAAATTTCAAGTAATTAATTTAAGTCATGGTGTGTTGCTGGATGGTGCTTGGGAAAGACAAGTTTGTGCTCAGTTTTCCTGAAGGCTAAATTTGTTTGGGAGCTCATTTATACCTGTCTTCAGGCTCTTTTTAGGGACGTCTTTCAAAATGTTGATAGTACAGGTATAACCGTCATCACCTATAGCAGTTTCTCATCTATTTTAAGAGCTTTGTCTAAGTATGGATTGCTGGATTTGACTCATTGGTTAGAGTACATCTGCACTAGCAAGCAGAGCTCAGTAAGAATAAAATTTTAGGTCATGGTAACTGATACTGTGGACCTGATGTCTATGTTATATTTCAGGATATATTATATGTCTATGTTATATTTCAGGAGTTTCTTTGAACCAGTTGTAGCCTGGTCACATAGACTGAGTGCCAATTAGTGGTTAATTTTGTTCATGCAGTTAACTTAATATGCAAAGTGTCCAGTCCTTCATGCACAGTGCTCTGTGAAGTTAATTGTAGAGAGTGGGAACAGCTGAGTTGCTTCAGAACTCTATGCCTGATCTTAAATGAAACTTTGGTGTTGATAAAATCCTTTGGGCATTGGTATATTTGAGTTTATTTGGAACAACTCACTGCAAGAAAAGTAGGGTATTTTTGAGTAGCCAGCCCTAAATGACAATTGCTGTTAGACATGAAGCCCTCCCTTGTATTTTCACAAGACTCAGTGTCTTTAATTCTGACCCTCGTCTTCCTCTTTAACCACCACAGTGCTACATAGCGTCCTCTCAACCTTTTTCTTCAAACCTAAAGAAATAACAATTTAAAAGGCCCATTTCCTTTGAATAGGTTGAGATAAATATGGAAGCATTTTTAGGTGGGCACTCTCTGAGGGAGCCATGTCACCAACAATGAGATCAGCAATCATGCAATTGTAACTCATAGAAGTACTGTGGAAGCAAACCTCGAGCTGGTGGAGTAGGTGAACTGAGAGAAAGTTCTGGGGCAGACATGGATTCAGCCACTGCTTGGAGGAGGAACCAAACTGAACAAATCCAGTCTTTTGAAAACTCTACATCCAGATTTTTCGACACAGATCTGCTTTTAAACAAAGTTTTGACAGTCTTCTCTAATGCAGTTCTCACCAAAATAAATTCATGCCTGTATGGGAATTAATTGCAATACATTTCCCAATGTAGTCAGTCTTAAAAATATCATGGGAAACCACAAGAGATTGGGCTACATTTTGAGATTTTTTCTTCTAACTTCTGCAGACAGGAAAGCTGCCATTTCCATTAAGATTGAGACTTCATTGCTGCTTTTAACTACAGAGTGATTACACTTCCCCCTGGCACACTGCATATTATTATGAACATTTTATACGAGTTTTCTGAATAGTCATCATTAATTCTTTTAGATTTCTAAGTGTTAGGCATCAAAGACTGACAATATAGACTGATGCTAAAAGATTTTAAAATCCAAGTTCTTGTAAATGACCATATTTGTTTCTAAGTAGCTGCTAAGTTTTGCCTAAGTTCTAAAAAACTTCTTGACAATTCTATTTTTTAATTACATTTTGCCAAAGTTGATTGATAATTATAGAAAGAAACATTCTCTGTTAACATAAGTTTTTTTCAGAAACAGTTCAGTTTAATTTGAGAACAGTTCAATTCAGCAGCAGGAATATGAATTTAGAGTTTTTAGTCACAATGAGTTTTTGCTGTCATCTAAGATAATTTACGAATTTAGAGACTTCAAAAATAAATTTGAATTGTTTTTCATCTAGTTCTTGGTGGCAGTTACCACTTGTCCTGGGTGAGGGAGTCTGTACTTATGAGGGAAGTTGTGGCAATTGTCTGGTGCCTTTCTGGGGGGCAGCTTTGCCAGACCTGCATGTGAGCACATCTTTGCATCTTATGCTGTTCTGCTCCTCACTGAAAACTTTCAGTGATTACTAATCCCTCAGGCCCATTACACAGACTCTGCTGCACACCAGCAAAGTCCCTGGCTCAAAAGCAGAACTTGGCACTAATACATACTCTGAGGCAAAATTCCCATTCATTTCAGTGGGAGGAGGGATTTCTTCTTTTTCTTCTCTCTGGGAGTCCATGGCACCTAAAATAAATCAGTACATTAGAAAGTGCTACAGAGAGGGAGGATGCATCCATGAACAAATATCCTGAACACTGAATAAAGAAAAGCTAATCCAAAGACCCTAGAATCAATCTGACTTCTTAAGATGGACTATAAGCTAGTGTGGATGCATAACTTACTTTTGCGGTCCTTAGTGGCCTTTCACAATTTGCTTTTAGTTTGACAGACTGGTGAAATGTCAAAGTCCTGAAGTTGCAGCTATAAATAATGCAGACTAACAAAATGAGACTGTACAAACAGGGCGCTTTGGCTTTCAAAATTGTTTTAAAAAAACTCTGCAATGCTATGTATGGTCTGACTGCCAGGCAGGGAGCTAAAACAGCCTAGGATTGAGGGTGGCCCTGAGCTCAGTGCAGGTTGGACGGTCCAGCTTTTCTCACAGCTCTGGTTTCTGCAACAGGGAGAAAGACACAGCACCTCCAGAAGCAATGGCAAAGTATCAGCAGTTTCATTTTTATGGGGCGTGTTCAGTCTCTAGTGCAGGGTGATCCCAGTGCTCCACTTGAGTCTGATTCATTCACTTCTTTCAGACGCGTATTGAACGCTGTCAGCTGGAGCTCCTTCACTGAACAACCACATTTCCTTAGTACTCCCACTATCATCCACCAGGAATTTCTGGAATCAGGGAATTGCTTATGTCACTGCATATGCTTTTCCCGTTTGTTTGGTTTTTGGGGGTTTTTTATGCTTTGTTTTCCTAATGCTGGGAAAGGATAATCAAATGATAATCAATTTTGAGGTAAATCATAATCATCTTTCAGTCCCTTATATGATGCAAACAGGTTTCAAATAATTGAGTATTAAGATGGTAAATTGTTCTAACTGGAGTTTTAAAATAATCTGGGAAAATTTACACAAAAGGCCCATAAAAAACCCAAAAGCTAACAAGGAACTAATTCATACTGTCCAGTCATTTTTTCTGTTGCTACAGTGGTGTCCATTTCAAACCTTCCAAGTGCATGACTCAGTCTGTAAACCCCAAGGCTTTCATTAAAATGACACTATTTGCAACATATGAAATTGGGAAAAAGGAAAAAGAGTCACTTCTAAGCTTTTTATCCTAGTTAAAATTCAATAATTGTCTATTGAATTTTGTTCACCGGCATATTGCCATTAATGAGTATATTTAGAGAGCATTTATTTTCCTAATATACCTATAAGGATATTATTCATGTATACCCATGTAAGGATAAATGTGGAAAGGAATTATAATTTCTGCAGCATCTATTGCTCAGTCTGATTTTGCTACCTGTACTAGCATGTGTTTGTCCAGGCACAGACACAACTTGTGCATTCAAGTACAATTGTAACCCTGCTGGTGTGTCGAGTGGGACAAAGGAAGGAGAAAACCACACTGTAGCAAATACTAAAGTTGTTACTTAAATTTTATGTTTGAATTTGTACTGTTCAGGAATAGGTATCTTCTTGATTATCCAGTTTTCCAGCGTATGCAGTAGAAAACAAAAGCAGGAGTGAAAGGAAGATGTTCTTGGTTAACAAGGCTCCTGCTGCAAGCAAAGGCTTTTATCCACCCCTGGTCTACCACCAAACAATGGAGCCATTGCAGAGGTAGAGAGTTACTGTGTCAGGGTGGGCCAGAATGTGTCTTCAGGTTAGCCCACAGGAATAACAGCCACTGCAACTTTACAGAAGTTAGATGCTCAATTCCAGCCTTGCTCAGAGGATTTCATGTCAGCATAACTCTGTAGACTTCATTACAATTTTTTATGACTGTACCAACATGAAACCGAGCCCAGCAGTATACGTCCATGTCACTGGGATTTAAAGTTGAGTCTTTCCTTCAACCTCACACAATGGAGAAAGTCCTGTTTTCTCTTTTTTCTTTCTATTTCAGAGGGAACTTTAAAGTTCCATTGTTACAGAACTGCAACACAAAGAATGATAGATGTAATCAAAGGGTCTTTTATCTTCTTTTTTTTCCCCTTATTAGAAAAGTCAGCAGTTCTGCAGCAGTGATTCCTGAAGGTGTATAGCAGTACTGTGTTACTACAGCAACAGACAGCACTGACAGGACCAAGTTATAGATGAACTGGGTCCTTTTGCAAGATCACAACCAAAATGGTGGGAATAAATCTGCTGCATGTAAATTTGGTGAGATGAAAAGGTTAACAGGATAAATACAGTATAGCAAAGCAACTTATATTACAAAGAATCTTCTGCAGTGCTTTACAACCACTCAAGTCAAAATAGGTGGGAGAAATTAAATCCGTCCTTCCAGTTTTGTTTTGCACTGTTCCACAAAAGCTTGTCCCATCTCTTGTTAAGGGACTGAGGCAGATCTCTAAGCGGGTAACTATTCTCATAGTAGCAGAAAGGGATATGTCTAAGGGCAGGACAGGAATTTCCAAATAAGAGATAATGTAAACTGCCTCATCTTGGATCAGCTGCTTCCTGCCAAATCAGACTGGTCTGCTTTGTTCTCCACCTCCTTTAAAGATATATATAACAGACACAGAAGGAGAAGAGGGCAATCTCACCTTCCTTTTTCCTCCCTGCCCTTCATTCCTCTCCCTCCGTGAAAGACGCAGGATGTCTATTCTTGCACCTTCACAATAAGTATTAGATTTGCTTCAAGTCCTGAGCCCATATAGACACCATAATACAGGCCAGCTTTCAAAAGCACACTGTGACATGGGCCATTATGATCTGAGCTCTTTAGGAAGGCTGATTGTAAGTTCTATTTACTAGTACCTAGTCCATGCTAGTGTTTATGATGCAGAAATACTTTAAAAATTGTGCCAATACATTTACTAGCAGAGAGGCTGCTTAGACTGGGCAAAACTCGCTTGTAGCAAGAGAGGTTAGGAAGAAATGAGGGATAAAATAACGAGAACAATGCATTATGTCAGTGTAACTGTATCTAATTTAGCTCCAGTTGCTGATACTGGGGCTTCTACTCTTCTACCTTGTTCTGTACAGGGTGAGAAAGGAGCATATCCTAGAACAATACTGCTGTCAGTGACAGTTTCACATTGGCTTTGCCTCATCAAAAGCAAGATGAAAGCCAGCAGAGTGGCTCTGAAGAGCTAAATTACTAAAGAACAATTGCAATCTGTGTAGAAGTAGAGCCATAGGATTGAATTCCAGAAGCTCTTTAAAGCCATTATGTATTAACTAAGCCATTGAATCTACATGTGTGTGTGCTTGGAGATTGCCTCAAGACCTCTGTGTCTTTCTTAGCTTAAGCAATAATGAATGAGGTTGAGTCTCATGCATTTTGCCTTGACTTTGAGGGGGGGAAAAAACCTAACCTGTGATAGAGAATGGTGTCAGCTGAGGAGATTGGTGGTAACTTATTGAGCATTTCTGACCCATCTATGTTAAATCTCCTGCCTGTGCCCTTAGCTGCAGCTAACTGGACTTCCAGGCAGATTGAGAAATTAATGCAGAGACTGAGAAAAAAAATACCAGGTCTCCAAAAGCACTTGGCTACTCAAAAACATGCCTGGAAAAAATGCTCAATTAAGAGAGACACCTAAATAATTCACCAACTTTTTAAAGTTTTACACTCTCTGTCATTGATTTCTGGCTCTGGTATATTCATCATTATATGGCATGTTATTGAATTACTGACTCTCGCCAAACTGAAACAAACTGGTCAATTCTTTATGTTCTTAAGAGCAACAGAAAAACAGAAAGAGGCTGATCTCTCCATTATCCCAGTTCAACCCTGTTTTTCTTGTTCATTCAAACTGCTGCATGTTATTCAAATGAATTTTTAGGTGTTGAATATTTCTAGCTTTCATTTAGGTGTCAAAGGACCAACCAAGTTAAACCTTTCCATAATTTAAGGTCTTTAAAAACATGGAGATAAACACAGTGATTCTTGGAAAGCAGAATAGGATTCACTTCACATAAACTCAATGTATATTTAACTATCTCCATGGTAAAAGTCTAATCTAGATAGCTCTATAGTTATCTGATAAAAATAGGCCCTTTCAGAGGGTAATATATAAATTATTTTAGAGATTTGTTTGAAAAAGCATGTAAATTCTGTTCTCCACTTCCACTTGAGAGTCTAGACAGACAGGTTTTTTGCTTTCTTTGAATTAAAAAGCCTTACTTAAATTGTGGCGAGACTTTGCATATATTTATCATTTTCCGTCTGGAGAGTCTTTCACTATTAATGAAAGCACAAGTAGAAAACTACATTTTCTCCTATTTTATGTGAGGCATAGAGGCTTCTTTCTTGAAGATGCATTCATCAGAGGGGCATTCCCTTAATGAAATGCTAGTCCTGTGAATACCCCCAGCTCCCTCGTCACCCTGTGTGACCAGAGTGTGCTTCACTTCACACTGCCTGATTTGATGGAGGGCCTAGACCCTCTATCTGCTCTGGTTCTGGTGGCTCCCCCTCATTCCCAGGTTCTTAACCCCTTGCTGATCCTCTTTGTCTCCAACTGTCCTTCCTCATTCACAATCCTTCTTCAGAGAGCACCTAGTACTGACTGAGGTTGGAGATGCTGCTGTCAGTGCCCAAAGAAACAATTCACCAGCTAGGGGAAAAGAGTCCAGAGCCCAGAAAAAGTGTCCACATTGTACCATTGTGTTCTGGTTGAAAAAAGTGTTTTGCAGAGCTGGTCATCACATGCAAATTTCCTGAGCCCTAATCTTAATTCCATAAATCTTCCCCAGTTAATGATCTTATGTACAGAACAATGTCCAGTCTTCTGGATAGTAGAGACACAACAAAAAGGCAAGTCTATTTGTCTATTTCTTGTGTATGGGGACTGTAAACACACGCAGAGCCTGTAATACCAGGATTTATTTAAACTGGTAAGTTCATAAGGCCTTGATCAGAACAAACATAATTTCCTTCATTGAGAAGTATCAGTTCAGTGCATCCCAGTGATGCTGATCTGATTATGGCAGCATCTGGATTAAACATTCTCATCTTGAAGATTTAGGATGTTAGAGATTGGGGGAAAAAGCAGATACAAGACCCAGTAGTATACAGAGTGCTGGATAGCTTTTTGTATTCTCCTCTTTTCCTCCCTTTTTTAAAGCTTCGTCCCTTCTGAGCTTGAAATATTAAAGACTACAAGCTGTTCTGCATAACAGGAAACCTGCAGACACAAAACAACGTAGATATGCTTATGTCAGTTATACCTTGCTCCATTTACTAAAATACTGTTTTAAGAATATCTGGTTTAAATGTACCTTTCATTATTTAGGGTTTTTTTCTAAGCAAGCTTGTATTATAGAGCAACCTTGTGTTTTCTGTGCTATAAATACCTCATTCCTATCTGCACATTATCTATTGCTGTTTATCTCTTAAAGAGGGAAAATGGAACAGATCTAGTGAAACGTACAGTTGCAGGGTAAATAAACATTTATTGTGTGTTTCTTCCTCAAACTTTATGAGCTGCTTCAATGTAATTAGTATATCAGCTAATTTTCAAGGTTTAGGTTTTTAAAAAAATAAAAAGCTTGACAGTTGCAAATAGCTCTTTTCAGAGAAAGATGAGAGTTATAATTTTCTACAACCCATTCCAATAATAAAGTAGACTATGAAGATAAGTGTATCCAGCATTTACCAGCAGCATGAGATGATTAGTAATGTCCTTTAAACTTCTAGCCATAAAAAGCCAAATGGGATAAGAGAATTCACACAGTACTTCATGGAGGAGAAAGGTCTTAGGTCTCCCCTCCTAAATATAGACCACACAGATCTAGCTTTGATTTCACTCTGCTGTAGAGCACTAGATCATCTTTCTGAGGCCGCTCATACTTGTGTCTCTCACCACCCCTACCCTGACTGACAATTTCAAGCTCATTTGCCGTTTCTGGATCCCCAAAAACCAGAGTCATCTCCTGTGGTGCCCTGGCCACCTTGACCTCTCCTGTCCTGGTATCCCCTCCTCCATCTGCTTGTGTCCCAGTGCCCAGCTAGTACCACCCTATTTGCCCTCTGCTCTCCTGAAACTTTCTACCTACAGGAACAGCAGTGAAACTCTGAATGATGGAGCTCCCCAAAAGTATCTACTCAAACACTCCTAGAAATGTGCCTCTTTCCTTACTACTCCAGAGAGTGTATCTGATTCAGCTGATGAACAAATGAGCTCACTGAATTTTTGAAAACAATTTTGGCTCCGGTTCTCTCTGCAACTTCTCGTCTCTTGACTGATTGATTGATTGATTGAGTCATCATTAACAGCCTGAACCTTTGAATGAAACCAGTGGGAGTCTTACCACTTTTACCAGCAAGAACAGGCTGCTGCACAAGTTTCCCACATGAAAGTACAATTCACTAACACATAAAAAAAAAAAAAAATAATCCAAAAGACTGAGATCACAGCTCATAAGTCAGTTTAGTATAGAAATCTTTCACTGAGGCAACTGTTTGAGTACAATAATAGAAATCTGTGGATGGTCTTTCTGTTTGTTTTATGCTCTCATTTTAGCTTGTATGACTTCATCTTTTTGCTCAATAAGGCGTCTGTGGACAGAGGCAGAGTACTTTTGGTATGCCTTGAGAACTACCTCATTCCCCCATTTTTTTCTTCTCTCCTTTCTCATCCATCTCACCACCTCATGTGGCACCGTCTTCCTTGGGACCACTGAGGGTAGGACATCTTCCCAGGGAGCCATCAGCACTCTGATTTCATTGCCAGTCTGTGGGATGAGTTGTGTGGCACAAAACATTTTCAGAATCTTTGAAAATATAACCTGAATCCATCACCTAGCAGATAAAGGACCTACCACCAGGTTACTGAGGCAGGCTGACCAACCTTATATCGATTTTAATCCCCCAAAATCCCAGGCTAGATTTGAACATATAAGCAGACTTTTGCAAAGGCCTTTTGGAGTACCCTTGATCTCATCTGTTATACTTCAGTGACCGTCGTCATTTCTTGGTCATAATGTCAAGGAAAGATATAATTAGATTTATATTTATGTGCTTTGTGCAATATAGAGGGTTATTTTCTGTTTATGCTATTACTGCTTTGGGAGTACAAACAAAACTGATGAGCGCATTATTATACCTTTATGAGGGCAAGTTATTCAATGCATGAACGCTGGTGACACTTTCAGTACTGTGCTCACGATGCTTATTCTGATCAGAACGGTTTAAATAATACATGAACTCATGCATATACATATTGCAGCTCATCTCTTTCATTAGGCGCCTCGCTAAATTCTCTCTGCTAGTTTTCCCAAGCACTCACATGTTTTCAGGGTGAAAGTCCTTTTATTTGTCGCAGACAGGTTGCAAAATCTTGCTGAGATATCATTTTAAATTTGTTTGGCTGTGCAACCTAGTTTAACAAGGGCAGATTGCAGCCTTTGCTTTTCCTATTCTTCCTGGGGGAAAACAAAAAGGAAAAAAAAAATAGAGAGAGAGAGCTTATGTGAAGTGTTTTAATGTACAAAGAAAAAACGTATGAAAAGAGAAGTGGAAAATTGGATTTGGTAATTAAGATTTTGTGTTGGGACCGCACTGCTCCCAGTTCAGTCCCCTAGAGTTTCTCTATGACCTTGGGCAAGTCATGCTAATCTTCCCAAGCCTCTGTAAAGTGGGGTAAGAGTTCCTTCTTTTCTTTGTCCTGTCTTGTCTGTTTCACTCAGGTAAAGATTTTCTTTCAGAGTCTTTACATCCATGGCTCCAAACATATTCAGGAATTTTTATACAAACCAAGTTCTGGTAAGGAAAATACTTTAAATTTTATGTACTTGGTGCTCCAATTCTGGACTATGGTTTTAAACAAATATGTTGAAGAATGCATATTTAGAAAGTAAGCTCCTGCTTCCAGTGATTTTGGGTAGAAAAGTTAGATTCTGTGTTGAGAGCAGGGTGGTATCTGTATATTAAATAAAGCTGTTACAGAGGAATGAATCCATCTCTTACATCTGCTCTAGCTCTGTTCCTCAGGAGAGCACCTGTCCTCAGTGTCTGCAGTGCTTCCATACAGAACTTATGTACATGGCTTTGCACAGGAATGACTGTGAGAATTTCTCTGTCCTTCCTGCCATCCACTGCCTGCTCTGTCTGCTGAGATCAAATGCAAGTGTCTGAAAAAAACCAAACACTCCCCCAACCCCAGCCAAATCAAATTACTATAATTAAATAGAATTTTAAACCATGAATCATATACCAGGACCTAACAAACCAGGACACTGGGGCCTGCTAATGGGGCACTGCTGTTCATCACCTGGTGTGAGTGCCCAGCTTCTCCAGTTCGAGGTGGTCCAAGCTCATTTCTTCCACAGATGCTGCTCTGATCTCCAAAGTCCTCCAGGGCCTGCAGCTGCATGTGAGGGTCATTCACATAAAAGTAAAACAAAGCTGGGCTGTTCCTCTGCATTTTGCAATAACCAGCCCGTGCTGCTAATCCTCATCCACAGGAAGGACAGCACAGAGCACAACATGGGCCTGTGTCCATGCAAGTGTCCCTGGTTCATTAGCTCTGGTTGCTACATGGAATATCCCCACCTGGTCCTGGCACAGTCCACCAGGCCAGAGTGGCTGCAACCACTAATTACTCTGCTCTGAGAAGTGCATGGAGCACCTCACCTGGGTTGCTCATCATTTTCTTAGTGCCTTTTTTGTAATTGTTCTATGTCATAAGGCATGCTTTTCCTCAAGAATTTGCTGCTCCAAAGCTGCAGTGGCTTGAACAAAAATGGGGACTAGTCCTGTGACTAAGAAATTACCAATCTCTTTGCTGTCACTGGTCACCCTGTTGGAAATCATAAAAAATCTGAAGGAAAAGGTTTAAACAGATCTACTTGCAGCTTCCTTGCCAAACCCATGAGGTTTTTCTGTCTTTAAGAGTATCACTGACACTGAGACTTTGGCTGGAAAAATTTCTGTACCCAATCTGTGCTCAGGACCCTGGTACACTGACGTACCCCAGGAAAAAAAATGCAATCCTGCAATCCCTTGTATCAAGAGACTCTGTGAACCAGTGAATGCCTTAGGGCTCTGCTTGATGCCCAAAATGACTCAATGTCTGGCCATTGAAGGGTTCAGTGAGTTCAGAAGGGCTCTAGGCCAGGAAATGTTTCCTTGGGTGATTATATTTTATGTTTTTTAATCATGTGTGTTGTCCTGGTGAGGTTCACATGCTTATTTACCTGCCTGTTAAAGTGCTCCAAAGAGCTTTCAATAACGAGTTTCCTTTTTCTAGAAACACCAAAGGAGTTGGAGAGGAAACTTTGCCTGTCATTGTTATGCTCTAGCACAGGGAGGCTGCTCTAGCTGTGAGAATTTCAGAGTGAGTTTTGTTCAGGACAGCCTGGCAGGAAGAGAAACAAAATGGATCAAAGAAAAAAGCCAGACAGTTGTTTGTATGGAGCTTCTCCTCCTTATCTTTGTTGGCTGTGAGTCTGCTTCTGCCACTATTGAAGCTGATAGCAAGGCTTGAATGGCTTGAGTGGCAAAAGACCTAAAACAAGAGTAACTTGTATCTTTTTATCTTTGTAACTAATTACAAAGAGTCTGAGGTAGATGATCACCCTGGGCTATTTTCTAGCTACCTTCCCACCCTGCCTTTCTGTGCAGGTAATGTTCAGGAAGCTTGTAATGTAACATTACAGTTACATCCAGTCTGTAGTTGCTTCATGTCATCCTCTTCAGGCTTTTTATGTTATAAACATTTCTTTCTAATACCTCAAAGAGAAATACTCTAGTAATTATAGCAGCAATTTCCTTCCTTAGCTTTACTGTTTCTTCTCTCCTGTGCAGATTATTTCATTTAAGCTGATATCCTGAGCAATTATAGTACAACATCATTTGAGACGTAATCACCTCTGGCTAACCTCTTCAGGATCCTTTGGATATAAATGTGTTGATGTCTAAGCATCCCAGTGAAAACATTTCAGTGAGAACAAAACAATATGAAACCTAATGTTTCCCAGAAAATTTGGTCAGGAATACAGCAGAACAAGTGTTCCCTGTTAGGGGGAGGGAAGGAATTTCAGAAGAAGATATTGCATTGATTTTACGGTCAGAAAGAATAACTGTGATCATCTATTCCCATCGCCTACAAAACACAGGCCAAGAATTTGGCTGCAGCCAGCACTACTGGCTGTAACGAGCCACATCCAAAACCCTGTGCAGTCACTGGGAAAAATGCTACTGGCTTCAGTGAGAGCTTTGGATGATGATCGGTGTGAGCAGAAGCCCAGCAGTGCAGCACAGCTGTGGGGAAATCCCTGGTACCTACAGGGCACTGATCATTTGCCAGTAAACAGGGAGCACCAGTGGCTTCCTGGAGGCAGGACATTGCCTCTGCCAGAATTTCTTCCCTGTCTCGGTGGCTGTTCTCACTGGGATGGGAAGGCAAATGGGGGAAAAATGCCCAGGGAAGAATCACTTTTCCCTGCCTTCCTGCTCTGTCTGGAGCCACTTGCCTCTAGGGCTACTCTCAGCAGCAGTTCCTGTCTCTGCTGAACACCTGCACAGAGTAACTTCTCTGTTCCCTGTCGTGGATGATATAACAAAGACAGCTGGAGTCTAGTGTTCTCATCTGATGTTCTGGTTAAAAAAAAAAAAAAAAAAAAAAAAAAAAAAGAAAGAAAAAAAAAAAAGAGAGAGCTATTTAATTCTTTGGTTTAGGAATATCTTAATGAAAGTTGAGAAATTTAGAGGTGTTTGTGTGTAGGTGTGGGTCATTTGCCAAAAAAAAAAAAAAACCCAGCATCAAATTGCTCTATCAGGAATGTGTTAGATCTATCTGGCTAGTCTTGGGGAAAAATGCAAACAATCTAAAATAAAAAAAAGTACCCAGTAATGCTCCTCTGGGGCTCCTTTGGGGCTTCAAAGTGCAGTAATTCAGAAATACTGCATTTTGTGACAAAATTGCAGTTTGCATTTTAACAGTGGCAAAACTCAGCATAAATGTATAATCAATGTTTTCCACTCCTTAAAAAAAAAAAAAAAAAATAAGGCAGAATCAGATTCTGAAGGAGATGGTACAACAGGATAATTCCCACTGGTGATGTAAAACCTCTCTATTCCACAGTTACGACTGCTCTGGTGTGCATGTTCCCAACACTACTCTTTGCAGAAGCAGGGAAGCTGAGTGAAAGCCTGCAGGATTTGGTATTTTGCATAAAAATATTCATTTTCAGCCCACAGTTTAATTCCTTCCCAGGTGGCTAATAACTAAAAAGGGCTGGCTTGGGTGATATAGAGGCCACTGAGTCCTGCTGCTGTCCCTGATGAACAAATTCATCCAGCCAGGCTGCCAGCTGAGCTCTTCAGCTGAGGCAGCAGCTGCTGCAGTGGTCACTGAGAGGCAAAAGCTCTCACTTAGATGATGCTCTCTCACAAGAACATCCTCCCTGCACTGGCCTGGAGCTATGACAAGGCTCCCTTACAAACAAGTTAAATAAAAGCCTCCTCTCTCCCATCCCCTCCAGTCTCCTCATAGATAAGTGAGAAATATTTAAGAACAAAATAACTAACTCTTTCAATTTATGAACTTTAGCTGTAAGACTGTCAAGCAAGTTGACCAAGGCAGAATTTAAAGTCTGAACTTCCATTGATGAAATTACCTCAAGGACACTCACATCTGAAAATTCCCTACTGCTGGGCAGCAGGACAGCCTGAAGACAAGTGTCTAGTACCAATTTAAATGCCTTCAGCACCCTGAATTCCAGATGCCTCCTTTATTCCAGGCAAAGGAGGATGGAGCAAGTCAGGCCACATATTAAATCTGCTTCTTCTTACAAATACAGCTTGTCTACCACTGCTTGTTTCACATGACATGCAGCCTTTTGGAGCAGCAAGAGAAAAGACAGGACAGCCCTTTTGGGGCAGAAGCAGTGCCTGCTGCTCTTAGAAGCAGCTTTGTGAGCTCTGATTGGCATTTGAGGGCAGGTTTACTTATTTCTGATGAGTTTTGAACAAACACCAGCGTGGGGTTATTAGCAGCATCCCTATTATGTCTCTAATAGTCTTGTTAACATGCAAGAAATCAATGCCAGGAAATGTTAGGGAGTGTACAGAGGAAAGTTAGTGCAGTATGCTTGGAGGCCCATCCAGATTTTGTCAACAATCACTGCTCTTCTCCAGAGATCATGGTTTTTTTTGTTTGTTTGTTTGTCCTGGGCAAGAGCGAGACAATAATTGATACTGCTTGAGCTCTTTGCCTCTTTTTCAGTTAGCTGTGGTCAAAATGTCCCAGCAGCTGGGACCTTACAGTATTATCTTAGGAGCAGCATTACAGTATGGCAGTGAAGAACTGAAGATGTTTAAGAGAATTATTGGAGCTCCAATGACAAAAAAAGTCTCAATAGCAAATGAATTAACATCACATTTCAGAAATGTTTTTTGATGCTTTCTACATTGCAGGCTTCCTCTAAGACTGCTAATCCAATAATTTCACTTCTGCTCCCATGCTGTTAAATGTGGATCCTTGTTCTCTGTCACACAGAACTATTGTGAGGTACTCAGGTTTTAAGGAGCTGAGCCACCGCAATTTGCCACTCAAGAATATTAGTGGAGTTTACTCCTCTAGTCTACATCCCTGTTCCTTTGGACTCACTCACAAAGGGCCCCTCTATCTCACTTTAACATGGAAGATTCAGAAAGCCTCTCTGGCCTCTGGGAGAGAAAATTGCTCCTGCTTTATCCCTGGAGATTCAGGCTGTGACACGTCCAACACTGAACAGTGGAGTCCTTACATATGTGCACTCAGCTCAGAAATATTAAGTGCCACTTCTCCCAGCATTCCTATTCAGAAGGCATTCATGAGGCAGGTGTCTGCATTTTCTGAGTATATAAGGGACTCTGAAATACCTTGTAGCAACACTGTAAAATCCCAGCAGGGTTATTTGTAACCCCCACTGTTAGCACTAAAAAAGGGTAGAACTGAGAAAGGACAGAGCACAGGCATAGGTGTAGTGAATGCACTGCTGGGTGTGTTGCTCCTCTCCTGTTTTCCTTGCTCCACTTCTGTCTCATGGAACAATCACTTCATCTTTTATGCTGAAGAAAAGGAAATACGACGCTGTTGATCAGCACTGCTTCTGCAGTTGCAATAAAATGAAATTAGATCCAATGTACTCAGCTGTTACCTGAGCAAGTCAGACTTACTGACCTTCACTGTGACTATTAATGTGCAAAACCCTCTGTCTTCCAGCTGTGAAAGATATTTCTCATTTCGGAAGTGAGAACAAGGAAAGGAAAAAAGACAGAAGGACAGACTTTTACATGTGTGATGCCCCTACCTCCTTTTTTAAACTAATAGTGAGTATTTTACCTCAGCCACAGGCATCATCTAATTCATGCTCCCATAGGATAAAGAAAGCCTTGCTGTTTGCTCATGCAGTCCTGGTGTCCAAATAACTTCTCGCAGACGCTAAAAATACCTCTGTATTTTCAGTCAGAACTAGTGTTCCTCTAACAACTACAAATCATTCACGATTTATCAGCCTGCCAGGTGGGATCTGCCCTGTGCTCGCAGGGAACAAGCCGTTCTGTGGCAAAAGCCTGCAGTGGGATGAGCAGCATTTGGGCTGGTGGGAGACGCCGCCGGAGTGGAGGCACCACTCGCTACCCAACGCCGTCATTCTCTCGGGGAGATGGTAATGAGGCTTGCTCACCATTTCATGAAAATTTCATTTGCTGCATGCAGGGATCCCTGTCAGAAGGAGCTCTGGTGAATCTCGCAGAGGTGGTTTAAGCCATTACAGCCTCCTGCTACGTGCTCCCTCTGTCCACGAGGATTCTCATCCTCCAAGCTGTGGTAGCTGAATAAAAGAGGGGCACTAACCTTGCTTGCAGCAGCTCCAGGTCTAATGTGCTCTATTATAATGTCAGTGAAGGTGAGATGCACGGGAGGGAGCCACAACATGATCACACACTGACTCTGCCACAGAGCTCCAAGTCAAAGGGGAGAGAATGGGATTCCCCCTCCTTGAGACATAAAAATTGCTGCTGAGTCACAATAAAACCCAGAAACTGAATTATTGGTTTTGAAAGTATTATTACTTTTAACAGCATGCTCTTGTTTGTGTCCAAGGAGACTCTGATAAAACAGAAAAGCTCACAGATCCACAAATACTCAATAAACTCCAAGGAAAATATTTTAAAAATTTCCTTGAAGACTAGGAACTCCACTTCGTTGTCAAAATCAGCTTGAGTGGCTCAGGCACCTCAGAACACCTCACCTTGGAACAGTCTCCTTCAGTCATCAAAATCAGAAGAGTCTGGAAATCAAAAAGAACAGCAGAACCACAAACAATTATCTTGGCTCTTTCATTAACTGAAACTGCTGAGTTAAGTAACAATTAGAGCTTTATCCTCTGTGGTGCATGATCCATCACAGACAGCTGCATGTTAACTGTGCCTGCCCAGTGCAAGCATTTCAGCTGCTGCCCAGGCTAATATATGTGAGCAGGTCCAGACTTTTAAACCCAGCCTTGCTCCTGTGGCTTAGAAGAGGTTTAAAGCTGACTGGGTGCCTAAGATCTAGCTGAGAGCCTATTACTGACTGTGGAGCTCCTGCAGAGGCTGTAGCTGGGTGGTCCAAGCTGAACGTGGGTAGCTCATGAGGACCAGCATCCTGTGCAGCTGCCCCTGCTAGGCAGGAGTAGTCTGCTAGGAAAGAGGACTGAGAGCAGGTAACATTCCAGGTGTCTGATCCACATCAGTCACATGACATCTGGGCTCAGCTGGATGAACAGAGGTGACATCTTCAGGGACAGATGATAAGATTACTACCTGTAGTTTTATCTACCAGTCACCTGAACACCTGGGGAACAGCTTCTGAGGCACAGCAGTCTGCAATGCTTCAAGAAAATCAAAGTCACTGACAGTCTCTGATAGATCATGTGGTTGGAAGAGCTAATTGGTATCCAGTGGGGTTAATCACACCTAAGCTCCAATAAGATGGCTCTCTTGGGCACTAGTAGCAGTGAAGCTGTGAGCTGTGTGCCTGGCAGTACAAGGCTGCCTGCACGTCTACCTAGCCATGAATGTAGTTATCTCCCCAGAAGTGGAATGGAAGTGTCATTTCAGCTCCAACCAATTCCTTACAGAATTATGCCAAAAAGTTATGTGTCAAGTTTGTAAAATCAAATTAAAAGCATCCATATTGTGCTTTGTTCCTGCTTAACTATGTTGGTAACTGCTCTGGGAAAGTGGTGCAGTGTTGAATATCTTTCTGTAGTAATTACAATTGGATATGAAAATGAGCTACAAAACAAGGAAGTGCTTTTATCCTAATTTCACAGATGGAGAGCTGAAACACTAAAGGCCAAATCTAATAAAGAATTACAGTGCTGCAGAACCTACCTTGCAGTCATCTGGTGCCCATATGGGATGCTGAACACTGTTAGACACCTAGTCCCCGTTTAGAGGAGCCTTTGTTTATAGGACAGGCTCATCCTCTCTAAATGGGAGCCAAAATAGTCAACTTACTGAGAAAGAAGCTGCCTTAAATGACTGCTCTTGTATATCTCTCATCTGAGCTGTCCAGCCCAGAAGTGTTATGAGCAAGAGAATGTGTTAGACTGCACTTCTGAATTACTTTATCTGGGTTTTCAGGAAGTTCTGGCTTAGGATCTCTGTCCATGCCCTCCTCTAGATGAGCATACCAATGAGCTCCCAGTGCTTGGTAGACTTCCCTCAGGTCTTTCTAAAATAAGAGGAGACCTCTCCTTCTTCACAGTGCATTTAGTGCACTTTTTACTTGCCTGCTAAGGCAAGTTTATTCTCCCTTTCCCTTTCTTCCTGCACTGAATTTGTTGCCCACATTAGAAATAATTTGAGAGCAAGACAAGCAGCAGGAGGGAGTTTAGCTCTGGGGATAGTGTTTGGGGAATATCATGCATTCTGGATATAAACCAAGATTCACTGGTGCATCCCGATGAATTCCCCTACTACAGTGGTATGGACGCATTCTCCTTACACACAATTTCCAAAATTATTTTGTCACAGTGATGCAGCTGTGAAGATCCCCTTCTTCAGTCCCTCTGGACAGAGACAGTTCAGATGCTCCTGTGAGATGGCAGACATATCTTGATCCCTTTAAGTAGTTGCAGGGACTGGACCTGGGAAGTTGGGTCTTTCAATGAATGTTATTTTGGTACCTCTCCAAGTCTGATAACAAGGAACATGAATTGTTTACATGCAAACTTTTTCCAGATTCCAGTTTTGCCTCCTCCTCTCTGTTGTTGCCTATATCCCATTTTAGATCTGACCTTGAGTAGCTTATTTAGGTACCCAGGCAGAATCTGTGGCAGAGCAGAGCTGAACCCAGCCTCCAAAGTCATGATGTATCTTTGATCTGCCTTTCCCATCTGATTTAAGTGAAACCTTAGTTTTACTCACTACTTGCCCAAGCAGAACTGCTCTTCATTTTAAACTGATGGCCAAATATTAGTTTGAGATCTAGAGACAGGAAAAACAGATCAATTATTCCCCACAAGAAAAAAAAATAAGTACATTAAATGCAATCTTTCCACAGAAGATGCTTTAGTTGTTTTTCTCATCTAATGCCACAAATACAACGATGGCAGCTCATTGCACACAATCACAGCTGCCACTTTTACTGGCTGAAAAAAGCAGGATCAACACCTCAAAAGAAAAATATTTAGCTGGGGAAACCTCTGAAATAAAAAATTCTGCAGGACATTGCAAAACAGGTGGACACCCTCTGAGCCTCATTTAGCAAGTTCCCCCCATCACTGAGACTGTGCCCAGCCCACCGCTGGGTAAAATATTCCTGGCTGTATGCACAATATCAACATTACAAAGGTCTTGGAGACAAATACTGCTTGAAATGACAATCCATAGGGCTTTCCAGAAGGGGGGGACTGATTAAACCAGATGGGGAGAATTTAGCCACAGCAGGCCAGATTCTCAGCTAATGTAAATCAGCTTCACTCCACAGATGATTTGCAGCAGCTGGAACCTGTAGCTTCAAAGGATCAAGTTGCAGTCTCCTGAGCAATTGAGTCTGCATAGATTTTTACCAGTAAAATTAACAAAACCAATGTGTGTTGTGGGGGAGAACTAATCCTTAAATTAACAGAAATTGCTGAGACTTAAATAGTAATTTCTCTAGTTAGAGACTTACCAGGTTTTTCTTTTAGCTTCTCAGACCTTTTTCCCTGAACCTCACAATATAATCAATACTGAAATAACACATCTGAATGGCCTTGGACTGTAGCAAACCATAAAAACTTCTGAAAGCTGTTAAAATTAAAATGTCCCTTTTTAAGTGGAAGGAGTTTTTAAGGACAAGACAGCAGCTGCTTTGAAATGTTTGTGAATTCTTTTCTCCCTGCAATTAGTAGCAAACAATAAAGGCCTCTTTTTAGAGCACCGATGGCAGTTCCTTGGCTTTGGCAGCTTTTGTCTTTTTCTAAATGATAACAACTGTGCATGTTTGTTTCTGCTTCGGAGGGAACGTGTACCCCTGTAAAGTACACTGGTTCCACACACTAGCTGTAGGCACCTTCTTCTGAGAAACTGTTTCAAGCCTGGGCCTCTGTAATTAGTATTTTTAGTGATACATAATATAAAGCTAATAGTGCTGTTATGCCTAGCTTACCCGAAATTGGTAAGCAGTGAAATCTCTTACTTGCCCAGCTGTTCAGCAGTTGTCTCCCAGCCCCCCATGCCCTGCAGAGCTTTGTGCTTCTACCAGCAATAAGAATTTGTTTTGTGTAAGTGAAGTAGAGGCACAGAAGAAAGGTTTGTTTGGCTGCTTTCAGTCGTTTGCTGCTGTGTAAATGGTTTCAGGTGGCTCTGAATGGAAAATCTCCAGTGAGCTGGCTTGTATCTCCCTTTGCTGGGGCTAACAAGGGCATTAGATGGCAACTTAGGAAGCTGCAGTGTGTTCCAAGCTGTGCACGGACTCCTGTTTACCTGATAAGGTTTACAGCCAAAATCCTTTTCTTACTGAGCACAGTGCCTCGACTGCTTCAACAAGCTCAGCTCTGAGCTGCAGCTGATGGTTATCTGTAATCTGCAGAGTCCTGAGCTGGGAAACTGTGCTCAGGAGCATCAGCCTGGTTTCAAATGTGTCTGCTTATGCCTGGGCTGGGAGTCCTTTCCTCAGGAGCATGTTGCTGGTTTTGTTCCTTGGGAATAATGTCCACCTTCTAGAGATGGTGCTCTCAGGAAGGTAAGGCCAGACTTTCCATCTTGAGTTCATATTGTCTGTAGAGTTTGTTGGAATTATGCTTTTTGGAGGTGAGATTTTTTGAAACTGGAGAGGTTTTCAGCTCGTCTCTTGAAATGTTTTCACATAATGTTGTGGTTTGAAAGCAAAACGAGTGAGAGGCTCCAAGTCAGAGATATAATTTAATAAGAAGAAAGGTAAAAAGGTAAAAGTAAAATAAAATAAATGCAATAACACAAAGAACCACTGACAGAGTCAGAATACAACCTGAACAGGGTGGTGGAAGCAGTCCAGGTGAGGTGCTCTTCCTGAAGCAGTGATCCTGTAGAAAGGTCTGGTAGCTCTGATTCTCTAGGAATCCAGTAGGTAAGGGCTGCTTGTACTGTTCCAAATCCCAGATTATATCCAGGTGGGAATGCTTGGCTCCTCCCCCTGGGTGGAGCATCACACAATGGGATGAGGAGTGTGAAGTGGGTCCTTGATGGCCCATTAAACAGAGATAACTCCTGGAGGGAGTTACCTCTGAGTCATGGGCCAGGCGTTGATGGGCCATTAGCAGAAGACAGCCCTACACTAGAGCACTGCCCTACTTGGTTTCAACAGTTCATGAAGATGGTGATAGAATAAATACTTTGTGTACATCCCACACTACAACCCAGGACACATAAAAAATGGAGAGGGGGCTCTAGCTTCTCCTTTTAGCATTTCTACTTCTTTATAAAGTGAGGTCAAGAGAAATTTCTGCCTCAGAGCTTGGCTGCTGGAGGCTAAGTTTGCAGGGTTTGCTTAGAAGCTCCTCCTGTGTTCTTGGAGATTATGGCAATTTCCAGCAGGAGGAGAGTCCTCCTCTCCCTGTCAGCAATGATGTGCTTCCAGTCCCATCCCTTCAAGTCTGTGATTCAGCTGTCTAAAATCATGAAGCAATTTTACATCTGAGGCTGCATTTTTGTGGTGCTTGGGTCATATGTCCAAATTTTATTGCTCTCCATGAGGGCTAGAGCGCTTCTGGAGGCTGAGATATTTTTGTTGTCCTTTGATTCTAGGACCTGGGATTTTAATTAAAAGCATCAAGCAGTTAGAGACACACACTAAAAGCATGAGGTTGCAACCTTGGTCTTGAGGGAGAAGTAGAAATTTTCAGAGTGTATAAAGGCTACAAAGGTCACTTGTTCAATTTTAACAGGATTGGGTTGGTTTTGTGGTATACTTTTTTTCCCAGCCAGAATCTCATCTAGGAAATCTGAGGGAAACAGGAAAATTGAAATGGTTTGGAGATGGTCTGAAAACAAAATCTATGAAGAAAAACATTCATTTTAAACACTTAGATGAGGACAGGAAATGCATTTTTCTGTAGAGCTTGAGCAAATACTTAATAAGGACAGAACAAGGCATAAAGGAGTATAGTTTGCAAAGAGAGCACAGCAATGAAGGAAATAATGTGTTTCTCCACAAATTAGATTCCCATTTGTAAGGACACATGTCATGAAGCAATTTCAGAGCTGGGTATTCCCAGACATTCTGTTATTTGAAATATTTGTACCAAAAGTGAGCATCTTTTTAGAGGGAATATTCCAGCTTAAGCAGAGCTTGAGGCAAACACACAGGTAAAATCTGCATTCTGTATTATGCAGGTCAGAGTTTGTGCTTATTTTGGTCTTAACTATGAATCTGTTTCTGTGCAATTGCAATGTTATGTGCACCAGATTTTCTTATCTCCTTGGGAAAACTGATCCAAGGAAGGGGCCCAAAGTTTCATCTGGTTCCAGCTTGTGGACTGCTTTAGGCTTTAGTGAAAACTACAGTCAAAATTTGTCTTATTTTGCACAAGACACAGATGTTGCAAAGAGGTGAATAGGACAAAAATGTTCTCGAGTGACTTTAAATATACATTTCTATGCAAATAGCTGTGTTGTTGCATTCTGGGTTTTCTTCCCTTTTTTTCTGTTTTTTTCCTATAATCTGAATTTATAATTCCCAGTATTATTTTTTAATGTTTTTAGATAAAACTCCAGTATTACCTTAAGGGTTTTCCATTCAGCAACAAGCAGCTGTTTAGAATCATACTCTAATGAAAGTGATTTTGTATGGGAATTTCCTTCAGGCCTTGTCAACCAGTCTGTTGTCAGCACAATTTAGCTCAGAGATGGAGAAAAGAACAAACCACTCCATTTCTTAGGGTTTTCTGAGTGGGATAAATTCACCTGTCAGCTGCTCTGATGGCACCTTTGCCACCCACAGGCTGGGTTTGGAGCTTGCTCTGCAGTTCGGGCAGAAGCAGGGGTGAGGACTGAGGGTGAAAGCAGCATTCCAAGCCCATTCCAGCTGGCACGCCTTAGTGCATGAGCTGTTTTCCAGTGCCCGAGGCAGTGTAAGCAGGCTCCATAGCCTTTGCAAAGGCAATCACAGTGGAGACTGCAGAGCCCAGAGGGAAGAGAAATGTGCTTCTTGACTCCTCACCTTACAGTACACATGCAGTTGCTGCCTCTTAGAGCCATGAAGATAAACCATAAAACAAAGAAAGGAAGGGGGTTTTGGTGGGGTTTTTTTATCCCTCCAGGATAGCTGAGTGTTTTGTTCAGCAGCGTGCTGGATGAGGTGTATGTTTTTTTATAAAGATGTGCTTGTTTCACTGTTCATTTATCATAAGAAATTACAGCACTCGCATGCCGTTTTTCTTCTATTTGAACCTAATTTCATGAATCTCTGCAGAAACTAAATATACCTATTCAATTTGCACTTAGAAGGATATTGCTGCATTTATAAATAATCTAGTCTTTTCCCTGCAACGATACAGATATTCTTCTTCTGGAATTAAAATTCATCCCAATATTTTGCTGTTTTGCAAGCTTTGAGCATTCTCCCTGTTATCAATAATGTTTTATTTTTTTTCTATCTTAGTTGTAGGCCACTATCTGGACTTACTCTCAAAGGATCCTTCATGACCCTGCTAAGCTGCAGTGCAAATATCTATTTAATATTTTTCTTTTTTTTTTTTTTTTTTTTTTCGGTTGTCACAAAATTTTTGAGCATGCTTCATAAATCTACCAAATGGCAGTTGTTCTGCCAGCTGATGACTCATCAGCTTTTAGAGATACAAAAGAGAAAGATGAGCTATTTCGGCAGGTGTAAAAGTGTGTCAGGAACAGAGTGGGCAAAATGCTTCCTTGGGGGATATCAAGAGAAAGGTGTAAAAAGGGATTTTTAAGCCCTCAAAATGCAGCTGTATGTTCTAGCTCCATTTTGGTTTTTATTGCCTAGAAAAATGTTTATCATACAGTTTTCAATATTGCAAATAGTTGAGTAAAATCTTCCCATTTAAAATAAGAAAACATATGTCCTTTAATATCATATGAGCATAATGTGCACAATGGAATTTTACTCACACTTTTTTTAATATATTTTTGCTTCTTTTCTGCATGCCAAGATTTTTTTCTGTTCTCATTGTGTAATACACAAATATGGTTACTGAGGTAGAGAGTAAGTGCAATAAACTAAAACCAGATCTACTTAAGGCACCACTGACAATTTTTGCTTTGTCTTGTACTAAAAACCAGAAGCATGAGCATTGAAGTATTGTAATATTCATATCCTTATTTAAGGCAAGAATATTCAGCAAGGTCTACTAGAAAAAAATTAACTGCTATAATAGAAACTTGTTCTTTTATTGTAAGTCCTTCAACATTGGTGCTTCTCTTGTGTTTTCAGCTCCTGGAGTCAGATGTTTTCAAAATTATTTTCCCGAATATATGAATATATGTGCTTGTGTGTGTGTATGTTTGTTTTCCCATACTGGTAGAAAAAGCTATGAAAATATGCTGTAATTCCTGAAGTCTCAGAAGTGAGAAAGTAAAAAGGAATTCAAATGTGGGTTTTTTAACATGATTATTTCTTTTAGAAATAGCTCCTGATTATTGTTTCAGGCCGTTTTTTTGCCCTGTTAACATTCAGGGTTGGAAATACTTAGGCTGTGTGTTGTTTCCAATTACATCTGTCCCATACACAGCAATCTGTCACACTGGCTTTTGATCTAGAGCAATATAACTGAGAGGAAAATTCTACCTTCAAATGGACTTCATTTTCGCAAATGCTGGCAGCATTTAAAAGTGATCTTCACCATCTCACTTTGCTTTATATTCAGTTCAATTTGAGGTGTTTGTTTTCATCCACCCCTTTATTTTATTTACTGCTCTCTTGAGCAAAGGAATACATATTTCTTTCTCAGCAGAGGAACAAACTGTGCTGGTTTCCAAGGTATTTTTGGAGAGAAGCAAACCATGACTGCTTGCAGGAGTACAGAAGAGACTCAGCTACATCCTTATCTGGGAGTGTTGTGCTTATTAACTTAAGGTGCATCAGTGACCTTCTTAATTGAGAAATTCAAAAGGGACAAGAAAAAGACCCCCAATTCATTCATGCTGTAGTTTCATTCACTGAACAGCTTAGGAATAAACCCAGCATTGTCCAGTGCTGGTGGCTGGAAGTCACTGTGAATGCAGGCAGGCTTTGCTATGAATGGTGTGTTCACTGGACAGGTGTTATTATAGGGAAGAAAAAGAATAGCATAATAGGAAGGGAAAATGTAGTAATCACTTGCTATCTGCAACGTAGTGTGAATATGGGAAAAAAAACCCCTACTTTTGGCCCATGTGGAGTGCTTTGTTTAGTAATTTAACCATCAGCCTTTTGATGTACATTGTGTGCCTCTAGCAAGGTGTTCTAGCATCCTATTTGCCTCCTTTGTTAATGTAGCTGCATTTCAGGCTGAATGCTTCAGGAGCCTTTCTGAAATACCCACTAAATCTCTTTCTTGGACAGGATGCTGTAACATCTCTCTCTTTAGTGTGTAATACCCAGTTGGAGTCGTTGGTACAAATCTCATTATTTTATAAGCCTTCACTGGCTGTGTGTGGCATTGCTTTAAGTAGGTGATGTTTCAGTGGTTCCTCCCTCTGAGCTTTTTTCCTTCTGCTAGACACAGCTTCTCTGTACAGTATATAAACAGAGATTATCACCATGCCTTTTTCTTTCCTTATCTGACGCATACAGCAGAAACAGAGGTGTCTGGAGAGCTAAAAATTAACAGAGACATGGGAAAGACTTCCATAAGATGACAGTGAGAGGAGATTAATGCTTCTTAATGTAGAGGCCGTGCTATACCTATGCCAAATAATCAGTGCTACAGCGAAGGCAAATTGTGTGCATTTTACTTCTCTCTAAGTGAGAGCAAAGGTATTTAATGCAATTGTCAACTTACACTGGAATATGTGTAGAAATGCAAGGCCTTTGCAAAGAATGAGAATCAGGGAAACTCAACGCTGTGAGGCAGCAGTGACTCTGTTCTGCCCTCCTTTACAGTATGTGGAAGGCCTGGTTTATTAAATGTGACGTTGCCACATGATGCAAATCAATGGGAATGGAGTCAGTGAGGCAGCAGGGGTGCTGCTGGGTGAGCTGTAGGAGGGACTTTGTCTTCCTGGAAGGTGGCCTGCAGGAAACACTTGGATGGATGGCATGTTGGAGAATACCTGCAGGCATATATACACCTGCATACCTACACAAATGCAAACCTACACCTACACCGAGTCATGCACACCCATATCTTCATCAGCTTTGAGGAACCTCATGGCACAGCCAAAGCTTCCATACTGAATAGTCCAGGGTGCTGCTCCCAAATTGAAACAGATCCATCCCCAGTGCATAACCATGTTTGGTGTCACAGCCCTGGCAGACCACATCCCATGATCTGCACCAAAGTGAGGAGGTTGTTTCCCAGCAACTCCAGCAAGACGCCAGCTGTGTCCAGAGGGCAGGTTTGGGTTAGTGACCTATAGGGTGGGCAGGCTTTGAAGTGCTGCTGACTGAGTCTTTCCAGAGGCAGGGACTTGAGTATGGGTGGATGTAACAGCAGGGATACATTGTTTTGATAGTTCTTCAGAAAATACTAAAAACAGCCACGAAGAAACCACAGATGCCAGTCCAGTGTCCCACTCAGAGTGCTCCTACAGCCTGGCTCCACTGGAATTTCTTCGATGCATGTCTTCTGTCAGAGCGGAGGCAAATTTCCTGGAGACAGCCATGTTCCTGTTGCTGAAAATCTTTTGATCCTAGAGTTAGCAAGCTTGCCACATTGCCTCCATGTTCTGCATGGGTGAGTTGAAATTCTTGTTGGAAATCTGGTGGCAAATGGACTTCTGGCTTTGTTTTATGCTGCTGCTTTGTGGTCTGCAATTATGTCACAAAAGTCATTAGTGTTGAGAGCTCTGGGATATCCTGTTAGATTTTTGCATGGTGAAGAATTAAAAATAAGCTTGTCCTCACGTTCTGCTTTCCATCACTTTTCAGGATTTATGTGCTACAGCAGGGGGTCCGTGGTACATAGTGTTTGCCTTTCATTGAGGACTCTTGAATGTAGAAACCTACAGAGGCTTAGCTTTGGACATGAGGGGGAGGATTTAGAATTGCATGCAATCTGCAGGGTTTTCTTTCTCACTATTATCTAAATTAACAGTTTACTGTTTTCTTTGTGTCCCTTTTATTGTAGGCTTAAGTGCTTAATCTAAAGCTTTAGGGCCTTAATATGAACAAATTGAGAGAAGTCTGTGAGGAAATGCAGCTCTAATGCCACAAAATGAGCAAACACACCCAGACCTCCTACCTTGCAATTTTCTGTTACAGGGAGTGGTCTGGCCACATGTGGCTCCATGCTCCTGGCACAGCTGGGGAATTGGAAGGTGGGAAGCTTGCTGAGAAGAGGTAGCTCTGGTTGGAAAGCCTGGTGGTCTTGGGAGCTCAAAGGGAGGTGACAAAAGTAGCTGCACTAGGCTTAATTCAGGTGTCTTTGCAGTCATACATGTACAGCTTTTCTAGCTTTGTAAATTCCATGTTAAATCCAGAGGGATAACCTCCCCCCACTCCAGAGCTGCAAATGCTGTGCACTCTTAAATACTCACCTGCAGAGACCCAACAAATGCTGCATTGCTGCTGAAGGACAAATATCACACCTCTTTAATAGGGACTGTGGGCAGAGGATGCCAAGGACCTGCAACTCAGGAATATTAATTTATTAAAAAGCTTGCATGATTTTATCCCTAGCAGACCTCAAGGTACCTCATATCAATAGCTTTTAAGAGTGAGGTTTCTAAATTTTATTTTATTATTTTATTTATTTCTGGCTCCCGGTCTTGATGAATAAGCACTTTGCCTTGTTTATTTCAACATTACCTGCTATTTTCAGTTTTTGTTAAGGTGCATGAAGATTTCTGAGCTTGGTCATTCATTAATTATAATTTATTTTAATTACTGCTTGAATCCCTGAGGAAATTAAATACAAATCACGTGCAGCTTAGCTACAGAGCTGGCCTGCAAATACACAGGAATTCAGGATGATAATGCTTTGGATTTGTGCTTCCTTCCTCTTGTTAGGCTTCTCCTAGCTGAGCTCCAGATATTCATGCACCAAGCACAGACTGGGGAATATATTAAGAGTGAGATGGGTAGAACATGCTTCTGGATCATTGTTGCATGTGTTGGTGGCACTCGTTTACCTTACAATACCATGTAGTAATTTAAATAATGTGGGGTACACCAGCTGTTTTATAATGCTTGAGGTGAGAAATATTTGTAACACCAGCAAAAGTTAATCATCCTGGGGTCATGAAGGACATTAAAAAAAATAAATTCTTTACCAGACAGTGCCAAACTGTCATTAGAGGAACCTGGTAGATAAAAAGTACAATGATAATGCTGATATCAATCAAGTTAGAGCCCTTGGGAGATTCAGGGGCGTGAGGAAATTCTCCCACATGAGAGGCCATTTCCCTTTCTCTGGAAATGGTGCTCTAGTACTGTAAACAAGGGAGGAGGTTTTCATGGTTGTAGGGATTTATCCCTGATGTAGTAAGACTGCTATCAGCACTCCTGCCTGCTCAATGATGTTTCATTAGACAGGCTTTGTTGAAAGAAAGCTTTATCTTGTAAAATGTGTCATTATGTCTTAGCTTTTTTTTTTTTTTTCCCTGTGGCTTAGAGTGTGTTTTTTGTTTGTTTTCAGTTCAAGCTTTAGAAAATAGCTATGCTTTCTAAAATGTCACACAATCCTCCCTCAGAAAGTATTCTCTTCAGATCATATTGTACTTCAATCTTTCAAATCTATATTGACCTGAAATTTAATGTCATTGAACATTTTAAATTCACTTCATGTAATAAAGCCTTTTTAGTTCTGGAAGAAAATGTCTATAAAATAGTGAAAGTACTTGATATAAAATGATCCTTCTGTAGTCAACCTGAGCTTTTCTATAGCAAACAAACTATAAAGTTTGAAGTGACGATGCCCCACATACTGTGACTGACAATTGAAAGGTTAGCAAAAAGTGTTTAAATGCTTTTTGGGTCAAAATTCTATTTGAGAATGCCCTTAGACCTGTCACTGAAAAAATACTGAAAAAGAAATAATGTTGGAACAAGGAACAAAAGGTGCTGTCATCAAAAGAATATTGACACCTGTGGCCCAAGCCATTCTCATCTTCTTTCCTTCTGGTATTATCATAAAAGGGAAGCATCTCAGATAGCAGGTCACTGTGGCCAGCTCCTAAACTGTGACACCACAACCGTATCTGGGTCAGTCTGGGAGGGAAAATAAAGTTGCTAAAGGTTTGGGTTTTTATGCTGCTGCTATGGGACCTTTAGTCCAGTGCTAAAGGTATTGAGAAGGTGACTGTCAAATCTATTTTATCAAGTTTTACCAGCAGTTTGAAGAGGAAAGTACAGAAAGAGAAGTGTTGCTTAGGCAAAACAATCAGGAATCATACCACTTTTTAGGGAAAGGTGATGGAGTGGCTATTCTGTGTCTGTATTAGATACTTGGGAAGAGTTATTCAAAGGACAGGAGTTCACCATTGCTCATGTGTGAAAAGAAACTTATCTGGATGTTACCACCATAGGTAAGTTTATAGTACATGTTAGAAGTTTGTGATTTTTAGAGAAGTGAGATTTTCTAGCAGTCTGTTTCCACAAAATTACCTAGTTTTAGGGGGCAATTGAAATCTGTGAAAAGGATTATTCAGTATGATGGTGTGCAAGGGAAGGATTGCCAAGTGTCCTCGGTTCTGTTTCTGTAAATCTCAAGATCTTTGTGTTAGAGAGTCTAGAGAAACACTTTTTTGGATAGTGCTTATCTTTCCTGCCACTTCTGATTTTTGAGCCTTCCTCCACTGCACTAAGCCCATTATTCCAGCCCCCTCCTTTTCTGACAGTGTTTCTGTCCCATTGTTGTTTTCCTCCAGCATAAGGGGAGCTGCTTGCAGTGCTTATCACCCACCTATTCCAGAGTTGCGCAGGGATCAGCCCTGTACCCAGGGGCTTTTTCTGCTTCTGCAGCTCAAGATAAACTCTCAGCTGGGAAGCAATGGGTTTCCTCAAAACCAAAAGTATGTGTTTTCCAGGCTGGAATCAAGCTTCTCAGTGAGACAGCATTTCCTTCAAGCCCTTGAAGGACTTAGTTTCACATTTCTGACATCTTTATGCATAAAAGAGTTATTTTTGGTCAGTTTTAATGGTTTTCTATGATTCCCTCTGAGCTCTCCATAGCTGGTAATTACATACCTGCTCTTGCAGGCGATAGAAATATGAAAGAGCTTCAAAATATTTTTTAAACTCTCTTGAATTTCCATCGACAAATAGTGTGGATTATTTTCTCTGGTTTTTTGACAGTATGTCTCCTCCTTAAAATATGTGATGGCGGAGACATTGAAGAAAAAACATTTTTGACATTTTCTTTGGGCACCCTGAAAATGCATCTCTAGACGTGACAGGATTTTCACTATCAAAACCTTCCCAAGGGATTGGCTTGGCTTTGTTCAATGAGTCACAAGCACTAATGAGGGGTATTAGGGTCCTTATCTGCAGAGAAGTGAGCAAAGCCCCTCCAGACAGCAGATCAGTGAGGGGGAAATAAGAAGGCAAGAAGAGAAAAGCTTTGAATAAGGTTTTACTTACCCATGTGTACTCGTATTTAATGTTAGAGTTTGGGGAGGCTTCTGTGCATTTGCTGTGCTGTCCTGACAGCACAGACACCTCTGAGTGGTGTTTCTTCAGCTCTGGGTCTCTTACAATACTTCTCAGTTAGACCCTGTGTGCTCTGTTCTTTGTGGCTTAACTTGTGCAAATGGGGAGCAGGCCAGGGAGTCAAAAAAACAGAAAAGAAGGCACTATTGTTCTTTTTCCATTTTCCCCCCTTTCTTTTCCATTTCCCCCTCATTCTTCTGCATTCCCTCACCCACCCACCCCCTCTCCACCGCCACCTTATTTTCCTTCTATTTTTTTCCCAGTTTTCCCCTGGTGTTTTTTTTTTTGTTTTTTTTTTTTTGTTTTTTGTTTTTTTTTGTTTTTGTTTTTGTTTTTGTTTTTTTTTTTTTTTTTTTTGTCTGGGTTTGTTTGTTTGTTTGTTTTCCTTCAATCTATAGGCCCTTCTCTCTGTTCTGCTCTAGTTTCCAAATCTGAGGATGAATGTAAGAATGAGTGCAGGATGGAAAACCTTGTTGGGAATATGTGAGCCTACTTTGGGTGGAGTCTACACAGTCTTTGAGGCATTTTGCACCAAACCACGCATGGGCAGGGTGGGGTGGGGGGGTTCCCTTAATACTTAGAATTTGGCAGAGTCATTCCTATCCTTAGGAGAAGCAGCTCTAAGGGTGACAGGAATCATGCAAAAGGCCTGGAATTCCAATAAAAAGCAGAAGTGACTGCACAGAAGCCAGTAAGTGTTGCAATAAAAGTACTGTTTAACCTGCTGGCTAATACAAAAAGGTTTTTTTCTACAGCAACTGGTGGAACAATATATTTAGAAATTAAATTAATCCAAACAAATAGAGAGTTTAACCCCATTGTCCTGGCTAAATTCCAGCTTAAGTAATTACATTCTGGCTACCTGCATTCCCTCTGGAGTTTCTGCTGGGTAAGTTACAGCTTACACTGTGTGTGCGTGTGCCGCCCTTGTTAGGAACAGTTGTGTGGCATGTCAGCATCTGGGAAATCCTATCTGGCAAAAAAAAACAGAGGTAAAAACATTTCAGGGGAAGCCAGGAGCCACTGCTCTGACATAGTTAAGTTGTTAGCAGGATTTGTAGATGCAGCACTGTAACTGGCAGTTAGTGCTGCCCAGCATAGAAACCAGCAGTGGTTACACACACACAGACAGCCTGGATCAGCACCTGCTCTTCTCCATAGCCTTCCTGTGTTAGACTTTCCTAGGCGTCCTTCTGAAGCTGAACCTCTGTTCCAGAGCCAGGTGGAAGTAAAAGCCTGTACTTTTGATGCCAGTTCATCCTCCTGGTTCCCAGACTATTAGATGAGCAGTGGAACAGGGGACAGGAGAGGGCCTGGGTAAACCAGCATCCCTTCCCAGTGGCACATGTGATCCTGCAGCCCTTTGGGAGGTTCAGCTGAGGCTGCCCCATTTCCAGAGCCCTTCTGGGGAAATGCAGTGAAACACTGCATTCAGATCTAGCTTACCATCTCCTCCTCAGTCTGATACAAAGCAGTGTCTGCCTGTGCCTTTGATGCCATTTTGAAGGGTCATGGAAATATCACAGTGATTTAATTAATATTATTAATTGCAAGCTCGTCTGGAGAGGACCTTCCCTGTGAATCTGAAATGCGAAAGCATGATTTAAGTGTAATGTACTGCATTATCCATGATTTTCTGTTTTCTTTTCCTGTTCTACTTCAGAGAACATGGCACAGTGTGAGCTGACAAAATGATTTAGCTGAAGTCAGCATAGAGTGGGCAGGTCAGGGAGTTCTTTTCCCCCTCTGCCTCTCGTTGGAAGGCTCATTTTTCCAAACATAAGGCACTAAGAATACAAGTGGTTAAATGCACTGATATTTGGATATAGAGCCACCAGGAAAATTCAGAACCACCAGCTATTTTAATAGTGGCTTTGGGACAGCTTTGTCAGAATGCAGACAACTTGTTAACATAAACTGGATTTGGTGGCTATCTCTTCATGGTATTACTTGTAAAAAGTGGACACATTTGGCTCCTGCTAAGAGCTGAAATGACCCAAAGCTTTGGCATGTGCATATCACCCCATGGGGAATTTCTGAGGGCTTTTGTTATATGTAATAGAGCGAACTGACAGGAATAACAACGTCTGAGGCAAAGAAAGGGCTCCTTTTACCTGGACAAATGCTCTAGAAGCTGTGCAAAACACATTCCGTGGGAAAATTAATTAATAGAAATGAACATTGGCAAGCAGGTTGTAATGAGGATTGCTTTTGATCAAAAGGATGTTTTGGTGATTAAATCCAAAATCTGGATTTAAAAATTGGTTTTATTTATTTATCAAAGGAAAAAAATGTCAGCAGGATAAACAGAAAACACTTAGAAGCTTTAAGCTCTTCTTAACATTCTCTTAAATGATTCAGATTTCACCATTTCTCCACGATAGATGTTTTGTCGGGGAAACTAATTTGAATGTGCATGATAGATGAACTGCATTGAAAATATCAATTTTTATCAACTCTAACTCTTGATCTTAATTAACTTCATATCTGTTTCTCCAGAAACCAGCAAAACAATCAATAAGATACTACAGCTAGCTGCCTCTATCAAAAAAGTCTGCAGCAAAAAGAACAATTTCAGTTCTTTTCTTCTGACCAGTTTGTGAATACAGCAGCAAGAGGGCTGTATTGCCCTCAAAGGTCTGGCTGGCCTTGATGGAGGGCCTGATCCCTGCTAAATAAAAGGACATCATGTAGAGAAATTCCTTCTGCTGCACATACAAGTGAGAAAGGTACCACACTTATTTATCTTTCTTCTCATCCATTGACAGTAGTTCTAATCAGGGACAATGGAAGGAAGTACTTCCAACCTTTTTCATACAGAGAGGAGGTTAGTATCTAGCACTTATTCCACAGAAGAAACTCGGGTAGCTTATCCTGTCTTCCCAGGAAAAGGACAAGGCAAAATGAAGGGTACAGCTGCAGTGTCCTTGGGAACACGTCTGGGTAATGTTCTCCAGATGCCTGAGCACCTGCACTGGCAGCACTGGCAGCACTCTCTCCCTTTTGTCAGACCCTATTTGACAGCGCTTAAACCCCATGCTAAACTCTTGGAAGGTCAAAAGCAGTAAATCCTTGGCATTCAACTCCTCCAGCAATCTTGTAAGCTGAGTGTGTTGCTATGCCATGTAATTTTCAGCCTTCAGAGGAACACACTTAAAGTGTCTTAGTGGGCACTCTGGTGTACCTTGTTGTTGTTCGAGTCTAAGGTTGCAGAAATGTAGTTGAGCCTAAGTTAATCAGTGGTTAGGCTACGTATCCTTGGATTCTGAAAAACAATTTCTCAGAAAGGTTGTGTAGAAAGGAGCCATACTCTGTTCTCTTTGAAAGGCTTGTGGGGCTTGGCATGTTGTCATGGTGGAATGCAGGATAAAAAAGGATGCAGAGACATAATTGTGTCATTTAATGACAGAATCTGAAATACATTTACTAGGTGGGATAAGCCTAGAGAGCGGATAACTTTTTTTACAGTAAGATTTCTGTTCAAGGACCTTGTGTGTGACACACTCTTGCCAGCCAAGGCCCCAGCCCCTCTGTCCCAGTTTGAACCAGCACCCAGGGGACAGAAATGCTCATTCTGACTGACTTATCCAGGTCCTGGCTTGCAGCTGCTGCACATAACATCCCCACCTCCTGCTCAGCCTCCTGCATGGCATCAGACAGCTGTGGCCACTCAAGGCTCCAAACTCATTAGGATCCCATCTACTCCACTGTGGTGGATTTTTTGTAATCCAATTTCAGTCATGTAGCTGGTGTGACTGTGCCATGTGTAATTCTGTCTATCTACATTTTAATACATTTTCTTATAAAGCATAATAAGCAGTTGACAGGCTTTATGCATTTTTAATGCCTTGAAATATTCCATGTTTAGAGATAGGTAGTGCCTCCTTGGACAGAAAGAATGTTTTACTGCTGAGGGAGTTAACAATTGGCTCAGTCAAGCACAAAAGAGGGCTGCATCCAACCTGTCAGACATATGGATGCTTCCAAAGAGGAGAGTAGTTAATAGTCTGATAAGAAATGTCAAGTAATTCTATGAAGAAAGACAGGGAAATGAGACTGAAACTTAGAAACTCAATGAATCCTCAAGGAAGCTCCCTCCTAGAAGTGCAAAACCAAGCCTAATTTCCCAGACCAAGAGTGATTGTAACTTCTGTGACTGTAACTCAGAGGTAAAGCATTAATAGTGAACTACAGCCTCTCCTGGAAGTCAGAGAGGGTCCAGTAACCTCAAAAGCTGACAGCATAAGAGATATTTTTTTCCTAGGAAATACACACATGCTTCATAATGGTCTTTATATGCTTTGTATTTTTGTAAATTAATACTTACATTTGAAGTCATTGTAATCTGACTCAGGTTTTGAGGGGTTTCAAGAGTTTAGCATCAAGGTATCCTATTTCTGTTAGAGGGAGATCTTTACTGGCATTGGGATACTGGTTGGTTTTTTGTCTTGTTTATTTCCTACAGCAATTCTCCTAAATTTCTCCAAGGTAACCAAAAAGTAACAGGTCCAATATATAAGGTGACTTGGGATGCAGGGTGTGGATGGAAGAAATGTCTAAGGAGTACAGATGTTACCCAAGTCTGTATCCTGTTGTACTGAAATGTAACAGTGGAAGAAGCCTGAGGGTCCTGAGAGAGCCTGACACTGATAGGTTTGATCTCGTCTGTCTAAAAAAGACAAAAAAAAAAAAAAAAAAAAAAAAAAAAAAAAAAAAAAAAAAAAAAAATCTCCCTAAATACATAAACAAGCAAACACTTGGCTACAAGCTCTGTGCTGTGTTTCCCTGGATGTTGGTGACAATGCCCTGCAGTTTGGGACATATGATCATGGCCACCTGAGTCTTTCACTATAATGATCCAAGTTCAAGTCTCATTTTTGTAAAATATTTTACTGCTATTAATGAGGGGAGGGGTGGGAGTCAGGCACACAGTTACAGTGGCACAGAGGGTGCAGGCAGATTTTAAGATGTGTGTTGTAATTACCACCAGAGTGCCAGCAGGTAACACTCTCAGTAATGCATTTAAAAATTCAGCTCTACTGTGGTGCTGATAGTTTGCCCACCACTAACAAGAGATACCTCATTTTTTTTTTCAAAAACTGTGAGAGGGCTCAATGTTTGGAATATGCATTTTAAGAGAGATGCAATAAATTGCCCAGAAAACTTCGGGGTTTTTTTTTTCCACTTTGTGTATTTTCCCCTAAAGTGCTCCTCTGGGTGTTTTTATTTAAGCAAATGAAAGCTTAAAGACATGAACATATACATGTTCATGTTTCCCTATGTGCATAAGTCTACTTATTAGATTCTTTTATTTCTGCGTCATGGAGTTAGACATAAGAAGCTTATGTGTGTCCATTCATGTATTACAGGCGGGATTGCTAACAGTTTCTATAATTGAAGTGTTCAAGCGCTTCTTATTATTAAGAGAAACTGAAAAAAAAGTGTGATAGGTCTTCAAAATATTAATTTTTGAGAGCAGATTTTTCTATAACAGGATCATCTAAATTTTATTTACATATATATAACTTTTAGCAAGAATCTTTGATTTTTTTACAACTAAAATATTATAAAGCAGACTTCTTTTTATTAGAAAAAGAAAGTTGAGTGAGTCATCAAAAGAGTCTACTATTCACTCATTGAGAGAGGCTTTGAAATTTGAATGGAGCATAGAGTTGCTGTTAGGAATGTCTTTATAATGTCTAAAAAGCTACAAGCCTTTGAAAATCTCTGGTTTGCTGGAATTCAACAAAGTTCATAAATTTGACCGCTAAGTTTTCAAAAGCTTCTGCTTGGATGGGGCATGGTTTAGCACAGGACTGAATAAACTTGTCTGGTAATTATATATAGTGTCAGTGCTAGTAACAAAAAGGAAGGATGCTATTTCCCTTTTCCAAAAAAGAAAAGCCCCTACTGGGCCTTTTTACTGCTGGTCACAGGAGTGAGAGCTGGAGTTTGCTGAGGAGGCAGGCATGTGCTGGTGACAACATGAAACAAGGGGAAAGGACAAAACCTAGAGAGGTAGAGGTGGCAGAAGAAAAAGAAGGGGGGAAAAAAGTCTGAAAGATGTGAGCTGAAGTTGTAAAACAGGGATGGTTCCATCTCCTCACCTCTGAAAAATGGTGGGAAGATAAATTGAGTGATCTTTGTGAAGCACTCACATTGGCTAATGATAAGCAGAACAGAAACACCTAGGAGGATATTAATAATTCTGTCTTCAGAATCACATTTGTAAATGTGCAGTAAATAAGGCCTGGGGCAATACCTTGAACAACAGGCAGAAAACAAAATATTGAATTGCTGCTCATTTAGTGAGTGCAGTCCATTCTATGCACAAAAAGAGACAGGAAAAATGCTGTGGAAAAATATGCTTGAGTGATCAAAGGTTGTACCATAATCAACACAGGAAAGTGAAACTGAGCTGGGGCAGATCTAGCAGCCTTAATTCTTTCCTTTCCTCAGCTAAGAGAGTTTATGATCTTAATACAGTCCTTTTAGTTTTTTTGTGGTTATGAAGCTGTAGATATGTAGCACACAATATTATCTCATGAAGCTTGAAAAATCACAGGAAAGCAACAGGGCTTAAATAAAAGATTTCTGTTCAAGTAGCACAAAAACAATTTCACTATTAGAATGAGATTGGAGATATGTAATTGTATGCTATCTGGCATGGGTGTACTTATAGACTGCGATATAAATGTCCTAATCTTGATTTTCATGCCCATCCAGCACTCTCTAGCTCACTCTTCTATTATGAATTTAAAAGCAGCTCTAACGTGCCGGGAGGAATGAGGCAGAATATTCATGACAATTGTGATATTTTCTCCTGCTAGGACATGTTTTGTTTATAGGTAAACACAGAGTTGAAAGGGCCCCTTCTCCAGAAGCAGTGTTTGCAGTTCCACAGGTATTGACTTAGCAGCACTTCATTGCCTGGCTGAGTGAGCTGGATTCCTCTGAATAAGCACATGAAACGTGTACCTGGTGTTCTCATTAAAGCCAAGGGCCATTCATCTCTCTAATTGCAGCAATGCCCTCCAGCATAATTTCATCCCAAATGTACCATTCTTCTTCTGCCTGAACTAGTGACTTAAAAACCATCTGGAGCTTTGCCAAGCACAAACAGAAAAAAATTACTGGCTGTGATATCACACCAGGATACTACAAGCTGAAAAATGGAAGAGGTCAGGCAAGGTGGTAGGATTTTTCTATCAGGCTTCTGGAAGTATTGACGTGTAGTGCCTGAACATTAGCGGTCGTATTATCTAATATTTCCCACAAACTAGTGGGAGTCGTCGCTTAATAAGTAAAGATTTTCTAAAATGCTGTGCCAACCTTTGAGGCTGCAGAGCTTTTTCTTCTTGAGGAAGAAAAGGCAAGAGAATTAGGCCTGGGAGCAGGATGTGCAGTCAGGAGAAAGCTGCAGCATGCAGTCAGTGGAGCTCTCTGAGCACATATGGTGAGCCTCAGGGAACGGGTTCCTTCTTAAACCAACCAAGCCAGTGAGCAGGAATCAGGATTATTGGGGCTGGGTTTACTGACTCAGTGTACTCTCCAGACTTGGAATTTATTTGCACTTTGTAGGACATAACGTGACAGTCTTGGAAGGAAAGGCTGGTGTTTCTTGATTCTTTGCAGGTTGAGTTCATCACTGTCAACAATATTTTACATGTCTGATTGATTCATTTTAGCCCTGGGCTACCTGCAATAGATTTTTCACTGCTGAAGATTAAGAAGTAACACTAAATATCATTTACTTGGCCTAAGGACATGTACTAAGATGCTTCTTTTCCTTTTCAATGGGCAAGAATCACTCCATTAGCTTCAACATTTATCTCACATGTTCTCTGAAGTGAGGATTTTCCTTCTGTGGTCTACCAAGCTATTAGAAACAGTGCATAAAACATTAGAAAGGAGATTACTAGAACTAAAGAGCTTTAAGGCCTAAGTGAGAGAAACTTCTTTTTATGATATATGAACCTGATGTTTTTCTGTCATGTGATTTTGCCTCAACTTTTTATGCACTACTGCACCAACATGTGAGAGCTGATCTGAGGCACAAATCCTAAAAGATTGATAACATCCACCCCTGCCTGATTTTACTGAAAATTAGGAAATTTTTACCCTTTGGGCAATGAATTCTTTACTGATAACACCTAGCTTTAAAATGCTGAAAATGCCAGAATCCAAATACAGTATTTTTTCATGCAATTTGATGAGTTGTATTAAAACAATAAAAAAGAACCCCTGGTCCTGTGAATTCTGGCATTTCATTTTTTTTTTTTTCTCATGTGAAAACTCTCAAATGAATCATACACTATCAGCACCCAGATCCTCTCTCTCAGAAATCACTTTGTGCTTCATGGCACCATATGACATAACAGACGGGACCAGACATAAATGAACACAAACCCAGGTGCATCTTCATAAGAGCTCTTCTCCCTCTTCCTATCCTTTTTCCCTCCTTGTTTTCATTCCTTAAATGCTGAAGTTTGAAAAACAGTTTTCAAACCAGAATTCCTTTTCCTGAATACATGGAAAATCAGTTGTTTGCATTGATCAACCTTGTGTACACTGGAAGTATGATTTGGTTTTATTGTTGCTAAAACATGGAGAACTGATGACACAAAAAACCACATTTTTATGTAGGGGGGGCTAAATTTCACTCTGTTTCTGGATTATTGTGTGTCCCCACTACCCAGAGAGATAGAGCTGGTGTAGTTTCAGGTGTCCTTAGGCAATTAGACAGCAGGATGCTGCCCTGCATGTATTAGTAGTGGCAAAGGTCTTAATTAACTCTTACTCAAAAAGTATTAATGGTTACTGTGTAACTGTACTCAAGGCTCAGGTTGCAGTCTCTGATACTCTCTGTACCATGAATGTTTGATAGTGGAATAATGAAACTTTTGGCAAATTTCAAGAGCAAGTTCCAGGTACACTGCAGTGTCTTTTAATGGAATCTATGACTTATCTAGGAAGGTACCTATGAGCCTGTAAAAATGTGAGGTGGAATCAACACATGACATTCATTACGAGTAGAATATCTTTCCTTAAGCACTTTCAGAGCACTCATCTTCTGCTCAGAGACAAAACTTCAGGCCAAAACAGGGCCAAAGCATTGCCTGGGTCAAACATGGGGCCAGCTGGGACCAGGGAATGGTTTACAGCTGCCACAAAGCACTCACATTGTCTTTGCTGGTACCAACTCTGCCCTCTTCCTCAGTGGCTATGTTGCTGCCACTAATTTCCACCATGATGTCTGGAGGAGGATTGTGTTCACATCTTGTTGATAAAACAGTTGTTGTTTTACTGGTGATTCCCCTCTGACTTGCTTTGTCATCACCTTCCCTTTCAGAGGAGGGGGAAAGAATGATGTCTGTTTGTTCTTTCCTCCTCACCACCACAAAAGAACTTGTTGCTGCATTCCACTTAGGATAATCTGGTGCCATTCCCAGAGCATGTACTTGTCATTCTCTTGTGTCCAAGAATAACTGTTAAATAGCATGTACCATTTTTTTCTGCAGAGATAACATGTTTGCAATTTCCTTTTCCTTTGCTAAAATACAAGAAGATAACTGTGTTCTTGCCTTTATGCTCTTGTACGATCTCCTGCTCTGCAGGAAAAGAGATCTCATGTGTGTGTGTGTGAGAGAGAGAGAGGGAGAAATTGTTTATTGATGTAATGGAAGCAAATGAAGACAACGTAAAGGGCAGCTAAATGGCAGCACCTTTTTGAAAGATATGCAGAGTCTCACCTACTTGTTTTGAAGTACTGGCAAGTCTGACCACTTACTTGCCCTAAGGAGAGTCTGAAATGCACCATTAGCGTGAAAGTTCAGAATATAAGTAATTAAGTCCTTATCCCTATTCTCATTTTCTCTCTTCTGTTTCAGTGCTGTTTGTTTCCTTTCCACAAAGACAACAACAGCTCTGAGAGCTGATAAAACAAAGCTTGGCACAGTCCCAAGCCAAGGTATCTTGTTTTGGGATGGCATCAGCCTGAGCTTCTCACTCCTCCTGCAGTTATGTGATGATTTTTCATAGTCTAGGCTGGCCACATTTGCTAAGAAGGAATTGGGATTGCTAATTGTGGTTGTGCCTGTGTTTGGATACCAATATTAAATATATTTAAAAGGTCTTTTGTGGGCAGACATGAGCTCATTCTGCCTGTGCTCCAAGCCCACATATTAGTCTGCTGATGTAGAGAAAGCTTATCATCTCAGGCTGGTGCCATATCAGCTGTGGTTACAAGGTCTCAGCTTGGTGTGAAGAGCAGATTAAGTCACCTGCTGCACAAACTTAGCCTTAAGTGCTCAGGATCAGATCCTTCAGTATGGCAGTTTCTGGTCTTCTCAAATTGACTCATTGATGGTAATGATTTATCATATTAGTTTTGGTGAAATATTTTTGATAGTTTATAGTACAGTTGAGAAAATATTAATCTTTGTTTATATACAGGGCATTGCGGTGCTTGTTTTATAGCCTATTTGATATAGAAATTTTTAAGAGAATATCAATAAGTAGCTGATAGGTAGTGCCTTCTAACCCACTAAAAAAATTAAATTCACCTGAGATCTGATTGGTGTAATATATTATTGTATAGCACCTTATTGTTCTACATTTAAAGGAAAAAAAAAAATGAGGCCTATGCCTAGCTCATGAGTCTGAATCTAATAAAACAGATACTTCTAGTGTTGAGAAAGACAGAAAAGGATCCAGAAGGCCTTGATAGAATTTTTGCAGAGAAGGAAAAGAAATCCAAGTATCCTGTGTCTAGTCTCATATAGTTTTGATAAAATGAATACTGATTCGTTTTTGTTGCTATAGCCTATACTGCACTGTTTGCAATATGTTTCTGAACATGGTCTTACATATGATTTCCTCTACAACTTGTATATAAATCAGAATGTTCATCTATCCACCCCTCCATCCCTTTCCCCTTTCAGATCCATCTTTAGATATCCAGCAGGAATGCTTGGTAACTTTGTATTTTGACTTTTCTGCAAGTGTCCTTCAAGAAAGCACATGCCCCTCTGAGGCATCCTGACAGCAGCTGAATCATGTTCTGCCTCACATTGCACTGAATCATTTGTAAGCCACAAGTCATTGTTCATTTTAAAAAAATATTTAAGAAAACCAAGAAACCTCCAAACCAACAGAAAAAAGATGCTGCAAGAACTGGGGCAGACCAAAGCAGAATATACAGTTCAAGTATGATAGTCAAGATTTGTCTCCAGAATGCACAAATTACTTCAGAGAATCCATTAACATTATCTATGTACATCCTACATGAAGAGTACAATGATTATAAATCCAGCAAAGCATAAAGGCTGAAGCATTCTTTCCTGTTGGATATTGAACTGGACTCTCACTCCTTGGAAAATCTCTGTGCTCTAAATAGCACACTGTCTCCATGGCAATGTGCAGTTCAGTTTTCAACTTTTCAGCACATAAAAATGGTAATTTATTTGTTTTAAGAACTCCTGCAGTTGTCACAGCTGTGAAAGCCTCAGGGCTGGGCACTTTCTAAGAGCAGCCAAGCCACCAGGTTAAAGACTGGGTTAACTGCCAGGAAGTGCCCGACCTGAAGGTCATTGTTGCCTAATTATATTATTATTTCCTGTCAGCTCAGCTTAAGAAGTGGCACTCAAAGCATTAGGCAGTCAGCACACTCAGAGCATTCACAGAAATTTTGTTTCTTTTGTTCTTGACGTTAAGGACTTCTTTGTAAATGAATGCAGCCTGTGATGAAGTAGAGGCATAATAAATCCTGTGCCCGGAGTGCCTGACTTTCATAGCTGCTATGGTTACAACCTTTTTTTTTTTTTTCATATTTAATTTGTGATAAGGGTACACATTGTCATCTCCTTGAGGGAGCAAGGCAGTAAGTTTGTGTTTTCAGCACTCTTTCTGTATTGTTTAATCCTTTGATGGCTTGGCTGTCTACTGTAAAAATCATTGGCCTTGAGACTGTCAGAACCCTGCCTGGTGAAGTGCTAAGCATTTTGGTTTCAATCCAACAGAGCACTCAGGCAGATGTTCAGCTTCAAGTATGCAGGTAATTTTACTGGAGACTAGAAAAAAAATCTCCTGTCCTAACCTCAGAGCCTTTTGTGATTTTCTTGACTAGAACTGGAGAATTCAGTACCCACAGGATTTAACCTATGGATCAGCAATTCCTCAATCTTGAGCTCTGAAAAGAGCTCGAAGGAAATTCAGCTTTTCTTGATATTTTCGCTAGTAATGGGGTTGCCAACCTTTACAAATAAATCTTTTAATACAAGAGAAATTAGGGTGCTGCCATGACGCATAGCACCATGGAGAAAAGGAAGTGGGAATGCTTATTGCAAATTCCAATAAGCTTAGGACCAGTATTTCAGATGTACAAATGGTGGATAAGAGGGTGAGTTCCTTTCACACTATAATGACCTGCATCAGCACAATGCTTCTTCCCAGCTCTTCTCAACTGCTCTGGGATGATGCCCATTAATATGTCTGGGCCATAACTGTGAATTTGTTCAAACTAAGTGCAAAGAGCTTGAATCATGTTTTATTGTCTCCCTAAATCCAACATAAATCCTTGCACAGTGCACTACCATGACTTACTTTCAAAATGTTTAAAGAGTTTGTAGATTATGTTACAAGGTATAGTTAAGGGATGTTGGGAACTGAGATGAGAAAGTAACTATTTTGTCACTGATTCCTATACATTTCTGTGTATGGGATTCTCCAACTGTGATTCACAGAACAGTACAAGGCCTCTTCTCTTGTGGACATAATTTGTTTGGAAAGTTAAGATGTGGGACACTGAGGTTAGGAAAGGACTGGTAGTAGTGGTACCAATAGCACTAACCATAAATAAACATGTCAGAATAGCACTGAGGGACAGTTCATGTCCATGGAGTTCAGTGATTCCCTATCCACTGCCATAGACTCATGCACTTCTTTTTTTATTCTCCCTTAGGCATTCTATTTTCAAACGCCAGGATCTTACTTCTTTGGGTGACAACACAACAGAATTTTGAGCAAACTGAACCTGGAAATGCTTCTTGCTCAGCTAAACAGAATGACGTGGTGGCCTTGGAAAATGACACACTCTGCAGCTGTCACTGGGAAAAAATGCAAATGCAGAATCAGGAGGTGTTTGAAAATGTGGGAAAAAAATATGAAGAAACAGCTTCAAAATGCTTACTCATCTCCTTCAAATCTTCATGCTGGACAACAGGGATACATATATGCTATAAAGAAAGGTACCTCCCAGAGAGTAAGTTTACTTTTATTTTTATAATTAGCCTCATTGGAGAACAATGTAGACACTTCTGGATCTGGAGGTAGACTGGGCATCATAACTGAGCAGAACAAGGATTCATATTTATTCCAATACTTGCTCATAATGTAGATCCCAGTATGGGCAAAGACAGAGTAGGACTCAGTTCAATCTTGAGCCTTATTACTTATATATTTCCTCCTAAGCGCACCTTTCCATAACGTTGGGAAGGGCATTTGCAGTCTATTCTCAGTAAAGGAACAACTGCCCAAAGCCACCACATTTCTCAAATAATTTTTTTACTGTATTTTTAGGGAAAGGTCATAAAAATCCTAGAATAAAATAACTGATCATGAATTCTCTGGAAATGATAGAGGGTAGTTTTGAGTTATCCTAGTTTGTTTGCTTTTTAAGCAGTGATGTCACTAAGTACCCTGACACCAAACATCTTGACTAGTATTTTTCCTACTTTGTCAGCTTGTTCTATTAAAATGCTTAGGGAAAGTGGGACCATCCCTTTCTGTTCTCAAAGGTTATATTATTCAGTTTAGTTGTGCCTACATTTGCTATAACGCTATGAAACAAGTCTAAAGAGCTTTGCAAAGATGTCAAAACTGCTACAAGTCACTCTTGCCTCCAATGAGATCAGAATCTGGCATTTAATCCATTGGAACAGTGTATACCATCCAGGATCTCTCTGAATACAGACTCTCTAATCTCTGTCATTTCTAAGTAAAGAGAAGTGAAAGGACATATATGCAAGCATGCATTGAAAGGACACATATGCAAGAAAATCCAGAAAAATCCAAAAACAGGCAACGTGTTCTCTGGATTTAAGTGTTTGTGGGTAGATCATATTAAAAAATGGTCATGAACAGAATAGAGATAGAGCCACGTCAACACAGAAAAATGTTTAGAACATGTTTTTACAGAAAGATAATATTCCTGTACTTTCAGTCCTCAGTGGTTGTGAGTAAAATTGTATTTCCATAGAGATGGCCATCACTTTAAATTTAAAAAAAATTGCAAAGCAAATTTGCAACTCTGGAAGGGTCACCATGTTCCCCACATTCCCCACACCCACACTGGTAACTTTGTGCCTTGAGCTCATAATTAAATCTCATCTATAGAATGGTAGAGGTATGAAACCCAGTTTCTGGTTATCTGTCACTGTTCCTCATAGCACTTGGGGGAATATCTCTGTCTTCTCCCTCCTTGGCCCATACTGCTTTCATATGCTGTCATATTCACCAACCAGAGAAGCACTTGTGATGAGCCCATGCCAAGATGTCAGTCAAGGACCTGGGAAACTTGCCATAAAAACCTGTCCTTGTTTTAGGCTAATTAACTTTTGGCATATTTGTAATTGCTCCTATTAGTTAGGGGCACTTGCTAGGAGCAGCAGTAAAAAGATGGTGGCAGGGAACCAGATGAAAAGGAACTTTAGGGACCTCCTGCATTTGAAAGAGCAATAAAAAGTATTAACCAGGACTACACCAAACTTGGCAGGGCACTCAGAAGGGTCCAACCTGTGGTGTTTAGCATCATTTCAAGTTAGTGCAATGTGCAAGATTGACCAGCTGGCAGGATTGTGAGTGTGACCCTCCCCTCACCTCCTCCAGTGCTCTGCGTGGTGCCAGAGAGCATATGCTGGAACATCCTGGGATTCCCCAGCAAGACGTGCCCTCAAGATCCAGGCAACTGTTAGTGACAGTCGTTAAAAAGGCATCACCATCAGTTTAGTGTCCTGACCTGGCACAAATGCTAATGGCAGATGCTGGTGGGCCCTCCAGTCAGGAAATAGCTGTTTGCTCTGGACAAATTTACTGGAAAAGAGAAGGAGCATTAAATTCATTTCTCACTGATGTGTGTGAATCCATTCCAATCCCCATAAAGCAAAAGGAAATTGGCTATGAACATGGTAAATCAACATTTCAGCTTACAAGATACCAAAATGATCATAAATCATTATGATGGCTTTTTGCCCTTCATAATTACGGTCATGAGTTTGATTCAAACCTCAGAAAAATCAAAGCAAGGCATACATTGATTTCAGTGTGCTCTGGATAGGATGAAAGATAAAATAATCTTGTGTATATCCACAAAGCAAAATGTATAATACGCCCCAAGAGGTTTCTCCTGAAACATTATTGCACGTGAGTCACTCCCCTCACACTGACGTTTCCCCTGTATGAAGATATTCTGCTGCATACTCTGCCCACCCCTTAGAGCAGCAGCCCAGATCCTGTTTCTTGAATCTCATCTTTAGCTATTTGTTTGTAGCTTGAAAAGTAATGCAATTATTAATAGAGAATACAGGCAGAAATGAGGCAATTCATAAATGACTCCTTTCTCTGAATGTTACCTAGAAATTTATAACTTAAGGCACTGCAGCCAGGGAGCTGAAATTAACTGCCCACTCGTGTGAGTCACTGAACAAATTTCCACAAAAGCAAAACATATTCATCTTTCACTCATTACAACGTATTTTTTCTGGAGGTATAAGTGTCCCTGCTTAGGCCTTGCTCAGTGCTGAGCCTGCCTTTACAAGCATATTATGCTCAGTAACTTGCTGCTGACTCCCCAAAGGCATGTTTTCGTGGATTTTTTTTTTCAAAGCCTGACCAAATTGTTGCCTAACTGTCTTTGTTACATGTTCAGCAGTGTCAGAATTCCAGCAGGTACAACCCTGATATCAGAAATGCCAACAAAATTGAAACATAGGAATAAATATCCTTGTTGGAGGAGTCAGTCCTAGCATTAGGTTCTTTTACATATTTATTCAAAAATGATAACTCACCACACACAGAGAGTATAATGTGACTTTCATGAACCATGAAAACAGGAGTAACCACGGAGGGTTCTGTTATTGCCCTGCATGCAGATAAGGATCTAGCAGAACATACAGAGTAAATCCTCTTGTGTCTTTAGTGGGTGGCATTTCTTTAAGAATCTCTGCTTTGTTTCTGCTCCATTTTCTCCAAGCCATGGCTCAAATTTTACAGCTCAGGAATAGAAGATTATGATTAGAGTTGTATAGAGTGATTTTTAAATCTAAGCTATAAAAAAAACCCAACCCAAATAAATCAACCAACAAACAAAAAAACCAAAACCCAGAACTACAGAAAATTTAGTATTTATTTTTTTTCCCCTCCTCCTGTTTCATGACTCAGATTTGTAATTCTCAGTCACTTCCATCAGCAAAAGACTGACGGCTATGCCATGGTGTGTTACAGGTAGATAAGAGATGCACAGTTGTCATTGTGTTTAAGATGTCAGGATTACCAGGAGTCACAGAGATTAAATTTCACCCCTTCTACAGTGGCTTGACTTCTACACAACTTGATTCTTAGATTATTTGCATATGCTGTAGATACGTACCATCCTTTTTGCAACAGAATTAAGCTCTGAAAAGTTTAACTTGGAGAGATCTGCCTCACCCATTCAAACCCTGTGCTGATTTGGCTTAAGCCAGCTCTTGTGATTTGAGAATGCAATATGTCCATTGAGATCACTTTTCTTATGTCAGTGTTTTACTTCTTCGTGTCTCCAATTATTATTTTTTGTAAAAAAAAAAAAAAAGTAAAAAAGGGAGTTTTAGTAAATTAGTATTTTCCACTGAAATATGTATGCTTATGATAGAAAATTCCAATCATTCAGATAGAACTGAGGTTAATTGTAAAGTATTCTGTATATAGATCTATAGAAGAGAATTTTGAGCTCTTTGTACAAGCTACAGATAGTAAAAATACAACATAATCACCTTATTTGCTATTTAACCAAAAAATGTTTCTTGATTCCTGGGTTGTTTTTTTTTGTTTTGGCTCCAGTCTTACTTGTGCAGTTCCTGTGGTCAGTCCCACATCCTGCAAATGATGAAAGAAATGAGGAGAAGTAATGGCAGAGCTGGCAATATCTTTGAGGCCTCAAAAGTGGATCCATAGCACAGCTGGGGCATCCTGCTCTGCCAAAACTTTTAGAAGCACTTCTGTCCCACACCTGAGTATTTGGGCTCAGCCAAGATACATTGAGTGGAATCTGGGAGAGGAATATTGAGTTTCTACTGATTTCAAAAGAGTCCATCTTTCAAGCAGATGAAAGATGGAAGACCTACAGGTGTCCTGGGTCATGGCAAAGGCTTCAAAACTTACTAATTTTATGTCCCCTTCTTGAAGTCTGCTGTGTTTACCTGGATGTTTATAGGGTAATGGGAGAAAGGTTGCTTCATTATTTACCCAAGCCTTATGAAGTGTTACAGCACAAGTAGAGCAGTAACAACCCTGCTGTGACAAATCAAACTTAATGACTGAACAGAAGTATTACAGGTATGTTCCAAACCAGGGTAGATCATAGTAAGAGCTGTCCAGTTTATACAGTAGTGCTCTGTCCCTATTTCCAGGTTCTGAATTTCTCTAATGAAAATGCCCTAATTGTGGTCTTCCAGTGCCCGAAGACAGCCTACAGGAAAGATGGAAAGAGACTTTTGACAAGGGCTTGCAGTGACAGGACAAGGGAGAATGGATTCAAACTGGAAAAGAGTAAGTTTAGATTTTGTATTAGGAAGAAATTCTTTACTGTGAAGGTGTTGAGGCCCTTGGCAGAGCCTGTCCAGAGAAGTTGTGGATGCCTCATCCCTGGAAGTGTCCAGGGCCAGGTTGGATGGGGCTCTGAACAACCTGACCTAGTAGAAGATGTCCCTCTCCATGGCAGGGAAATTGGAAGTAGATGATCTTTAAGGTCCCTTCCAACCCAAACCATTCTACGATTCTATGAAAAAAAACCAACTTCATTTTAATGACAAAAGGTCAGATTGTGCCATCAGTTTATAAGTGGATTTGGCTGTAGCCACTTTAACCTTCATTAGCAATAGGAAAGGCAGATTTAAGACTATTTTAATAATTCTTAAAATTCGTAAACAGAGAGGAAAAAGATTTCTGCTCTAGGTCAGTGAAAATTAGTGAGGTCCTTGATCCAAGGCACAGACTAAGGAACACTACCCGAAAAACTCTCCCTTTGAGAGGAAAAAGGAAACAAGCTAAAAAAATATGCTTGATGTTTTTGAAGTTCAAAACCTCACTGCAAGTAGGAAGCTTTTAACTTTCTCTTTTGTTGCCAAATGCCAGCAGGCAGCCATAGCTATCAATTCCTTCACATCCTATACAGTTGCATTACGTATAATGAGAGGAGAGTGGCAGGTAAGGAGTTTGTTATCCCCTGGGACACTTCAATGGGAGTACAGACTCCCCTGATTTGTGTTTCATCCTTAATTGCTTCTGAAATTACTTTGATGTGTGTAAAACTATCTGTTTCACGTGTCATGGAATCATATTCTTGCTCAATGTATTGCTTCTTATTTTTGGACATAGAGCAGTGAAATTTTGCATACAGAGTTATCTTGCCAAAAGGTAAAAAATAAATCTTTAAAAATTCCTGGGGAATACTTTTTTTGCAGTTAGCAGCATACAATGGAACTGCCACAGTGATACAACTAAATAACCAAGCTATCATGGCTCTACTGACAGGTAAAAGAAAATAATCCAAGACATCTGCCTCCTCAACAGACTTCTTTTAAACTAAAAATAGTTCATTTGAAATTATTTCAGCTATTGAGGTATGATGCAAAGAGACCTGTTTTGGGAAATGAAACAGTTAAAATGATTTGTAAGTTGTCAACCCAGTACACCAAAGCTTGCAGGTGATGAATCACTGGGCACAGTCCCAGGCTTTCAGTACTTTTGGTACAGCAGGATTTTTCTGGGTGTAGGCTGTAGTCAGGGGGGAATCAGGACTAGTTCCAGATGGTCTTCTTTTTGGACACCTGCTGTCCTGTCCTGTTAATTCCTGATATGGGAGCAGGGAGGCTGGCATGGCTCAGGTGAGGCTCCAGTACACTGTTGTGCTCCTGCACTTTGAATGATGTATTTCTGCACAGCCTCTTTCCTGGTGAATCACCGTGCTGTAGGAGCACTTATATCAGTGCCAAATGTAGAATCCCCACAGGGACGAGAACAGCATGGGAGTAATACCTAATTAAAACTGCAATGAAGTAGGTCAGCTAATATTTCACAAACAACAGCAAGCGTTCTGATTGTTAATAGTTCAGAGCCCCTGTATTTACTCCGAGCAACAACAAAAAAATATATGTTGCCTAGAAATGTAATGAAAGCACAAGCTGAAAACACTTGCCACAGTGGATTACAATTGTAAATATTCAAGGCCTCCAATGAGAACTGTACTTTAACTCCTGCCAATACCTTCACCAGTGGATTAATGCTGTTATTCCCCTCCTTCCTCAGGACTGCAGGAGGATTGCCAGAAGAAGGTTAAGCAGCTTCAGGTGAAAGAGCAGATGATAAAGCCCTGCTTTCAGCCACAAAGTAAAGCTATAGTAAGGAAAGGTAATCCCACTCTCAGATGCCACAATTGCTTATAATGTTATAGGACTGTTTTCAGATGTCCCAGATTCAGACTTCAGCCAAATCTCCTGGGTCTTACTGGCCTGCAAATGTAAGTGAGATCTGATCCTTTCCTCTGAAATTCATCACCTTTTTTGACTTAGGGTGGAAGGAGCAAGAAAAGTAGCAGCATTTTTAGTTTCAGTGCAGTCAATGAACTTCCATGACTGATGAACGTTTGTAATAATAGTGTTCAAAATGTTAATATTTTTAAACTGAGAACAAACATTCACTATTTGATTAATTGTGGGCTATAATTAGTTAAACAAAGAAATATCTAGAGGTTTCTCTGTGGTAGAGGATCCCATTAAGCTGGAACACAGCTCTTTGCCTTTGACCATCTCTTCCCAAATGTCTTGCAACTTATCCAAAAGAATTTCACGCAGGAAGTAGGTTCTTTTGCTTACAGCTGCTGTCAGCCCATGTTTCAGAGAAGAGATCTATTTGAGCAGCACACAATTCTTTGATGTGAAAAAAATGCACAAAACATTATTTTCGCTTATAAATACTAACAAATCAGTCTAGGACGAAACACCATAAATTCTATGCATCAATTTTTATGCATCCTTATTTATATTCATAGGAAAGAGACAAGGGGCTAATGGAGTCTTGGTTAACCCCTGCCTTTTTGAAACAAAAAACCCCAAACAGACAAAAAAGAGATGTCTTTGATACCTTGAAGAAGGCTGAACTCTGATCTCTCTACTGCTTTGCACTTGGTTGCTCTGCTTAAATGATGCAGATTCCCTTTGGAAGGAAAGGGGAATTGAGTCTCAAAGAAGCTATGACATGCTGGAGCTCATTTCATTCCCAAGAGGAAGGGATCCTGTATGGTACCAAATCCACACCTTACCCTGCAGTGACTCTGCTGATGGGGCTGCCCTTGGATGGGGGCTGAAGGTCATAACAGGTGGCCTGAGGGTGTGTTTTAAGTTAAAAGCAGTAAAACAGTCTGTGCTGTGGGGAGGGTGAGGTAATGTTTCCCCTCCTCCCGGGATGAGCTGTAGATTTTCCTAGTGCTGATCTGATGGGCTGTTCTCTACATTTGGTGGAATGAGTGGCACTTTATTACATTAGGTGATATAATTGAAGTAAATGTGGCATGAGTCATCTGAGTGGTTATGTATGCAGAGAAGGATGACTTTAAAATTAAGTCTGTGAAGGAAAGACCTACAAGGAATGCAGAAGATTTCTAGCATTGCCTTTTTTTTTTTTTTTTTTTTTTTTTTTTTTTTTTTTTTTTTAATTTGAAGAAGTCCTTAGCAGCAAAAAGGGAATTTTGCTAGAAGTCATTCAAAGGATTTGCCCTGCCCAAATTTGGTCATTTTCCATTCATGCAATATGTGAGCTATGAAAATAAGGAAGTTCCTAATGAAAGAGGGGAAAACAGTGGCTTTAGAGTTGGGTGAGATTGCCTATCAAAGGCAGAGGCTGACCCTGCCCACACATGTAGAAACTGAGATGTTTTTGCTGTCAGAAAGCACAGGCTATTTCTCCAGGACTGGCAGAATTCCTTTACTTGTGGTGGACTGGTCCTGACCCTGAAAAACTCATACAATATTGCATAGGTGGCATCAGAATCTTGATCCAATGCCACAGAGAACTTACCCTGAAAAAAATAAATTCTCTGAAACATAACTAGGACAAAGTAGGAGTCACATGCCAAATAGCTCCATGCAAGCAGCAGTCCAGGCAGGTGCTAGAGCACAGCATCACCAGCATGCAGAAACTTCTGACTGCTCATACAAATACAGCACCAGCTCTTGCAAGGTCTCAGGGCTGAAGTGTTTCTATTTAGTTAAAATGACCCACATTTAAAGTGAACAGGATGGAGCTTTTCACACACTAATGAGAAGAAATCGCCTTAGCCAATCGCAGTGTGCCAGCCATCGTGCCTGCTTTATAAATGAGATTAATGACTCAATTTGCAGTAAATGCTTCAGCAAGGAGAAACTTATTTTGTTATACTAATTGTGTCACATATGTGCCTCCAAACACCAACTGTGCGGAGCTGGATTTCCCTGTGGCGCACAGGACCACTGGGCTCTGTTGGTTTATTAATGCCATTGCCCTGATTTCTGTGCTGCTACTGATCATTTTGATCTTTGTGTTCAGTGCTGCAGCATAAATGCTGGTGATGGCAAAAATTATTGTGTAGTATAATCCTGCCCATTAGTGAAAAGACGAGAGTCTGTCTCTAACATAAGCTGTTCAAACCTATTTTCCCCGCTATCATGAGCAAAACTCTAAAGTTATTTACTTAGGCTTTCAATTCATTTTTAATTGTAATGAAATGATGAATAATTGCCAGGGCCTCTAATTTGTTCAGCAGCTACTGTGATTTAAAGGCTTTTTACAAAATTTAAATGTTGTCCACTTATAGGGTATACCGTATTACTTTAATGAAGTAAATGAATTTAGAGTTTCATCAAACTAATCATTACACTTACTTTTACATTTGTTCCCATGTTGCTAACAGGTTTGTTAATGTGTGAGAAAACAGGATTTGCTGACAATGGACCAACATCCACAGCAGGTGCAAATTAACCTTGCCACGCTGAAATCTGCAACTTGTTTTACACCAGCTAAAGCTCTGCCTCAGTTCACTCTTTACCATCCTGTTATTCTGGTTTTGATATTGGATATAATTTTCTTCACGTTTTTCGTGCTTTTACACCACTGTAGTTTTGATGTCAGTGGATTTACTCAGAACTCACTGTGGGGCTAGTAAAAGAATTGCACCTAAGGATCCCATGAAGGGACTTTCTTTCCAATGGCAAATGTTAAATTCCCTCCCCAAGTTTTGTTTACAAATATGTTTGGTGTGTAGTGTAGGTGTGAATAGCTTGTTTGGCTGTGGAATTATTTTTATGAGTTTGTTTCCATGCTTCATGCCTTGTTAAACGTGCTTCTGATTTCAGCTGAAGCTATTAGGAGTTGCTGTATACAGAGGCTCCCTGTGAGCTCTCTACCATTTACAGTGAGAAAGGACAGTATTTATTTAATTTAGTGTCTTCACAAAATGCTGGAATGAGGAGTACTGTCCCATTGTCTGGGGAGTATTTGCATTTCCAAAGTGGTCTATGAAAAATCCAAAGTAGACACTCGTGCCTTTGAAGCCTACAAAGCAACACACAGCATAAGAGCAGCCTCTTTGTTGCCCATCCTGAAAAACACTGAAATATTGTGTCAGGTTCTTTATTGAAAGTTAGCATGCCCCTCAGCTTCATCCTATCCTCCTAAGCTCAGCCTCGTGACAGCAGTAAAAATGATTAGTTTGTGCTCTATTATATTTAGGTGACAGTCTTGGACAATAAACCGCGTGTTACTGAGTTCAGGGGCTTTCACCAAGCGTGATGTACGGCCTGCAGATGGCCCTGAAGATGGGGCAGGGACAATTCCCTTCTGTAGGATGGTTTATGCCTGAAGCACCACTGTAAGGGTGTACCTGGCTGTGCTTCTTGTGCCCATGTCACACACAGCCACGGAGCAGTGCCGTGGAAAACATGGACCACTCTCAGGGGGCTGCAGGGTGTGCCCTCTGCAGCCTCACAGTGATGATCTCTGCAGGAAAAAGGTTATGGAATTTTGGGATCTGGTGAGCCTCTGTGTGTGTAAAGCTTTGGTTATGATATGTAGCATATTGCCTTGCTTTATAGAAGAGCCTTGCAGTCTGGAATATTGCACTCTCAAATTTGTAATACTCTGCTGTGCATGGTTACTAGGTTCCTCCTGCTTAGGAAGTCTCCCTGAAGGAAGAACAAACTATATTAAAATGAACCCCCAAACTCTGAGAGTGTCAGTGTGGCATCAGGTGAAAATGTTTCTCAGAGATATACTGCAAGTGCAAATATTCTGACTTCTTGCAGTAAAGGCTTCTGACTTTAAAGGTTTTCCTTGTCAGGGGGAATATGTTTGTATTCTGACCTAACAGCTCTCTGGTGGTGGAGGGAGGTCTCAGAATATAAAGAGAACTTTAAAAAGTCATATGATACAGTGATTGTCAGTTTGTGTAAAAGGGAATTCAACAATGTAGAAGTGTAAGGATTTACTAAAGGAGTTTGGATAGCTCCTCCTAGTTTTCTACCTCAGTAATTCCCATCTCTGGCTTCTGTGCCATGGTGTGAAAAGATCTGCGTCCCCAGATCAGCATATGGATTTTTGTTCCGATGCTTCTGTCTCTTACCTTAATGGTGAGGAGATGGAGATAAAACATGGTGCTGTGCTGAGCTGAGAAGGGTGTATTTAGTGCTCTATATGCTGCCTAATGCAATGGATTTTTTTCTGCCATGTAACCTTATCCTGGGAGAGGTGATTTGATTGCAGCATGGTTGCAATTAACTCCAGAAAGCTGGACAATCCTGGGCAAGGCTAATCTTGTTAACACCATACTACTGGAAGGGGCTATTTAATACCATTCTAAAAACAATGTAAGACCTAAGATATTTGATTAAAAGAGTTTGTATAATTTATATTATTACTGTATGAGAAATCTCAAGTTGTACCTCTTTTTAAAAATGAAGGCTTGACAACAGTGTTTCTTTTTATTTGCACAGAAATACAGATGTACGACATAAACAAATACACCAGGTTTGCAGCTCTGCAAAGTTGTCTGGTTCTTGTGTTCTTTTGTAGACTATCAGGGGAGAAAAGAACCAAAACCCAAGTGAATTGATCATTCCTTTACTCTCAGAATAATTTCTGTTAAGCACTGTTATTTTTCCTACCAGGTTTCCAGCCAAAGCTGGCAGGCTTCTTTCTGTTAATCTCTGTGGTTTGCTCTCCTATTTCCTATACATTTTTTAGCTGCTGGGTGGATGCTATTATGGCACATCCAACCTTTGGTATAAATAATTTATTCAGAAGGTTCAGTATGTTATAACGTGCATGAAGCATCTTGCATTTATTTTTAATGCTTTTGCTTTCCTGAGAGCTTTCTACATCCAAAGCTACCGCCAGAGAAAACTGTCAATCTTCAAGCAGAAGGGAGAAACTTTTAGACCATATCATTCTATTTTTCTAGCTATAAATCATATGCTTCTGGTGAAGAGTGGAGCAAATGGTTATTATTTACCATTTTGAAGAACCTGGCTTGGATGATGTGAAAATGTCTGTTTGCATTTGGTGTGAAGCGTCTGTAAGCAACTCCCTGTGCTCACAAGCTTGTGAGTGGTGTGCTGGTCCCCTGTGGGAAGCCAGTGAAATTATGGAAGTATTGAAGGGCAGTTGGGTGACTGATAGATTAAGTGCTAAAAACATAAAAAGAGGTGTAGCCTGGGCAACAGCCTGGGAGTGCCTTGGAACTAGAGCACAACCAGGGGATGAATCCACCCTGTATGATAGATGGAAAGAAGTTCAGTTCAGTGGGAAAAGGTGAGCTAGGGAGCTGACCCCAGCAAGGAGTGGGGACAATGGTCATAGGAATGATATTTTAAATATTTTAAGCATTACCTACTGAAAATATTAGTGGTGGAGTGAGGCTGTTCAGTTTTTATTGAGGTGGGGGGATGTGGAGAGAGTGAGATGGGGGAGTTGTCAGGTTTTTTGTAGATCTTAGAAGTTTGTTTGACATACCATCCTTGTATTTATGCTGATTTAACCATAAAACCATGTTATGATTTAAAATTAAGCAAATTTGCCTTATGTGAGGTGTATAAAATATTAAATTAGTATCTACCTTGTCTGCAGATAACACAGATAGTGGCACAGGAGTGCAAGAGACACTGTCTCTAGTGGCTTCCCCTGAAAACAGGAGCCTGCTGCTCCTCAGAGTTTCTGTTCATGTGCTGGTCTGTGACATAATCCTGTGACTTGCAGAGTTTCTCAGGAAAGAGGGCTCGTAATAGAGCGAATAATGTCCAAGGGAGATTGAAAGAGGATGTGAAACTTTGGGAGTGAAATCAATGGACAGATTCAACAATGATAAAAGGAAATGTTCCGTGCATGCTTGTTTAGCATGTACAGGGATTTAACTCTATATTGGCCTTTTAAGAGGCTTGTGCAATATGATGCAGTAAAATTGGAACCAGTGGCTGCAGCAGTTTAACACAGACTTTTGAACTATTTGCATGCCCAAGTCTCTTCAATAACAACATTATAGGGGCACTTCATGGCTGAAAATCAGTCCTGAGATGTGAAAAGTGCAATGACAGCAACTGTTACAAGGCACATCACAGTTCAGTGGCTGGAAAGTGAAGTTGAGCTAATTCAGTTTCTGCATAAGAGGGAGATTTCCAGGTACAAGGAAAGAGCAGGAACAAAGGAGATTCTCCATAGGAACAAGAAAATTAAGTGATGAGATAGTTTACCTGATGAATGGACACAAGGAGTTTTCAAATTAATTCTGAGGAGTATTTTAGTCTGGTCTGACTCTGTAGATTATTGAGGAAGCTAAAATTTTCAGCTTCAGTATCAGTGTATTTTGTTTCTCTATTCAGCTAGTTACCGTATCTTGTACTTCAGCCAATTGTCTGCAGGCCTTAAAGAGCATGGTTTAATTTTTTTCATTTTAATTTTTTTTCTCCTCCTTAAATGCAGAAATAGGGAGAGGCAACCAGAGCTGGAAAGAGACCAGAACTCAAAACATAAATTGTTATGGATGGGAGCTGCTCAGTCCATTCTCTGCTTCATAATTCTTAGCTACCTGAGAATGATGATATTTCTCTAACATGCTCAAGATCAAATTCTAATCTATTTTAATGAGAGGTTTTGTCTCAGTGAATGGGCTGTGCCTTTCAGCAGATCAAACTCTATAATGTAATGGTCTTTTCTGGTTTTAGCATTAGCCAATAGAGTCTAGTTCAGTCTCTACCAAATACTGCTGTGCTTGTGTTGTTAAATTGCATTGTTTGTACGAATACATTTCATGAAAATGCCAGTGCTGAGCAATACTATGAGCTAATGGAGGTGCATTGAAATTAAATTGAATTGAAATGGATTTAAAGTGTTACACCCACTTAAATTAGTTGGGAATTTGGTCTGCAGCATATGATGTCTAACATAGTATTGAAAAAACTAAAATCCTCAAACAGCAAGTGCTACAGCATATCAGCTGTGTTCCCTCTAAAACAACAAATTTATGTACTGTGCCATGACTCCCTAAAAAAAACTAAATTCTGACACAGAACACAAATATATCATGACTTCTGTATCTGTTTCTGCCAGTAGTGTTCTTGCCTTGGCTTGATTGAACCAGCAAATTAAAGCTGGATTACTTTTTTTTTTTTTCTTAAATCTTTCAGTAGATCAGGTGTAATTCATACTTCCATTGCTTTGTTTCTTCATTAACTTTAGTTAATTTACTCTAGGATTGCACTGGACTGAGTGGAAACAGAATCACATCTATAGACTTAAGCTTGATTTTTAGATTTTGTAGTTGCTTACAAGAAAATCAGGCAAAATTAAGTAGAGAATGATATTAGAAAATGTGGAATTACTTTCAGGATTTTTCTTTTCTTTTTTTTAAAGTACTATTTCCAGGAGATCAATCTTTTCATTACCCTGTGCTTTCATCCCAGTGATGAGAATGTATAGCAGTAAGCCCAATAGCACTGGCTATTGCCTCCTCTGCAGCGTGTGGATGCCATGAAATGTGCTGATTCCAATATGTGAGGCTTTTATTCACAGCCTTCATGGTTCTCTAAGTGTATCAGTACTTTCTAAATATGCCATATGCCTTACCACTTGGGAAACTATTTCCCTGTGCCTGTCCCATTTGTAGAAGTTGACACAAGCAGCAAATGCCACTAGCAGTCTAAGACTAAAATGAACTATTCTGGTAGGTCTTTGCTTTCTGTGCATTTGCTGTGCTTTACTTGCCTCTGGCAAGTTACAAATGAGAGTAAGAAACATGACTTTTTGAGAGAAAACAAGCCACAGCCTTATAAGAAAAGGAGCAATAAATAATCTGGGTAAACATTCCTTGCCGTGCAGCATTACCTACACCTACAATCCTGCACAAGCTGTTTTTGGCACAATATGGGCCTGATTTTTCCTTTGCTGTGCTGCAGTGACTTCACTGAAGTCCATGGGCCTGTTTTTGCAGAACATAAATTTCCAAGTCTGCCTGTGAGCTGCCTGCCAGCTTTGATTTGGGTGCTGCTTAGACATCAGAGCATGCCCAGTAGCTGTCAGTGAGCACTCATGCCTAAAAACTCTATCACTGTGGCAGAACTTATGTTCTGTCACTGGCACACAGTGTGTGAGCTCTACTGGTGCCATGACCAAGTGTAGACACTGATAAATCCAAGACACTCCTTTATATCCACACCTTTATGGATACCAAAGCTGTTATGGATAACAAAGTTGATATGAGCAGCCATACAGAGTGATAAAGCACAAACCTGCTGGATAGGTGCTGGCTGAGGTGGGGTTGAGCTTCTGGAAAGGAGCCCTTTTCAGATATAATTGATATTCAACAGACTTGCCTGCATGACAAGTGTTTGAAGTGCAGAAGCTGTGAACACATCGCAGGAACAACCAGGAAGCAAAGAGTTTTTGAAGGAATCTGACTTTGTATCACACATAGGTAAGTCCTTCTGACATAAGAGAAATCTAGAGCCTAGAGAAATCCCTGGAGGAAGCTGTGGTTAAATCAGCAGAATTTACATGCAGATAAAAATTGCTTAGCCAGCTGCACCATTCTTCCAGCAGCACCAGCCTGGTCCTTGAAGTTTATTGCCTACTGCTGTGTGCTGAGTTCCAATTGTCAGATTAATGTAGTTCTACAGCAGTGAGGCTCCTGCATCCCTGCTTCAAAGGCAGGTGGTAGTTTTCCTTTCACTGCTTTTTTGGAAGACGCAATACATGCATGCTGGCTGAACTTTTATTGGTCCTCTGTACTGCTCATAAATCACTTCTGAGGCTGTATAGGGTTGCATAAGCTCAGATTGTCCCACTCTAGCTGTGGACCTAAGCACAGTGCTGGGGTCCATCCCAGGGGGATTGCCATACACTCCATGGTATCTCTGCCCCCAGGGATGAAGGTGTTTTTACTCTGAAATCGTGGTGACAACACACAGCCTGTATCCTTAGCTGGGCAGGGAAGGAAATTGGCTCTGCAGGCATCCTACAACAAGCAACCCAGACCCCAAAAGAGGCCTTGCTCAGAAGCAGATTGTGCTTTAGTTGTTTGTTCTCCAGTCGGCAAAGCTGCAGCACTCTGTGGATGGAGGCGCAGAACAGGCCCAAGCCCTGTGTTCAGCACTAGACAGGACAGAAACCTCAGGACATTTTTTGTAGCAACTTGTCATTTAACAGGATGTGAGCCAGCTGGCATCTCTCCTCTGTGGCCTTGTCAGCAAGGCTCTTGTTCCATCCTGAATCTATTATGGCTAATTTTCCCTTGACTGCATGTTCAGTTTGCTGCTCCTGTTGCTGTGCCTCATCAACAGCCCTCCTCTGATGTTCTGGATAAACTTTTCCTTTGTCAGTACCCCAGTAAAGGGGGTGTCTGCATCATTCCAGTACCTTGATGGCAGCAGGCTTCATTTATCATAAAAAGCCCATGTAATCCAAATTTTTGTCTTGTATCCCCCTACTTCTCTGCATACCACTGTAGAGCTTTTTTCTCCTGTGCTATATTATTATTTGAGCTGCTACCTCTTATTCCTTCTTTGAAGTCTTATTCACGACCACCTTTGCCCTCTGAAACTGCTGTCCTTAAAGTTTCTGATGTCCCTTCTAACCTAGCGAGACGTAAGTGGGAAGAAAGGGGTTTGTCCCAATATCTGTTTCCAAGAATCCATTCTTGCAGGAAAAGAAATGAAGCTCTATTTACAGAAGTCCCAGATCAAACACCTCAGATTGCTGCTAGAGCAAGGATCTCACTTCAGGTTTATCCCTTTGCTAATGATTTTGTTATCAATGAGGGTGTTGATTCAGTGAGTGTCTAATGTTTTTTGGTCATCAATTATCTCTCCATGGCTTGCTTTCATTCAGCCTTGGAACAGAAATTCCCCAGACACCAGATGATTCATGGACACCTGCAGACAGCTGGAAGTCTGACTTAGCACTGCCATCATTTGCTGTTAGGTCCACGATCATCTGTGTGTGTAAAATGCGACAAGTGTAAAGAGCAGAGCAACCTAAAGACAGGCTCTAGCAGTATGAGAGCAATAAGAAAGTAATTTCTTCTTGGGAACCTCTACCATTAGACTGCACCAATGCATCCCCAGCCCCTTATTTAAAGCAGGTGGTGCAAGCTCCAGGCATTAGGCGGGGATCCTGGATTGTCAGTCATTGTCTCATCCTCACCTGGAGCATGAGGATCCGTGTAATGAGGACCAAGCTCCTGACCCAGCCAGCCAAGCCTCAGTGCCAAGAGCTGGGAGGCAATGAGGCAGCAGCCAGAGCTGTCTGCCCTTTGTCTCTCTTACAGCTAACAGCTTTTATGCCTGAGGAAGGAATGAGAAAGCACTTTATTTAAATAGTGTGTTATACAGCCTGGTGTGTGTACGTGCTTTCCCACATGCAGGGAGGGCAGCTTTAGGGGGAAGTTGTTTTCACCTCTGGTGGAAAAAACTGCTTGTTTGCCAATAAGCTTAACAAATTGTTAACTAAAACAGAATCCAGTCTATACAGAAGACTAACTGCTGGTACTTAAAAAAAATGTAGCCCTTCAGCAGCCCATCTCATGTACACATGTCTTTGAGGCACAAGAGAGGTAAAGCAATTCCCATCTTGCCCTGCTTCGTTGTATTAAGGGACCTTGAGAACAGGAAATGGCTTCTAGAAATGTGGAGCTCTCCAAAAGACAGACTTTCCCATTAATGTCAGTGAAATGATTTCTAGTTTCATAATAAACCCCCTCTGCATAATTCTTCCACTATACATCCCATAAAAATTCCGCCGGCATGGAACGAAAGGCAAAAGGGGAGAGAGGGGGGGAAAAAAGTCAGAAGGGAGACAGGGGGAAAAAAAACCAAAACAAACAAAATTAATCAGATTACTTGTAGACTGGGAAACTTAGAATGAGTGTACCCTGCCCTAGAAAAGAAATGGTTGAAACCACATCATATTTATTTCAGCAGTGTGGATGAGAGATGGTGTGTTGTGTTATGTTCTCTACTTCATATTCCATTTTCTCCCTCTGCTGGCAGTCGGAGACAGCAAAGCTGCAGCTAATAGAAAACAACAGAACTCTCAAAAGGCTGAAGCATTCAGGAATCTCAAAACTCTGCGGAATATGCCGAGAAATTAGGTCGTACCATACTTGAGTCCAATTAGTGCTGGAAATGGCTGACAGTCATCCCCTGTACAGAGCAGAATAATTCCTAGAGAAGATTAGTGCAGCTAAATGCAACCCTCTTTCTTTTCAAGCGACAGTGGATGGTGTCACATGCTCATAAGGGCTGCATAATCAAACCTGGAAGTTACTTTTATACATCTATATATATATATATATATATATATAATTATTTATTTATTTTTAATTTTTTTTTCAAAGAAGAACTTCAGGTCTGTAATTTTAAAAATAATATTTCTTTTCTTTAGGTTACAATCATGTACTGTGTACTTCTATGGGTTACTGATTCTTTGCCTTTTTTTTCATTTGTTTTGAAAATATTTTTTATAATATACAGACCTAAGGGGAAAACCTTGCTAGAGCAGCTGTAAGAAAAAGATTCTGTACTATGTATTAAAAAAAAGGAAAGGATTAATTTTGTTCCATAGAAGTTCTTTGAAACAATGGGCTTTTACATAAATTAAAGCTTCCTGGCAGTACATATTTATTAATAATACTGCCCTATAGGAGGAAGTAAGTGTTACAGGCTTAGTTAAAAGGAATAGATGGCAAGTAAGAATATAATCTTGCCTATAATGCAGATACTACCTTCTGCTCTATAGGACTGGAGTATTAACCTTGCAAATAATGTTATACTAATGACTACAAACCATAAACTATAAATCTTATAAATACATATCGACCTGGCATGGAAATGTTTCTATATTCCCTGTAGCAAGACAGAATCACTGGTATTGAATTAATAGCATTAAGCTTTTTAACTGTTCTTTGAGATATTGTAGTAAATATTATAGTCATTTTATGGTTGAATAAATGGAGGCAGAAAAGAGTTTGTTTAACAGCCCAGAAGTGCAGATTTCTAATCCTCCTTTTATTGATACACATATTAAAGACAGGTGGAGTTTTTTTTTCTCTTGAAGGGATGCATTTAAAGCAAGAGCTGATGAGATTTAGAGAAGTGAAGTGCATTTAGTAGAAATTTAGCTAGGGGAAAATGCTGGCAGATGCTAAGGAATATTCAAGTTAAACAAAGACATCTGTGAGCAGTGGCAGTGCTGGGAGAACAATTCTGTAGTCAGCAGTAAAGGAGACCTGAGTTAGAGCTGCCATGGCTGGCAGAGGTTGGGACTGGGATGTGAGGAAAATTTACAGAAGTTCTGTAGCTCAGCTGATGGAGCCAGACAAAAGCACAGGAAGTTTATAAATAGGGAAGACTTCAAAACATAGCACTAATAGTGGTAGAAAGTTTAGGAATAAGAACATCCTGAGGTTTTTTTATACCTTCTCACAATTGTTTTGTTGTCTGCCCAAACCTGGAACATCTCAATGGGTGGTGCTTCTTCAGCACAGGCTGCTTTCCTGCCGCGTGCAGTTGGTCTTTGGAGATGGACAGAGATGCTTCTCTGTTGGCCTAGAGCTGCATAGTACCTTCTATTCATTTGTTAATTCTCTGCCATGGTAGATACCAAATCAAAGGTCCAGCTCTTTCATTTTATTAACTGTGTCCCACACACAGAAAAGTGAATATCTTGCTTTGTCATCTTGATGAAAAAACATCTTTACTGTAACAATTAAACATTAGAGAGGTTCTATGCATACAAATATGTTCCAAGCGACGGATAGCAAAGGTTCACACAGAGATTTAATACCTTTTCATTATTACAACTATGTACAACAATAATTAATTCCCTTCACTCTTTCAGAGGCTCTTGCTGTGGCCTCAGCTTGCCCACAACAGCACAGGCTGGGAGTTTGTAAAGACACCTCCTCTCTGCTTTTATGTGTGCAGTATCTACATTAAATCTGAATTTTCCTCTAGCCTGGGTGGAAAGATCAGTTAAAAAATAATTGCCACTTCCTTTTCTCCCACTGAGACTGCATACAATGAAGCCATGTGTAAGAGGGAAGGCTCCTTCCCTGCCCCTCTAAAAACACCAAAAGAGTGTTCCTGTTGCCCAAATATTGTAGCACCTTCCTGACTTTAGTCTTCAGACTTCTTTTTTTCTGTTTTTTTGAAGACGAACTGGTAAAACATTGCCATACAATGAGAAATATTACATGCATGCTCTTGTTCACAGATTGATTATTGCTTTCTTTGGGAACTTCACATAAAGCTTGGTGATGATGTGACAAGTGGGAGATTTCCAGAAGGGGTATTCAGAGTGGACATGCAAGGCAATAGGATATTGTTATGGCTGGATACATAAATCCTGCACATTGAGGAGTGTGGTAGTGCCTAAGAAAATCCTCTTAAATTGTGAACGTAGGATCCTGGACGCATTTCCACAAAACTTAGAGGGAAGGCGCCTAGTAGAGTATTTTGGAAAAAGGTGGTTGAATATGCTCTGAATCATGACTTCTGGACAAAACCATAAAATAAGCCTGATAATAGATCAGCCATGTCCTCTGAAAGAAGGATTTCTTTAAGTGCTTTAATAATTTACATAGTACAGAGATGTTATTTGCTTTTAGATACTTTAATTAAATATTACTAAGTTATTTGTGAACCAGTACTATTTATGTAGCATGTATTGTTAGTTTTTCTAGTCAAGGGAGCAGATGTTTCATTCCTATTAAAATTCACCATAAATGAGCACCAGCCTGTTTTGAAACAGACAAAACACTTTGGATGCGGTCTTGATTTGGGTTTGTAACAGTGACCTTTTCTTTGCAGGTGATATATCTGTTGGCTTCGGTGATGTTCCCCTTTCACAACAGAAGACAAAGCCTGATTGTTCAGCAGAGCCAGAGTGTGAGCTCAAAAAACTAAACAGGGAGAAAATCGGAACTTTTAAGTCAATATCATATGTCTAAATTCAGCTTTTTCCTTTCAATTCGCTTCTGTAGTTCTTATGGAGTGTGTTGCAACAGACTGAGTTGTTTTCTGTCTTAATCAAGCTGCAAGTGGAAATTGTGTGCTAAATAGGCTCTGAAGTTTGTCTAATTTGTGTTTAGCAGTCAGCAGTGGTTACTACTGCCATCCTCAAAATACTGCTGTTGCAATTAGCACCATTTTCTTCTAGAAAATGTGTGCTAGAAAATACATCCTGCAAATAGTAAGATTTGAAGAGTGTACTGAAGTAATAAGACCAGGCCAACAGGATGTCAAATGGTTTCATCTTCCATTGGCCTCTGGGATTTTGGAGCTCAGTGCCTTTCAACTTCAGGCCTTTAGAAAGGATTTCTTTTTATTTTCATTATGCTCTCAGAGATGTGAGGGGTTGTGCTTCTTTCCCCCTTCCCTTCTTTCTTCCCAGAACTTTATGGAGGAACAGTTTTGATTTCTTTGGTCATGAAAACAGCTCCCTCATTCTATGCCCTGTGGTCAAATGTAGCTTCATATGTTGAACAGCTGATTGCAAGGATTTCCTTCACTAAAAATATGTCAGCAAACATGATATGTCCTGCAGCATCCTGCAGTCTGGAAGGTGTGTAAATGACAACAGCAAGATGTGCAGTTAAACAGGAACTAACAGGAACTCAGCAAAACAAGTAAGAAAGCAATTTGGGAACATCTTGAGACAGTTTTTATATGGGTTTTAGATAAATGGGCAAAAATAACTTTCAAAGGAACCTCTCATCTGATCAAAAAGACCTTTTGCTTCTCTGTGTATATTTTTGAGGGACGCATAAATGTGGTAAAGAAACACTTTGACAGCAAAATCTAGAGGAAAATGTAGCCATACCTACTGAGATATGTGTGTATGACTGGTAGATCCAATATGTATTTGCCATTAAAAGGAAATATATCTGTACATATTGCTGGCAAGCCCCTAACTGTGCTTTTTATTTTCCTCCTACTATGTTGATGGTGTCATCTCCCTTCCCTAAACATTATTCTTACTGGAGCAAAAGCCATATAACACAAAATCTCAATATATGGAAGGTTTGAGTGCAGAAGGGAAGCACAGATTTTTTTAAACATTTTAATTCTCTTTGCTTTTGAACATTAAAAACACTGAAACAATTCTCTATTTCCCCCAATATCTATCCAAGTCATGCCCTGCTACCTTCCACATATGCAATCAAGTAGATGAGCAGCTAACTTTGGCAATTATCCAGTTTTTTCAGACAAAATGAGGTTTTGCCTGTGCATTGAGTATGTCTGCTCCTATAGATGGCTTTAAATTCCTTTTTGAAAAAAATGGGCCATAATTCACAGGTGGAATTTTTGTTTTTAGCCTAGCTTGCTGTTGCTAGAGCCAAGGAATTTAGCTTCTGAAAGGCCAAAAAATAGGGTAAGGGCTAAAATCCAGGGTTAAATATTGAGGTTTTTTAAAGTCTACTTGTGCTGTTCTATGTTAAAAGGGTCCTTTCATGGATTTGGGGTGCACTGGATGTTCATGCTGACCCAGTAATTCATCTACTGTTGCATGTCTGACAGCCCAGTCCTAAATTCTTTTTTGAACATGTCACAGTATGAAAAGGCACAATAATGTGGGTTTTCTATGTTTTAACTGTATGGTCCTATTGGGCATGTAGGATGTTGTAGCAGGAGATGTTCATGTAAATAATAAGTAAATTTCACCTAAAGGAAGAGAAAAATATGTCAACTTGCCACATACCCCTCCTTGCAAAGCAGAAGAGTTCTCCCTTGCTTTCCTGGTGCGAGCTGGTCACGATATTTTTAAGAAACAGGTTATTGTTCTAATTTTAGTACATGGTATTCAGTGTGGCCTTATTCATGTGTAATGGCAGATGTGTCACAACTGACCTTAACAAGCCAACAAAAGGTGTGATGTGAGACAATTTGCAAGCGGAGAAAGGGAGGGATGAGAATGATGGGAGGGAAACACCATGAAATTATTTAAATATTCCCTGTACAAACAATGAAAAATTGTAGGAGTTATCATTGGTTACATTTGTCTCGGCCATGAAGAGTTTCACTTGTACTTTAACTGGGTTCCACTTCTTTTCTTTTTTCCCCCTCTGTCAGCTCTAGCATGACATAGTTTGTCTGGCATCCTGCTATACAGATGTGCTGCATTATCAGTCCAAATCTGGTGTTTTCCTGCCACGTCAGGTACATTTTTTCCCATTTTTTATGGAATAGCCTAACTAGGATGGTGCTTCAGCATGTGTGGAATGAAGGTCAGGAAATGCCACATTTCTACAGCATTAGGTGTGCTTGTTCTGTTATGAGTCAGGAAGATTTGAGAAATTGATGTAATACACTAAACAAATTATGCGTTATTCAGTGCTTATTTCTGATTTTTATTTTTTTAATTTCCTCCAGGAATTCCTAAATCATGTTATGTATTATCAGCAAGTCAATGTGTTATTAATCCAAGTTCTTCAATTAATTTTTGCAGAAATGTGTAAGCAACTAAGTGTTAGTGAGAATTTTTTTACCAAAATGAAACTGCCGTTTACCCACTGCTTGCTGGCACATCCAGAAATTGTGTATTGCAGAAGGTGGAAAAACACAGGATGTGATGTGGTTCCTGTCATCTGTTGGAAAGGATTATGAGTAACCAGTAAATTTGAAATTTAGGATCTGAACATAAATTATCAGCAGAAAATCATGGATGTACATTGAGTAAAGGATTGTTTATATACTTCTGCAAATATGAGCATGATCGTTTTTCTCTTCAGCTCTTCCCAGGTAGTTGCACAATGCAAAGTTATTGGGTAATAGGCTCAGAACAAGTAAATGCAATGAGTTGGTCCCCTAAGGCAAATTGCATCTCTGTCAGAGTCCTACAAGGGAAGTGAAACAAAGAAAAAAAAAATTGATGTTCTCAGATACAGTGTGGGAAGAAATGAAAGCAGAAGAATCCTATATTTTTTCTGGAATTTATATGCGTACATACTTTTAAAATGAAGTTTCTTTTTAAAAGGAGAAATTTAGGTTGCTCTGATTCTCTAAAGCTGTGGGAAAGAAACTCATGCCTTGCATTGAATTTATATTGTTAGATTCAGCAACAGCATACCATAATTACAGCATTATCTGTCATGGTGTTTCTGTACTAAATATGCTTCACATTCAGCAGCTTTCATTATTTTTGTCAATCCATTCAGCCAATTTGTCATAGATAAACTCACTTCAAAATCTAGATAATCTTGTCTGTTTGGCATCTATGGAAAGTGATAAATTCTATGGTGTTCACATTAGAAGGAATTACATTCTCTACTTCTGTCCTTGGCCTTATTTACAGTCATTGGTAGTCTTGGTATTTCAAACATTTTGTTAGACTGCTTCCACACTAATATTTTCCTACTGTCTTTATAATATTTTTTTACAAGTTCCCTGGGAACAAAGTCGCTGCCTGGGAACTAGAGACACTGCACAAGGGACACTGCTGCTGCAAGCGTAATTGTTCTGGAGAAAGAGTTGCTTCCTATGGCTAGGGACCTCTTCACCAGTACAAAACCTGGGTGGGAGAGGAACTCTGGATTCAGAAGGGGGTGCTCTGCACCTTTGCAAGCTCACAGCCTTGAAGCTCCCATTACCTGTGACTGCTCATGGCACAGAAGTGAAAATAAACATTATGGAGCTGAGGGGAGGAAAAAAGAAACAAAACCAAAGACAAGTGGAAAGTCAGGGGTTTAATGCAGAGTGATGCACTTAGAGGATAGAAAAATGGGAAGGGTCAAATGAGGGTTCTGTGTCTTCACTCCCATTTCCTTAACTCCCCCTGAAGGCATCATTGTTCCACCTGTAATTCAGCTCAGGCCTCCAAATGGGCAAAGTCTGAATAAAATGGTGCAAGTTTTGGGATTTGTTACAGCCTTTGTCGTTACTGTGTCCATCTCACCTGCATTTAAGGGTGTTGAACTGTCTTGTGGAAGCTGGTGTCTCTTGCCATTGACTGTTTAAGGAGTAAAGAAAGAGTAGACTCCCAAGGAAGGGGTCTAAAAAGCTTGTCCACAGCTGAAGGCTATCCCCTTCCCCCAGCACAATTTCCCTTTAAGCCATTTTCTGCTGTGAGAGTTCAGAACAGAAATATTTTGCCTGGTTTCTCCCTTAAAGTTATATTTGGAGACTGCTGTACAAGAAAAAAACCTCTGCAAACTGATGCAGTGTATTATTAATTTTTACCCTCATTATTTTTTACTTGCCTTGGCTTATTTTTGTAGTTCTGCCTTTCTTCCTCCTCACCAGATTGTTTATACTTAAAAAGAAATAAGCCTTCTGCTTGTTGCATAGTCAGTTCTCTTTACATTTTTCTGAAGTTAACATTGGTTTCTGTTGTCCTTTTCCATGTTTAGACATAGCCAGGATAAATTTCAATGACAGCCTTTCCAACTGTTTCTAAATATTTCTCATTTTTCTTGCAGACCAATTTCCATATGCTGCAGGATTCAAAGCAAGATTCCATAAGGCATGTTCTGCATCCCTCCAGCCATCCTCCCAAATGTGGAAGGGCTCCATTTGCTCAGGTGGAGCTCTCTCTCCACACCCCCAGCACCAGCAAGTCTGCTGGGAGTGGGAGGATGGTGGAGCAGCCACCCACAGCCACCTGCTCTGCCAGAGGACCCAGAGCCTTGCCAGAACAGTGCTAAGGCACCAGCTCAGGGTGGGAATCTTCAGGAGGCATGGATCAGCCAGGAGATGCACTCCTGGTAACCTTCACTGGCAAAGATAAAGCCTGGTGTTGCTTTTTCATTTTGGCAGGGTTTTTTTTAAATTATTTTTTAAGCCACCCTCATGGCAAATTACTTGCTCATTTTACCTTTATGGGCTTTGTCAGTTTTAAGTATACAGCCTTAGTTTTCTAATCTGAAAATTGTGTGGCACAGGTAGGGTATAATCCCCTCCTCAGTAAATTATTTAGCAGTGTGTACACAACCTTGCTATTAAAATAATAGCATCTTTATTGGAGGTGTCACTGTCAGGGGAGGAGGCTTCATCACTTCTACTAGGACATCATTTTTATGTGGACAAGGCCTTAAGCAAAGTCTTATCAGGTACTTTTCTAGAAAAAAGAAACCAACCCACAAATGGCATCGTACCAAAAACAACCCACCCCACCAAAAAAAGCTCACCAAAAAGCCCCCAAAGCAGCACCCCCCTCCAAAAACCCCAAGCCATGCCCACCCTTCAAGTCTCATGTATGAAAAATAGAAGCTGCAGGCTCATTTTGCCATATAAGCACCTAAGTGGCATCAGCAGGTAAATGTGGCTATTCAGCTGTACTGCCTGCAGACACTGCAGCTTTGCTGTAGTTCAACCTCTCTAATCTCTTAACAGGGACTCAGTGGGAGAGAGGGAGAGATGCCAGATCAGCTCCAGCTCTGCATCAGGAAATCTGGCCATGCATTATTGCAACTGTGATGTTTCAAACTGGAAATTGTGAGTAGTCCTCAAAGAGTTATTCTGCCATAGCCCCTCACTCACTGGGAATTGTGTATTCTCTCATGGAAGGCAGTGAGACTCAGAAGACAGAAATTAGGTCACTGATGGCTGTTGTTTTAATATTATCTGAGCTTACTTCTCAGTTATCTGTTAAGTTAATTGCAATTCCATGAATTAAGTCCCCCATAATGGCATCATTATTGATTCCCCAAACGTACAGAACTGTATAATGCCAGGATCTAATCAAACACGTACTGGCTAAATACAGATTGCCCTTTGTCTATACTGGGAGAAAGCAGGGCAGCCTCCAGTACCTCTTCCACAGCGTGTTGGATTGTGGACACCTAAACACACCCAGGGGTTCAGGGTGGCCTGGAACATACTGAAAGTGCCCTGTGGGTTGAGTACTAAGCTCAGTTCTCATGAAGTTTTCTCAAAAAACCCAGCTGATATTGTCTCTCTTTGTCCCTTTAGCATCGGTCATTCCACTTTCTTTTTTTTCTTTTTTTCTTTTTTTTTTTTTTTCCCAGTTGTAAAAACATTTTGCTCTATGAATCTTTAAAGCTGTGAGTATTGTCTCATGTGGGCCATGACTGATGTGTCTGGCACAGCTCTTCTAGTCTTGAACATCCTAGCTCTACCTTTGTTCTTCGGGTAAAACCTCATGCCTGTCGATGACTTAGCAAAGAAACTTCCATGTGAGCCAAAGGCTGCTGCAGGATCAAACAGCACTGGATGCAGGGGCAGGGATGCAAGGCACTCATCAGCCAGCTGACTGAATCTGAGCCTGGGAAGGTAACTGGGAATCCTGAGCTGGTGGGAAAGAGGTGGGATGCACATTTCACCACGCAGACAAGGGTGTCTTTAGAGGGAACAGGTCGTATTACAGAACATCCTGTGCTCACAGTCATCCTAAAAGTACTTTCTGATGACACAGCCACTGAGCTCAAAAAGGTCCTTTCCATAGGCTTGGAGAGAACAGCCATAATTCTCTTATTGTCTTCATGGAGGGAAGGAGTCAGTAATAATAATCCTTAGCTTAAGTTTCACAAATTTTTATTTTCTGGCTTAATTTCTTTACGAGTTAGCTAAAAGAGGTTTCTGCCTTTAAAAAATTATTTTAAGTATTCTTTAAGAGCTTCTTATGTATTTGTATTTAAAAACATAAAAAGTGGCAGTGAACGGGCCATTGTCTTAGCATATGACATACAGTACCTAAAGAACAACATGAATTTATATTAGGCTGTAAAAATAATAATGTTGAGGGGTTTACAATCCCTCAGTTTCCCAAGGATGTCTGGTAATGATGTGATCATTTCACAGTGCCTCCTATTTTCTTTACTTTCGTTGTCACATAAATAAGGAGTCAAAGTTTTAATACCCTGAATAGTATTCTCTAAGTTATAGTAATGTAATATACTACTTTGACCTTTTCAATATTGTGTGATTTGGTTGGTTGGTCTCTCTATTTATAGCTGTGCTGAGTGGTATGGCATGAGTGAGTGGATACCAGCTAATGAAAATATAAAATACTGAAGGAGCCAAGTGAATATACAAAATGTATGGCATTAAGTATTGAAATTCTGATAAATCATCCTTGTGACAAAAGGTATAATGAGATTAGAAATTGCAACAAAAAAATTAATCTTTTCTAATGACATAGATTGTGCCTAGGCGGGTAAATGGTGTGAATTTAACTTGATCTCATTATACTCCTAAATTTGTAATCTCATTTTCCTTCTCAGATGCTTCACTTAAAGAAGGCAGCAGTGTGTGTGTGTGTGATTGGGTGTGCTGCGTTCTATATTTGGGAAAAGTTACTTAATCCTTCAACTTCAGTGCACCAGGAAGTGACTAATGCTCGAATCAGAGGGAAACTTCCCTCCTAAGATTCAAATAGTCTTTGGGTTCTTATTCAAAGTTCTGCAGAATGCAACCAGCATTGACTAACTCCATAAATCTTCCCCATTCCAGTGGTCTCAGGCCTTTGAAAACCTGTTCCAGGCTGGGCCGAGAGACAAATGCAGAATAATTAGAGCAGAGAACTCCACAGCCAGGCCATAGATTACAAAGATGAGGATTCAGCTGTCAGTGCTGAGCAAGAGGTATGTTTTGAAGCATAGCAGGCCTGCAGTGGACCTGGGAGCCTCTCTTCACCAGCCATTACCCTCTGGATCATGATTCTTCACTCACTTGCTCCATGAAGCAGATGACTAAGGGGGAAGTGGGAGGGAAATGAAGAATGTTATTTCTTTGAGCAAGTTATGTCTTTTCTCTTTCTCCTATTTACCATATTCTTTCACATGTGACAGTTTTTAGCTGTGCTCATTTGTCCTGAGAGGGTAAAGGACATAAGAATTATCTGCTTATTCCTGTGTCTCCATAACCAGAAATGTGAGCACATGCAGGAGCATCTTTCCCAACAAGTGGGTGCATAGCTGAAGTCACAGCCTGAGGTCTCCTGCCTCTTCACTGAGAGATAAAGAATGTAGAATCCAGGTTTTAAGTTGCTGTCATGGCTGGATATGCAGTGATTTCTTTCTCAGTCTTGGACTAGGAATATGCATGAGCAAGTAATGAGACATTCAGGAGCCCAAATTAGTCTTTTCTCTTAGCAACTTCCTTCTTCCCACACCTCAAAACACTCTAACCAGTCCTTCCCTCTTTATAATCCACCTCCAGCATTTAAGCAACAAAAAAGCTTCCCAAATGCAAGTGCTTTCCACAGGAATCCATCTAACAGAGGCACCTGGGCACAGAGGGGAGATGTTGGGAGAGCTGGATGGCAAAAGCAAGCCTGTGTCCAGTAACAATCCCTGCCCATCCACTTTGTTACTGCTGACACTGGGATCTCTCTGTTGCCCTTGCTTTTCACTGCCCCAGTTGAGCAGGAATCTAAGCAGAAGAAGAAATCTCCCCTGTCAATCTTGTGCCCACAGACTACATCACAGTAGTTCTGGGACCTGAGGTGATAAACTGTAAGTAGCTTAAGAATAAGCATCTTGATAGGGAGGGTAAGGGAAAATACACAAAATCTTTTAAGGTGGTGGATGTGGTACAGATTTTCACTACTACAGCAATGACAGCAATTTTAACACAGAAAAATCCTACCTCCTGCCATATTTCAGATTCCCCTCATCGAAGCATGACATTGAAATATTTTTCAATTCATCATTTACAATTTCTTCTTATCTGGGGAAAGCTCTGTGGGTGCAGAGTGTGTTATGGTTTTTTTCTACATTCTACAAAGCTAATTTACATGAGGCAGACAGTGGTGTAAAACACAACTTTGACAAAGCCATTGGCAGCTGAAAACACATCTAAAATGGAGTGTTGGGCAACCTTACTATTATGTAGACTTAAGAGTCATGCCTGCACTAAATAACTTAATAATAGACAGAGTGGCTGGAAACAGCATTCAAGGGTATGTATGACTGTGGGTTATGCAGTGTCAGAAAACTTTTTGATCAGTGAAAATTGCTACCTTCAACAGTTCTCTGTGTCTGCAAAGTTACCAAACGTGGGAGGATTATGCTTTGCTGTTACAGGTGACATGAGGCTGCAGATTTCCCTCCCCCTCCCTTAGTTTCTGGAAGCTTCATGATTTTTAACTGCTGATGAGTTGGAAATCAGCAACAGAAAATAGTTCTTTTTTTGTTAGGGATATATTTAGATTTAAAAAAAAAAAATGTTGCCACATTGTCTCATCAGCTCCTGGTTAAATGATAAGTCTATGAAGAAAAAACTCTTGTGTGAGGGTGAGGGGAAGCAGCATCATGGGACTCTGTATTGTCTGTATCAGGGAAGAAAATGTAAATGGCTTTTAACCAGCCACTGGAGAGATAGAAGCAAGTGACTCCTGTGAGGAAATTGAGGAAATATGGGGTTTTTCTTTCCTTTTCTTCCACTGGTGCAAAGCTGTTGCATGTGTGGCACCCTTCATGACTGTCCTCCACTGGGGATGGGCACAGATATCATGTACATATTTATTCTCGAGTTTGGGCATTTGACACAAAATTCTGCCAAGCAGAGAAGAGATCAGTTTTTCTACAAAAGGATGGGGGTTTTGATAGAGAGTTCTAAAAGCCAAAGGTTCTAGTATCACCATATTCCAGTATCTACAGGATGGCTACAGAGAAAGAGGAAGCTCCCTTTTTACAGAGAGAGGTGGGCGGCAGTGGGTACAAGTTACTCCAGAGGATTCTGCTTGGAAATGAGGACAACTTTTCACAATGAGAACCATCTGGAATAACCTTCCCAGGAAATTGGTGGATTCCCCAGGGCTGAACATTTGAGTGCCTGTACAGGGTGCTGGGCCATCTTGTCTAGACCATGCCAAGAAAGATTCAACCAGATGATGCTTGAGGTCTCTTCCAACCCAATATTCCATGGTTTTATAAAATGTATTTTCATTTTGCCTCTTGTCTGCCAAACAGAAATCTGACTTGTTCCCTGTAGCTGCTGTCCTGTCCCTCAGGGTCTGGCGAGGTGTTGTGGTTTGAAAGCAAAACGAATGAGAGGCTCCAAGTCAGAGATAGAATTTAATAAGAAAAAAGGTAAAAAGGTAAAAATAAAATAAAATAAATGCAATAACACAAAGGATCACTGACAGAGTCAGAATACAACCTGAGCAGGATGGTGGAAGCAGTCCAGGTGAGGTGCTCTTCCTGAAGCAGTGATCTTGTAGAAAGGTCTGGTAGCTCTGGTCCTCTGGGAATCCAGTGGGTAAGTGCTCTTGCACTGTCCCACATACCAGCTTATGTCCAGGTGAGAATGCTTGGCTCCTCCCCCTGGGCAGAGCATCTCACAATGGGATGAGGAGTGTGAAGTGGGTCCTTGATGGCCCATTAAACAGAGATCCAGGCGTTAATGGGCCATTAGCAGAAGACACCCCAAAGGCAGGGGCTTTGGGAAAACACTAGCCCACCTGGTTTCAACAGTTCATGAAGATGGTGATAGAATAAATACTTTGTGTACATCCTACACTGCAACCCAGGACATGAGGTCTAGGTCTTGGGGGAGTGCCTCACTAGTCCCAGGACATGCAGCATTGTGAGCTCACAGCTTTCACTTGTCCCCTCCTCCAGGCTCTTTTTTTCCAGAGGAAAAATTTCCCAAAGCCATTTTCACCCTGGACTGCCCAGTTCCTACTGCTGACAGAGCCAGGAGGCTTAATGTCCCAGCAGAGACCCTGAGCCAGGGACAATCCTGAACAGCCAGGGCACTGGGACAGACTCTGTTGCCAAAGCACTGTCCCTTTGAGCAAGCATTACTGGAAATATTTGCATTTTCCAGGTCTTGTTTTACAAAACCCCAAAGGAGAACAAAGTAGCTTTAAAAACAAAGATAGTCTATTTGAGGACAGATCTTGTTTTATGTTGCCTTATGTTTTCCTTTTTACTTCACCTTTTGCAAGGTGAATCCTTTTTGCCTGTCTTGTAATAAAAGTTGTTTGAACAGAATGCAACTCAGAAAGCCACTGTGGCCTGGTACAGAGCATTCAAGCTCATAGTAACATATGCCACATATGCCCCATTTCTACCTGCAAGAGTTTATCTTTGCAAGAGTCTTTGCTCTAGCTGTAGTCAAGGTGCTGGAGTTGAAATACTGAGCCCTGCTTGCCTTATTCTGTTCCTTCTGTATCTTTGAGCCCCAGTAATTCTCCCTCTGCCAAACCCACCTTTTTCCACCACAAGATCACAGTTTGGTAAGGGTTTGTGAAGCAACCACATCTGTAGCTTGTGTGAAGTCTTCCACCTCTTGTCTCAAATACATGAGGAAATACCATATTTACCACTCTTGATTGTAGTGTCTTGCCATTCAGGTGAAAACCCACACCACAAATACCACTGATATGCATGTAGATATGCACAGATATACTGCATTATAGAAAGGTAAAACTGAAATATATCAATATATCTGAAAAAAAATCAAGTTTCTGTTTAAGCAAAACTGGTGGTGGTGGTCAACAGGGTGGGGTTTAGATTGAACTGGGTGGAAATGGAATGTATACTGTGCTGTAAGCACTACCTCAGTATTCCCCAGTGTGCATTCACAGTCATCCCTGCATTTAAAGAAGAGAAATTTGCTTTTTGCAGCAAAGATATCATTTAACACACACAGAAAAATAGAACATTATGAGTTTTAAGTCAATATCATGCTTGTTATCTGTCCTTTTTCTGCATTTATGGGATCAGTGATGGTTTGATTTCTCTTCCATGCTGTGTTTCCCCTTTCTCTATTTGAGCCATTTTGGCAATATTCATACCTAACTGGATAAATGTACTCACAGCTTTTGTTTCAATGCACATTCACATGCTGATTAAGTAGTTCTCTTGACAGTATTATGTCTGGTTAAATATATGTAATTCTAAAATTATTACATCAAAATAGAAAGCAATAAACAGTGCTAGATGACTTTTTAAACTATTATCATTGCATAAAAATGCTAAAATGTAATTTTGAACAGTCTGCAAAATCCTTAGAAGTTGTAAAGGTCTGTTGCTTTGCAAGAGTTCTAAAATTTTAGACCAAATTCAATACCTGCACTGACATGTGGGAGTGATTTGGTGCACTAAAAGCAATGAGCCTGTTTTTCTTTGCTCTGAAAGCTTTTGCAACAGGCAATATTAATAATAATCATAATAATCCCTGTCTTTTGTCACGCCATTTTACTGCTTTAATGATGTTTAAACATAGCATATACTTAGTGAACTTAAAAACCACTCTTGGATAGAAGTCCTTCCTAATTTGCCAGACACCTAAACAATGAAAAATGAAAGCAGTGACAGAACTCATTCTGTGGCAGTGACCTTGAGCTCCTGGGAAAGATCTGAAGGCATCACCTGATGCTCTTCACCTTGATCAGACCTGTTGCAACTGTGCCCCTCAAACTTTTACTGTATCAGGAAGGTTTTATTCACTATAAATCAGACATGTTCACCTCACTTAGTCTGGTCAGAGCAGTCCTTCATCCTCTGTTTCAGAAATGAGGATGACCTGCTCTGTTATCCAAGTTCATATTCAATTAGCAGTTAAGGATTCCTAATTTAAATACCTCTAGGGAAAACATAAGCTTTTTAGAAGAGATACTTGGACAAGTTAAGCGTGATTCATATTAGCAGCAATTTGTAAAAGCTGCGTCTCACTGAAGATTACATCTGTTGTTAAGAAGTGTTAACTAGAATAGGCAGAGACTGTGGTGATTACGTGTATTATCTACACCCTGGGGGAGCTGTGTTGTTATTTGAGGGAATTTCATGCTGTACTACTGGATTTGGATGGCAAAAGATTCCAAAAATATGGCAGTGTTTACTGGGAGTGCCAGAGTTTCAACAGTTTCCAAATCAGGCTCAAAGTGTTTTGCAGAAAATGTTGTGGGATCATTGGTCCTTCTTCTTGTTCTTCTAGGGGAAGGGCCTATGGACGATTTAAATGAAAATGCAAAACCTTGGCCATACCTTAAGATAAACTTATTAGCTTGTAAAAATTTCTACATTGAGGCATTGCAGTGGTTTCTAAAACATCTTTTTTTGCAACTGTGCTTGAAAGAGCACATCTTTCAAAACCTGGAAATTGATGTTGACATAAACCTTTAGGATCCGAGCCAAATCCAGTTGTCTGTGTGGGTGCCAGGAAGGCAATCCTGCTGCCACAGTGCTTCACCTGCCTCACTGGTTCATCTCCCTGCTGGAGTGCACTGCAGCAGTTGTTGCTGAGTAGGCAGGTAAACATTGGGGAGCTGCTGATCCATGCCAGACCAAGTAGGGGACTGCTCTGTGGCAGGTTTTTGGTTTGGGGATTTCTGTATCTTTTCCAGGTACAGATCCTATTTCCCACCTGTGTTACAGGGCTCCACACTTACCAAAGAAATACAAAAAATATTACCAGGACTGATTCAGGCTCAGTGCACATGCTATGGTAAGAAAATGCTTGTTTTTGCCAGTGGTCTCTTTTATTAAAGAAAAAAATAAATCAGCACTAAGCAAAATTTGAGCCATGAAAGCTTTCCATAGCATATTGAAGTGTTACAGTTCTAGTTTGTGGTTCATTATTTTCCCTTGAACTTCAGGACTCTGACTGGAGTTCTTGCTAGGGAGCTACTACAAACTCCCATGTGTGATGGGATGTAGTATTCCACTGGGAATCTCACTGCAGGGGCATGGATGGAAAAGAAATATTAACTGTCTGAAATATAACTTCTAAGCGGAATCGCAATAATTTATATTTCTAAAATCCTTTTTGTTCTTTGCATAATCTTTTTTATTCATCTCCCCATCTTTATATTTTTCAGATTACAAAAAAATCCACTCTCTTCCATGGAAAGCAAAAATTCTTAAGAGAAAGGGTTAGTTGGATAGTTTTCTTGTGAATTTTCACAAGAAACTTTTCAGCCATTCATAATATTAAAATTTCATTTTTTTCTTTTCCTCCCTCTTATAAAACTATGTTTCACTATTTATTAATAAATGAGAAGGATCAATGTGAGGAAGGATGCAGTAACAAAACAAAATTAGTTTAAGAAAACCACTTCCTTATTTTTCCATGATTTCCCTTGTTATGTGTATATTACACTGTGCTATCCTTTATCAATGTGGGGCTGTGCTGTGAAATTAAATCAATAACCACTGTGCCTAAATTGAACTCTGAGGGGTAAGAAAACCAACACCTCACACTATTATTATTTTTTCTTTCATTTCTTATTTATTTCCCCTTGTCTTTGGGTAGTAATCTATGCTTGTTCTGAACAAGCACCACTGCATAGAATACAGTACTACATAAATTATGTGATGCTGTACAGCTGCTTTGCACTCAGAAGGTACAGTTGGAAAGGTTGAAACAATTTTACGTGATTTAAAGTTTGCATCTTGTCCTGGGTTGTAGTGTAGGATGTACACAAAGTATTTATTCTATCACCATCTTCATGAACTGTTGAAACCAAGTGGGGCAGTTCTCTAGTGTTGGGCTGTCTTCTGCTAATGGCCCATCAACACCTTGCCCGAGACTCACAGGTATCTCCCTCCAGGAGTTATCTCTGTTTAATGGGCCATCAAGGACCCACTTCACACTCCTCATCCCATTGGGAGATGCTCCACCCAGGGGGAGGAGCCAAGCATTCCCACCTGGATATAATCTAGGATTTGGGACAGTGCAAGCAGCCCTTACCTACTGGATTCCCAGAGGACCAGAGCTACCAGACCTTTCTACAGGATCACTGCTTCAGGAAGAGCACCTCACCTGGACTGTTTCCACCATCCTGCTCAGGTTGTATTCTGACTCTGTCAGTGGTCCTTTGTGTTATTGCGTTTATTTTATTTTATTTTATTACCTTTTTACCTTTCTCCTTATTAAATTATATCTCTGACTTGGAGCCTCTCATTCGTTTTGCTTTTCAAACCACGACACATCTTTTTTCATCTAAAATTCCAAACCCTGACTCGAATGTGATTTGCTATGAGGATGAAAGGTGTGGTTGTGGTGAGTGTTCAAGAAAAAAAAAAAAAAAAAAAAAAGAGACTTTCTTAACTTGTGTCCTTACTTTATTTTCCAGGATGTGGACAATTGTATAAATTTGAAAAGGAAAAGAAATTCTGAGGGCATTTGTACGGTCAGTGGCATCACAGGTGAGGTCTGAGGTGAGCAGACTCTTGTGTGAACGTTCTGGCTTTGCCCACAGCTGGAACTTGCAGAGAGGTTTCCCATGCCCAGGGTCTGGAGTGCCCATTGCAGTGTCCAATCCCAGCAGGCATGCATGCCCAGCAGATTGGATGTGTCCTGGCTGCAGTCTGCCCTGCACATGCCAACTTCTCTGCAGTTACATTGTCCTCTTTTTGCTACCAAGAGGATTTTTCGCTTACAAAAACTCAAGACTTGCTTTGACAAAAATTCAGTTGGACAGGAACACATGTAAAACAAAACAAAAGTATGGAAAACCTTATAAATTACTGTGTCTGCTGCATATCATGTTCCAAAACATTAAAGACTCCACAGGAACAAGAGTTCACAGCACACACAGTGGTGTTTTGGGTTTTAGATTTTTTTTGCACGGTCTTTTGTTATTTATTTCTGTTAGAAGTTACTCTGAAACTGACTAAAATGAATTATTAAGCAACCTTGAGTAACTGCTGTTTGTGCATTGAATTTATAGACTGTTGTGATTGTTGTGTTTGTTTACTTTGTCTATTAACACAGTTAACAAATTAAGACTAATAAAAATAAGCATCACTATGAGTTTACACTGTGCAGAAGCTGACTTTTTTTTTTTTTTTTTTTTTTTTTTTTTCTTTCTCCCTCTTTTACTTGCCTTCCTGACCTGGGCTTTATACCCATGCTGTTTGTGTTTGCACACACTGCAGGATGAGCTGGATAGAAGGGAGGGTGCTGCCCTAGTCACAGATTTTTTTGCAGGTGGGCCACCTCAGCAAGCAGTCAGCACTCACTGTGCACACTTCACCTCCTGCACTGACACTTATCCCTGGATCCTGTTCCTTGTTCCAGGCATGGCCACCTGCATATCAGAGGGCATTTTCATATTGATGCTGTGCTCCCTCTGTGGAGTGAAGCTGGTGCATGGGGGACATGAAGGGAGTTCAATAATTGCGTGTCAGTGGGTAAGGCTTCAGCCTTGCTTTCAATGCAGTGAGCTCCTGCTGTGTCCATCCACAATTATATCTTTTGGGCTTTTATTTACTGCCAGCAGGAAAGAACAACAACAACAACAACAACAACAAATAAACTGCAGCAGTCTGTGGCCCTAGCTGCTCCTAAAGCTGCGTGTATGACCTGGAGCTCAGGCACCCTCTGCCCTCCTAACCAGGGCAATAAAAATGTACTTTTACCAGCTTTGTGTCACTCTTTCAGCATACACTGAACCCCCAAAACAGGCTGAAACATAGAAAATGTTTAATTTGGATAACTGGATTGAGAAGTGTCTGCATTTGCAGTCGCACTGATGGATCCATGGCATCTTCAGGTATGGTAAAGAAAACCAGGGAAGGATAGGGGACAAATATGTCAGTGGTAGCAGAAACAGGACACGTGTCTACAGCCTTCCTCCATAAATTATCTCAACTTCAATTTGAAGTTTCATGGTGACTTACAAGCCTCACACTGTGGTGAAGGTTAAGCTTTTTGAAAATCTCCTAGGACAGAGCTATTCCTGCCTCTCAGGCCACTTGCTTCAGTGGTGGACCAGCTTCATGGTGAACATCTTTCTTTGTATCCACTTACAGGTGCCCTTGTTCAATTGCAGTCATTTCCTCTCATTCTCACAGTGAGATGCAGAGAAGTCTGGTTCCCTTATCTACAACCCCTAAATGTAGCTGAAGACAAAAATTGCCTCCCTTGAGCCTTCACTTCTCCAGACTGAAACTTCCCAGCTCCTTCTATCTCCTGTTCACATGTAGTACACATGCTCTCAAATCTGGAAGAAGTATAGTCACATAATGACTAATTTTAAATAATTGGTTGGGATTTTAAAATGCTCTTTTTTTCTTACTTTTTAAACTGGATTTGATCACTTCCTTGAGTCCTTTTGTTCCTGAGGCCAAAAAATGGCCTGACTCATTTAAGGCCATCCTCTATCTAAGCAAACCCAAAATGTAATCAAGCAGAAGAAATGTAAAGGCCATTTTCTGTGGTAAACTCATGTCCTCCTGCTGAGTCTAAGCTCAAAGAGGCTGAGCTTAATGGGCAGAAGTCAAAGGCTCTGAGACCTTCCTTTTTCTCTCCTTCATTTTCAGCTTCCTAAAGGCTTTCAAAGAATGCTATTACTGCCAGCCCCACTCCCTGCCTGGGAGTCCTGATGCCTGGCCATGAAGATCTAGGAGCTTTGCTGATTCATCTGCTGCCCCTTGAGGAACCTGACCTCAGGTCTTGGAGGATGCTCTCCTGGTGAGTCAGCACACTGGTTTTAGGCACTCTGCACTCTTCCTGCTCTGTGTGCATGCTGGCCACAGCACTGCTCCCAGCTTCCTTTTCTCCTTGCCATAACTGCAAGACAGGATTTCACCTTCTCCTTAGCTAACAAAGATGCTTAGAAAGCTTTTAAAAGCTGATATCTTCATGCATTATTTTTCATGACTGGCAGCCTTGTTTAGGTCCTCAGCTCAAGTGACTTGTTCAGTCCTGCTGTCTAAGTAAAGGTATTTTATTTCCTGTGTTGATGTTCTGTACAATATTGATGGACATCATGAGGTGTGAATCTGGCTGAACTTCATGAGTGTGCTTGTCATTTCTTAAGGCTAAGTGGAAAAAAAAAAAATAAAAATGAGGCCACGTAGGCAGTGGGAGCTGAAAGAGAAGTTACTGTCCAACACAGTAATTAGTAGTTAGCCTGACAACCTCTAGCAAAAATCAAACCTTTATGGCCCAGTGGTCTTTTTAGTGATTGGGGACAAACACAAAAGCTGACTCGCTTGATGCTGCTGTGTGGGCTTCGGGGCAGGAAGCAGTCAGGGAGTGGAGAGAGGTAGCAGACTGAGACAAAGTTTAGCTTTGAGAAGAAGCAGAGGTAGCACAGCTCCAGGTGTTGGATCAACAAAAGCCGGTCTGAAAATTGTAGCCAGACAATTTGCTTCTGTAGTTGTGCCTCAAAGACCACCATTTTAAGTAAACTGTTTGAAACTTTCTGAATTTCTTCATAGAGGACTCTGGTAATGTACATAATGTTTGCTAAATTTTCTGAACTGAGTCTAACACATCTATCTTTCTTCAGTAATCTTGCAGCGCAACTTGCCTGTGAATTGAGCCAAAACTTTGGCCCAGATTTTGTTATGCTCTTACAAGAGCTGGGGTAATGGAACTCACTGTTTTGCTTTAGGTGGAAAGGCTGTTGGCAGGGGGGACACATGGGGCTCCAGCCTGTCTCCAGGATGGAGAGTTCACTCTCATGGTTTATGAATGGTATTTCCCAATTTAGTGTTCCCACTGAAACACCCCAGACCGTGTGCTGCCCTCTCACTTCCACCCTGCCTTTCCCTGATGGGAAAGGATGGAGAGGAGAACTGGGGCTATAGAAAGGTAAAGAACATGTGTTGAGACAAGAACAATTCACTGGAAACAACAATGAGATAAGAAAGCAAGCAGTAACAGCAACAATACAAATAACTGAGTGTACCAGACAGGCAAACCATCCACAGGTGATTGCTCACCACATGGAATCTGGCTCTACACCACTGCACACACAGAAAACTGGGAAATGACACCAGCCTCCCCCTGCCTTGGCTGAGGTGGAATGGAACAACCCGAGGGTCCTGGCCATGCCTCTCCTGGCTGCTGCAAAAATTAACTCAGTCTTGCCTGGAACAAGGACACGCACCTGGAGAGAAAACCTGTGCCCTGGTTCTTTGTGGCCACGCAGCAGGGTGATTGTAGTATTAAAGAATGACATTTCCAGGGCGTGATTTTTGCTCATAATGAAGTTGTGAGGTGAATCTGGGCTTAAAGTCTAGCCACAGTGTGTGTCCCAAAGGCATTCAGGTTTTGCACTCTAAAAAATTCCCAGCTTTAGGTATTAAATTTGTCATTTTCCTATTGATAGTTCTAATATAAATGTATATAAACTTTTGTGGTTTTTTAAACCAGTCTCTCCATTTGACTATTGTCTTTTATCTGGAGTGTATACAGTGCTTCTGCTGTGTTTTCCTGTCCTCTGTCTTCAGGAGACATTTTTGCTTTTATTATCTTCACATAAAAATCTTAGAAGTGTTTCCTCTCTGAAAATTACAAGTCATCAGGACAGCAGATACTGGTGTAAGTATATTATTATTTATTATGTTTAGCTTCTATAGGAGTATAGCAGGTACTCTGAGTCTGGACTGTAGTACAGTGAAATCAATAGGAAATGATTCTTAATTAATTGGGCTTCTGTTTCTAAAGTAATTCAGCACTTCCATTGAGAATTAACTCATCAGCTTCTCTTGCTAAGTAAACATCACAATAAATAATATAAACTGTTGCTTTCAGAATGTTTTGTTTTCCTGCAACTCAAAAGGAGCTTTTGTTTAAAGTTTAAAATTTTTATGGAGCTATGCCTCTGGGCATTTTAGACATAAGATGAATAAAAAATGATCTAGGGTTTTATTTAGAAAACCATTCCTGTGCATATATAGGCTTGTCATTTTGAAATGAAATTTTCATACAACTTTCAGCCCAAGGGACCACGTGGAATTGTCGGATTTAACAATTTATAAGTATTCTGCCACTCAATGGATCTGAACAATATGTCCACACCAAGCCATTCCCATACTCTTTTCATATTTACTGGGAGTTAGCACAGCATGTCTTTACATCGCTTTCTGCAATATGCAATTAATCCAGCAAAACTAGGCAACTTCACAGACCGCTAAAAGCTACTAATTAATTCTAACTTCAAACACCCATAAAGACACACTCCATCTGACCACAATGAATCTTGCAGCTAGCATTGCTATTTGTCGGTGGAAAAAACAACTTCCAAATTGTCACGTCTCTTCAACAATGTGGTTCCTTCCCAAATTTTCAGTGCTGTGCTCTTTTCAGGCTGCCAGGTAGGAGTGAATGAGCTGGCTCATACACACAAACCCAGCCTGTTTCTTCCTTGCAACCCAGCCCTCGAAAGCCAGCGCGGTTGCGTAAGGATCTGTGCTCATACAGCATCCGAGATGCAGTTTACTCTCACCTCCCTCCTTCATCCCGTTCCTCCGGGTCCTGCTTTTTCATTTGTGACAGCGTGCTTAGATCGTGTGGGATGCCAGAGGGCGGGGGAAGAGGCCCGGAGCGAAATCCCAGAGCTAACTTTGCACATCGGCTGCCACCCCATGAGCACCATCTAGCTGACTCCTAACACAACAGCACGGCAGGATGAGCAGCCACTGAAACCCACTGAAGCAAGTTTGCCATGCTACAGCTCGGTGATGTAAGCTATAAAAATACTGGGAAGCACCTGGGAGCCTGATATCCATATAAACTGCTTGCCACAAGCACATCTGGTTCTTTCACTGTGCAGTGACGTGGCAAAAGTATCATCTGCTCTGGGGTGTCAGCACAAAGCAGGTTGCACAGGTCTGAGGATCAGAGGTTCTCACCTTTTGTACTCCATAAATATCAAGGGCATTGCATTGCATTTGTTATCAGCTGATCAATGCTCTGTAAAGACAGTGCTGAAGCCCAAAAACCTTCCTTTGCCTGTGTGGTTCTTCACTGAGAAACAGCATTGAGAAACTATTTATATAGTTTTTCTTCAAAAACAGACTGTAAAGATGACTTAATTACTTCTTGCATAGTCATTTGGAAAAGAAAAGTTCTGACATGTTCAGAAAGGGCTTTTACTCCCTTTTGAAGGAAAACAGTTCCCTGGGTCATGGGGTCTTTTGTGGAGGGGCATAGTTTGTGGTTGGAGGTTTGTTATTCAGATCTTACCTTTCCAAACCTGATGTAAAAATCTTGCTGAAGAATTTCCCTGGAATGATGACAGCCTGCCATTATTGAAGCACTGCCTGTTGTATCTTTGCACATCTACATAGGGATGATCTGCATTGTGGAAATGAGGAGATCAGGGATCAACTGCACTGAATGTGACTGTGGATTATCAAATTGTGTTTTCCCTGTGTCTTTCAGTATCTGCTCATTCCTTTCTTTATATTCATAAGCCCATGGGTTCATGTTTTCTCAGGAAAAGAAAAAATTCCTGGGTTTCCTTACATGTGTTCCACTTGGCAGTATTCAGTGCAGAATGGTGTTGAGAGGAGAGAGGCTGAGTGGGAATTGGGGGAATGCTGCAAGGAGGTGTGAAAGGATTGTATTTGTTATTCAGTATATGAAGAGCAGCTTCCAGTCTGACTGCTGCTCATTTATATGTTAGAAAAATTCCAATCACATTATGCATTTCCCTATGAAAATTCACATTTTAAATGAACAAAAAAAAATATTGGGCAGTGTAGCATACACCCAGTCACATGGACATTTGGTACATATAATTAAAGAATCACTTATGTGTTCTACATTGATGGGCTCTGCAGACAGTGCAGCTTGAAAATGTTTTTGTTATTAAACCCAGGAGGAGATGGAACCACCTGAGAAAGTGCAGAGTGTCAGCTCACACATCCTCAGGTGCACAAATGTCAATCTCTAAAGCTGGTTGGAAGCTGAGCATGAGGAGATAGTGATAGACTAAACCACTGGCAGTGACATTCAAATCTGTGGGGTGTTTTTAGGCTGCCTCAATGTTTTTGAAGAAAGGTTGATAAAATGTCTCAGAAAAATTGATAGGTGTTTGAATGATGGGACCAGGTTTTGGCTGATAGGGGAGCATGGTTTTGCCTTTGATAGTGCAGTGAAAAGCTGTCTGTCCTGACAAGCCCTTCTCTGGGTGCAGCTGCTCCAGTTCCTGATCTCTGCACGGTGCTGCTGGTGAATTTATGGCTTGCCCAGTGCCTGCAGTCAGCCTAAACTGTTCCTGTATTCTCTGGCCTATCAAAATCAATTTGTTGAGCACTGCTTCATTTGAGGGTTGCTCTAGTCATGTAGTAGTGGCTGTCTGCCAGCTGGTTTGAAGTGATTTTGGCAATTGTCTCCTTGCTCTGGCCAGTGTCATTGAAGCTGTAAGAGCTGGGTGTGAGTCAGTAGGCTCATCCACTGTGCTAAACTCCAGCAGACTCTTTAATTTAAACCAAGAAGAGATTCTTCAGAGCTAAGTGGTATGAGTGTTGGCAACCCCAGCAAATATATGGAGCTTGTGTTACCTTACTTATCCCAAAAACACGTTGGCAAAGCAGGTTTCTTGGGAACTGGCTCGCTCCTACCATCAAGAACATTTTTCTGCAACCTGCAGGAGAATTACTACAGGGTTGACGAAGCAGGCTGGAAAAACTTATTTTTTAAAGTCAATAAATGATAATTTATAGATGTATTCGTTGTGGAATTGATGTCTTACTTTGAGAAAAATGAATGGTGCTTCTTCCTTCACCGCTTTTTCCAAATGGCTGTTTTAAAAACGAATTTCTTCATCGCCAGCCATCCCTTAAGTTCTCTTTTAAACAGAGTTGTTGTAAGCATAAAAAATTGTGTGAAAGCCTGCAGGTGATCCTCATATTGAAAGACTGATGTGATTTTTATATTCTGGAATGCACTCCCCTAATGCCTCACCTGCAGTGTTGAATTTTTCTATGCAGGGGAAAAGAAGCAGCGGCCCTTTATAAATGGTTCTGCCTCCAGTGAACAAACTATAAACTGCATACACTGAGGTATGATGTACCTAAACATGTAAATAAATGCCTACATGCTTAAGATAACAGTTCCTCTGACTTAATTTTTTTATGTGTTGGTGTGAGAGTTATCATAGACATTGTTCCCAATCCCCTTATCTTTGCATTGTGTTCCATCCCTTATGAAGGGATTGAGTACAGATAGAGGGCTGGTGCAAGAGAATAAGGAGAAATAAAGGAGAAAAAAACCTGCTTTTTCCTCCTTATTTACATCTTGCATTCTCAGTCTGGCCTTTGGGAAGTCTACTGATTTCTCCCTACTCTGCTTGATTAAAGATAAAGTGGTAATACTGTCTGTGTTCTTCCCTCAGCTGTTATGAGGAGAAATGTATTGATATTTTTAGGTAGACAAATACAAGGACTGGGGCATGTATGTTCTATTCTCCTAGGGAGGCAGTCACTTATACACATTTAGGGAGCAAAGACTCGGTAAAATATGAAACCTCTATGAATTTATTCCTTTTAATTGTATTTTATATTGTATTTTTGAGTACCTTCTTGTAAAATGGTACACAATCTTTAATTAATACAAGACTAAAGGTCTCCTTTGGATTTATATTCTAAGTATTTGCATAAATTTTCCTCCATAAAACCATTTTATTGGCAAATCAAAATGCACACTCAGATGCACATTTCAGAGCTTAATTTTGTAAACAAGGCATCATACTATGCTCTCAGTGAAGTTGATATAACTCTATGGTAACATCAGTAGATTTACTTGAGATTTAGAGCTGGGTAACTGAGAGCTGCATTTGGCCTAAAGACTCCAGAGTGACAAGCATGTCATTAGTTATTTGCCCAGTGAGTGTAGTCTACCCAGAATATCTGCAGCTTGATAAAAAAAAAAAATATGCCAATCAATTTTTAGTCTGCTTTAACATCTGCATTTTTCATTCCTAGCTCATTCTTTTGTTAGTTAAATAAGATTTTTATTTTTCTTGCATGCACATCAGGGAGCTCAGACTCTTGCTTTTTTCAGATACAGAGTCTTAGTGCTATTTTTATATGGACAAAACAAAACACCATCCATTTGGTTTAGTAGGAGATTATCTGCAGACAGAGCAGTGGTCTGATCAGGGTCTCAAGGGTTCTGAAATATTAGACTAGGTTTCAGTCTCAAGTTATTCTGTTATCTGCATCTCTGATGAGAACATGTTGAGTGAAAGGAAGACCTTATAAATTGCTTCGCAGTTTTAAGATTACTGCAGAAATTCCCAGCTGATAAATAGTGTATTGTGACTGCCAGTCAACTGCAAAAGACTACATACACATATCCTACGTGTGCCTAACCTTAATGTTTGATAAGTAACTGCTTTCCTTTATGCATGGCAGAGAGATTTCTGTTGTTCAAACTGCAGAATACAGTCGCCTGCCTCAGACTGGAGCTAAGTTTCCTACTACTCTTTAATCATTTGGTAGCTCTGGCTGCCTAACATTATCTGACTTTCAATTTTTCTTCCAACAACGTAGGCTGGGACTTGGATTTTTAATTTATTTCAGGCACTGAAACAAATATACCGAAGGGACACAAAATTTTAAATTTCAAATTATATGTAGAGGCTAGAGGTAAAATCATTAAACTATTTTGAAAACTTCAAGATGAAATCCTCTGAGTGTTTTGTTAAAATATATAGAGGCTACTACAGGCTAATGAAAACATGCTTGAAGTGCCTACTAAGAATCCTAGGTGGAATAAGTATTATAGCCTCATGTTCTGAAATATAGAGTTGATACAGAACCATTATAAACACAGTGCATTAGCACATCCAGAACTAATGGTGACCTTTGCTTTAAACACTTCTTGCTGAATTTGAAATAACATTTTTGATGGGAAACAGATTGTTTTTTCCCAAGGAGGAAGAACACTCAGGCACAAGAAGATAGGGGCCAACCTTTGCTACCAGAGCTGGTTGTAGAAAAGGCAACAGATCCTGAGATTTAATCCAGGGTCATATCTGGGGAAGTTGTTGGCTCATAATTTTGAGAATGTTTTTCATCAAGCAGGCATTCTAAAAAAAGTATGAGGGGGAAAAAAAAGAAAATAAATTAATGACTAAAGGAGACAAGCACTATACATAGATGAGCCACTGAACGTAGAGTTGCTGTCTTTGACAGATTTTGGATTCAGTGTTGTCCTTCACAATCTTTTTATGGGAGTTTGAACTTGTGTTCAGAGTTAGTCTCAAGTATTTCCCATTCTAAACACTGCGGTTCGCATTGGAGAATGTTGGCACTAAAAGTGGCTCATCACTGGATTTCTTTTACTTTTCCTTTTTTAGATTTTGGTGCTTTTACAGTAACTCTCCAGCTTGGGCACTTCCAGGAAAATGCAGCACAGTAAGAGCCCTGGGGTCAGCTGGGATCTCCTAGCAAGTCAGAGATCAGCACCAAGACAAAGATCTCAAGGATCCCTCTCTCCTGCAGTAGTCTGTCCTTGCCTGCTCCAAGTTAAAACAAGGAGAAATTGTTGAGGACCAACACCCAGCACATCAACTGCATTTTCTCAAAGTGAGTTTCTCTTACCAGTGCCTCCAGCTGTCTCAGTCTGCATACTTCTCACTTCTTAGACCCACAGCACTTACCTGGCATCAAAAGTGTTTATGCAGGGCCTGATTCCTTCCCTGTTGTTTAACCTGTGGCCTCAGCAGAAGTGGCAGGGGATGACTGCTGTTTTGGAGGCTGGCAGAAGCCCAAAAGGGCCACACAGGCTGTGATCTGATGGCAGAGCAGCAAATGCTGTGCTGGAATTAGGATGGGTATCTTGAGAAATAATATTAATATTTTGATCACAATTAGCATCCTGTACACCTTTGGTTTGAAAAATAAAAAAAAAGCTGGAGGGAGAAGGGAGAAAAAGAGGGAACATTTCACAGCTACTTAAGCTGTGGTATGATGGCTCAGCTTTCAACCTGTCCTGTGATAATAACTTCTGAAATGGAGAAAAACACTGTAAAAATGATTGGACAAAGTGTGTGTATTGCTTGTTACACAAAGGGCTATTATTTCTCACTGCATGTGTACTTGCCATTAGAAAAGTTTTAAGGATAATATAAAAAAAAAAAAAAAAAAAACCCTAGATGACAGCTGCCAAAGGCATTTTAAGACTAACTAGCATAATTGTACTTCCAGATGGAGGGATATTCTGAAACAACTTGCTATTCACTGACCTTAGGGAGGTGGTGATGACGTGTTCAGCCCCTGGAAGAGGCATTTACTTCTTCCTTCAGTAAGTGTACCTCTAATCCTTCCCCTCTTGCCAGTTTATTGCCACAGAGGTGACACTGGCCGGGCATCTGGAGGGGGCTGTTTGTCTGGTTTGGGAAGATAAGGTTGCATTGTGGAGGATGCTGAGCAGGGCAGGAAAATTGAGACAAGGCAGTTGGGCACCAGCTACAAATACAGTGAGGTGAGCACAAGCACTTGCTTCTTAAATGAATCCTCATGTTTGCAAACTGACTAAAAGCTGAGCTGTCCTCTTTGTGGAGGTGAGGAGCAGGGCAGACTAGGACTCCACTGAAGATTATAAAGAGCAGTACCTTTTTGATAGCCAGGAGTTTAGATATGATTGTTCTGCTGGGAGAAGCTTTTCTGGTAATTGTGGGAAGGTGAAATCCTGTTCTCAAAAATCCCTTCTGTGTTGCCTGTTTATCCTTTCAGATAAAAGGCTCTTCTTCATTTCCAAGGAAAGCCCCTGTGCCCCTTGACATACAATTATACTGATTGCCTGCAAGTAGCCTGTTTTTAAGGACATACTCTTTGATCATCTCTGTGTGAGCAACCCAAAGATTAAATTAATTCCTGGACACTTAGCATCAGACATTTAGGTAATTTTTGAGATGAAGCAGTGCTGATGCCTCAGCATCCTTCTTGCATTTATTCTGCCCTGCCTTTTGCCTTTGAGGAGGGCAGTACTGGCTGGTCACTTGCAGTTGTTCACCAACATCCTGCATCAGGTGCCAGGCATGAACAGGGGCAAGCACAAGGAGCAGTGGGATTTACCTCCCCAGTTGTGGTGGACATAACTCCTACTGAGAGCAATATTTCTTCTGCAGTGATAAGATTTCAGAGAAGTGTTATTTGTGGATATCATGGTGCATTCCTAAAAGTTATATCAGTCACTCAGTTCTCTGAAAATATAATTAGTTAGGATTTTAAGGGAGCTGCACTCATGAAGCCTGTACCTTCTGGAATGAGAGAAATATGTACAAAATATTCATTCATGCACATGGCTTCTAAATGGTTTATCTTTTTCATCAGTGTGTTGTGGAAACTACTCTGCTGACAAGACTTCCTGCTCTGCTCTCTGTATCTCATGGACAAAAGGGAGTGTGTCATTGGATGTTCTCAAAATGTTAGGGAAGGGAAACATAAGGACCTCATTAACCTACAATAATTAATGATCAAAAAAATAGAGGATTTTTTAGTAGCATAGCATTGGAAAATAATAGACATTTCAAGAAGCCAAGCCCTCTGTAATTCCATGTTTTGAGTATTAGTTTTGTTTTTGAAGTGTTACAACTGGCAATATAACGTTAAGCAATGCTAGAAACAAGTGGCTTGAAAACAATGCAGGAAGTCTTGGAGCTTTCTGTAGTCTTTTTAGATATTAAGCTGTAGAAGCATAATGGCAATCTTCTACAGAGCTATATATTTATAAATATATAAAGTTTTAAATCATTATTTTATACTTTGCACAGGCACCAAGAAATGCAGTCATGTTTTGTTGTAATACTTAAGTTCCTTGAATAGTGTAACAGAAACAAAACTGAAGGTATAATTTTGAGCTGATATTCAGATCTCCCACTAAGGCAAATGCATTTGACTTTGAGTTGTAAGGTCTTTATGTAGATTTGCAAGTTTTTTGCTGAAAATAAAACAGATATCCTTAAAATACAAAATTTTTGGTGCAAGATAGAGTCCAGCATCATCTCTGTCTGCCATGAATTGTGCCTCTCTTAAGGGCCCTTAGTGTGATCCTGTAAGAAACTTCTTAGGAGATGTGGTCATCTGAAGGATACTGCATAAAACATTAGCAACAATAAAAATTGTCAATTGCAATGATCTTGTCCTATATTCTGATTTTGATTTTATGATGAAGATGCATATCTTCATAGCTATGCTGTTGATATATTTAATCACAAACTACAACATTTTCAAAGATTAAAGAGGTTTCTAAATCTTTTCTAAAGCACCTTTGAAAAAAGGCATCAATGAACCTAATGAATAGTAAATGTCTGAATCTATAATGCATTTCTAAAAATTACAATACCATTATAGTATTGGTGTCTTTTAACAAAGCATAAGAGAAATGTGAAGATGAATTTTAATATAATTTTATTCTTCAATTAAAATATTCATAATCACCTTGCATTATTTCAACTCCCTGATCATTACGAAAAATGTAAATTCTTTCAGTTCTCTTATTCAGATTACACATAGGAAGGACAGCGTATTGAATCCTACTGTGTACTGAATGACCACAGACAATTTTCCTGGGAGTGTAGCTCCAGCCAGGATTCTAAATTTGGCTTCAGTATTCTAATTAAAATAGGCAGACTTTCCTACACAAAAAAATGGCAAGGGCCAGAATCCTCGTGTATGGCTTACCCTCAAAATGAGAATTATTGCAATGGTGTTCCACATTTTATAACATGTGCATTTATTCCATTATTTTGCCACCCTCACAGTTCTACATCTCATCTTTATGAAGTTTTATGGACTGTATCATATGGATGACCCTAGATTTCATTCCCTACTTCTCACTGCATTTAGAGAAAGGCTAGAAAATGATGTTCATAAATAGGGCTGATGGGACTGTTAAAACTCTTTTTGGACTGCTGATATTCACAGAGCTTGCTCCTTGCAAATGACTTTTGCTTTCTGCTGCTGTGTCCATTGCTAACTCATTTTCAGTTTTCATGCTTTCCAGCTCTCTTTCTACCCAACCCATCTTTCAACCTCTAAGATTATTCTTTTTCTTTGCCTTTTGAGGACTTCTTGTTGTCACCATCCTGGCCTTTCTACCCTCTGAACCCACACTCCTGACCTTACTGATCTGGATTTTCCCAGTTGTTTCATTTCATTTTGCTCCTGTGCTTTCTCCTTCTTCTGTCAGGGCAGCAGAACAGCTCCCTGTGTACCCATAACACACCTCAGACACCACCAGGAGCTGAGTCTGTGCTGAGCACACCAAAACAGGGCTGATGGAATGTGCACTCATGTCCCCAGACAAGGAGTTGGATGAGATGCTCTGAGAAGGGGGAAGCTTTCAGAGAGGTATCTGCAGGTTTTGTGTTCTGTCACTGTCTCTCACCTGAAAACATGAAGCTACACAGAATAGCAAAGAGGCAAAGAGTAACTGGTTTGTGTAGTTGGCTCACTTCTGGTATAGGACTCCCTGGGAAAGCGCCCTTAGGGACAAGATTTTTTAGGGATGTTTTCCATAAGATGCAAAAGCTCTTGATCTCCAGGTGTAAGAAAACAGGAAAGGAAGGCAAGAGTCCTGCTGAGTCGGGACTAAAGGGCAAGAAGGAAATGCACAGGCAGTGGAAGCAGGGACGGGTGACCTGGGAAGAGTCTGGAAACACTGTCCAGTTGTGTAGGGATGGAGTCAGGAAGGCCAGGGCGTGAATGGAGCTGAACTTGGCAAGGCATACAAGGAGTGACAGGGAAGGCTTCTACAGGTTTGTCTTTCAGAAAAAGAATGTGTCAAAAGGAGCAACTTCCCACCTCCCCCAAAATGAGCAACGCAGGTAACAAGATATAAGACTGAAGTACTCAAATATACTTTGCTCAGACCACCTCTCTTCCTGGGGTAGAGGGCAGGGGTGGAACAGGGGGAGGGAGAGATATGGCCCAGCCTGGGGCTTGGGATACCAGAAATCTCAACATCAAGAAGATAACTGATACAGGCTTGAGTCACTTTTGCTTTTTCATAGAGACAGAGAGTAGAGGCCTGGGCAGGAGAGATGGAATCACTGATCCAGGATGTGGAAAGCTTTTAGCAGTGGTGACCATCCTTGAATAGACTGTGCCATGCACATCCATTTCTCCTAAAAACCCTTCTCCTAGAAAAGGATAGTTTGTCCTAGGAAAGGCCTTTCCTGGGGCAGAGGCACCAGTGAGTGAGAGGGAGGAAAACTTCACAAAGCACAGGGAAACAGATGTACAACATTTTTTTTTCCAGTTTAACTTTTCTTTCTTTAATTTGTTTAATTAAGGAAAGGGGTGGAGGAAGGGACTGGAATGATTTATCTTCATAACTACTAAAACATGCATTCCAGCACTCAAGATGGACTATGCCACCTGAGGAAACAACATACCTGAGTCTACAGAGTCTGAAAAGATCTGAGGGAATTGGCTGATGTAGGGTCCAAGCCACTCTCCATGATATTTGAAAAGTCATGGCAGCCAGGTGAAGTCCCCGGCAACTGGGAAAAGGGAAACATTGCACCCATTTTTATTAAAGGAGAGAAAGGAGGACCCTGGCAGGTCCTGAGACCTGTCAGCCTCACCTCTGTGCCTGGGAAGATCATGGAACAGCTCCTCCTGGAAGCTGTGCTAAGGCTCATAGAGGACAGGGAGGTGGCTGGGGACAGCCAGCAGAGCTTCACCAAGGACAGGTCCTGCCTGACCAACTCAGTGACCTGTGATGGAGTGACTGCATCAGCAGAGAAAGGAAGGGCTATGGATGTCATGTATGTGGATTCCTGTAAGGCCTTGACACATTCCCATACAACATCCTTTTCTCTAAACTGGAGAGATGTGGATTTGACGCAGGGATGAAGAATTGGTTGGATGGCTCCATCCAGATAGCAGTCAATGGCTCAATGTCCAGTCAATAATCAGTGAAAGGTGGGGTCCACATTGGGGCCAGGACTGCTTAGTGTCTTTATCAATGACATAGACAGTGGATTTGAGTGCACTTGATAACTGTCAGACATCCTTTCTAACCCAAAATATTCTATGATTCTATGACTGGTACTGTCTATGGTGTGTTCCTCTGAGTTGGGTACACTGTCCAATTTGCTTTAGGCACCATTGGACAATGTACCCAACTCAGAGGAACACACCATACACCCTGCAAACTACTGAGCAAAAATTCAGGGTTTACAATTTCCTTTCCCAAGGAAAGAGAGTTTACCAGCTAAAGCTGTGCTAAATTATGGAAGAGAAAATCAAGTGCTATAATTGTGGGTGTTTATCACAGTTACAGTTTTCTTCTATTCATAGAAATTTGATTTGAACAGGGTAAATCTGTGCCCACAATACAAATGAGATCATCTTCAAACAAAGTAAATGAAAGCGGCACTTTTTATGGCTTTGTTTTATAACTGTTCTGCTTGAGGAGTTAGTCTTAAGTTTCATTTTTTCTCTTATACTTTCACATTAAATCAAACACAGTATAGTATAACTCTTCAATTAAAACAGGGCTTTGGGGTTTTTTCAGTAGGAAAACACAATAGAAAAGCTTGACTGACCACTTGTCACGGTAACTGATTTGTGGAACAGGTAGGAAAAACATTGAAGGATGGTGTTAATTCCAGCTAATGTCTGGAATTGTCATTCTGTCATTGATACAATGACAAGTCCCTGCAGTTTAATTCTTTTGTTGTGGTAGTACAACGAAAGTACTTCTCAGAAAGCCCAAACACCTTTACGCCACTCGAATAACATCCCTTTTAAGGAGCTGGATGTTTCCATCAGTCTGTTCCCCAGTGAGGGAAGCTCTTAGATGGGAGAGAGCTGATGTACAAACCCGTGCTTAGCCTGCTATGTACTGACTGCTGGATGGATAACCAATCTGTCAAAACCATGCATAGCAGGGAAAGGACATGCTAAAATGTGATGTACATAAGCTATATTCCACTGAAAGATGAGACAAGGATTAGTTAGCTTCCTCTGGGGATGAGGAATCTGTAACAAGAGCTATTGAACTTTAGAGTCCTTGCTGTCTTCCCCAGGTCCTAGTGGCAGCTAGACAGCAGCTTTCTAGGAAAAGGCAACTGGAAAAAGCTGGTGGGAGACCTGTAGAGTCACTTCCTCCCTTCACCAAGCCCCTTACTCTTTCCCCTTTTCCCCTCCTCAGATTGTAAGTAACTTAATCTGTAAACATTTATGCAAGCTCAGTCTTCTGGGATTGGAAAACAGTTCCCAGCTGGGTAGAAACTTGCTAAGCCTTCAGGAGGAAGGGCAGCATGTGCTCAGTTTCTAAGCAAAGCCAGTTTTATAATTTTAGGGTAAATGGACACAAGCAAGAGTTTTTCAAAATTGTTTTTGTTGTGTGGTCGCTTGAACCCAAAATGTTGTTGCTGGACTGCCTCTGGTTTATTGGTCTGACCCCACATTGGAGCTCACTAGGCCACATTTGACCTGCTACCTTAAGGAAGAATAGGGATTTCATCATGATGCCCAAAACATTGAGGATGCTGGGAACCAGCAGGAAACTGGGAGAGCATCACAATTAGAGCTGCAGCAGGGCTCCGGAAAAGCCCTGTGTTCAGTCAGGCCTTTGAATACCCTCCCAGAGAATCAGCATGTGCAAAAACTCTCTGGAACAACCCAGCAGCACAATTCTCATTTTAAGATGATTATCCAGAGGAGCAGGAGGTGATAATAGCTGGGCGACAGACGAAAAAGCAATAAAAATTTCATGGGACCAGAGAAAGCTGAAAACAGAGCATGACCCTAGTCCCTGGGCACTCCTATTCACAATTGCAAATAGGAGATGGCAGCCCTTGGTTTTCTGAAGCTTGATCTCTCCACTGTTTGTGCATTTATATTGGTGGAGAAATTAAGCTCCATTATCACTTGGATGTGCCGCTGTTTTGCTGTAGCCTGTGAAGCTGACTACAGTGTACATGAGGACAGCTTTACCTACTGGGTTTCAGTTGCCTGAGATTGCCAGATTAGAAGGTTGCTGGTTTCCTCTCAGACCGTCACGAGAAATTATGCAGTGGTTGGCGCCTTAGGTTGAGGAGAGCAGTCGTGGCAAGAGGGCACATCTGCTTCGTCTCTGCCCTCTCCTACCCAAGGAGCTGCTGTCTGGTCTGCCTGCACTGATTCTTGTTGGCAGGACTTTAACCCAAGGTGACCTCTGCTGTCTGAGGGAAACTCCAGTGTTGCTTTTGTCTGTTTGTTTTTCACAGATGGTAAACATCTAGAGTGTACCATTATATGATTTTGGAAATCACTTGTATGCTTAGTTGTGAGTTAGTCACTCATATTTTCTTGTTCTCGCTATTATTTGATACAATACCTTGTTAAGAATGTTAGATGTGGAACTAATGAGAAGAAACTGTATTTTAAAATGAAGACAACTTGCTGCTTAGTCTGGTAGGATGAGAGCCTAAACATTCTTCTCTTTCAGGTAAAAAAAATGCCTTTCATACAAATAAGGAAACTTTTACCTATTCAGTCTTCTTTTCTGCAGAATGTCTCTCCCTGGCTGACCCATGCTGCTATGCTTTTGTTATAAATCATAGCCAGAGTGGGAATATCAAACTGTGATATACAGCTCTATTCAAATCACACTCGCTTTTCTACCTCTGAGGAGCTTGCTTGTTAGGGAGACATGTGAGTTATAAATAGGACAACATATAACAAGGTTCGTTGCAAAGACATGCCAGAAAATATTTTCGCTGTGGGGAGAGAATCTTTTAAAAGAGCCTTTTGATTTTTCTACATTCCTTCTGCAGTTTCCAGACTTGAATATGCAAAGACTCAACCTGGGCAGTAGGAATGAACTTTTCTGGACTTGCTGCTTCTTTGCCCTGCTTTGCCACCGACCTTAATGCAGCATTTCAGTTTGCTCACCTGCAGAAGGAAATTGTCTCAAACTAGATTATAATTTGAGGATCTGTCCAGAGCCAACATGAGACAGGATTACCACACAAGACAAGGGCTATCTCCATCAGCATAAAACATCTTTGAAGGCATTTGAAGCTTCATCATTCCAGAAGCAGAGGAGAAAGCTTTTTGTGATTTGAAGTTAAATTCTTTAACCAATCTTCTCTTTCTCCTGTGTAATAATTTTGGAGGTCAAAACTTGTCCATTTTATAATTCTCCTTTTCTCTGCTGTGACTGATACCACAGTCTGAGCTACGGAGAAGAAAGGAGGGGAGGAAAAGATGGTCTTAATGCCTGACTCAGGGTCAATGGAGCATGGGTATAGTTATTACCTGGGACAGTTTAGCTGTCACAGTGAACTTTGTCACAAACCAACCACTCTGCAAACATAGCCCACCGTAAGGTTTATGGCAATCACACTGCACAAGAACAGTATAAAATTTACTTCATAAACAGCTCTATTAGATGATGGACAGTGAGAGGTATGGTCCTGACATTGCCACTGGTTTGCTGAGTGATCCTGAACTTGTTACTTTATTTCTCTGGGGTAGTTTCCCCCTCACTCTGTATTTTGTGAATCTTGACATGAAGGATGACCTCTTGCTCTGTATTGGCGTTGTGTCAGTCTTAACTGGTGTCTTACCTGTGGTCTCCCAGTGCTGCTATAGTCTCCTAATTCCTCATATTCATAGCAATCCTGCTACTGTTGAATGCAAAACTACATCATTATATTACTACTAATAGATCATTCAAACATTGTTTTTCTGAGGTTTTCAAAATTTTTGTATGAAGCAGTAAGTAGAAGATGGGAATTACTGAAAGTTTTCTAGATCATCTGGGGATGTGAAGGAAGTAAACATAAATCATGGAACAATAAAATCTTAATTTTTAATGCTTTTCCTTTTCCTACTTTAGTGATGGATTTTATTCCTTCTCCTTAAAGTTCTAGTGGAAGTCAGCTATTACACACAGCCTCCATTAGGAGAACATACTTTGTTGCTATAGCAATTCTTCTCACAGATATTTTATTGCACTTAGATGCTGCTGGGGGAAAAAAAAAGCAAAAAGCAAAAAGGCAAAACCAAGGCACAACAAAAAAAGCATCTTTGCCCTCCTCACAAATGGTCAGCCTACCTGATCTCTTATTTCTGAGCAACTTTAACTGTATCTCAGAGCAATCTATATTCTGGTAAACACTTTGTGTGAGGCACTATCTGGGAAGGTTTATCGTTGCTTTATAAGTGGCATACGGCACACAGCAGGACACACTGCAGCACAGTGTCTGACATAGCAGCTATAGATTACTGGGAAGATAAATTCATCCTTTTTGATCTGAGCATTTCACCAGCTCCAATTTGAAGTCTTGATATCACCCTGTCAACCAAAGGGGATGTTTTTAAGTAAGGGAAGAGTTATCAAAGGTTTACCCAAAGTTCCTTTTAGAATGGCTTCTTCAGGAGGACAGATATATATTTACTGTGGGTGAATGTAGGGCTCATCAAAATTGCTGGGCTAAAATCCCTGTAGACATCAGGCCTCTGTTCAGCACCAGATACTGAACAGCAGCTTCGAGTTTTCTCTCTTCTGACAAAACCAGATGCCTAACTGTTCAACTAATGAGGTAAAAAAGGTCATTAATTCTGTCTCCTGTTGACTGCAGGAGGCTGAGCTCTCCCACCCAGAATGCCAGCATCCTCCTCCTGGGAATAGTCGTTCGTATGGAGACTGCCTGCACTCCCCTGGCCATGTAATCCAGTCTGGGAGCCAGGGAAACTCCTTGGGAGGGAAATGGGGAGCAGCCAAGGACAGCATTCTTCTTCCAGCCCCCGGCTCTGAAGGGAGCATCATTCTGATGGGTAAGGCACTGCTCTGAGATGGCTGTGGCCAGCGTGTTGGGGCATGTGGCCAGCACATTCCCACTGCCAAAGGAAGGACAGAATATAAGGTGAGCGGAGGTGGGAGATACTACTCCCGTTCCCTCAGCTGCCTGGGTAGGCAAAGGAAATGGGATGGGAGGGAGCAGGAGTGGTGACTCCACATATGGAGCATTGTCCTCAAGGGCCTTTTTCACCTTGATTTTTTTTAGCCTTCTGATGTTTTAATTCTTGGACTGGAGAATTCTCATGATTGTAACAAAAACAAAGACTGATATTTTGTAAATATGCATTCCTTCCAGGGGGAAGAACAAATTTATAGACTGCTGGTTTGACCAGTGGGGTCTGAGGGGTGTCAACCTTGTCCCCCCAATAGCTGGTCAAAGCCAAACTCTATTTAAACCCTGAATCTAAAAGTAAAGTTCTTTTTCTCACTCTCAACCTGACAGGTGAGTGTCCTTCATTTCGTGTCCTCTTGCGACAGTCCTTGAGATTCCTGTCTGCAGATAGCAGCACTCAAAACAAACCCAGTGTGCAGCAGCTCCTGGTTTTCTCCTTCTTTCATGTGTCCTTGCGTTACTCTGAGGTACGAGTGGGACTGGACATGGCCTGCTCCTTCTACTCCTCTGCATTGCTGCTGGGAAACACTTCCATCAGAATGGACAGGACAGCAAGCACAGCTCTCACCAACACCGGCACAGCCTCTTGCCTCCTTCTCTTCACCCGTACCACAGCTCATCAAGGAGGGCAAAAAAGAAAAAGGAGCTATTTCACAGTCCAGTGGCTGTGTGACTCTGTGTTGCCAGAGGGCAAGGGGGGAGGGCAGCATGCAAGGTCAGCTGCTGCAAGTCTGAAAGGCAGGGAGGAGAGGAGGGGCAGTCCGTGCTGCCTGCACCTCGCACTGTGCTCTCACTGCACGCAGCTCTGTCTCGCCAGGGACCTGCTGTGCATCCCCGAACACAGCCCAGGCACAGGATAATTCATTTGGAGGGAATTAGGGGCCACAGTGGCGGGATGGCACAACATCATTGAGGAGGGTATTCCAGAGGAACTCCACAGTCTTTCAAATGCAGCCCTTGGTGCTGGCAGAGCCACCTCTGTGCTGGCCATCACTGTGCTTTTGGAAATGGACAAGACTTACTGATTGATTCATTGCATGAGGAGCAACTTGAAAGCATCCAACAGCAAACCAAAAGTTAAGGCAAAGCTTGCAGCTTGTCTAGGCTTGAGTCATGCACGTGGCCAGTTCTCATCACCCAGGTCCATTAAATCAAAGTGTTCAAATTCTACCTTCTATTTTCAGCCTGAGGTTTTAATTGTGTTCATTTTGTCAGTGTACATATATTTACAAAAGATTTTGTGAATAGTCCTAACTCAGTTTTCTCGCTGTTTATAGCACAGATAGGTGTAGGTTGCATCATTACCACAACAAAGCCCTTAATAATAAGGTGATTACAGTTTTGGCAAATACTTGCAGGGTGAAATTTTGCAGGCTTGGGCTCAATCCACAGGCAGAGCTTTGGAAGCAAAATGATCTTTGAATTGCATGTGCTTCAAAGATGGATATCCGCCCAAAACACAGCATGTTGTTGTTTATTCTTGAAGTTACATGAGAATGGGAGAGCTGAGTCACTTAAACTGTCTTGTTTCATAAATCCTATAAAGATTTACAAATAGAACTAAAAGTGGTGCAATTTTGAAAGAAACTGCTTGCCATGCTAAAACAACACATCTATTCCCAGATTTTTCCCTCACACATACATAGGAGAGTGAGAGTGATTTAATGGCTTAAAATAGCTGAGCTTTGGTGATGTGATGTCCTATTAATTTATTTGACATTGCAAAAATTATTGGTGTTACCTCACTAGCAGCCATACAGCTCCTTAGGAGACTCTTTCCCAAAGAAAGCAAGGACTCCTGCTGTTGGGTTCCCTGTTGTGGGATCTCTTCTTTCCCAGCAGGCTTGTCTGGCACTTGCCATTCAAGATTCTGGGTGTTAAAGCCTTGAGGGGAGGAGTTTCTAATGAAGCAGCAGCTTGTTCAATCTTTTCCAGCTGGTAAAAGAGTGGAACTCCTGTTACTTTTTGTTATTCATAAGGGTGGATTATGGTCTCCCATTGAATAAACCCTACTGGGAGCTTGGAAGGCACCAGCCAAGTTGTGCTTTTTGCTCATCAGCTTGTCGTTGAAGGGAAGAAAAAGTGACCATGGCCTCAGAGCAGAGGTCTGCTCCTGCCTCCCACCCTGGCTGGCTTCCTCAAACATTTCTCCTTGCCTAAGATGATGCATTGAGTTTTATCCACTTCCTCACTCAAAGTAAGTAAACAGAATTACTCCTGCTTTACAGAGCAATTGCAGCTTGCCCAAGGGCCTCTTGACAAGAGGGAAGGGAGAGTGTGAAGGACAAGGGCTGAGTTTTCAGCCCTTATCCAGGTTATTTGATTTCACAGCATCAGTGTTGGCTTTTTTCTGCACTCTGTAAAGAATTGCAGCTTTTTTTTTTTTTTTTTTTTTTTTTTTTTTTTATTTTTTTTTTATTTTTTTCTTCAGGTGAATTAGAACTGAAATATGCAGGGAAAGCTAACCCCCCATCGAGATTTTAGATGGCAGCCATATTAAATAATAGTGCCTGCCAGGAAAGCATGTCTACTGTAATCTGCTGGGTAAGGATTATGAGAGCTGCATTTCTTTAAGCAGCTGGAAAACATGGACTTTTAAAATATTTTGTTTTCATTTATGAGTTTATTTACATATCTTTTTAGAATTGCCAAAAACCTTATTGTCATGAATTGCCATGGGGATTTTCTCCAACAAAACCCCAAACAAACAACTGTTTGTGATACTAAACCAAAAGCTGTGCAGTTTTAATTTCATACAGCAAGAAAATAGTAATTAGTGAATACTAATGACTGCCCACCTCCATCTGTGTTACCATCTATGATGTTGAAGTTCTCTGGACACTCACCTTGCTCACCTATGGTCAGTACCTAACTGCGTTTCTTCACTGCTTCACTCAGAGCAAGGAACCTCTCCAAAGAACACTATTGTTTCCAGGTCTTTCCAGTCTGATTAGATGTCAAATTCCAGGATCTTTTAACAGTCAGGGATGTTATCCTACATGCAAATCCTCTGGCTTTGTTCACACCAAGAGAACATACCATCCTTGGAAATTTTCTGCTTCCAATCTTCCATCAGGTATGCTGTAGGAGGGAATGAAATGAGGTCCATTTGTATGAAAAATAAAATGAAGGTAAAATCAACCATTAGTTGGCTAGAAAGCAAAAAAAAAAAAATCAAGGGAATAACATAAATTTCAACAAACACTAGGACAAAGTTCCTTAATAAATGACATGCCACAACTGCAAAACAGCAAGTGCCCAGCTGACAATGGGTTTCATGCTAGATAATGTAGAGTTGATAAACTGATCTTAATGCCTAAGTAATTAACAGTCAATTATTTTAATATGACGACTAAAGCTGAGCAATGACTACTGCTGCAGCACTAACAGCTCAGCAGCTGTATCATTATCTGTGTCTTTGCCTGTGTAATCTTTTTAGTGGGAAATGTCTTTAGTTTTAGTTAGCTGAAATAGCTCTGAAAGGGCAAAGGAGTCAGCAGACATAAAATATCCACAAGTTTACGGAACGTGTGCTTCCATTTATCCATGGCTGGGCAGGATGAACAATGGCCTCAATTGCTCCAGGTAAGTTATGTGCTGCAGTTTTTCACACTCTATTCCAGAAACAACTGTATCTGTGTCCAAACCCTAGAATATCCTTTTGTAGAAAAAGCAGGAAGTAAGAGGGAGTGTTTCATCTTACAGCATATAGCAGCCTGATGTAACGGGTATGTGGACAGTGCTTTGAAATTATGCTTGCATGGTATGAGGCTGTGTTTACATCTAAGTCCAGTCCCACCAAAAAGTTCTGTCTCTGTTCAGAAAACATGATATTTAGAAGGTAGTTCCTTAAGACCACATTTCTGGCTTTAATTTCATGTGAAGTAAAGGCAAATGAAAGATATAGTTTTGAGTTTTGAAAGGATATATTAATTTAATATATCTCGCACTCAAATCATTCCTGTTAAACTTTCAGGAGCATCACCATGCAGAAATTCAGGGAATATCATGCAGTAACACACAATGATGTAGTTGCCCTGGGCTACCATTCATGCTGGTGAGTTGTTATCTATGACACTATGAACCACAAGTTTCCATCAGAACATAAATACCTGGTGCTGCAGCAACAAAGGAGCCAAGTGGATTATGTTTCTCTGTTCCAATGTTTTTCTTGTTTCTGGGGATTTGGAGCACAGTTTGTCTTGGTTTAATTTTTATGAGAGCTTTGGGGCTTTTGTCTCACTTGGTACAGTGAGCTATAGCAAGATTTCATTTATGATTGTATACCCTATGTTTTAAGAGAAAATATGGCAGAAATAAAAAAACTATTTTATGATGGACTCCCTTTCTGCATGTGCAGCACATAAACTGAGGTTCCCTGAACACCAAGCTCAGAGGCTCTGCTCAAACCCTGTTTATTCTCTGGGAATTGCAAAAACCAATGGTTAGAAAATCTGTGATTTGACCTCCTCAGGGCCATCAATTACCTGCATAGTCATGAGTTTGCATGGCATAAACATAGATGTGGGAGGTGTCAAATTTTCCATATTCATCAAACAGAAGACAGGAGGATTTGGATGAGACTCCACTTAGCTGTAGTAGCTGGGTAGATCCAGCACAGGAGAATTTTAGATGTACAAATACAGGGCTGTAGGAAATTTGTGTCCTCATCCCCTAGTGTTTATCTGGGACAAGTGCCTGACCCCTCATTTCTTAAACCGAAATGTTCTACTTCCATTCTGGTCTTGAAAACTACTTTTCCAGTGATACTCATATGTCCAGACACTGTAATCTTCCCTAGGTCTTTGACTAAAGAATATATGAAAGATGGAAGGAAAAGAGGCTCATGTTCCCTTCACAACTTTTCAACCACAGAACTGAGATGGACATAAAATATATTGTGAATTGACTCTCATATCTGCCCTGATCTTGTTTCCCATAGTAAACTTCAGAGAATTCCTTGTTCTAAACATGCTCCTTCATTGTATAAATACATCTTCAAATATAGATGATAAAAACTAGAAGCAATTTTACAGTTATTGAGATTCCTGAAGGCAGAAATAGCATACAGGGAGAAAAGTGAGAAAGAAAATTGAGAAATGTTGGAGTGATGCCTGTGAACATTTAGCTGATCAGTAGCTGGGCCATGTATTGGAATATATGTGGTTTGAGCAATCAGTATTCTACTTCAGGGGATGAAATGAAACTTTTACTCTGAAACTAATGTGTGAAATTGTCTCCTTTTGTCAAATCCCACTTAGTATGTAAATTAAAAAAAAAAAAAAAAAAAGATCTGTTTGCAGTGGTTTTCCTAGACTCTTCCTGTGATTGCCCTTCATTGTTACCACCAGCAGAGAATCATTGTTGTGTTTCTGCTGGCTCTTTCATTGGAGATTGCAGGCATACATGCAATACTCACCTGTTTTCTCATCCAAGACAAGAGGCAGAATGTGGACTTTGACACATCAAAAGCTTCATTTCAGTGAGCAGCTCCCAGTTGCTGTGACTGTGCTGGAGGTGATCACTGTTTGTGAATAGCAGGGCCGAGCTGTCTGAGATGTGACACCAAAGAGCTGAGGCAACAGAAATGAAAAGCAATACTGGAAATCTGTGCCTAATTAATTTTCATGAAAGCAAAGCTTATTGTAGAGTTATGACATACTCTGCATACTCCTGATAGTATTTTGTGAATGTGACCTACATTTTCTGTTACGTTCCTGCTCCTAGTGCTTCCTCTTTGTTTTGTGTTATGAACGTGTGCCTGAGAAAATGTTCCTTATTTTTACAATTCCTAGATATTGCATGATATTCCAGCAGCATGATAAGTAAAGAGACAGAAATGGGCTCTAAAAAAGCTGAACAGTGAGAACCAAATCCTGTCCTGAGATGCTGTCTCTTTGACCCATTTGCAATTCACATGTCATTTCTGTAAAGGGGAGTCCTGCAACAGAGGATGGCTCTGAAAGGTCCCCAGTCCTGGTAATTTGTTGTCTTGATGCCCTGCACGAGCAACTGGAAACCATATCCAATATTCAGTGCTGAGATGGGCTCTTGCTGAGCTTATTGCAAACTGTGGGAACTTGAGGGGGAGCTCACTAGGATCACTTAGCCACTTGCTGGTTTGCTATTTGGTGTTTTTAAGCTTAAAAGCAAAAGAAAAGAGGCAGGAATCGCAATGACAAATGTTTCCCTGGAATCAACAAGTTTTCCAGTGTGATGAGCTTAATTAAAACTAACAGAATATTTGTGTTGTGGCCTTTTTCTCTAATGTGTTACCCTTGCAACCTGCCTCAAACAAAGTCATGCAGTGCATTTTGGAGTCCAGTCTGAGCTGGCCTGCAGGTAGTAGTGCATGGCTATCAAATGGGTGTTTGACACACTGCTCCAAGCCAGAGAACAACTATTGCCTCCTGTTGCTGCCCCTGTATGGGATAATCCATCTTCTAGGATTAGTGTGATGCGTCTCTGCATGGGCTCAGCAGAAACCTACAGGTGCTATCAGACCTCCCCAGCTTGTCCAGACCAGTGAAGGGCGCCACACTTCCCTTGTCCATCACTGTGATCTCCAGGAAGGAACTGCTTTGGTCTTCAGGGAGCATGGGCTATTTCCCTTGCTGACAAGTTCTTTTTGTAATGCTGGCTCTGTGATGTTCATACCTCTGAGCACTTTGCTCAGCAAATGACAGAGCTCTGGGTGTTTCCTGCTGGCAGCCAGGACTTGCCACCATGGATGGGCTATTTTATAAGCAGAGTGCCCAGATGCTTTTCATCCAGGGTTGCTGCACAGACTTTGAACTAAATGTGCTCACTCTCATCTTCTCAGAGAGGTACACAGGATATGATTTGATTTAGACCAACAACATGCCCATTATGATGAGATATTTACTTCACTAGCAAGCCAATTAAAACATAAAGTATTTACAGCTTCCACCATGCCAGTGCTGAACCCAATATCCTGGGATGCACTTTGCCTACTCCATCTCATGCTCTTGAGTATCCCAGCAGGCTCTGTGTTCCAACCCTTCTTTTTCTTGCCTCAAAGTCAGGCTGGCTCTGGTGATTGACAATGAGCATCAGATGTTTTTTGACATTAGCTGTCAAGCTGTGAGTGGAGCTGTGCAAAATCAGGTTGTCTGACAGCCACTGTGAATGCTGCTGTCAGCTTGCTGGGTCGTGTGCTGTGTCCTAGCATGGGCCTTGGCACTGAGAATCATCCCCCTGCTCTTGGTACTCCTGTCACCAGATTTGCAGAATGCATGGGCAGAAGCCACTGGTGCTATTATTCAGCTCCCTGGTGAACTAGGGGGTTAATCTGAGTTTTCTGAGGGCAGACTCTTCCTCACAAGTGGAGGAAGAGAGACAGGGGATTTATCTCCATGTCACCTAATCCTAACACTAAATTGACATATAGAGGTAAAAGGGCTTGGCGGATTATCCCTCTCCTGTATTTTGCTTTCAGTGTAAGTTCTGGGTGTTGACAAGATAAAAAAAAAAATTTTGAAGTGACTTCTTGCATTTGCCTTTCACTGTCTTCTCCAGGAGCACTGAGAGGTGAGTGATACCATCACCAAGGGCTGGAAATCCTGCCTGGATAACTGCAGTCCCATGCTTAGTTCTCGGCAGAGCAGGCAGCTGCTTTTCCACAGGGAGAGGGGATAGCAAACCAGCCAGAGTGAAGTGGTTGTAATGAACCTAATCGCATTAAGCAAAGTGTTAGAGGAACTGGAGATGTTGTTGATTGCTAGCACCTGCCTGATGGCCTTCCCAGGAGACACTCTTTAAATTCCTTGGGGAAGGGCAGGGGCCTTTCTGCTGCCTGTCTCCTGTGAGGTAGGTCCAAAGTTATGAGAACTCACCTATAACCAAAATGTAGTGCATGTTTTGGTGTCCTGCTCTCTGGCAGGTTGCTTGGCAGACCTCAAGCCTGCTGCGTGTTTCTGGAGGAATTGCTGTGATTTGTAAATTCACTTCTACAATGTGATTTCTTTTGTTGTGTTTGATCACCAGATGCAAGTTGCCAGTGAAAAGACTTAATTGTGTGTCTGGAGACTGTCCTCTTGCTCTAAAAAAAATGCATGATTGTAACTTTCTGCTGGCTCAACATTAAGGAGCTCATATTTGAGAGATATTGCTGCCCTTGTCCCAGCATTGTTTCATGCTTTACCTTCCCTATTACACTTGTTTTGTGCCTATGATGAGTAACTGCATAGTTGAAGCCATAAGCTCTGCAGGGAAGGTGTGGTCCCTTTAAAGACTCTCTGTATAGACCCTTGGCTTTTTGCCCCAAAGCCCCAGATTATCTTCCTTAATGATGAAAATGAGGCTAAATATGCATTTTATTTGTGAATGGACTATTGGACAATGTTGAAATATCAGCTTGTTAGCAATCTGTGATGAATGTATGGCAGAGAATATGGCAGGCTAGATATGGAAAAGGAAGAGTGTTGTGAGATGGCTTTTCCTGGCAAGAGGTGGGAGTCATTCCTGCCTCCTTTAGTTGTTGTGTCTGTCTTCCTGTGCCCTCACCTGAGTTAGCAGGGAGGGAATTTGTCCTGGGAACACTATCAATGTTCTGGATTAAAAAGTGATTATGTTTTTATTTCTCCAAAGTCCTGTACCCAACACACATCTCTACTGTTTGATTTGGGTACTAAGGAATTTGCATGTGCATTATTTTAGCTGGCAGGTACCTGGTTTGAACTGTTGTTTATGCCACAAAGGCTTGTCAGTATAGGGTTTTTTTGTTTGTTTTTGTTTTTGTTTTGTTTTTTTTTTCCTAGCAGGCCCTTCCCCAGTGGACAAAGTTCATAACAATATTTTCAACAAAAGAAATATTTTTATTCTGTTGAAAAAATTTGAAAATGCTGTTGTTGAAATAAATGCTCTCTTTGAGTAATTTTTCCCCTGTTGCTTTTCAATTTATGTATATGCCTATATTCAAATAGAGATCTGCCCTTGGAGTTTCACAGCTGATGCATCTCTGTGGAGCTAATAGAGCACCCTTTACTTCCACTGGGCAGGTGTCTGTAAAAGACCAGTTTTATGGCAGTGTTTGAGCATTGGGCAACTAAATCCTTTGCCCTGTGTGTTAGTGAGCAGCTGCTGCTATGCCAGCCAGTAGATGTGAGTCAAACCTGGAATCTCTGTGGGGTACAGGGCCTTCCACTTCTGTTCCTGTCTGGGTGAAGCAGCTCCTGCTGCTTCCCCCAGGTGATACTGAAATGGGTCTGCAACAAGCAGAGATGAGGAAGAGAAGGCAGGCCCTGGCACCAGAGGTGGTTTCACAGTAGTTATTTGGTCTTGTGAAATCTTTCATGGGGCAATTTGGGTTTTATATCTTGAGCTAAAGGGCCCTGCCATAAAAGCAAAGAAGCTCTTTGTAACGTGGGTGGAGGACACAAGTAAAATCCCCCGCTTGGGTTTACTCTGCATGGCAAATCCAGTCTTATTTCTCTTTCATCCACTCTGATCCCTGCCAGCTAGCCAGGAAGCTACCTGCTGCTGCTTCTAGTCAGCTCACGCTGGGATGATTGTTGGCTTAGCAGGATGCACATTAAGTGGCACTAAAAATAAATAGGAAATTGGGTTTTCTGGCTCTCTTTTTGATTTCCATCCTTTAAATGAAAGAAATTGTTAAGCTCTCAGGATTGTTAAAACAGAAACAAAACTAAGAAGGCCCTGCATTGCGAACATCTTCGGAAAGCAGGGCTACATGAGGAGGAGCTGCCATCCCTGGTGGGTGCTGCATGTCCCAGATGAGCCATTACACTCCCACAAGGAGCTCCACAAAGAGCTGCCTCTTCCCCATGTAGAGCCCACAAAGCTGCTCTCACAAGTGCCTTCAGAAATAACATTTTTGCACTGAGGGTCCCGAAAGCCTGGGGTGGGTTAACACAGGATTCAATTTTGAATGACCCATTGGAAGGAGACAAATTAGACCATCCTGAATCCCTCTTTTCTTCCCCCAAATGTTGTAGCAGGATAGCAGTTGTGCCAGACTAAATGTTGACAGTCTTTAACATAATTTGTCTGTACTAAAGTTAATGCTGCACTTCATGTACTATATTTATATCCATCTATTCCCTTTCATGTCAGATAAGTCCTAGTGTGTGGGATGCATAATGAGATTGACTGAAAAATAATTTTTAACCCTGTGAGTTCTACAGCTTCCTGCAGGTAGAGAAGGTTGAGGTTATTTTCCTATCAGATGGTTATGGTGTGCTTTACTTTTTTTCCTGACTCTTTATTATGTTTTCTTATTATAAAACTACAGTGTGGAAGCTGCAAAAACCTTGATTGTGAGGTTTATATGCAGTGCAGCAATGCATAACTTAGAATAATGTGAGGGCTGCCTGGAACTTTGCATAAGAAGTGGCTTGGGAAACTCTCCCAGCTGTGAAGAATGTTTACCCCTAGGCTGCAGCACTCTTATTTAACTTCTGTGGCACTCTTACTAAAAAGAGGCTCCTACTAAATCTACCCTGAAAGGACGCCTGGAGTCTGCTGTGGTTGCAGTCCAGGAGACATTTCTGTCCATCCTTGGGAGGTAGCTGGATGAAGTTTCTCTTCTCTGGTGGGTGAATTACAGTGTGGAGGTGTGTTCTTTAAGCGTTCTATTTCCTGCCTGTATAGAGAAGCTTGTAGGATTCAGCATCATCCCTGCTGCTCCTACAATAGGTATTTGTCACCCTCTCTTTTTAGAGGGTGAGACGAATGTTTAACACTTCTAAAATTTTATTTTTGTATGTATTCATGTTGTTTCAGAGATGTTTCTTTAGGTTTATGCTGTATAAGGTAGAGGGCAGCAGGGACAGAGAGCAGGAGAGTCAAGATTAACAGGTTCACATCTATAGATCTGCTCTCAAGCAGACAAAGACCAGATTTGAGTCATTACCTGGCTTTAATTTCTCCAGACCAAGTTCTAATTTAAAGTCTCCCTGACCCTAAAGTGAAATCACTTCTCATTTGCCTGCCTTGGTAAGTGCTGAGCACAGATGTTCAGCTGCTGTAGATGATAATCTCAGCTCTGACGTCAGGGCTGTTACAACAGTTGACATCAGACACGTCTATGGCGAAGTGTAACCCACAGGTATTACAGCATGATTTACAGAGGCTCTTAGCAGTGTAAACCATATGTTTTATAGCTGCTAAGAAGGAGAAGAAAGTGTCTGACAACAAGCAAAAGCATATTTAGTAGCATTTTTATATGGTTGAAATTGCCCAGTTAGGGGTTTTTAGGAAATACGTTTGCTGTGATACACAGCACCACATAGTTCAAGCACGTAGCATCCCAGGCACTCAATTTATCACAATCTATCATGTTAACTTGGCTAATTTGACACTGCTTCCTGCCGAAATGCTCTCAGACAGTTCTGCATTGTTTGCTAATCTCCACAACATGCAAGACTGGGAAGGACCCTAAAGAAAAGCAGACCTCAGTGCTATGGATTTGAGGGAAGGAAGAACAGATCTCAGTAGTTCATAGAATCATAGAATATCCCAAGTTGAAAGGGGCCCACAAGGATCATCAAAGTTCAAGTCCTGACCTTTCACATGACAGCCCCAAGAGTCACACCATGTGCCCAAGAGTCTAAAATTTTCTTGAACTCTGTCAGTCTTGGTGCTGTGACTACTGCCCTGGGGAGCCTCTTCCAGTGCCCAGCCACCCTCTGGATAAAAAACCTTTTCCTGATATCCAACCTCAACCTCCCCTGACACAGCTCATGCCATTCCCTCAGTCCTCTTGCTGACCACCAGAGAGAAGGATATTCATTATATTTATTATGCTATAATATGCTATAAATAATATGTACAATATACTGTATTATTATATTAATTCATTAGTATTTCTTGTAATTCACTTAATTTTTGAAAACAGCTGTAGTGAAATACTGTTCCTCCCATGATGTAAGTAAATGACAGCAAATTTCAACTAAACGTGCCTTGAAGGAGGGGTGGTTCTTCAAAGTCTTTCTGTGGGAGACCTGGATAATGAACTGAAATGTGAATGAGAGGCAGCAAGGACAGAGAGGCTGTATCTCCTGGAGAGAAAGGACTCTGCTAAAAGATCTGAAGCCTCTCTCTGGGTGGCTCCTTGCTGAGCAGAAACAGGCAACTGAAGCAATGCTGTCAAGTCTCTTGCAGCCCCCAGCAGTGACTTCAGTGTTTCCCAGTACTTGAGAACTGGAGGCTGTGTTAGTGCAGAGCTTCCCAGGAAGTGAGGGAAAACACTGCCTGCCCAACCTGCTAATCCTGAGCGTGCACCGAGCTGATCTTGGCATGTGCCATCTGGGTTTCTGCATCCTCTTGAGCTGCAATTCCTCATAGTTTGTGCAAGAAAAGAATGCTAATCCAGCCGGGACTGTGCAGGGGGAGATCTGGAAAAGAGAAAATGAGAAAACAGAGAGGTGCCATCAGAATGGGTGACATTCCTGTGTACAGCAGGCATGAGTCAAGGGATAGATGCTGATCAAGGAATGCCATCTCCAGCACAGCGAGGGCTGTGTGTCCTGGTCTCCTCCTGAACTGGAGATGCTTTTGTCATTATGTAGCCCCTGACAACATACTGTGATTGTGCAGAAGTGAAAGGAAATGTGTAGTTAGGCTTTCACTTCCTAAATCTCAATTGTTCATCTATATGAGCTAAACATTCAAGGATAGAAAGGTATGTAAGGAGAAAAGGCCTCTTTAATTAGGCTGCTTGAGCCTGGATATCTTCATTGTTAAACATTTGCAAAGACAGCTGAGGAGCTAAAGGGGATTATTTTGTCTATTATTAACTAGCTGCTGAACATTTTCTAATTGATACTATATTGTCTCTTTCATTAATAAACATTACCAGAGTTTATGCAACATTAGCACTTGCAAGCATTACCTGTTTAAATGGACTCCTACGTACAGATTAGTGCCAATTTCCTTTTGTAAGTTTAAGTAGTAAACTTGGAATGTCTTACAGCCACTGACTTCTGGCAAAAAATTGATGTCACCTTGCCACCTTCTCTAGGATGTTCTCTCCTCAACGAAATCCAATATATAGGCATGTCCATTTGGTGTATTAAAACATAAATGGTTTTACAGTGACATTGAAAACATCTGACAAAAGCCAGGGTTCTAACATCCAGATCTGTACTTGGAAGGGTGTCTTTGAGGCAAAAAATTGTGAGGTCTTTTATTTCTAGAGTTTCCATTGTGAATATGAACACAGCTCCATCAGTAACTGAGTTGAAAAAAATCCACTTTTTAATTCTAAAAGAGACAGTGTTTCCTTGCTGGGTAAGGGCTATAAGCAGGAAAGTGAATGGAGCCAGGGATAAATCCGGAAGCAGTGATACTGGAGGCACATGTTCCTGTAAGAAATCCCTCTCTGCACTGGATGTGAGTGCAGAAGCTGTGCAATGCCCTGGTTTTATATTGCCTGCAATAATGGAGCAAACAAAATTTGTCATAACCAGCAGGTGACTCGTACCTGGCAATTTCACATCAGCTTGTTCACAATTTACCTTGTCAGAAGCACAGGTCTGCTGACGCATCCCTGCTCTCCTGCCTGAGGGTCAGGCTAAAGGATCCAGGGACTACTGCCTGTTTTCAGGGCAGCTTCTGTCCCTGCTGCTGGTGATGTTGGCAAGGAAAACAGAACAAGTACTTGGAGCACAGCAGAATTACTCCTTGGTTGATATTAGAGTGAGATAGTTGGCTGGGGGTCCATTTATAGAGCTGGATTGAGGGGCAGTGCCAAGGAAATCAGACCGTGCTTTCTGGGGTGGTGTATTTGTAGCCTATAAACTAATGGGTTTGTTAGCATAATTGAAATTCAGGGTACCCAGGTAAGCATATTCTGGGACACATGAGTGCAATTTGAAGTACGTAGACACAGTAGAAAGGCTGTATGAGATTGTGCTTGAAAAACAAAGCCAAACACCCAAATCCATCCACACAGATTCCAGATGTATTTTGTTTAAAAGTGTCTAATGTTTTTTCCTGCATTTAAGACAGTGTATATATAAAAAGTTAAAAAGAAACAAAACTAGGATTGTCCTGGTGAAGTCAGTTTTAGAACTTCCTTGCTTCTGAGACCTCAGCTGCCTCTATGCTGGGGTGTTGATTTGGGTTTGTTTTTGCTTTGTTTTATTGTGAGGGTCTAGAGGTTTCTGAAAACACAGACACAATACATCTTGTGGAAACTGTTCTGCTTCTTGTGATGTTCCTAAGTGTGGAAGATATACTGCAGGAGGCTGTTGTGTAAGCCACCTGTGGCAGGGTGCCATAGATGTCAGCCAGCCACCACATCAGAATGAAACATCGATTTACTATTTCTCTCCTGCCAGAAAATAATAGTCCCTGTTGTGACCTCAGGCTCCTGTTGCACTGCAGTTGTCGACTTTTATGCTCTCACCTTCCTGCTTATTCTTGCTCTTTCTGTCTGCAGTCAGCTCCTGGTACTAGCTGATATTCCCACAGACACTTGGCTCCTGTTTCTAACATCCCCATGTCTGCATAGGTAAGGCTGAGGAGAATGTGCAGAATATTCTCCCTGGTCTGGATCAAGTCCACCTCCAGCAGGCAGGAGCAGTGTTTGCAGGGGAAATCGTGCTCACCTCTGGAATCTTGTCTCGGGGAAGGCAGTTTGTGAGCAGCAGGGTTGGCGCAGAGAAGTGATGTGCAAGGGGAGCAGGGTCAGCACAGCTGGCAGATCTCTGCCTCCACCAAACTCCACCAGGCTTTCACCTTTCACTCAAAGTCTACCAATTTCTCAGTGGATACTTAAATTTGCTTCGGTTTTCTTAGTGTGGGCATCACGTTCTCACTGTAAACTCACACCGAGGGATCACTGTGTGTTTTCTGCTGATGCCTTCAAAAAAAGAAAATCAGAGCAATCCGGAACAGATGGCAATATTCTTTCACGTTGCTAGATGGCCTGGCCACACCCAACTTGAATCCTGTATCCTGTCATCTCATCGCATACTCAGATTTCTCCCCCCCTTGAAATATCTTCAAATTGGGGAGTGGCACCTGAGTTCCTACTTCAGAGAGTGGGCAGTGATTAATTTTCACCAAAACAGGTGAGAGGTGCTGCATGGTCTGTTAGGATGAAACCAGCCAAGAAAGAAAAGGGGATAAAAATAAAGAAGTGGGAAGAGGGATGTAGGTTTTCAGAAAGATCTGTAGATAATTGGACAATGTTTTGTATCATTTAAGATATCATCTGGCAATTGTAGTTCTGCTCTTATAACAGCCCATTAAACAATAATTTTGGGGTTTTTTTAATATACCACAAAGGTAAGACTTGTGTAGAAACCTTATTGACATATATTTAGAATAAAGAACTTTTGTCTTAGTACCAAATGAAATAATTTGGAGATTGCATTTCTTACTACTGTGAAGAAATATGTCCTGCAGACACTTGTTAGTGACAAATTTTGGCAGCTGTTGTCTAATAAGTAAATTTATGTGCTGCTATTCTACTTTGAGACTTACTAATTTAGAAAAATGTTGAAAAGCAAGGTGTGAGGAAGGCTGCTTTCCTCTGAGACACAAATACATGTTGCTAATCTGAAGGCAAGTTTGTGTGAAATGCCTCTGTTATCCAAATGCCACATTTTAGGACATTATACTTTTACAAATATTACTGTGGCAGAGCAGCTGCAAGAAAGGTGATACAGGGAGAATGCTAAACAAGAGGAATGATGCCTCTACCCTGCCATTGCTATGCATTGGGAAGAGGGATGTATGTGGCAGGGGAGCACCCAGGAGCTGAAGACAGGGGAAAGGCTGCCCTGAGAGATGCTGCAGCTACTGCTGGGCCTCTGTGGGGGCTTTGAAGGTGGAATAAATTGATATTGTAGGTAGAGGTGAAATCTGCATTCCACAGAGTTCAGCTGTGAAACTCATGCTAAGATCAGTGACACCAAAAAGGGGAGGAAGTAGGTTCTTCCTCAACTTGAATGTCCCAGCAGTGGGCTGGCAGGATTTTAAAATAGAAATAAAGGAATTAAAGGCAGAGTTGCAAGGATCAAGGAAACTCTCTGCTTAGCAAATAGTACCTGCTGGTGGAACAGGAGCAGGAACCAAGAGACAGAAAGAGCAGAGCAACTTTGTTAACATCAGTAAGAAAATACTGGCTTCTAAATGCAAACCTTGAGGACCAAAGATCAAAGTTCTGTGGTCCATCCCAGATGATGTACTGAAATAAAATAATGGCTCTGCAGGCAGATGCTACAAGTTAAGGAACATTTCCATGCCAGCAATCTATGTAAAGAGCAATCATTCAAATGCAGAAGAAGAGTGAAAATTAAATAGCTGGAGATGGAGTAGTCAGAGAGCACCAAGGATGCAGAACAGCTAAAGATAATTAAATTACATCGAAATAAATTAGTTACCATAATGGTCAGATTAGGAAGTAAAAGACAGAAGCATAATCCTGCCAAGCATTTGAGTAGAGCAGCAGAACTGGAACATAACTGAACTGACAAATGAGAGAGAGATTTATAGCTCTTGCCGAAATTTACAAACAACTATGGGTACTCAAATTTTGCTGTCACATCTGAAAGCAATCAAAACTCATCCTGCCTGGACCTTGTTAAAATCCTAAATTTAGTTATTTTCTATAAGGTTTCAAGGAAATCTTAGTTGATGGCTTTGACTAAAATTGACCTGATGGACTTTTTGAGCCCTTTGCATCATGGGCAAATTTAAACTCAAAAGAAGCTAGTGTTGGGAATATGAGAGACAAAACCTTGCTTATCACAACACCTGTGAGCCAAATTGGTGTTACTTGCATGACTTCAGTAATAACAGGCTCTACCTTTTGGGGGAGTTGGAGGGATCCCTGTTTCCTGGGCACAGATGAGGGCTGGCGCTGTCCTGCCTGGTTTTGGGCAGAGAATAAGCTATGGTCACCCCAGGCTTTGTTCCAGACCATCCTATGGGAGTGGGTGGCTCTGGGAGAGCTCCCATGGTGTGATCCATAGTGGATCATTGTCATCCCCAGCTTTTCATGGGTGGCAGTGCTGAATTGCTTGCCAGATAAGCGTGGGGGAGGCTGAATTACCAGGGTGGTGAGGGGATAGACAGAGTCCTGAGACCATGCATTCCTGGGGCACCCTGCACCCCTCCAGCAGCAGCACCCCAGGCTGGGGTGTGCCAGGTGGGACAGGAGCCTGCTGAGGTTTGTGTGTGTCACTGCTGAGTTGTAGCTGCGCTTCTCACGTGGACACAAAAATCTGAGAAAGCATAGAGCATTTTCTTTTTTTAATTTAATTTGAGACCTGTGTTGACCTTTCAATGTGGTTCTATTAGCATCCCTGCTCCTACAGCTTGAAGCTCCTTTCCAGGCTGCTCTGTGTGCAGATCAGTCTGTCTTTCATGGTGACTTTGAGCTGACTGGAAACAAATCTTTCTTTTATTTTTTTCCTTATTTTTAATAGTAAGACTCCATGAGCTACATTTTGACCTTGCAGGGGAGAAAATATGAAGTAGTAGTAGCAACTGATGTATGGGAAAAATCTGGATATTAATAAATATAGCAATCCCAATGAGGCTAGAGCAACACAAAGAGATTGATGTTTTTTCTCAGGTCACAGTTTTGCCTCTGGCAGTATTAGCATGGATGCCATGTATTCATCAGTGTGATTTTGTTTACAAAGGCAGATGTATTCCTCCTTCTTTATTATATTTTGAGCTTATTTTTTTCCCCCTCAGCTTAGAACTTGAGGGCTGATAATGGTACAGTGAGGCCACTGGTACTTGTTCATTTTTCAAGGGTGATCAAGGAATGAAGAACCTTTGATTGTCACAGTAATGAAGTAGGATGGCCCACAATGGAGGAAGTATAGAAATTATTAGCTTGGCATTTCTGGACATTCATACTCAGCATCATAGAAACACTGCATAATCATTCATGATTTTCTGTCTGCTTTCCATTTTCTTTATTGTCACGAATCAAGTGAGAATGCCCTGCATTGATTATGAAAATCATTTTGATGGTTAAGGTAATGGGTATGCTCAATGGTATGAGGGAACAGTATTTTTAAGAATACTTTAAATAACATATTTAAGCAAACAGTTGGGCAGTCAGTACCTCCCACAGATATGAAATTATGTCTGGCTTCCAAGAGGGGAGAAAGTTTAATAATTTCGCTTCTTTCATGGTTTGTATTTATTGAAGTAGTTAACATTCATCTTCTCGTGGAAATTGCTGATTTTTTTAAGGCTCTGGCTTTAAAAAAAATGACAAAAAGAACAAAACCAACCAAGGCTCCAAAGTATGTTCTGCTGACAGAAAAAAAAATGGTGTTAAAGTAAGTCTTTAAAATCACTTTTCAATAAATGCAAAACAAAGGTCAATTTTATCGTGCTAGGATATAAATGGCAGTTGAAGCAAGCCAAGACATTGGCTGTAATGACATCTCCACTGCAGCTGGCCCATCATCACAAATGGTTTTAGTGGGCCGTCTTTTCAGCTCAATTCACCCGAGGTGATGCTGCCTGCAAATGTGTTAAGGAAACAGTGTTGGTATTTCAGTGTTCACCCTCCAGAAAGTCTTCCCATGATTTGTCTTTGCCAGGGCTTGGTCCTTCCAAGGCAGCTTCTGGATCCTCCTCATCCTTGGTGTGTGCACACCACTTCCAGGCTAATTTTGCAGCCTCTTTGATGTGTTTTTCTTTCCTGGCCATACAATCCTCAGGTAACAAAAGCCTGGATGGCTCTTGCAGCCTCTCCATGTGCCTCACCGGAGCAGCTGCAGGAGCAGGATGCATCCTGGCAGGTGGGTTGTAGAAGTGAGTCAGAGCTGTTGCATAAGCCGCAAGGGAGTAAACTCTGCTTACCAGGAACATTCCCAAATCAAAAGTCCTCCCTCCACCCCAAAAATCCCAGGCAGAAAAGATCCAAGGATTGCATGTGTCTTGGGTTGTTTTTGGTATTTTGGGATGAATGCAGTTTGCAGTTCCAGGATGATCCGTAATCTCCAGGGCTGGGAACGCAATTAAAAGGAAAGATGTGTTTGCGTGTGTGGGTGGGCGTGTAATATTCTCAGGCTTGTGGCCTTGAGAGGAAACAGTAACTAGCATACGAAACTCCATAAAATGGTAAACGTTGGCAGCTTTTTTCCTCGAGGATTATGCACCAGCCTAGGGAAGTAAAACTGTGTTACCTAATAGGATAGGGAGAATCTTGGCAAAGATGAGACTGGCAGGTACTACGCATGGGCAGAGTACGGTCAACCTCATGTTTGGTATGATTAAAGCTTTTTTGCTAGAAATTGTGTGATAAGACATTTTCAGCTGGGAATTCTCTTTGTTAGTTGCAGAGATTATAAAAAAGTGGAAGACTTTTTCCAAAACCAGTAATGAGCAAATACTACTTTTCTTCAATGACACAAACTCTATCTTCTTACCCTTCCCAAAAGGTAGTAGATAAATTGGAGTTGAATATATAAATCTATTCTGCCCAGGAACCAGCTACACCAATAAATCAATATTTCCTTGCTACGTATGCAGTATATAAATGGCACATTCGCAGATGTCAAATAAGTTTCCCTAACTAAGGAAACTGCTCAACACACTTCAGATCTTCGTAGCAACGCTTAAAGTACCACCCTAATAGCATCAGTGGAGTAGAAACTGTTTAGCAGAGTAGCACAGACTTTATATAGGGCCTTCCTTAGGCTGATATTTTTAGTCTTCAGACTTCAGTTATTCTTGCTGAATTAGTAAAGCCTTCCAAAATATGTTTTATTTCAAATCTGCAATCTTGACAGCAGCTTTTCAGCTAGTTCTCTAGCTGAAAACCTTACCTGTTTCCTTCATATAGCAAATACAGAGGGAAGATAAAGCATACAGGATTTGGGCACACTCTCATAAATTCATGAAACGTGAGATTTCTTGCTGTGAGAAAAACAGCTAAATGATTGCTGCTTTATCTAGTAAAACAAATGTATCCTATCCAACAGAGATGATAATTCTTACTGACCTGCTTATTTACTGAATGCTAATAGATTTTCCCCCTAAATATCTGATTTTCAGATGAGCTCAAATCCTACTTCAGCATTTAGATGAAACTCTCGTGGCTTCCAGCTGCTCTTTCCAAGGATTAGATGCCCAAATGAGTATACCACACACACATACCTTGGTGTCTAAATCAGGATATTTAGGTGCTAGGCTCATTCAAAGATGAAGATCTTTGAAATAGAGCTAAGCTGCACTTAGAGAGTTGCTGAAAAGCCTAGTGCTAGCAACAAAATGGAGTGGAAGCTTTTTAATGCTGCCATTTTAGAGAGTATCTACAATTAGCCCCCTAAATTCTTATTTGGATACCCTGCTTTAAATCACATACATATAGTTGCAGATGGAGATACCACACACAGACATACCCATTTTAGATTAGCATGGCATAAAAGCCAGCATGGTTAATACCAGCTATCACTAAGTAATAAGCTATTTCCACTAAATTGCTGCAGAACTGCTGCATTGAGAGGTGGATATGAGCATTGGGAGATGGTGCACTGTTTTTTTTTGTGCTATTAAGTGAATGATAAAAAAATTACTTGAAAAAACAAATCCTGGTGCACCAGGTTTTTGGTGTAAAAACTCTCCTTTTGATGGAAATGACAAGATCTTGAGCAGTAAAGGCACAGCTGGTGCTTACATCTGGGCTAGGAAAAAGGGCCAGTGATGAAGGGTTGCAGCAGAAATTGAGATTCTTTTAAGGAAAAAAAGTAGAATGTTTAGTGTTGTGGAAAACCTCTTGTATGTATAATTGGGACCCTTCACTGAAGAAGATGAATAGAAAATGAGGGGACGTTAGGATCGTACACAGCGGTTTTGTGAGTCTGTAAGCATCCAGGACAGGGATGGAAAGCTTTTATCATGGGACTCCTTGGCTCAAATTGAGAGGTTTTTATGTGTAACTGCCTGTGAGGATTTTTTTGCTTAAAGGGGCCTGTTTTGGTCAGTGTTGAGGACTGCTCATGGATTGCTCCTCCCAGCCACATTAGCAGCTTGTATGGTCACTCTGTGTCCCTGACTGTCAAATAATCAAGTAGGTACTCAGTGTGAGATCTCTTCAGCTTAGCCCTCCACTTCTGCTTCTGAAAAGAGCTGAGCTCTAGGTCAGCACTGAAAAAATATGAAGTAGATGAAAGTCAGTGAGGAAAAGAAAGAAAATGGCTATTTATAATCACCTAATAACTTAGTTAGGTTTTGGGAGGTATGCCTAAAGACCTATTTGGATCTTTTGTGATGGGACATGTGCTTAGCTTGGAGAAAGAGGCAATTATACTGTGAGAAAACTCAACAGAGCATATATGTTCGATATGATCTGCGTAATAACATAAATCTAGTGTCTATGTGAAGATGATTTTAGCTGTCTCATACAGAAAGGCAGCTGGATTTTGGGATGAGGCCACCCACTGCCAGGAGAAAAATGCTTGAATCTCTAATATCTTTGATTCACGGGCTTTAGGAGGTGAGAATCATACTGTCACAGTGTGTGCCTGGGAAGCATGTTAAATTCCCTACACCTTGTCCTCTCCCTCCTCTTTCACAGTCTGCTTCTAAATTGAACTCTCTGCAGATGAAACTTTAACTTTGTTTCTGATACCTCTGCATAAATCCCGTTTTCCATTTTGACAGGAATTTTACTGACAGGGGAAAAAAAAAAAAAGAGGGGGGGGGGGGATTTCCCCCTTGTCTCTACAGCACTGACAGTTTTGTGCTTGTCCTTTCTTGAAATATCTAAGTTAATTTTATAGCTATTGAGGAGCACGGTGTAAACGCAGCTTTATAACCTTTAACCACAACACAACACCCTCCTCTCTGGAATCTCCGCCTCCTGTACCTATTCTTGCAAACTGCCTGGAGCAATGTTTCTGCCTCATAAATCTGAGCCTTTAAGAGGGGCAGCGTTGCATGCACTGCTCTAGCTGGAGAAGTCTATCTGGCTGATTTTTCTGATAATGCCTTTTTGATGTGTTGCTGGTAAATGGCTTTATTTGTAAGAGATTGCGGTCACGGCAAAAAATTCCAATAGTGACAAAAATAACTATTATGGACAACGCTGGATTTTCCACTCATTTGTAGTTTTACCTTTAGCCTCCAGTTAAGCTTGTTGCCAATTTTTTTTTTTTTTTTTTTTTTTTTTTTTTTTTTTTTTTTTTTTTTTTTTGGTGCCTGCTATACACAGACCACAGAGGGTTTTGTTCTTCCTCTGTCTGAAGTCCCACACCATCAATTAGAACAGGAAGACAAGTTCCTCTGTGGTATTTGAATCCAAGCAGACCTAAAACAAGCAATGTTTTGCTAATCTTTACATGCACCTGCAGAGGAACAGAGGCTGCACCTGGGTGGAAAAAAGTTACCAGTAGCTTTTCACGTGCAAAGCTCTTAAATGTAGCAATTACACAAGGCAAATTGTGAGGGGGTGTGGTTTATTGGTGACTGCTTTTATTGTACCTTATCATATGCAGAAAATGAATCATCTGTTACAGAAATGTCTCTTTAGGGATCAACACATGCACCTGAGCCTAGATCTGCATTTAAAAGATAGGAAAGAGATCTCTTACAATGTAGCAGGATGAATAATATTGTAAATCTATGAAGTTTTGACAGGTAATTTATCAAAAAATATCCATATTTAGATACTTAGGTGCTAAGTGCTAAGAAAGAAGTCCGCCTTTTCTGTATAGTAACTCTTAGAGCTGTACATTTTTAACACACCTAAAAATCAGGCTGCTGATTTTGATGCCTATGTTTATTTCCAGAATCTGTGTAGTTGGATGAGCCATAGCATAGGGGTGGAAGCACTTTCCCTTTAGAGAATGAAACAGTGGTTTTGTAGTGGCAACAGCAACAGGAGAGTCTGTGCTGGCATGTGGACTCATATTGTCACACAGGTATGGCAAAATAGCTGTCAGAGCCTTTGAGAAGTCTTGATCCAGCTGAAGACTGGAGCCCTAGCCATGTCCCTGTGTGTTTAACCCACAGCTTCAAAGTTTTTTGGCACAGAGCAGCTTGCTTTTCAAAGCAGACTAATTAATCACAGCCACCAAGAGAGCAGAAATGGCCATTCGGGGTTAACAAGAGTGTGACAGCAGTGAAGTTGTGCAAGTGTGTTGGAGGAAACTGGCCCTAGGAGAGGTGCTGTGGATGTAAACATCCCTCACTATGCATATTGAATAATTATATGAACAGAGTATTGCCTGCTGTGTCCCTTTAATTTCACATTGGGGAAAAGATTGGGGAGTTTTTAAATAGTACTTTTGGAATATTGATATCACCAACACTTTATTTGCCCCTTTCAGTCATGGTACAAGTTGTTCATAACTCTGTCCTTTAGCTTGTCATTGCCCTGAAGAACCTGTTGCTCAGGACTGTAACATGTCCTTCTCTGCACATGAGATGCTCTGTCTTGTGTCAGTGTGTGCACAGTGCCAGTGCTCATCTGTCAGCCCAGAAGTTTTGGCAAAGAGTTTAATGACAAGCACGATGCTCACATCAAAAGGGATGGTGGCTGTATAAGAGATATTTGCAGCCCATTTTGAAGCCAGAGCAGTGGCTTATGTCTGCATGCATAGGAGATCCTTGAATCCTCAGGCATGAGAGGACGCCATTAGGAGAACAATTTCCTGTGCTTGCCTCCACATTTTCTTGAAATATTTTCATCCAGCTCAGGGGGGGTTCTCATTTAGAAAGTTTTATGACTGATCTCTGGCTGCTCTATTGTCTCTGCCTTTGCCACAGTGACAGTGTACTCACACATTGACTTCCACTCCCAGCCAAGCCACACTGAAAGATTAGGACTTGAAAATGCTTTATGCCATGTCATCAGGCTGTATTAAGAGCATGAGGTTAGGATAAGCTTCTACTCCACTCTTGACGACTTGTCTCCTTGTCTCCAGACTTCCAGCTGAGCTGTGTTTTCACGTTTCCTTGCTCTGTGCTCTATCTATGTCATTAACAGCTCCATTTCTGCTGCATTTCACAATGTTTGAACAGAGGTGACATCCAAACCTCTTACTCCCATCCTTGCTAGAAGATGACAGGCGACCAGAAAGAAACACAGTTGAGAGGGAAAATATCCCAAATTATACTCCTGTTCATAGTGTTGGAGTGTGAGATGGAAAGGCAGAGAACACAGCACAGTCATCTACAAATCATTTTGTCGCTCAGAGATTGAATAACTTAATGACAAAAGTTATTCCTGCCAAGTTCTGATGGCTTCTTACCTTCACAACATCTGCACTAATTAGTAACTTCACTTGGAAGCTGCTTGTGCTGGGGATTGTTCTGCTGTCAGCCATCAGACAGTGATACCTTGCTGTACGAGAGAAGGAGCCTCCTGCTCTGCAGTTACTTCAGTGATCGAGTCAAATGTGTGTCTGTGGTGCTTGGAGCGCAGCTCAGGTGCATCAGTTATGAGTCCTTTGGGTGGCCACAGGGTTGTCATGCACTAATAACACTGAGTGAGTGCAAAAATGACAAATGTGACAAAGATGTGTCAGGAGGAGCTTTTCCAACCTGCAGTAACTGGAGTATTGTGTGAAGCTAGTTAGGGGTGTTCGTTAAAAACGCATCCGTGATGGAAAAGACAAGAAGGGCTTGTGGGAACGGAGAACTTTTATAGGAGAGTAAAAATGCTTTCCCTGTTTCACACAGCAACACAAGGCCTGAGAAGCAGTATGAGTGAGAGAACAATTATTAAGGGAAAATTATGTCTCGAACCCTGCTGGACAGCTTGCAGCTGGAGTAGTAAAGGGGAGGGGGCAGAGGGAAGGTGAACTCTGATAAAAGACCCATGAATTTTGTCTGGTCATTCCAAATTTGTAACAGCAATTTGACCATATTATAGCTTGCCTTAAATTAACATTTGCTACCTCATTTGATAATTCTGACTAGTTGTTTTATGTTGTTTTGGGTTTTTCACTCATCATTTCTACAGTTTCTTCAAATGTTTAAAACTAACACAGTAAAATAATACTAAGTAACTAAATAACACCCCACCCCCTAAAAAGAATGTCAAAAAAACCTCTTTTCTCCTCTAAGTACAGCTCTTAAAATCCCAAAGAAGATAACCATTCTTCATTGGGTTTTTTTCTTTTCATTATTTCATTATTCTACTTTAGAAAGCACTTATGCTAAACAAAAAAGGGAGAGAATAAATAGGATTATGGCCCTATTTTAAACATTTCTGCATTTTTTTCAAAGGAAATTAAGTTTGTAGCACTCTTCCTCCTCCTGGTATTATAGAATTTGTATAGTGACAGGAATGTTCCAGGGAAATTGGACACTTTCATGGAGCTGCTAAATACAAAATGAACCAACATCCAGTGAAGGAAGTCTCCTGAGTAGTATTGTTGTAGTCTTTCCCCTATGCATTTTCCTTTTCTGAATGTGTAACTAGTTTGTATATCCTTCCTAGAGTTTCTACAGTCTCCTCCTTTCTGCGAACAATGATGATAACATATCCCATGACAACTTTCTTAATTTATTAAAGATAGAGAGTTTGTAGGAAACTCACCAGCATTTGACAGGGGGCGGGGAGAAGGGATTTAGGAAGGAGAAAATGTGTTAGAGGAGATAAATTGAATCAGTCTGGGAAGCTGAGGCGTTGCATACTGGCTTTATTGTGTTCCTTGTGTGGTTTTTGGGCAGCTTAGGGAAATTGAGAAGTGCTTTGGAGAGCACAGTGTGTCTGAGGTAAGGTGCAGCTGAAGGTTATCAGTACATCACTGCAGACACAGTTTGGGTGGAACAAGACAAATCTCTCTGGCTTCACACTGACTGGTAAAGACTTTATGGCTGATGACCAGCCCAGTGGTGTCTCTGTTAATATTGACAATGACCTGAATGATCACTTTCTTAGGATGTTTACTTTCTAATTGAATGTACTTGTAAATTCTAGAATATTTACGCAAGACTGGAGTCAATTATTTAGATAACCAAATGGTCTAAAGCAACTTCTGTCACTGACTACTCAGATGGTCTGTGGTGCAGGATTTTTTTTTTCCAGCTATTAGCTCAGTCTATATTCTCTTTTTCTATTTTAATTATATGCTCTCTGAAGCCATTTTTTTTACTATTTTGTCATCTTTGTCACTACTACTAGCTTACAATTCACAAACCCTCTTTTAAATAATTGAAAATTGATGATCAACTAATACATCAAAGAATGCTGATATAAAGGGGTTTTTTTGTAATTTCCACTATGCCAGTGGCAAATGCAGTGAATCAACTGTTTTATCCATCTTCTTCTTTAATATCAAGCATATTGAATTTTATAGACTAACTGAAATAAAAATAAATGACAAGGAAAACCACTTTATGTTGCTGAAAATGTGGATTTCAGAACTTCGTGATAATTCATGACTTCTTTTGCAGAACAGCAATGTATTGACATTGCGAGTAAAAAAGGAATGATTTTAATTACATTCAAAAATCACAGTGGATCCAAGTTATATAAATGTAACAGTAAATCTTGTGGACTTCACAATTATGCAAAAAACCTTGGTATTTGGGTCTTGTTGTTTTGTTTTTGTTTTTGTTTTAATCTATTGCAGAGGAAACTGAGTAATTCACAGTATAATTTAAGGAGAAATTCAATTTTTGCATGAAGTATATACAATATTGTCAACATCTCTCCATAGGTTTTTATGTCTGTGAAGACCAAATACAGAAAAGAAATTGAGTTTACCATATGCCAGTATTGTATCAGGCATCTCATGTTCTCCACGAAATAAGTTGCCCATTCATGTTCTAATTACATACATTTAAACTACATTTACCTCCTGAAATATTTTCCTTAAAAACAGGTTTCCAGATGAGGTGTTCACACATGAGTTGTTTCACACGCAGGGTTTACAGTTCAGTAGCTCTGAAAACAATGACAGTGAAATTGCATTAGTGGACCTTTTTTCTTTGTAAGTGCTTAAAGATCAGTCAGACAACTTAAGCAGGTTATTTCTGGAGAAGGAAGAAACGTTATGGATCCATACTGTAACAAAAGAACTGCTGTCAAGGTATTTTTAATGTATTGATAAGCCATCAAGTGCTCAGATGTTTGAGTTTCAATTGATGAGCAAGGCTCAGTTATTCCAGCAAAACCTACCCAGAGCTTCTCAATCATACCTTGTTTTTTTAATGTCTTCTTTTATACTTTAAGTATCCCAGATTGGCACAAGAGAGAAAAATGAGTTTTCGAAAATGTCCATTGAAAATATTTGAGTGAAAAAAAGGGAGCTAAAATATTTGTACTTGGACTGCCACCAATATTGTGACTTTACTGATGCACATTCACAGGCTCTGGCAACTAATTTTCCACTCCTCAAAGTGAGGGTGAATGTGACGATAAAATAATAGAGTTGTCTTTCCAGATGACATTTTTTTGTTTTGTTTTCCTTCATGGTGTTTATATTCCAGTCCTCACTATCTTCTTCCTGGTCTGTTTCCTTCCACACATTTTAAGCTTTTCTGTGAGATGGAATCCTCCAGCTGCTCAGAGAAACAGCTTTTCTGGACACTGGTGAGCTAAACCAAAGTGTTACTCCTCTTTTAAGATCAAACCCAAACATTGGTCAGGCCTCCTCTTTTTATTTTGTAACACCAGCAGAATGGTTGCCTTTTTTCCAGAAGAAAGTCAAATATTTCCATGCAGGAGTTGTGCACGTGCAAAAAGCCCAGAGCTACATCCAGAACTTGAAGAATGTCTCCAAAATAAGCATGGCCTTGAGTTGTTGTTGTCTTTCTGCCAGTCCTGGTGTTCTTGGATAGAGATTCATGAAAATTCAGTATGCCCAAACAAAAGTCAATGGCTGTGCTTCAAGTCGCTTAGGCTGTGCTTGTTCTGTGGAAAGATGTTGGTGTGAGTGAGGCAGATTGTTGTCGGAAATATTTTTGTAAAAATCATCTGTTGCTGAGGTTGGGTCTTAGGTTATTGAAGATCCTTGCAGGTGGTGTAGGTGAGAGGATCAGTGAGAACTCTTGTGAGTCCTGCACAGCAGTGCTCTCTTCTAGAGATACCTATTAGTATATTGAACATTTCGTTGTCTTTAAGCATAGTTTGTAATCTATACACCGCCTCTTGCTTTTCCACATTCTAAAAAGACAGGAATAATATGGCTGTCACAATAGGCTATTCCTCAGCAAGAAAACTAATCTCCTGTGTAGGCAAACTCTCTCTTGAGTACAGAAACTTGAGAGCTATACAAGGTCATTTTGAGTAAAAAAATTTTTGTCCTTGGATGTGTACAGATAGCATTGAGTGAAGTGCTTGGAAACCAAGGCAGACCTTTGTAGTAGAAAGAGTTGAGATTTGTGGAAGATTCTGGCTAGAATGGAAAAAACAGTCTATTTTTTTCACCCCTTTATAATTGGTGCAAAAATGGGGCAGTGGGGAAGCACAAGCAAATATACAACAATTTGCACCATGCAGGAGGATTATAAATGAAAACAGAGAGGAAGAAACAGAAGGAGGGATAAATGGCTGTTATTTTTTTCCTTAAACAAGCAGACAAAGAAGCCCTTCCCTTCCCTTTACAAGTAGTCCTTCTTCTACAAGCACATTTCTGGACAACAACATAAGGAGAAGGGAAAAGAGGATTTTTCCTGTTATATCACATTCTGGTTTTTTTCTGCCCTGCTCAAGCAATCTATTTTTGTAAACAAAAGACCAAAAGATTTGGTCCCCAAAAAAGAACAGAGCCTCTGTGTCCTCTCTAGGGCAAGCACCTCTAAGTTAAACCCTGAGTGTCTGAAACACCACTGACTGTGGAGCTCAGTCCTTAGGAAAGCAACTTGCACAGACCAAAAATATGATCACTGCAGAGCTGACCACTTACTATGAATTGGGTAATTATCAATAGAAATATTTTATCCTAACTCTCTTGTGGAAAATGGGGGTTTTGTGAGATTTAATTTGTACCCTAAATAAGAGATCTGTGTGTTTCTGGCTGCTTGTCATAAAATGACTTGTAGCACTACTAACTAAAGGAAAATCCTTTTCCTCAACTAAGTAAGAAATAAAATAGCAATAGCTGAAAATGTAAATGGTATTGGCAGGAATGTGCTTTTTAGGGTAATGGGTTTGTGTTTGTGTATGTATGCCCTGAACAGCCCAAGCTGCAGTTTTCTGGAGAACCTTGAACACTGATACAGCTGACAGTGATGCTGGTTATCGAGGGTAACATGAAGTGTGGGTTTGAAATGCTTCTGTTGGTATTGCAGTCATTTCACATTTTCTTTCCATTGTTACTAGATGACATAGTGTTTGCACTATCCCCATTTTTGAGACTCTCTCATTAAGGGAAGCAGGAATTTGTTAATTGGGCATCTTTGAACATCAGGAACAGCTCATAAGAAATTTATACCACTACATTTCCCAGGATCTCTCTCCAACATTAATACAAGTTTAAAATAAATAAAGCAGGACTATAGTATTATAGCCCATAGCTTCTGATAGCTGGTACCTGGGCTAATATGATAACTGCTGAGCTCCAATGTCTCTAAGGACAAGCTAAAAAGATTACCTAATCTTAATATTGCTGAAAGCAAGTGAATAATGTTTTTAAAGCTTTGTATTGAGATTTGTCTTTACCCCACTACAGGGCAACATCTTCAGTCCTGTTTTCATAGATTTAGGCTGAATTTTTGTGTAGATGGCTATTATGTATAAATTACAGTGCACAGAACAGGTTATACTTATTTCTGTAACACAGGCACCACTGGTGCACGCTGTTTTTTATGGCATGTTACTGTTTTGAATGAATTGAGATTATCTTCTGTGGAAGGTCAGCAATTTCAATGTCTTTCTCATGACAGGAGCTAGACAGTATTATCAGTTGTAATTTTCAGCTCATAAAGTAAACTGCTGCACAACATAACATGCTCCTGTGGGTTCCACCTTAGGTAGCTGAGTGTTATTCATTTGTTAAATGATCCTTAGATGTAGTCTGAGCATTTTCTTCTGAAAGCTTCTGACTCACAAAGCACACATGCACTTGTTTGACTGGAGACGCTGGCAGAGAAGGCTGCTCAGCTCTCTTGGGACCAAGCACTGGAACTGGGACAAAGGTTGTCATCTGGGGTTTCTTGATAGCATCTCATCCCTTATTTTGGGCTGAGTAGGTTCCACTGGATGTTTTTGCATGCTTTCCTGTGAAGTGAAAAAGGTTTGGGTTTTTTGTTTTCAGTTGTCACCTGTTGAGACATTCACTTTATTTGCCATATATACAGTTATTCAATATTTGTCTCAGGGTTGCCTGTTGGGAAAGATGAATCAGGGAAACCTTATAAATATGATTGCTTGGCAAGATTCTGAAAATGTGAAATCTGTAGTTGAGATAGAAATGGAAGCTCACTTTGAGTTGTAGGGTAACGAGTCTTAGTTACTATATAACCTAAAGCCAATAGCCTGGCCAGCTGAAGGAGAATCCCTTTGGATTGAACAATACCTTTCCACTGGCTAAGGGATTCAAAGGTCAATGTAGCAAAACAGAAAAGTCTAAAGAGTAGTTTTTAGAGTTTAAAATATAACACATGGTAGTGTAATAGTTCTTATAGGCTGTATGTAGATTCTATAGGATTTTGTGTCTTGTATTGGTTGGTCACTGTAAATTAGAATATTCATCACAAAAGGAGATATAATGTATTGTAATCAGGACCTCGCTCTCTTCACTCTCTCTCTCTCTGGACCTTGCTCTCCTTTCCCTGCTCTTACCTCTGTTCTCTTCCCCCGGCACTCTGACCCCTGCCAGCTTGCTCTCTCTCTCTCTCCCCTCTTCTTAGCCCATACCCTCCTGCTCTCTCTCGATCTCTCTCTGGGACTTCCCTTCAGCCGAGGCTGGTGGCTGAAGGGAAGGCCCTTTCTACCCACGACCCTTGCAATAAAACCACATATTCTAGAATATCTCAGGTTTGCAGAGTACCTTGTCCCTGTAAGTCACGGATGCTTCTACAGTTGCCTGCTTGGAACTGGATGTCATAATAAAGCACCCAGGCCAAAGATGCTTCTTTGGAACAGAAGAAATATATTGATAAGGAAGCCAAAGTCCTTCTCTATGTGCTGTGTAAAACACCAGCCTGGGCATTTGGCTCAATCTGCCCAGGCTGTCATGAATCCAAAGCAGGGATTTTACACAGAATGAATCAAAAGATAGGATGAACACATCTTGGGTCACAAGAATTAGAACTCTATCACTTCCTGTGTAAAGAGTAATGTGCCCAAAATACAGTAGGACATTTGGAGGGTGTCTGTAAGAAAATTGTTAACTGAGCAAGTAGATGAAGCAAACTTCTTTTACGTTTGCTAAGCTCCAGCTGAGGACCGTGACTGTTTACAAATGAGCTTTAATATTCCCCCTTTCTCAGCTGCAAATGACAACCCCTGTTTTATCCCTCGGTAGTTCACAGAAAGCCAAAACTCTGTAAGCTCCCAACATATGCAGAGGGTTGGTTGGCCCCATGTGTGACCTCTTGAACTATGCTGCAGCACTGCAGCTCTGGATCCACAGCCGCGTGGGTTTCTGATCCTGTTGTCTGTGTTTGTTGTCAGGGGAAAAAAAAAAAAAAAAAAAAAAAAAAAAAAAGATATGAGGGAAATGAATGTTCAAAGACCAGAGTGTCACTGTGAGATCAAATGCAAGAAATAATGCATGGGCAGGTTTGTAAAAGAAATGTTTGCTGTGGCTTCCATAGTAAACAGCGTTCTTCTTCTCCAGCCCTAATGAAGTACACAGAGCAAGTAAAGGGCACATCATCAGTGTTAATTTACTTGAATGTCCTAGCAGAGGACCAATATCAAATATTAATCCCTGTGAGAAAGAAATTACTGATGTGACCTTTGACCATGTCAGAAGTGTGCCCACACATAGGACTCCTCTGGTGGTTTGTTGACAGTTTGGAGTAGAGGCAGTACAGCCCCTACAGCTGTGAAGTCAGTCTGCATCTTCATCAGAGAAGCTCTTTCCTTTTTTTTTTCCTTCCACAATGGCATTATGGCTATGGGTTTTTTCCAGCTTCTCCATGGCAGCTGCTCAGGCAGAGAGCATAGAGACCATGAGCTACATCTTGAACTAGGCAAGTTCAGAAGTTTGCTGCAAATGTGATTTGTACCAATGAATACTTGGAGAGAAAGGATAAACAAAGAGAGGCTGCTGATGTGCCAGTGGGATGCAGTGTTTCTGACAAAGTCCAGAGGAGGAACAAGTAGGGAAAGTGACACAAAAGCAACAAATGTAATGTTTAGCAACTATCATTTGCCTGCTCAGGCTGCCGTGTGATTTATATGGCCAACCAAGTCAGCAAGCAGTGAGTGTTGATAATTAATGGTGTGCCAATGATTTATGGATCACGGACTACTTGCTCTAAGCATAGCCTCATAATTCTAAATAATAAATAAACTAAAAATTTATTCATTTTGTGAGCAGCTCTTCATCAGCAAAAGCAAAGAGAATTCTTCTTGTTATTCAATGCATATTCTCAGTTATAAGTTTGCTTTAGTTGCTTACACACTGTCCTGGCAGGGGGAAGAAGAAGAACCTTGTGTATGTGATAGTGAAAACAATATTTTTATTGTTCTGTCTGCTTAAAGATTGATGAAATCCTTCATGTGCTTTAATGTGGCTATGGGTGTCCCCCTAACTACTGATTTCCTGGCAGGTTTCCAAAAAATGGACTTTTAATCTGAGAAAGAAGTGGGAGAAAAATCCTGTCACGTTTTATGCAGATTCCCTGGTCTAAGCAGGTGCAATTGGATGCTGACTGTGCAGCCAATACCTGCACATTTCAGCATGCCCCAGAAACCTGAGGCAAAACTGAGGGAGCAGAAAAAACCCAAAACATAACAGATGCTACCATCATTGTCCTTTTAATCACTGCCAAATTTGCTACCTGTGGGCTTCACTTGTACTGTGGGCTGTATGAATTGGTGTGACTAGAGACTAGAAGATAAAAGCTCTCATAAATTGTAGATAACCAGGAAAATGGCAGTAGTTGCTTTTTGCCTCACCATCACCTGAACCCTTCTGCAAGCCTGTCAGCTCTGGGAGGGCAGAAGCTACTGAGCGCTGCTTTTATTTGTACAGTTCCTGATACATTCAGAGTTTAACCCTGAATGAGATTTCAAAGTGTGACTAAATATCGTATAATAAATAATACAAAGGCTTAAATTATGCAAATTCATGCAGCTACAGCACATGCCTTCATGCTACCCCAGAGAATTAGGAGAGGGCAAAGTGGTGGGAGTAGAGAGGCATAGTACATCCAGCAGCTGCCCAAACAAGGAAGTTTTTTTCTCTTTTTTTTTTTTTTTTTTTTTTTTTTTTTTTCCTTTTTTAATTATTATTATTCTCCATGGGGTTTTCTTTGTTATTCCTTGTCATTCTCTCATAGTGTTGCTGCATGTAGGAGGTCCACTTGTCCAGTCTGCTGCCTACCTGCACTTCTCCAGGTAACACAGACAGTGGTCAAGCTTCACCTTCCTTCCCACCATCTGTGGGTATTTTGGCTCATTGATAAGAGGTGGTTTTGCTGTGGTTCATCTGCAGCAGACACTAAAAATATTTCAGGATTTATATCGCTTTAGTGGTGACATTATGCCAGCACTGTCACCTAGGTAATGGAACTAATTGCCATAGCAACAAGCTTTATAATTCAGCAGCCTCAACATTTTTGACATATGGGAGAAACTAAAGATTTGAAGTAGGACACAAATGAAAAGTATCTGATTGGGCCAAGTCACATTAATAGTCATGAACAGGAATCTTCCACACAGAGTAAATCAAATCAGAGTATACGATAGATCTTTTAGAGGCCCATTTACTTCAAACTAAATTGTTTAACGTAAAAAACTTTCTTCCTCTGGGGAAAAAATAGCGGCATTTAATTAAGACAAGCAGATAATAAACCTGATTGTTTAAGTGTTATTGTACAGCCCCTGGGTATTGCTCTCATTCTAGGCACTGTATGAGGCTAAGGAAATGACAAAGTACTTCTAAAAAATTTCAGCTGAGCACTCTCTCACTTCAGGGTTAGTCATACACCTTGCCAAATTGGGATTGGAGTGCTGGAACTGGTGGCAAAATTCCCTGAGCCATGCCCTGGGGAACTCCAACTTGCTTGCCTATTTACAGCAATGCTGGCTCTGCCTCAGCCTTTTTTTGGGAATGGCATAACCTCTACTTACACCCGGCACAGTCTAATCCAGCTGGAATTTGGCCCAAAATTAGAAAAAGCCAGAGTGAAATGTTCCCTCATTCAAGTCAATGCAACTTTTGCTGTAGAATCAGTAGCCAGATGACATTTTTGACCATTTGATGGAGAAAGTGGTTGGAAATACCCCTCTTTAGACCCATCTAGAGTACTGCACCCAACCTGGGGACTGCCAAGCATCAGTGAACAGGAGAAAATTTAGAGGAGGTGACAAACACAGTTAGGGCAGGATCATTTTACCCTATAAAGGTAGACAAACTCTGCAAGAGGCTGCACAAAGGGGTCACAGTGATTCCATCCTTGAAGCTTTCAAGCTCTGCCTGATTAAAGCCCTGGGCAACCTGTTCAGAATTCAGTGTTGATTCTGCTTTGAGCAAGAGTTTAGGCTAAAGATGTTCCAGCTCTCATCCAACTGGAGATATTCTGTGATTTTGTGATTTTACCAGAAGATACAATTTCTCTTTATTCCTCCTAATCTTCCTACCCATATCTAATCTCTAAAAAGCTGCATCCCTTTAGTGTCCTGTGAAGCAACAACAAAGACATTGGATTGTTTCTTTTCTATAACAAAAGGGAATGTATCATATTTAGGTTAAAAGTAGCTAATCACTTAATATAGCCTTTAATTTAGTGTGTGTTACACTTGCCTGCACTGAGGTAAGTGTTACCTTTTCAATCAACACGACTATTTTAGTTCAGGCAGAAGCAGTGAACAAATTCTCAGATAAAGAACAGTGACTCACTCACTTTCTGCCTCCAACATAAATATTAGCTGCTCTCCAGTAAATGTAACTCATCTGTGCTTAGAAATGCATTACTCTGCTGATAAAATGCTCCTTCTTCCAATTATTTACCCATATTATAAAGGCTCAGTATTAACTTAAGCTTTTCACTCTGATGGAATTAGACACAATAATTACTTTTAATATATTGTCTGATTGTTTTCCTTATCAGGAGTTCAGGTTTGCATTCTCACCTTTAGTCTCAAAACCTGTCTAATGAAAGAAGAGAATTTTGGCAATTAGGCTGGAAGGTCAAAATAATCCTGACAAGAACTTTTCATTCTAATCAAGATTGTAAAGCACTAAGAATTTCTCTCTGCATCCTGTAAGTTTTTCTCATCATCATCCTTCCAGGCACACTTAGAAATAGATGCTTTGTGGTTTATGTTCTATAACCTCAGCGGCTTTGGGGCCTTGAAAGCCAATTTTAAAGGCTCAGAAAAATCACAGCAAAACAGCTGCTTGGTTTTATGAAATATAAATGGTATCATTGAAAATGCACAGATGGCTTCTTGGTGATGCATTTCACAAACATGCTTAGATGTTGTTCAAAATATGAATTTGAATAAATCTGTGATTAATAATTTTCTAGTTGGTGACAACAGCTATTGGGGTGAGAGCAGGTAGTCAGATACCATAGGATTATTTTTCCTTTCTTTTCTTTTTTCTTTTTTTGCATTTTTTGAGATTAAAATCACTTTCTAGCTAGCTTTTAATTAAAATTCAGTCTCAGACATGGTTTTACTTTGCTTTGAACAGTGTGGAAACATGGGATGGAGGATTACCACTGCTAGAAACAAAAATGCAGATTCATTGCAGCTTGAACCACTGCATTCTTTGTATGAAGAGAGTGTGTTTCTGTGGATTTTATGTTGCTACAGTGTGCTACACTCACGTGAAAAGAATAAAGAGAAAGATATGTTACCCCCTTCAAAACATGTGCAGAAAAATTTTGAGTCATGGACATTCGAGTGAAAAATACCCAGTATTTTTTAATATGCCTGAATAATAATTGCCTTAAGAGGGGAAAAAAGAACCTCCATTGAGCGCTAGTAGGGATTTCTTCTGTGATTTAAGCAGTCTTTGAAAGGAGGTTGTTTATTTTGGCTACACTACATGTCAAGAATGGTTTGAAAGAAGCAATCGAATACTTTTCCTTGCATACAGATCATTCATTATATAGCTATCAATAACTGCCTAATAAAACTAGTCCAAAATAAATCATGTTTTCTTAACTGCTTGGTAAACGTTGGACAACACTTCAAGGCACTCCTCAATACAGTAGCACTTTACAAAAGCAATCTATACTCTAAGCACCCATTACTGTTACCAATTCATTAAAATGTTAAGTTAATGTATTCAGGCTACTTCATTGGAAAGTGAAAGCCAGTAACAAAGCCAACAGAGATGCATGTGTCTGATTATACTATGCCAGAAGTAAATAATAGAGCATTATTCAATTCATAGCACAAGTAATGGATTTTGGATAGCAGCACACATCCATTTGAAAAATGATGGACGTGTCAAAATGAAGTATGCCATAGGCAAAAAGTACAAACTTCTAAAATAGATTATAAGTTCAAGACCTATGCCTGAGATTTTGTGGCTCAAACAAGTCTTATTTGTCTCTTTAAAGAAATAAATAAAACTGTCTGGCAATCACTTTTTTTTAATTAAAATGTGTGGCATTAGTGAAATGTTCACAGAATTTTTCAGCATATGCCTTGTATCTGTAAGACTTAGAACAATTGGAGGCATGTATTGGAAGAGAGGTAGTACTGATGGGAAAGCACACGTTTTTAAAATACTTTGTATTAATTAGAAGTACTCAGCTTGGCACTGAAGCTTCAGGCATGTTTAGGATAGATTTTATTGAAAATAACAGGTAATTACTAAAATTCAGTGCTTCTAAATATTCAGGCCAAGCAATCTCAGTGCAGGCATCTGAAATCAATGAATGAAAACTCTGTATGGAAGTGTTGGTCCTGAAATCCAATACAGAAGCCCATATTCACCTAATAGTGTTTTAGCTGTAGTAAAACCTGGACATAAAGCTTTCAGTGCATAGACTGGGTAAATCTGCTCAATAAACACAGAGCATGGGTTCTGTCCTGTTCCTTTGCAGCAATGAGGATGTGATAACTTGCATTTGGGTATCATGAGTAGGTCTGACGTTTTGCTCGCTGGAGAGCTGAGTGTATCAGTTTCCACAGCAGCTTCAGCCAGCCCTGTGGGGTTAAGAGCTTTTGCTGCCCTTTCTATGGGTAGCAGTGGAGTTTGCTTTTCAAAGCATGATTTTCCATTACTTAATCAAGGGACCCCTCTGGGATCCAACTCTAACTCATTTGCCTGCTGCCTCACCATCACCTCTTCCACTCGCAATCACAGTAAAGGACGTGCAGTGCTACTGGAACTGTGTTTCATCTGCCTGAGAGGGGCCACATCTCTGTGTATCTGTGGCACTAAGGGACATGGTTTAGAGGGGGACTTAGCAATGTTTGCAGCTGGACTTCATGATCCTAAAGTTCTTTTCCAAACTAAACTGAATGGAAGTCAGGAATTCAAGAAATCCATCAGCCAGACCAAATCACAGCCACCCCTGTGGCTCAAAGTGTTTAACCTGGCCTGGGGGGGAGTTTTTGTGGATTGCTGACTATTTAGAGGTGCCAGGTGTTGCCTGGCATATCCTAGTTGCTCAAACATGTCCCAGGGTTCATCCCTTGTCAAGCACATATAGCTTGTATGCAGGTGAAATAACAGGTAAAGGCCTGCTAAAGCAAGGGGGTTAATGTAGCATGTGGAAAACTGTGGTGCACTTAAAATCTGCTGAAGGGCTTACAATAGATGGGTAAAGGAAAGGATGCTGGTGTGAATTGCTGGAAGAAGGAGCTATGGAAGTGTGCCAGAACTTCCACCAGGGGAGAGGAGCTGCCCACATGGGGCATCTAATGGGCTCTGAGGGAAGGGAGTCTGGAGCAAGAAAGTGTAAGTGAGAAAAAGTGGTTTTTATATTCTATGGGTAAATTGGAATTTTAAATGGACAACTTATCTGAATCTGTTACTAAAGTTCTTCCAAGATGGAATTTCTAAAAATTCCATAGATAATTAAGTATCTTTACTGCTGAAAGCTTTTCCTAATATCTACACTTGCTGTAGTTGAACTTCATTAGCTTTTTACTGTCTTCCTTTGTCACGGGTAAGAGCTTTTTACAGTGTTCTTTGCATAGATGAACACTGTTATATGCTGCCTCTTAGCATTTTCCCTAAATCAAACTAGCCCAAATTTTTGCAGAAAACTGGGATCTTTTTGTCACTCTCTACTTCTCCCCAGGTGTTCCATACCTGCCTAGCAGCAAGCTGGCCAAAATTGAATGCACTGTTCCCACACAGTTCTTGCAAGCCCCAAGGGGAAAGGAAATATTACCTTATGTAATGGTTTTACTAATGTAAAACTGCATTTTTCTCTTATCTAATGTATTTGTAGACCTGTAAGTTTAGCACACATCCTAAATCCACATATTTTATCATCTGTGTCAGGAACAAATCATGGAGACTGCATCTCTCCATAGAGAAGCATTGTATGGGATTGTACTTTGGCAGTGTACACTCTCCAGACGTTTTTCAGGACACTTTGGATTCTATTCCCTAGTTTCTTTTACACTGTGTTTCTCAGGTTTCTTATGAGCTTGTTATAAGTGATAAGGTCAGAAACCTTGCCCAAGTCAAGATACCTGCTATTTATTGCAACACCTCCCTAAATACAAGCTGTTTACCCTGCCAAGGAAAGCAACTAAATTGGTCTTACAGCATTTGTTCCTTGTGACTACTTTTTGGCTGTTTCTAGTCTTCCTTATTTTTATTTTAATTGCCTATACATTCTCTAACTGTTTTTTTTTTCACTATTCCTTCCAGAGCTGAAATTGTGTTGTCTATAATATTCTCTTTTCTACCTTGTGGTAAAGGAGCATTGTTTTTAGCCCTCTGCAGTCTTTTGGGTCTCCACTTGTTTTTCAGAAAATCTCAAAGATAACCCCTAGGAAATCTGAGACTACTTTAGCCAGTTCTACAAAAGGATTTTACGAGAAATTTAATCAGACCCAGCCACTTGGAAAACATCTAGCTTATCTTTATCTAAATGTTCATGGCACTGCTCTGAGAGATCATTCATCCTTATCTATAGGTGTTTAAATAAGTAAGCACCTTAATTACAGCTGACCTTTTTAATAAAGAATGAAATGAAAAAGGCACTGATGTTGAGATTAAGTTGACCATCACAGCTTTCTCTTTTACTTTTTGCATTAGAGCCTGTATTATCCTAACAAGTGCATTGTCCATAAAACAAAGAGGAAGAACAGACCTCAGAAACTTTCCAGACTCCCTGAACCCATGCCAATTAAAGACCCATCCTATTATCACAGTTGGGATCAAATTTTACTGGAGGCATAACAAATATGGCTGGATGTGTTCAAGTATTTTGTATTATTTTGAGTCATCCTTGACAGGAAGGGTAAAAGGGGAATATGGGAATATTTGCAAAGTGTCAGTCATGTCCCCAGTGGTGCAGGTAACATGAGATTGGCACCAGGCTCAAAAATCTCAACTGAAAATGGCTCTAAAAAAACTGATAGTCTACCCTTTACCAAAAAAGTAATCTCTTTTTTTATGCCATCTTTTTAAAGGTTTTTCATATCATGCTCTGACATAAGAGAACATTAGCTACAATAAAGAAAATCAGTAAGGCTGAGTCCTGGGTAGGAATATGATAGTAGCATAAAACAAGAATCTATAAATCTTACATGTTTTGGCAAATGAAAATCACAAACTCTGTAGTTCACTGGATGAGCAGCATACACCAAGAGCTTTTTCTGATGCACTTGCAGTGCCAAACCCATTATTTTTCCCTTTCACATCCACACTGCTCTCCAAATACAGATTTTGATAAAAGTCTAAATGAGTGTGAATTCTACCATTTACAGAAAGGCCAAGAAATGCAACAGTTTTGTTTCTGACTCATGCATGGATATGCCTTTTATTGCCAAGGGTAAAGTGTGTGGTCATCAGGTCAAATGGGAAAATCTCATGGGATTTGTGTAATACCAGAGGAAAACAGCACAAAGGGCAAGCATTAGTTCTGACATTAAAAAAAAAAAAAAAAAAAAAAAAAAAAGAAGGCTGCAAAGGGCTTTAACATGACTTTATCATCTTGAATAGCTCCTACGTGAGTCTGGACTTCTTAGGAGGCTGCAAGAAAGCAGAAAGCACTGAAGGAATTGACAGAAATGTAGCACTTGGGACTTTTCTTTTCTGCATTGATTCTGAACCAATAATTTTTGAGAGCAATGTTCCTGGAATTGCTATTGGGCACAATAAGAAAGGTGTTTAAAAACACATAGATGTGTGTGTGTGGGGAGAAATCCTGTTTCTGCTGAACTCTAATCTCTTGTCCTTTCTGGAAAAATTGATTTTAGGGAAGAAATGTACAAAGGCATCTTCTTGTAGTGATGTCTGTTGTCATCCCACCAGGGAGAAGGGAATAGGGTAATATTTCCCCCTCAATCTCATGATGTAGGATGCTGAGAATGCTGAATTTTAGACCTGGTGGATGCCCTGAGTGTCTGGTTGCCCAGAAATCAATGATGCTTTCATCTTTTCAGCCTCCTGCCCTGAGCTTCTGCATCCTCCTGGTGGTGCAACTCCAACACATCTGTAGGATTGCAGGCTACTCAGTCTGGGCTCACTCCCCACCATTTGTAGTGCATAGAATAGCTGAGGTGGAGGGGGAAAAAGTACATGTGTAAGCAGATTCCAGGCTTCTGTAAAATGTCTACTGTTGTGCCAGATGGGAAAATATTAGTTCAACTTACAGTAACTTAATTAAATTAGGATGAACTTATGAAAATTATGAAGCGATGGTGAAAGATGGTCCAGAAGAAGCTGGCAAAAGGCCATGCTGAAAAGGGAACTCTTAGAAAGTGTCTAGTAAAGTACAATTATCAGATTATGGCATGATAATCCAAGAAAAAAATAAATAGTCATAATAATGATTTAATATTTTCATCAACGACCTCAGTACCAAAAAGTAGGAGAGAATTAATGATTTTTTTTTTCTAGTGGTGCAGATGTGGGACATATTAACAATAAAAATGTGAATTACCATATTATATAGAAATAATTAGATGACCTTGAGATCAGGAACCATTTAAATATGATGGAACATTATAGTACAAAATGCAAAGATATGCACTTTGGGACCGTGAACAAGACTTTCAGGCATTAACTGGTGCTTGAGCTGGGAGCAGAGAGGGAGGCAGGCCACGTGGTTTAGTCGGCTGCAGCCATAGTTATGAAAAAGCTCATTGGAGTCATAAGTTATTAAATTCTTCCCTTGGTGTAGTGACTTCCATGCTGTGTACAAGGCTCCAGTCTGTATCTGAAATAACGTGTGCATCTCTCTGCATGATCTCACAAAAATTAATTTAAGATGGAATGAGTGAGATGGGCACAATGGTCTTAGCAGGTGATCTTATGAAAGGAAATCAAAAGTGTGGTTTCTTCAGGTGAAAAAAAAAATAAGATTGAGAGAGGACATGACTGATATCTACAGGTTTACCAAAGGAGGGGGCATTAAAGGAGAGAGGAGGAGAGGAAAAGAGCTCTTTGAGCAGAAATGATAGTGTTGACACAACAACACTTTCACATGTAAAAACAGGCAGAGCATTTAGGAGTTTTCCAGTAGTACAGATGCCATGACTCTTGCAACTTGTTTTTAGGATAGGACTTGATGAGTTTTAATTAATAGTTTATGAAATCACATTACCTAGGACAGTAGAAGGCTGCAGGCAGATGTCCATCTCACTCTTGTGCTCAAAGCTTCATTGTGGAGATCCCCATCCTCTCTACCCCCTGCTCCCCATCTCTTTTTGTTCCTTCCTGCTTGCTCCCATCTCCAAAAATGCCCAAATATATCTTATTTGTTTTATTTGCATCACTTACTTTGCACATGGTTTGATGACTTTTTCCTGAGATAAACTTGCCTTAGAAAGGGAACAAAGATTCCTGCACTTCACTCAGCCCTGTAGAGACACGCAAGAGCTGCACTCACCATGTCACCTGCTTTTCTCATAGAAAAGAAATTCTCCTTCACACTGGGTCTGGCTTCTCAGTTCACAGACAAGAGGAGATGCAGTGAATGTTTGAAGCAGAATTTAGAAATCATACTATTCAACTACTAGGAGCTCTGATGTTTTTGCCTAACATCAGAGAAAAGCTCCTTGTTTTAACATTCAGATAGGTCCATAAAGTAGTTATTGTTTTCCTGGCCATACAGAGTATGCTGCCATATGTTCACAGCCAGAAATGGCATGAGGTACTAGTCATAATGGCTTTTATTTATGACAGTTTCTGGGATTCAGGGCTCTAGCTATAATGGCTCAGCAGGTTTCCACAGCTCAGCTGTGAGTAGACCTAATTCTGATTCATTCAGACTGTTCCTTCAGTCAAAGGCAGTAGCAAATAGAAAAGATACTGCTGATAAATTGCAGATAGAAAAACTTTAAAATCAATATAACAATTATAGTTGATCCAATCAGGAACAAGTAGAGAAATTAAGAGAAGTTCAAGAAAGAACAAGGGGATAAAATCCACTCTGATTAGTACTAAGTATGTAGTGCTTATCACAAGATTCAGATACTTTGATATTATGCAGCAGAATAAAGAATACAGGAAAAAAGGCTGCTGAGGAGGAAACTATGTACACTCAAGGATAAGTGCTTTGCAGAGACAGGAGTGGTTTTAAAAAGTACCACCCATGGCATCATATTCAGCACTGTCTTGCACCACTTTTCCCTTTTACACTGTTGCTCCTGTGGGGATTTTTTCACTCAATTGCGAGCTCAGGAGCCAATAAATTGCCAACTCAGTAGTTAAAAAGATAGAGATTACTAAGAGGTGTTGCTCTGCCCAATGGGAGCATCTGCTGCATGCTTGCCAGGTTCCAGAATGCAGAGCAACCCATTCAGTGCTGTGCTGGAATGGCCAGCAGCTCTTGCTACTTTCATGATCTCTGCATGGGGCAAAACAGTGTTTGTTGTTTCTCCCAAGGATTTAGCAAGTCTTGTTTAAAATTTACTGTCACTTTGCAGCCTCTCAGGAATTATAAGTATGAGAAATGAGGAGCTCTGTTGCACCATGTGATGGCATCCCCATCAGCAGGGCAAAGGCTTGAGGGATAGTGGGAGAAAATTGTGCTGAAGGGAAGAGCACGTTGCTTCTTGAATGCTTTTTCAGAAAGATTAAAAGACTAACATATTTGTAATATGTTTAACATGCTCTTACCCATATTCAACCCTTTTTGACTGTGTAGTTGTGTTTACTTGAATATTTTTTACCTAGCAGAGTGGAAATCACAGCTCACTACCAGCAACCAAGTTCAGAAACCCTCTGAACTTGCTGGGATCCATAGGAAATAAGAAGTTAAAATGATTCCCAAGAATACGTTGCCCACATCTCAGCCCATGTCCTGTCTCTTCTGCTCCTTGTTCTGGTTGGTTCCTGTCTGTCAGAAGGAAGGATTAGCCCTGTCCCAGAACTAGCCTGAGGACTCTAGGCAAAATCACAGGTTATTTCTGGGCTGAACCCCAAGTGAACCAGAGCATAGTTCCAAGTGCACTCTACTGCACTTACCTGTGCAGGTGAAGCCATAGTGTGCTTGTCATTCTGAGCTCCTAAATTCAAATTATGCCACCTCAGCACTCAGGTGGTTGCAGACCTTTTTCCTCCCACTCTAGCCTAAATGAAAGCACAAAGTTTAGGATGTGCTCTCCAGGACTCTGATCCAGGGGAAACCATGGACCTGGTGGAAGTCAGACTATGTTTCTTGTTCCCTAGATTGTGTAAACCCACCATGGACATGGCTTGGCTCCCTCCAGGGGCAAGACTTGGGTGTGCAGTATCCCTTTCCCACAGTGACTTCCAAGGTGGGGAAAAAACATATGTACAAGTGCAGAGAGTGAGGGTGCACTCTACAGGTCCAAAACAGCTCCTCTGAGTTTAGGGGTGGCTATTGAGGGCCCTTGACTACTGGACACTGGTTGTTAATACTGTAGCTCCTCACTTCTATTCTCAAATTGGTATTTGAGCAGAAGTATGAAGCAGGAAGATATTCATCCCTTCTTCTCTCACTGACATGTATGCTGTAGATAGTTTGATACTGACCGTTTTCCCTGCTGGTCACCCTCGAGGGTAATTAATGGCCAGGATGCCAGTTTCACTCCTGATCTAATGCAGTGCTCGCTTAAATAATAAATTGTCTCTTTCTTGGGTTTTGCAAAAAGGCCAGAATTTAGCAATTGCTCTTGAATGTAAAACACTGTATCTTTTCAAAGGACATTTGAATTTAGCTGAGCTCAACCTAACATGGCACTTTACTGTAATCCAGTTGTGATAGCCAGGAATTAATTCTGTCTGCACTGCCTGTCATATAAAAGTAAACTTTGACAAGTCACAGATGCCTCATTCTATAAATTCATCACTGACTTTGTGTGAGACCTGAAGTGATGGAAACAAAACAGAAATATTTATGGGTGTCTGAAATGTGTGTGATAGACTGGGATCTGTAGAGTCATTGCTTCCATGCAGGAAATGCCACATTCCCTATATCAGCAGCCTAGTGCAGTTGAATGTGATTTGTGTAAGAAAGAAAAAAAATAATCATCTATAGGATACATGCAACTGTTTCGGCTAAATTCTGATGAAGTATTACTGTGGCTTTTTTTCCCTTAGGGTACTGATGGGGAGGCATATACCCTCTAATTTCAAGAACAGAGCTAGGTCTCATGGGATCCTGCGTCTTTATTTCTGTGTAAGTCGTGTTGTGGGATCTTCCGCCAATCTACCAACACAAACAATAAGATTATCAAATGTAGTGTGTATTTTGCTGCCTCTTGAAAATAGTTGAAATAAGGATTAGCTTTACTAGCAATAAGGAATAGCTTTACTGGCTTTTTCTTCCATTAGGAAAATGGAGAAAAAAATAGACTCCTATCTAAAACTGTAGTAGCTCATAGTTTGTACTTAAATTCACAGAACTAAGTGACACACACCCTGGACTGGGTTATTCCTCACAGGAAGACAGCAGATGCCATTTCCACGTATTCTGCAGGCACTCCTCCTTGAATTTTGGATGAGTGAAATGAGGGATTCCTCTTCATCCGCCTCCGGGTGTCAGCTCCTCCAAGAGGGAAGAGGTAGAAAAGCATTTATGGAGACTTGGCTCCCAATGCTTTCCAAGCACAGAGAGAGGAGCAGGATGCACTCCCTTTTCTCCAGGAGAACCTCTCTGGCAAGACTGCCTTCAGATAGGAGCTGCACCAGGACTCCCCCAGGACCAAAGAGTTTTGTTTGGTTGGGGGTTTGTTTGTTTGTTCGGAGTTTTTTGCATTGGGTTTGGTTTGGTTTTGGTTTGGGGCTTTTTTTGTTTTGGTTTGGGTTTTTTTGGGGTTTTTTTTGTCCCACACTGTGAGCTGCAATGTGAAAGCTATACTCAGGTCTCAATCTGCTTACTTCAAACATCCAATATCCTCATTGCTTTGCCAGGGAGGATTATACATTTTTCACAAAGTGAGCAAGTATGCTTTCAGCGAAGAAATATTTCCATGGCTACAGATCCTTCTTGTACTGTAGAATTGCTTATGCAACTCAGATAGCACAGAGCTAATGAAATGAGAGGAAGTAATTAAATGAAAGGATGGCAGGGTGTTTGATGTCAAATTTCTGTTTTATACCTGAGACCCTTGGGAACTGTCTCAGGTGTCCAGGGATGCTGTAAAAGTTTGTATTTTGCATGAAGATTACACTCCATTTTTGATCCTGTGGGTTTTTGCTGCTGCATTGTGCACAGAAGTGGCCCTTGTGCAGTTTTGTAATTGCAGTTAGTCCATATGCTGTTGTGCACTCATCTCACATGGAAGGAAAAATACCTGTTATGCAGACAGAAGTTTGACTCATGTTGCTGGTATGGGTATGAAAGTGTAAAATCGTAGAGGATCTGAATAGATCTAAAATACCAAAAGGCATTTATCTCCTTGCGCAATACTTTCGCAATGTGAAGTACTGGAATTAAGATTTCCCTGGCATTAACAGAAGATGATGGTGCAGGGAATATCTGGCAGATAGTTTTTGCCTGTGGGGCACATCCTCTTGGTGCCCAGACTTTCATATTTTCTCTGAGATTTTCTGCAATATGGATCATGGGAGCGACATACAATTTCCTTTTTGCTCCCTAAGCTAAACTGTAGTTTATTAATAGGTAAAGTATACCAGGTCAATATAAAGGACTGTGAGACTGTAAGTGGGCTTTTAAGTGTCAAATTCTTGTTGTTGGTTTATCTTTAATAATTTTTAAATTGCTTTCATAGCCATGCAGTCTAGGTAAGTAGGAGGAAGTGCTCAGAATTTCTGTTCATTTTTAAAACCCTGTCAAATACTTTTTAAATACCTCTGATCATTTCCTTTAATCCTGCCATTGTAATGAACCTAAGATGGTTCTCCATTTAATTTAATGAGGTGAAGGCATTTCTTCAGGATTAGATATTAGTGTGACATATATTTGTAACTTTAAAAATATCTGGCAAGCTAGAAAGAAATTCTGTGTTAATTGAAGGACAGCTTCAGTAAAGATAAAATGAAAGACTCCTCCTAATGGTTTAGGTATGCACCAAAACAGATGGAAGAGACATTTCACCAGCATCTTCTAAGTACAAATAAGTAAATGTGACAATATTAATTTGAGGGAAAGGATGTGATTAGTACGCTTTGACTTTTTTTTTTGTGGCGTCTGAGTCTAATGTATCCTATTTATATGACTGTGAAGAGCTTCCAGTCATATTGTAAAGATTTCTAAGGGCCAATTTGAAAGAGATTGCACTATGAGTGTCAAGTTGACAGGCTCACATCCTCTCCTTGATGTGAAGTGCTAAGTTCATGAAGATGTCAATGTGTTGCCTTGCCAAGTCTCCCAGCTGGAGAGTAATACTGCATAATAGTCATGAGACTTCAGATCCAACATTATCAGTTCAACCATTGCAGGGCTTCACAGGGAAAACCAAAGCACAAGAAAGTAATTTTCAGATAAGTTGCATTCAACGGCATTATCGGAATTGATTTCACATCTCTGAGCAGATGCACAAAATTCACGCTTGCTCTTTTAAGTCAAATAATGTTCCTGGTAACATTCAGTGGAAGCTTTGCCTGGGCTGGCAAAAAAATCATGAACTCAAAGCAATTTCAGGCTGTTTCAGGAGATGTGCATACATTAGCACGCATGAGTAGCATACCTGTCTACATCATAGTTCTAACATTCTCCTGGTTTTCCTACAATGTTAGTCTGAGCTGTGATCAGCAGGGGTTAGCAGAATTGGAACCTCCTTGATTAAAATGAGCGAGGAAAGATGGGCCAGGCACTGCTGTAATTCAAAAGCTCTTAACACCTGGTCTGAAAGTGCCTCCTCTCTTCCACATCTGAGTAAAACATAGCCAGGGCATGTTGTGAGGTCAGGGCACACAATGGGATTCAGTCTTTTCCCTTAAAAAAGCCCCTGAAATTAGTGGGACAGTATGGAAGTGACAACTGAAAGGTTATGGAGCTTATGTGATTGGATTTACTTGTGATGGGATGTCTTTAATTTGGGTGGTTGCTTTCAAGATGTACTCTGAAGCTGTGCTGAGTGTGCCTATCCTTGTGGATAGGAGCCCTCACCCTCTTAATAGCACTTCTATACATCTAATGAATCAATCAATCAATACCAGCTAAAAGAGCTGTGCTTCTGAATGCCAACCAGTTGGGGTTTTTATTTTTGCTTCACAGTGAAGGTGTTTTCTGTATTCTAAAACCATCTATTCTGTTTTCTGAAACTTTTTGCCTGTGTTTTAATTTATACTTGCTACAATACATATCCTTTTGAAGTGCATGCCTCACAATAGGCAGCTTGAAAGCTGTCAGCAGGCTTGCCTCCCTCTGAGGTACTGTCTGCTAAGCAGAGGAAATTGTCCAGCTTGTCAATGCCAAGGTAATAAAACAATGTAGGTAAAGTCCAGAGTGTGACTTTAGTCTCCCTTGGGTAGTGACCTTAAAAATTTTAATCTGTTCCACATCCTATTCATGTCTAGAAAGGAGGCTTTGACTGCTGCAGTGTAACTATTTTATCCTCTATCAAAAAAAGAAAATAGGGATGACTTTTCCCATGCTGATTAGGCCAAAAAGAGTCATTCTCAGATCTTCTGGGGTAACCATTGCAAAGGCAGTGCTAGACTGTGGTCCAAAGGCTCTCTCCTTTTAACAAGAGCAAAGGAGAGAGTCGAGTACCCACCAATATCTTTGTGCATCTGTGAGAACTCATTGAAAATCTTCTACCATTTCTCAGTTCCGTCTTTCAGGACTTAAAGGGCCAAATATGGGGATTCTTTGAGTAGAGTAATGTCCTGTCAGCCAATGAATAATCTCATTCTTCTCTTGAGTTCTCACATCTCAGCTTCTTGCCTTCCCAACAAGCAGCCTTTGGAAACCACAGCATCTGGTTTCCAATCAGGGTTGGGTGTAGGCATCTTTCCAATGTGTCTGGCAGGGGAAGAAGTGTTGGTTCCACCATAAGGATCTAAACTTTGTGACACTCAAGGCTTCAATGCCTAAATTATTGATGTCCACAATATTCCACCCAGCAGTACTCCTTGTGTACTGACATTCCATCAAGGAGAAGTCCTTATGCTAAAATTATGGGCTAACTAAGAATACCAAAGCACCTTAGCAAATGAAGACTTTCCTGGTTGCCCTGTAACTCTGAGAGTCCTGAGACCTTGAAATGTGTAATGCTTAATATTAGTACTTTAACCCAGCAACCATTCAGCCTCTCCTGGATATAGCTGGATAGGAATATATATATAAAGGAATTTAATCTAGTTAAGGCCTTTGAGAGATTCTGTAGTAGGAATATCCACTCTTAACTTTGCTAATGTACCAGGAGACTTTCTTTCATGAGATTTTCCCCTCACTCTAGTCTAGTTTGTCTTCTGTGTAGCTTTTGGACTTTTGCTGGAGCAAACAAAGCAAGTAACATGATCTTTGACACAACTCCAAAAATGTTGAAGATTCTTGTCTAATTTTCTGGAGACATATTAAAAACAAGGAATAAGTGTAAGTAATTAAGGAAGATGGATGATTAATTGTCCCCATGCAGACCTCAGATTAAAATACTGAACATTATTTCACTGGAACCTGTTTCCCTTTGTTTACTTGTAAAATATTCCAGGCGAATAAATTTGATAAGCTGTACTCAGGGTTGGTGAGTTATGAGAATGGAAGTTTCATTGCTGTCCTGGTCCCAGAAGACAGTATCTTTATTACCTTTTTAGTTCAGATTCTGGGCATAATATTATATTTAAAAACATAGATCAAGCAGAAAGCCAATAGTTTTTATGTAAAGCATGCTGCTTTTAAAAGATGTAGGAAACCGAGTTGTTTTTCTTCATATGGATATGAAAACCCATTAGAAAAATTGGAATTATTCACTTTCTGTGCATTAAACCCTTGCTGCACCTTGCTATGACACTTCACGCTAGAAGACTCACGTTTATGTGACCCATAAGTTTTCTAAACCACCTTCATTAGAGCAGTTATTCTAACCAACACACGCAGGGTCTCAATTTTTGTGTTCTCATGAGCAGCACCCAGGGTGGCGGGGAGAAGCCCATTAGCCAGCCCCTAAGCAGGCATGATGAATTCCCTCCCTGCTGAAATCCCCCACAGCCCCACCTCAGAGCCATTTGGGAGACCAGATGAATACATACAGGCTAAATCCTTCTGCACCTTACAAGGCATTGACTTCCTAATGGAAACTGTTTTCTAACGCGAGTAAAGGCTAATCCATAACTTACATACTTGGGAAAATCAATCAATAAACACGCCTGTGACAATGGGATTTTTGACAAAAAGCACTGCAAAATCTTATTTACCTCCTCTGCACAGCCAGCAAATACACACCAGGGGAACTTACTTTTGATGTAGACATATAACTTAAATAATGCTCAAATGACTGGTGCAGGCATTGGCTACAGAGGATAAAAAAGAAAGCTGGATTAACTAAAAATAGTTGTATTAAAACTCAGTGTATTTTCTTCCTTGAGGAGAAGAGGGGGGAAAAAAAAATCAACCCACAACTCTAATCTTGGACTAGAAGACTACAGGTAGAAAAGTTCAGGTCTTGCCCTTCTCATTTTTGAAAGACACTTTTCTAGTTCAAAGGGGCTTTGGTTTAGCTTCAGGGGAAATATCAAGGATTATAATTGGAAGACTTTTCTAGTTTTTCCTAGCTGGATTTCAGAAATACTGTATGTACTTAACAAAGCCACACACAGAAAAAAAGAACAGAGCAACTTTGAAATAAACCTTTCATTCCTCCTGCTGCTGTGTAGTCTATACCATCACCCTGCATTTTCCCTGAGAGGGAGGAGTATGAAACAAGGGATGAAAGCTATTGGAAAATGAAGAAGTGCAAGATTAAAAATAAATCAAAAAAGGAAAGACATGTTGAGAAAGGTGGATTTACACCAGCTACAAAATTTTCCTCTTAAATGGGTACATCTGGAAAGATTTATCTGTATTTTGTGGGATTTTTCTGCAATTAATTGCAATGCAGTTGATAAGAAATTTTTGTGGAGATCATGAGAGGATGGACACCAGAAACTGCTAATTTTAACAATCTGCCAACTTTTGTTGTGTTCTGATCCTGTCCTCGCTGAAAGCCCTGGGAAATGAAATGCTGGCCATACTGCAGTCAGGGGAGAGGAGTTGCTGACTTTGGGGATAGCCATGGCAGAATTTCACCCTGGGAAACCAAGTCTTGTCATTAATGACTGTCTAAACATTTGTGCCTGTGCTTTCAATTCGAGGTGGGGAGCTGCTAGCTTTTGTCCTTTCCCTTTCCTTTTTTAACAAACATATTTTCTTACTCCTGTCTTTTCTTGGTGCATACTTTGCTCATGTTCTGATTAGGTATGGTCTTCTGGGTACAGAAGCATTTAATATTGAAAATGAATCATTTCATCAATTACACAGTTAAGGCACATTAAAACAATAAAAAACCCCTTGTTTATATAACTCCCTAGGCCAAAAGCTCTTATTTTGAAAACGACATTTTGAATGACATAGCTTGCAGTAAAGTAACCACTTTATATATTAGGAATCAGAAAATTTTGTGTTTAGTTATTTTAAGATTTCCTAACAAAGAAGACTCTTGTTAATTTTTCAAATTAGCTCTGGAATACAACATAGCTGAAGACACACTGATCACTTCAGTCTTCAAAATGTCTGAAAATGTTGGTAACTACCACCAATGATCACCCAGAACCACTTATTCACACTTTGGTAGTTGCCAGGAAAATGTTTTCTTAAATATATTTTCATCTACTTGCTGTTCAGAGTTAAAAAGGGGGTTTTAAAAACTCATGATCCGAGGCTGTATAGTATTCCTGAGTTGTCAGGAAGGAGGGGAGTGGTCAGCTGGTCCTTTCAGTCAGGTTGGCAGTCAAAGATACATCAGCCAGAGTCCTTGACCACTTCACAGCTGGTCACTTCTGTAAACCCTTCAACTCCAGTGGTATTCCTTCCGCTGAAAAATTTTAACATTTTATTGACACAAACCTTATGTTTGGTGCTAAACCTTGGATCACCTGACAGTTTGACTCCAACTTTATGTTCTTCTGTGAGATCACTGAGTGTCTGAGGTTTGTGAATTGTTGGGATCTTGTCATTCTGAAGAGTTTTGACAATGACATCCAGACACAAGCAGCCTTAATGTTTGAGAATCAGTTTGTCTGATGTAAAGGGTAGTGGGAGTCAGGGCTTGTGGGTTTTATTCCCTTCTCTACCACTGATTTTTTGCTGCTGAAGACACAGAGAACCTTTTTGACGAGGCTCAGGATGTTTCATGCTTTATTCTGAAAGCACTGGTTCCCACAGACACTTTACAGGGTGTTTCAGCTTGCCATTGTTAACAAGACAAGAAAGAAAGGAGCCAATTTCTATTCACTTTGTTGGGAAGAGCCAGAAAAAGTAACTTATGAAAATACTCTTTTTTTAAAGGTTGTTTTAAAATATCAAAATAATTGCTTCTAACTCCAAAAACCAATACTGGATCCATGCATGACTACTGCATGCTGTCAAATTCTGGATTCTGGCTTATGCTCAGACCTTTCTGTACCAACTAAACTCAAAGCAGTGTTTGGTTTTATCTTCCTCCGCTTTAGGAAGTATTCTCTTGCAGACTCCTGGCAATATTCTAAATATTAAACTTTAGTCATGATAGAAGTCTTCATGCTGACAGTGCTGACAGTGCTTAGAGGAAACTTGTGCTGCCTTCATTCTCCTTTTCCTTTTTTTTGAGATTTGAAAACTATCATTGTTTTACCCAAGAATGTAGAAAAGGATCTCAAGGTCAGGCTCTGTTACCAGTTTCCCAGTGAAAACTACAAGAGTCATTGTTTCTGTTCTCCAGAATACAAGATGCAATGGTCAATTCCACATTGTGGCCAGTGACTGTAATTATGGAGACTTCAGTTTGAAGGGGAAAACATGGTTACAACAGATGGACACAAAATGGTAAATATATTATAATTACATTATATTATACATAATGTAATATGTATGTGATTATACATATACATATGATTATACTGGAAATCCCTATGAGAATGTGACAAGGGTGGCTTCTCTTCTATTCTGGCTTTTCTGGACTAAAATCTTATTTTCATAAGCTTATTCCAAACTGCTAGTACAGCCTATAGTGAAATTTGAGATACTGGCCACTTGCTCTTTATGCCCATTTCTATCATATCAGGAATTCCTGATGTGTGGAGCATGATGGATAGCTCCTTGCTATGGATGGATCTTGTACTTGTGGACATCATGATTATCTCACACTGTCTATAAGGAAAGAAATGACACATCTGGAAATAATGTATCACAAATCTAGGTAGAAATTATACAGTTAGAGGTTATAAGATGTAAAAAGGCAAAACAAGCTAGAAAGTAACAAACAAAAGAACACCTTCCCTCTGGCTGTGCATCTACTTTGTGCTTTTCTAGCAATGGCCACTTTTTAGCTGTGTTTCTCTCCCAAGGAGAACATCCCAAATCCTGAATACATAGGTGAAGACATGACTGTGGGGGAAAAAAAGGCTGCTTCCACCCCACAACAGAAAGAAAAATGTACTTCTGAGGGAGAGAGGAAGCTTTAAATCTCTCTCAGACCAAGGGGATGGCTGAGCTGAAGAAGCCAAGGACAGAGTGCAGTTCTGCTATTCTGCAAAGCATGGGATGGAGGGAATGTTTTCCTCACAGTAGGCTGTGTATTTTAAAAGTGCTTCTAGATCCATTTTTATAAAGCCCAGGAGAACAGACATGCAGAAAGCCTTGGCAGTTCCTGGGCCTTGGGGGACTGGGCCATGACACTATTTTGTGAAGGCCTTCAAAACTGAGAATAAAGGTGAGCTACTCAGCTCATTTCCAGTCTGAGATTTTCCCAGGTATGTGCTGGAGACATGAAATTCAAAAGCACATAGTGACCAATGGCCTTGGATATTTACAGGTTTATGCAGGAGCTGATTCAGGAAATTCTCAAAATTGTCATATTGTTGGGAAAAGTTCAGTGGGATCTGACGCATTACTTTTAGTTTTTGTTATTGATTATGCTGCAGGGCCTGGCTCTTGTTCACATCACACTTTTCCATCTCCCAAGAAAAAACAGGCTGGCTGTAAGGCTGGAGCTGTGCACAGAGGGCCTTGTTGGCTCTTCTAGTTCAGATTCTGATTATAGATACATCTGAGTCCGAGTCTCTGAGTTATTCTTCATCTTAGCTTGACAAAGTAGAGAAGCTTGGAGGTGGGGAGTGCATTTGATAGAATTAAGGGGAACAAAAGGGCAGCTTTGATATCATAGCTTTTGACAAGGAGAAGAACTAAAGAGAATTACGGTGACCTCAAGTTGCCACAGAGTCTGCTTTAGCTTGGATTTTGTTTAGCAGACTGGCTGGGGAAAAAAAAGGAATCAATATTCTATTCTAGGTGGCAAATATATGTTTT